>NC_138873.1:80310675-80910675 GCF_965194805.1 Balaenoptera borealis
CGGCTGGAATGGTGAACCGGAGCACAAGGAGATGAGAAATGAGGTGCGTTTTAGAAACCTTTCCCGATCACACGGTGTACCATCTTCGGGGTTTCTCATGCATGTTTTCAATGTAGGACGATGCCCTTGAACCTGGAGATTTGGGACCCATGGGATGGGTACCACGCCGTATTACTTTAAAGGGTCTGCGTTTTCTCACCCAACCTCACCAAACCTCTCAGCCTCAAGAGTGTCCACCCTTATGTCTCAATCAGCTGTGGGTCTAGATATGGTCAATCCAGGTGGCATCACAGCCCCTGAACGAATTTTGTAAGAATTTCTCTCTCTTTCACTGTCTTTGTTTCACGGGTTTTGAAACGTAATTGATTTTTATAATGGGGTTTAGCTGCTTTTCACTGCTGTGTTTATGCCGCTTTACACCCATTTGACTCACTTACAGAGAGATATCAATACATAGGTTTTAAGATTCTTACTAGTCAGATATATTCTTGGGCGGTGAATAGGGGGTGTTGAGTCCAGTTCACTGAGCAAGGAGTAGGTCTTGTCTATTACATATTGGGTTTCTGGAACGGTATCTGAGCTAATTTGAAACCCGTGTTTTATGCATCACCCCACCTCACCTTTCCCGTTAAGCAGCCATAGTGTGTTTTCTAAACGTGTGACTCTGTTCTGTTTTGTAATTCAGTTCAAGGGTAGCGGTTTTTACATTCCCTCTATGAGTGATATCTTATGATAAGTGTCTTTTTCTGTGTGACTTATTTCACTTAGAATCGTCATATCTAAATCCACTCATCATGCTGCTACTAGCCTTATGACATTGATTTCATGGCTGAGTGATATTCCATTGTACATAAGGACCGCAACTTCTTTATCCATTCTTCTCTTTCCTGGGATATTTAAGGTGTAGCGAAGTGGAGGTTCTTGTCAACAGAGTAGCCCAAAACTTTGGGGTGCCTGTGGCTTGCTGAGTTTTAGTTTTCCGAATTTATACGCCCATGAGTGGAAGTGCGCTATGCTCTCTAAGCTGAGTTTTTTAGATGTTTCAGGACACACTGTACACTTCTCCAGAGTGGCTGTTGGCAATTTACATCCCGCCCATCAGCGTAGCAAGGCTCCCATTTCTCCATGGCCTGTCCTGCATTTCTGGTTTTGACACTTTATTCAGCATGGCCCTTTTGACCGATGGGAAGCGAGACTTCTTTGTAGCGCTGATTCGCCTTTCCAGGTTGCTTGGTTGGCCAAAAAGGGCGTATGCGTTTTTTCCTGAATATATTCAGGAAAAAACGCATACGCCCTTTTTGGCCAAGGGCATCATTGTCGAGGTTTTGCCGCTTTTCCTCTGCTTTAAAGGCGATTCGAATCTACCTCCTGAAATCTGTTTCCTGCAATTCTGCCTTGCTTTCAAATCCTCTTCGTTGCCTTCCCTCAATATATTTGTGGACGAGAGTTATCATTTCTAAGTCTGCAGGTTTGTGAATTGCAGTGCCCCTGAGCTCCATTCTTCAACTCGCTTTCTTGGGAGCTGGCCGCAAAAGCGCAGGATTGCTTCAGGCCGTATTCTGGTTCCTGGCGGCAGGCTGAGCCTGTGGTTAATTCTTCTTCCTGATGGGAAAATAGAATGACCTGTGCCTGCCCCAACACCTAGAGCTAGTCTCTCATTGGTTCCCCCTCTTCCCGTTCATCCTCAGGACAATTAGCAACCTGTACGGAACAGGAGGATAAAGGTGCTGATTCTCCAAGGAGGGAGATTGCTAGTAAAGCGGCTGGAATGGCGAACCGGAGCACAAGGAGATGAGAAATTAGGTGCGTTTTAGAAACCTTTCCCGATCACACGGTGTACCATCTTCGGGGTTTCTCATGCATGTTTTCAATGTAGGACGATGCCCTTGAACCTGGAGATTTGGGACCCATGGGATGGGTACCACGCCGTATTACTTTAAAGGGTCTGCGTTAGCTCAGCCAACCTCACGAAACCTCTCAGCCCCACGAGTGTCCACCCTTATGTCTCAATCAGCTCTGGGTCTAGATATGGTCAATCCAGGTGGCATCACAGCCCCTGAACGAATTTTGTAAGAATTTCTCTCTCTTTCACTGTCTTTGTTTCACGGGTTTTTTAAAGTAATTGATTTTTATAATGGGGTTTAGCTGCTTTTCACTGCTGAGTTTATGCCGCTTTACACCCACTTGACTCACTTACAGAGAGATATCAATACAAAGGTTTTAAGATTCTTACTAGTCAGATATATTCTTGGGCGGTGAATAGGGGGTGTTGAGTCCAGTTCACTGAGCAAGGAGTAGGTCTTGTCTATTACATATTGGGTTTCTGGAACGGTATCTGAGCTAATTTGAAACCCTTGTTTTATGCATCACCCCACCTCACCTTTCCCGTTAAGCAGCCATAGTGTGTTTTCTAAACGTGTGACTCTGTTCTGTTTTGTAATTCAGTTCAAGGGTAGCGGTTTTGACATTCCCTCTATAAGTGATATCTCATGATAAGTGTCTTTTTCTGTGTGACTTATTTCACTTAGAATCGTCGTGCCTAAATCCACTCATCATGCTGCTACTAGCCTTATGACGTTGATTTCATGGCTGAATGATATTCCATTGTACATAAGGACCACAACTTCTTTATCCATTCTTCTCTTTCCTGGGATATTTAAGGTGTAACGAAGTGGAGGTTCTTGTCAACAGAGCAGCCCAAAACTTTGGGGTGCCTGTGTCTTGCTGATTTTTAGTTTTCCCAATTTATACGCCCATGAGAGGAAGTGCCCTATGGTCTCTAAGCTGAGTTTTTTAGATGTTTCAGGACACACCGTACACTTCTCCAGTGTGGCTGTTGGCAATTTACATCCCGCCCATCAGCGTAGCAAGGCTCCCATTTCTCCAAGGCCTGTCCAGCATTTCTGCTTTTGACACTTTATTCAGCATGGCCCTTTTGACCGATGGGAAGCGAGACTTCTTTGTAGCGCTGATTTGCCTTTCCAGGTTGCTTGGTTGGCCAAAAAGGGCGTATGCGTTTTTTCCTGAATATATTCAGGAAAAAACGCATACGCCCTTTTTGGCCAAGGGCATCATTGTCGAGGTTTTACCGCTTTTCCTGTGCTTTAAAGGCGATTCGAATCTACCTCCTGAAATCTGTTTCCTGCAATTCTGCCTTGCTTTCAAATCCTCTTCGTTGCCTTCCCTCAATATATTTGTGGACGAGAGTTATCATTTCTAAGTCTGCAGGTTTGTGAATTGCAGTGCCCCTGAGCTCCATTCTTCAACTCGCTTTCTTGGGAGCTGGCCGCAAAAGCGCAGGATTACTTCAGGCCGTATTCTGGTTCCTGGCGGCAGGCTGAGCCTGTGGTTAATTCTTCTTCCTGATGGGAAAATAGAATGACCTGTGCCTGCCCCAACACCTAGAGCTAGTCTCTCATTGGTTCCCCCTCTTCCCGTTCATCCTCAGGACAAGTTGCAACCTGTACGGAACAGGAGGATAAAGGTGCTGATTCTCCAAGGAGGGAGATTGCTAGTAAAGCGGCTGGAATGACGAACCGGAGCACAAGGAGATGAGAAATGAGGTGCGTTTTAGAAACCTTTCCCGATCACACGGTGTACCATCTTCGGGGTTTCTCATGCATGTTTTCAATGTAGGACGATGCCCTTGAACCTGGAGATTTGGGACCCATGGGATGGGTACCACGCCGTATTACTTTAAAGGGTCTGCGTTTTCTCACCCAACCTCACCAAACCTCTCAGCCCCAAGAGTGTCCACCCTTATGTCTCAATCAGCTGTGGGTCTAGATATGGTCAATCCAGGTGGCATCACAGCCCCTGAACGAATTTTGTAAGAATTTCTCTCTCTTTCACTGTCTTTGTTTCACGGGTTTTGAAACGTAATTGATTTTTATAATGGGGTTTAGCTGCTTTTCACTGCTGTGTTTATGCCGCTTTACACCCATTTGACTCACTTACAGAGAGATATCAATACATAGGTTTTAAGATTCTTACTAGTCAGATATATTCTTGGGCGGTGAATAGGGGGTGTTGAGTCCAGTTCACTGAGCAAGGAGTAGGTCTTGTCTCTTACATATTGGGTTTCTGGAACGGTATCTGAGCTAATTTGAAACCCGTGTTTTATGCATCACCCCACCTCACCTTTCCCGTTAAGCAGCCATAGTGTGTTTTCTAAACGTGTGACTCTGTTCTGTTTTGTAATTCAGTTCAAGGGTAGCGGTTTTTACATTCCCTCTATGAGTGATATCTTATGATAAGTGTCTTTTTCTGTGTGACTTATTTCACTTAGAATCGTCATATCTAAATCCACTCATCATGCTGCTACTAGCCTTATGACATTGATTTCATGGCTGAGTGATATTCCATTGTACATAAGGACCGCAACTTCTTTATCCATTCTTCTCTTTCCTGGGATATTTAAGGTGTAGCGAAGTGGAGGTTCTTGTCAACAGAGTAGCCCAAAACTTTGGGGTGCCTGTGGCTTGCTGAGTTTTAGTTTTCCGAATTTATACGCCCATGAGTGGAAGTGCGCTATGCTCTCTAAGCTGAGTTTTTTAGATGTTTCAGGACACACTGTACACTTCTCCAGAGTGGCTGTTGGCAATTTACATCCCGCCCATCAGCGTAGCAAGGCTCCCATTTCTCCATGGCCTGTCCTGCATTTCTGGTTTTGACACTTTATTCAGCATGGCCCTTTTGACCGATGGGAAGCGAGACTTCTTTGTAGCGCTGATTCGCCTTTCCAGGTTGCTTGGTTGGCCAAAAAGGGCGTATGCGTTTTTTCCTGAATATATTCAGGAAAAAACGCATACGCCCTTTTTGGCCAAGGGCATCATTGTCGAGGTTTTGCCGCTTTTCCTGTGCTTTAAAGGCGATTCGAATCTACCTCCTGAAATCTGTTTCCTGCAATTCTGCCTTGCTTTCAAATCCTCTTCGTTGCCTTCCCTCAATATATTTGTGGACGAGAGTTATCATTTCTAAGTCTGCAAGTTTGTGAATTGCAGTGCCCCTGAGCTCCATTCTTCAACTCGCTTTCTTGGGAGCTGGCCGCAAAAGCGCAGGATTGCTTCAGGCCGTATTCTGGCTCCTGGCGGCAGGCTGAGCCTGTGGTTAATTCTTCTTCCTGATGGGAAAATAGAATGACCTGTGCCTGCCCCAACACCTAGAGCTAGTCTCTCATTGGTTCCCCCTCTTCCCGTTCATCCTCAGGACAATTTGCAACCTGTACGGAACAGGAGGATAAAGGTGCTGATTCTCCAAGGAGGGAGATTGCTAGTAAAGCGGCTGGAATGGCGAACCGGAGCACAAGGAGATGAGAAATGAGGTGCGTTTTAGAAACCTTTCCCGATCACACGGTGTACCATCTTCGGGGTTTCTCATGCATGTTTTCAATGTAGGACGATGCCCTTGAATCTGGAGATTTGGGACCCATGGGATGAGTACCACGCCGTATTACTTTAAAGGGTCTGCGTTAGCTCAGCCAACCTCACCAAACCTCTCAGCCCCACGAGTGTCCACCCTTATGTCTCAATCAGCTGTGGGTCTAGATATGGTCAATCCAGGTGGCATCACAGCCCCTGAACGAATTTTGTAAGAATTTCTCTCTCTTTCACTGTCTTTGTTTCACGGGTTTTTTAAAGTAATTGATTTTTATAATGGGGTTTAGCTGCTTTTCACTGCTGTGTTTATGCCGCTTTACACCCACTTGACTCACTTACAGAGAGATATCAATACATAGGTTTTAAGATTCTTACTAGTCAGATATATTCTTGGGCGGTGAATAGGGGGTGTTGAGTCCAGTTCACTGAGCAAGGAGTAGGTCTTGTCTCTTACATATTGGGTTTCTGGAACGGTATCTGAGCTAATTTGAAACCCGTGTTTTATGCATCACCCCACCTCACCTTTCCCGTTAAGCAGCCATAGTGTGTTTTCTAAACGTGTGACTCTGTTCTGTTTTGTAATTCAGTTCAAGGGTAGCGGTTTTTACATTCCCTCTATGAGTGATATCTTATGATAAGTGTCTTTTTCTGTGTGACTTATTTCACTTAGAATCGTCATATCTAAATCCACTCATCATGCTGCTACTAGCCTTATGACGTTGATTTCATGGCTGAGTGATATTCCATTGTACATAAGGACCACAACTTCTTTATCCATTCTTCTCTTTCCTGGGATATTTAAGGTGTAACGAAGTGGAGGTTTTTGTCAACAGAGCAGCCCAAAACTTTGGGGTGCCTGTGTCTTGCTGATTTTTAGTTTTCCCAATTTATACGCCCATGAGAGGAAGTGCTCTATGGTCTCTAAGCTGAGTTTTTTAGATGTTTCAGGACACACCGTACACTTCTCCAGTGTGGCTGTTGGCAATTTACATCCCGCCCATCAGCGTAGCAAGGCTCCCATTTCTCCAAGGCCTGTCCAGCATTTCTGCTTTTGACACTTTATTCAGCATGGCCCTTTTGACCGATGGGAAGCGAGACTTCTTTGTAGCGCTGATTTGCCTTTCCAGGTTGCTTGGTTGGCCAAAAAGGGCGTATGCGTTTTTTCCTGAATATATTCAGGAAAAAACGCATACGCCCTTTTTGGCCAAGGGCATCATTGTCGAGGTTTTACCGCTTTTCCTGTGCTTTAAAGGCGATTCGAATCTACCTCCTGAAATCTGTTTCCTGCAATTCTGCCTTGCTTTCAAATCCTCTTCGTTGCCTTCCCTCAATATATTTGTGGACGAGAGTTATCATTTCTAAGTCTGCAGGTTTGTGAATTGCAGTGCCCCTGAGCTCCATTCTTCAACTCGCTTTCTTGGGAGCTGGCCGCAAAAGCGCAGGATTACTTCAGGCCGTATTCTGGTTCCTGGCGGCAGGCTGAGCCTGTGGTTAATTCTTCTTCCTGATGGGAAAATAGAATGACCTGTGCCTGCCCCAACACCTAGAGCTAGTCTCTCATTGGTTCCCCCTCTTCCCGTTCATCCTCAGGACAATTTGCAACCTGTACGGAACAGGAGGATAAAGGTGCTGATTCTCCAAGGAGGGAGATTGCTAGTAAAGCGGCTGGAATGACGAACCGGAGCACAAGGAGATGAGAAATGAGGTGCGTTTTAGAAACCTTTCCCGATCACACGGTGTACCATCTTCGGGGTTTCTCATGCATGTTTTCAATGTAGGACGATGCCCTTGAACCTGGAGATTTGGGACCCATGGGATGGGTACCACGCCGTATTACTTTAAAGGGTCTGCGTTTTCTCACCCAACCTCACCAAACCTCTCAGCCCCAAGAGTGTCCACCCTTATGTCTCAATCAGCTGTGGGTCTAGATATGGTCAATCCAGGTGGCATCACAGCCCCTGAACGAATTTTGTAAGAATTTCTCTCTCTTTCACTGTCTTTGTTTCACGGGTTTTGAAACGTAATTGATTTTTATAATGGGGTTTAGCTGCTTTTCACTGCTGTGTTTATGCCGCTTTACACCCATTTGACTCACTTACAGAGAGATATCAATACATAGGTTTTAAGATTCTTACTAGTCAGATATATTCTTGGGCGGTGAATAGGGGGTGTTGAGTCCAGTTCACTGAGCAAGGAGTAGGTCTTGTCTCTTACATATTGGGTTTCTGGAACGGTATCTGAGCTAATTTGAAACCCGTGTTTTATGCATCACCCCACCTCACCTTTCCCGTTAAGCAGCCATAGTGTGTTTTCTAAACGTGTGACTCTGTTCTGTTTTGTAATTCAGTTCAAGGGTAGCGGTTTTTACATTCCCTCTATGAGTGATATCTTATGATAAGTGTCTTTTTCTGTGTGACTTATTTCACTTAGAATCGTCATATCTAAATCCACTCATCATGCTGCTACTAGCCTTATGACATTGATTTCATGGCTGAGTGATATTCCATTGTACATAAGGACCGCAACTTCTTTATCCATTCTTCTCTTTCCTGGGATATTTAAGGTGTAGCGAAGTGGAGGTTCTTGTCAACAGAGTAGCCCAAAACTTTGGGGAGCCTGTGGCTTGCTGAGTTTTAGTTTTCCGAATTTATACGCCCATGAGTGGAAGTGCGCTATGCTCTCTAAGCTGAGTTTTTTAGATGTTTCAGGACACACTGTACACTTCTCCAGAGTGGCTGTTGGCAATTTACATCCCGCCCATCAGCGTAGCAAGGCTCCCATTTCTCCATGGCCTGTCCTGCATTTCTGGTTTTGACACTTTATTCAGCATGGCCCTTTTGACCGATGGGAAGCGAGACTTCTTTGTAGCGCTGATTCGCCTTTCCAGGTTGCTTGGTTGGCCAAAAAGGGCGTATGCGTTTTTTCCTGAATATATTCAGGAAAAAACGCATACGCCCTTTTTGGCCAAGGGCATCATTGTCGAGGTTTTGCCGCTTTTCCTGTGCTTTAAAGGCGATTCGAATCTACCTCCTGAAATCTGTTTCCTGCAATTCTGCCTTGCTTTCAAATCCTCTTCGTTGCCTTCCCTCAATATATTTGTGGACGAGAGTTATCATTTCTAAGACTGCAGGTTTGTGAATTGCAGTGCCCCTGAGCTCCATTCTTCAACTCGCTTTCTTGGGAGCTGGCCGCAAAAGCGCAGGATTGCTTCAGGCCGTATTCTGGTTCCTGGCGGCAGGCTGAGCCTGTGGTTAATTCTTCTTCCTGATGGGAAAATAGAATGACCTGTGCCTGCCCCAACACCTAGAGCTAGTCTCTCATTGGTTCCCCCTCTTCCCGTTCATCCTCAGGACAATTAGCAACCTGTACGGAACAGGAGGATAAAGGTGCTGATTCTCCAAGGAGGGAGATTGCTAGTAAAGCGGCTGGAATGGCGAACCGGAGCACAAGGAGATGAGAAATGAGGTGCGTTTTAGAAACCTTTCCCGATCACACGGTGTACCATCTTCGGGGTTTCTCATGCATGTTTTCAATGTAGGACGATGCCCTTGAATCTGGAGATTTGGGACCCATGGGATGAGTACCACGCCGTATTACTTTAAAGGGTCTGCGTTAGCTCAGCCAACCTCACCAAACCTCTCAGCCCCACGAGTGTCCACCCTTATGTCTCAATCAGCTGTGGGTCTAGATATGGTCAATCCAGGTGGCATCACAGCCCCTGAACGAATTTTGTAAGAATTTCTCTCTCTTTCACTGTCTTTGTTTCACGGGTTTTTTAAAGTAATTGATTTTTATAATGGGGTTTAGCTGCTTTTCACTGCTGTGTTTATGCCGCTTTACACCCACTTGACTCACTTACAGAGAGATATCAATACATAGGTTTTAAGATTCTTACTAGTCAGATATATTCTTGGGCGGTGAATAGGGGGTGTTGAGTCCAGTTCACTGAGCAAGGAGTAGGTCTTGTCTATTACATATTGGGTTTCTGGAACGGTATCTGAGCTAATTTGAAACCCTTGTTTTATGCATCACCCCACCTCACCTTTCCCGTTAAGCAGCCATAGTGTGTTTTCTAAACGTGTGACTCTGTTCTGTTTTGTAATTCAGTTCAAGGGTAGCGGTTTTGACATTCCCTCTATAAGTGATATCTCATGATAAGTGTCTTTTTCTGTGTGACTTATTTCACTTAGAATCGTCGTACCTAAATCCACTCATCATGCTGCTACTAGCCTTATGACGTTGATTTCATGGCTGAGTGATATTCCATTGTACATAAGGACCACAACTTCTTTATCCATTCTTCTCTTTCCTGGGATATTTAAGGTGTAACGAAGTGGAGGTTCTTGTCAACAGAGCAGCCCAAAACTTTGGGGTGCCTGTGTCTTGCTGATTTTTAGTTTTCCCAATTTATACGCCCATGAGAGGAAGTGCCCTATGGTCTCTAAGCTGAGTTTTTTAGATGTTTCAGGACACACCGTACACTTCTCCAGTGTGGCTGTTGGCAATTTACATCCCGCCCATCAGCGTAGCAAGGCTCCCATTTCTCCAAGGCCTGTCCAGCATTTCTGGTTTTGACACTTTATTCAGCATGGCCCTTTTGACCGATGGGAAGCGAGACTTCTTTGTAGCGCTGATTTGCCTTTCCAGGTTGCTTGGTTGGCCAAAAAGGGCGTATGCGTTTTTTCCTGAATATATTCAGGAAAAAACGCATACGCCCTTTTTGGCCAAGGGCATCATTGTCGAGGTTTTGCCGCTTTTCCTGTGCTTTAAAGGCGATTCGAATCTACCTCCTGAAATCTGTTTCCTGCAATTCTGCCTTGCTTTCAAATCCTCTTCGTTGCCTTCCCTCAATATATTTGTGGACGAGAGTTATCATTTCTAAGTCTGCAGGTTTGTGAATTGCAGTGCCCCTGAGCTCCATTCTTCAACTCGCTTTCTTGGGAGCTGGCCGCAAAAGCGCAGGATTGCTTCAGGCCGTATTCTGGTTCCTGGCGGCAGGCTGAGCCTGTGGTTAATTCTTCTTCCTGATGGGAAAATAGAATGACCTGTGCCTGCCCCAACACCTAGAGCTAGTCTCTCATTGGTTCCCCCTCTTCCCGTTCATCCTCAGGACAATTAGCAACCTCTACGGAACAGGAGGATAAAGGTGCTGATTCTCCAAGGAGGGAGATTGCTAGTAAAGCGGCTGGAATGGTGAAGCGGAGCACAAGGAGATGAGAAATGAGGTGCGTTTTAGAAACGTTTCCCGATCACACGGTGTACCATCTTCGGGGTTTCTCATGCATGTTTTCAATGTAGGACGATGCCCTTGAACCTGGAGATTTGGGACCCATGGGATGGGTACCACGCCGTATTACTTTAAAGGGTCTGCGTTTTCTCACCCAACCTCACCAAACCTCTCAGCCTCAAGAGTGTCCACCCTTATGTCTCAATCAGCTGTGGGTCTAGATATGGTCAATCCAGGTGGCATCACAGCCCCTGAACGAATTTTGTAAGAATTTCTCTCTCTTTCACTGTCTTTGTTTCACGGGTTTTGAAACGTAATTGATTTTTATAATGGGGTTTAGCTGCTTTTCACTGCTGTGTTTATGCCGCTTTACACCCATTTGACTCACTTACAGAGAGATATCAATACATAGGTTTTAAGATTCTTACTAGTCAGATATATTCTTGGGCGGTGAATAGGGGGTGTTGAGTCCAGTTCACTGAGCAAGGAGTAGGTCTTGTCTATTACATATTGGGTTTCTGGAACGGTATCTGAGCTAATTTGAAACCCGTGTTTTATGCATCACCCCACCTCACCTTTCCCGTTAAGCAGCCATAGTGTGTTTTCTAAACGTGTGACTCTGTTCTGTTTTGTAATTCAGTTCAAGGGTAGCGGTTTTTACATTCCCTCTATGAGTGATATCTTATGATAAGTGTCTTTTTCTGTGTGACTTATTTCACTTAGAATCGTCATATCTAAATCCACTCATCATGCTGCTACTAGCCTTATGACATTGATTTCATGGCTGAGTGATATTCCATTGTACATAAGGACCGCAACTTCTTTATCCATTCTTCTCTTTCCTGGGATATTTAAGGTGTAGCGAAGTGGAGGTTCTTGTCAACAGAGTAGCCCAAAACTTTGGGGTGCCTGTGGCTTGCTGAGTTTTAGTTTTCCGAATTTATACGCCCATGAGTGGAAGTGCGCTATGCTCTCTAAGCTGAGTTTTTTAGATGTTTCAGGACACACTGTACACTTCTCCAGAGTGGCTGTTGGCAATTTACATCCCGCCCATCAGCGTAGCAAGGCTCCCATTTCTCCATGGCCTGTCCTGCATTTCTGGTTTTGACACTTTATTCAGCATGGCCCTTTTGACCGATGGGAAGCGAGACTTCTTTGTAGCGCTGATTCGCCTTTCCAGGTTGCTTGGTTGGCCAAAAAGGGCGTATGCGTTTTTTCCTGAATATATTCAGGAAAAAACGCATACGCCCTTTTTGGCCAAGGGCATCATTGTCGAGGTTTTGCCGCTTTTCCTCTGCTTTAAAGGCGATTCGAATCTACCTCCTGAAATCTGTTTCCTGCAATTCTGCCTTGCTTTCAAATCCTCTTCGTTGCCTTCCCTCAATATATTTGTGGACGAGAGTTATCATTTCTAAGTCTGCAGGTTTGTGAATTGCAGTGCCCCTGAGCTCCATTCTTCAACTCGCTTTCTTGGGAGCTGGCCGCAAAAGCGCAGGATTGCTTCAGGCCGTATTCTGGTTCCTGGCGGCAGGCTGAGCCTGTGGTTAATTCTTCTTCCTGATGGGAAAATAGAATGACCTGTGCCTGCCCCAACACCTAGAGCTAGTCTCTCATTGGTTCCCCCTCTTCCCGTTCATCCTCAGGACAATTAGCAACCTGTACGGAACAGGAGGATAAAGGTGCTGATTCTCCAAGGAGGGAGATTGCTAGTAAAGCGGCTGGAATGGCGAACCGGAGCACAAGGAGATGAGAAATTAGGTGCGTTTTAGAAACCTTTCCCGATCACACGGTGTACCATCTTCGGGGTTTCTCATGCATGTTTTCAATGTAGGACGATGCCCTTGAACCTGGAGATTTGGGACCCATGGGATGGGTACCACGCCGTATTACTTTAAAGGGTCTGCGTTAGCTCAGCCAACCTCACGAAACCTCTCAGCCCCACGAGTGTCCACCCTTATGTCTCAATCAGCTCTGGGTCTAGATATGGTCAATCCAGGTGGCATCACAGCCCCTGAACGAATTTTGTAAGAATTTCTCTCTCTTTCACTGTCTTTGTTTCACGGGTTTTTTAAAGTAATTGATTTTTATAATGGGGTTTAGCTGCTTTTCACTGCTGAGTTTATGCCGCTTTACACCCACTTGACTCACTTACAGAGAGATATCAATACAAAGGTTTTAAGATTCTTACTAGTCAGATATATTCTTGGGCGGTGAATAGGGGGTGTTGAGTCCAGTTCACTGAGCAAGGAGTAGGTCTTGTCTATTACATATTGGGTTTCTGGAACGGTATCTGAGCTAATTTGAAACCCTTGTTTTATGCATCACCCCACCTCACCTTTCCCGTTAAGCAGCCATAGTGTGTTTTCTAAACGTGTGACTCTGTTCTGTTTTGTAATTCAGTTCAAGGGTAGCGGTTTTGACATTCCCTCTATAAGTGATATCTCATGATAAGTGTCTTTTTCTGTGTGACTTATTTCACTTAGAATCGTCGTGCCTAAATCCACTCATCATGCTGCTACTAGCCTTATGACGTTGATTTCATGGCTGAATGATATTCCATTGTACATAAGGACCACAACTTCTTTATCCATTCTTCTCTTTCCTGGGATATTTAAGGTGTAACGAAGTGGAGGTTCTTGTCAACAGAGCAGCCCAAAACTTTGGGGTGCCTGTGTCTTGCTGATTTTTAGTTTTCCCAATTTATACGCCCATGAGAGGAAGTGCCCTATGGTCTCTAAGCTGAGTTTTTTAGATGTTTCAGGACACACCGTACACTTCTCCAGTGTGGCTGTTGGCAATTTACATCCCGCCCATCAGCGTAGCAAGGCTCCCATTTCTCCAAGGCCTGTCCAGCATTTCTGCTTTTGACACTTTATTCAGCATGGCCCTTTTGACCGATGGGAAGCGAGACTTCTTTGTAGCGCTGATTTGCCTTTCCAGGTTGCTTGGTTGGCCAAAAAGGGCGTATGCGTTTTTTCCTGAATATATTCAGGAAAAAACGCATACGCCCTTTTTGGCCAAGGGCATCATTGTCGAGGTTTTACCGCTTTTCCTGTGCTTTAAAGGCGATTCGAATCTACCTCCTGAAATCTGTTTCCTGCAATTCTGCCTTGCTTTCAAATCCTCTTCGTTGCCTTCCCTCAATATATTTGTGGACGAGAGTTATCATTTCTAAGTCTGCAGGTTTGTGAATTGCAGTGCCCCTGAGCTCCATTCTTCAACTCGCTTTCTTGGGAGCTGGCCGCAAAAGCGCAGGATTACTTCAGGCCGTATTCTGGTTCCTGGCGGCAGGCTGAGCCTGTGGTTAATTCTTCTTCCTGATGGGAAAATAGAATGACCTGTGCCTGCCCCAACACCTAGAGCTAGTCTCTCATTGGTTCCCCCTCTTCCCGTTCATCCTCAGGACAAGTTGCAACCTGTACGGAACAGGAGGATAAAGGTGCTGATTCTCCAAGGAGGGAGATTGCTAGTAAAGCGGCTGGAATGACGAACCGGAGCACAAGGAGATGAGAAATGAGGTGCGTTTTAGAAACCTTTCCCGATCACACGGTGTACCATCTTCGGGGTTTCTCATGCATGTTTTCAATGTAGGACGATGCCCTTGAACCTGGAGATTTGGGACCCATGGGATGGGTACCACGCCGTATTACTTTAAAGGGTCTGCGTTTTCTCACCCAACCTCACCAAACCTCTCAGCCCCAAGAGTGTCCACCCTTATGTCTCAATCAGCTGTGGGTCTAGATATGGTCAATCCAGGTGGCATCACAGCCCCTGAACGAATTTTGTAAGAATTTCTCTCTCTTTCACTGTCTTTGTTTCACGGGTTTTGAAACGTAATTGATTTTTATAATGGGGTTTAGCTGCTTTTCACTGCTGTGTTTATGCCGCTTTACACCCATTTGACTCACTTACAGAGAGATATCAATACATAGGTTTTAAGATTCTTACTAGTCAGATATATTCTTGGGCGGTGAATAGGGGGTGTTGAGTCCAGTTCACTGAGCAAGGAGTAGGTCTTGTCTCTTACATATTGGGTTTCTGGAACGGTATCTGAGCTAATTTGAAACCCGTGTTTTATGCATCACCCCACCTCACCTTTCCCGTTAAGCAGCCATAGTGTGTTTTCTAAACGTGTGACTCTGTTCTGTTTTGTAATTCAGTTCAAGGGTAGCGGTTTTTACATTCCCTCTATGAGTGATATCTTATGATAAGTGTCTTTTTCTGTGTGACTTATTTCACTTAGAATCGTCATATCTAAATCCACTCATCATGCTGCTACTAGCCTTATGACATTGATTTCATGGCTGAGTGATATTCCATTGTACATAAGGACCGCAACTTCTTTATCCATTCTTCTCTTTCCTGGGATATTTAAGGTGTAGCGAAGTGGAGGTTCTTGTCAACAGAGTAGCCCAAAACTTTGGGGTGCCTGTGGCTTGCTGAGTTTTAGTTTTCCGAATTTATACGCCCATGAGTGGAAGTGCGCTATGCTCTCTAAGCTGAGTTTTTTAGATGTTTCAGGACACACTGTACACTTCTCCAGAGTGGCTGTTGGCAATTTACATCCCGCCCATCAGCGTAGCAAGGCTCCCATTTCTCCATGGCCTGTCCTGCATTTCTGGTTTTGACACTTTATTCAGCATGGCCCTTTTGACCGATGGGAAGCGAGACTTCTTTGTAGCGCTGATTCGCCTTTCCAGGTTGCTTGGTTGGCCAAAAAGGGCGTATGCGTTTTTTCCTGAATATATTCAGGAAAAAACGCATACGCCCTTTTTGGCCAAGGGCATCATTGTCGAGGTTTTGCCGCTTTTCCTGTGCTTTAAAGGCGATTCGAATCTACCTCCTGAAATCTGTTTCCTGCAATTCTGCCTTGCTTTCAAATCCTCTTCGTTGCCTTCCCTCAATATATTTGTGGACGAGAGTTATCATTTCTAAGTCTGCAAGTTTGTGAATTGCAGTGCCCCTGAGCTCCATTCTTCAACTCGCTTTCTTGGGAGCTGGCCGCAAAAGCGCAGGATTGCTTCAGGCCGTATTCTGGCTCCTGGCGGCAGGCTGAGCCTGTGGTTAATTCTTCTTCCTGATGGGAAAATAGAATGACCTGTGCCTGCCCCAACACCTAGAGCTAGTCTCTCATTGGTTCCCCCTCTTCCCGTTCATCCTCAGGACAATTTGCAACCTGTACGGAACAGGAGGATAAAGGTGCTGATTCTCCAAGGAGGGAGATTGCTAGTAAAGCGGCTGGAATGGCGAACCGGAGCACAAGGAGATGAGAAATGAGGTGCGTTTTAGAAACCTTTCCCGATCACACGGTGTACCATCTTCGGGGTTTCTCATGCATGTTTTCAATGTAGGACGATGCCCTTGAATCTGGAGATTTGGGACCCATGGGATGAGTACCACGCCGTATTACTTTAAAGGGTCTGCGTTAGCTCAGCCAACCTCACCAAACCTCTCAGCCCCACGAGTGTCCACCCTTATGTCTCAATCAGCTGTGGGTCTAGATATGGTCAATCCAGGTGGCATCACAGCCCCTGAACGAATTTTGTAAGAATTTCTCTCTCTTTCACTGTCTTTGTTTCACGGGTTTTTTAAAGTAATTGATTTTTATAATGGGGTTTAGCTGCTTTTCACTGCTGTGTTTATGCCGCTTTACACCCACTTGACTCACTTACAGAGAGATATCAATACATAGGTTTTAAGATTCTTACTAGTCAGATATATTCTTGGGCGGTGAATAGGGGGTGTTGAGTCCAGTTCACTGAGCAAGGAGTAGGTCTTGTCTCTTACATATTGGGTTTCTGGAACGGTATCTGAGCTAATTTGAAACCCGTGTTTTATGCATCACCCCACCTCACCTTTCCCGTTAAGCAGCCATAGTGTGTTTTCTAAACGTGTGACTCTGTTCTGTTTTGTAATTCAGTTCAAGGGTAGCGGTTTTTACATTCCCTCTATGAGTGATATCTTATGATAAGTGTCTTTTTCTGTGTGACTTATTTCACTTAGAATCGTCATATCTAAATCCACTCATCATGCTGCTACTAGCCTTATGACGTTGATTTCATGGCTGAGTGATATTCCATTGTACATAAGGACCACAACTTCTTTATCCATTCTTCTCTTTCCTGGGATATTTAAGGTGTAACGAAGTGGAGGTTTTTGTCAACAGAGCAGCCCAAAACTTTGGGGTGCCTGTGTCTTGCTGATTTTTAGTTTTCCCAATTTATACGCCCATGAGAGGAAGTGCTCTATGGTCTCTAAGCTGAGTTTTTTAGATGTTTCAGGACACACCGTACACTTCTCCAGTGTGGCTGTTGGCAATTTACATCCCGCCCATCAGCGTAGCAAGGCTCCCATTTCTCCAAGGCCTGTCCAGCATTTCTGCTTTTGACACTTTATTCAGCATGGCCCTTTTGACCGATGGGAAGCGAGACTTCTTTGTAGCGCTGATTTGCCTTTCCAGGTTGCTTGGTTGGCCAAAAAGGGCGTATGCGTTTTTTCCTGAATATATTCAGGAAAAAACGCATACGCCCTTTTTGGCCAAGGGCATCATTGTCGAGGTTTTACCGCTTTTCCTGTGCTTTAAAGGCGATTCGAATCTACCTCCTGAAATCTGTTTCCTGCAATTCTGCCTTGCTTTCAAATCCTCTTCGTTGCCTTCCCTCAATATATTTGTGGACGAGAGTTATCATTTCTAAGTCTGCAGGTTTGTGAATTGCAGTGCCCCTGAGCTCCATTCTTCAACTCGCTTTCTTGGGAGCTGGCCGCAAAAGCGCAGGATTACTTCAGGCCGTATTCTGGTTCCTGGCGGCAGGCTGAGCCTGTGGTTAATTCTTCTTCCTGATGGGAAAATAGAATGACCTGTGCCTGCCCCAACACCTAGAGCTAGTCTCTCATTGGTTCCCCCTCTTCCCGTTCATCCTCAGGACAATTTGCAACCTGTACGGAACAGGAGGATAAAGGTGCTGATTCTCCAAGGAGGGAGATTGCTAGTAAAGCGGCTGGAATGACGAACCGGAGCACAAGGAGATGAGAAATGAGGTGCGTTTTAGAAACCTTTCCCGATCACACGGTGTACCATCTTCGGGGTTTCTCATGCATGTTTTCAATGTAGGACGATGCCCTTGAACCTGGAGATTTGGGACCCATGGGATGGGTACCACGCCGTATTACTTTAAAGGGTCTGCGTTTTCTCACCCAACCTCACCAAACCTCTCAGCCCCAAGAGTGTCCACCCTTATGTCTCAATCAGCTGTGGGTCTAGATATGGTCAATCCAGGTGGCATCACAGCCCCTGAACGAATTTTGTAAGAATTTCTCTCTCTTTCACTGTCTTTGTTTCACGGGTTTTGAAACGTAATTGATTTTTATAATGGGGTTTAGCTGCTTTTCACTGCTGTGTTTATGCCGCTTTACACCCATTTGACTCACTTACAGAGAGATATCAATACATAGGTTTTAAGATTCTTACTAGTCAGATATATTCTTGGGCGGTGAATAGGGGGTGTTGAGTCCAGTTCACTGAGCAAGGAGTAGGTCTTGTCTCTTACATATTGGGTTTCTGGAACGGTATCTGAGCTAATTTGAAACCCGTGTTTTATGCATCACCCCACCTCACCTTTCCCGTTAAGCAGCCATAGTGTGTTTTCTAAACGTGTGACTCTGTTCTGTTTTGTAATTCAGTTCAAGGGTAGCGGTTTTTACATTCCCTCTATGAGTGATATCTTATGATAAGTGTCTTTTTCTGTGTGACTTATTTCACTTAGAATCGTCATATCTAAATCCACTCATCATGCTGCTACTAGCCTTATGACATTGATTTCATGGCTGAGTGATATTCCATTGTACATAAGGACCGCAACTTCTTTATCCATTCTTCTCTTTCCTGGGATATTTAAGGTGTAGCGAAGTGGAGGTTCTTGTCAACAGAGTAGCCCAAAACTTTGGGGAGCCTGTGGCTTGCTGAGTTTTAGTTTTCCGAATTTATACGCCCATGAGTGGAAGTGCGCTATGCTCTCTAAGCTGAGTTTTTTAGATGTTTCAGGACACACTGTACACTTCTCCAGAGTGGCTGTTGGCAATTTACATCCCGCCCATCAGCGTAGCAAGGCTCCCATTTCTCCATGGCCTGTCCTGCATTTCTGGTTTTGACACTTTATTCAGCATGGCCCTTTTGACCGATGGGAAGCGAGACTTCTTTGTAGCGCTGATTCGCCTTTCCAGGTTGCTTGGTTGGCCAAAAAGGGCGTATGCGTTTTTTCCTGAATATATTCAGGAAAAAACGCATACGCCCTTTTTGGCCAAGGGCATCATTGTCGAGGTTTTGCCGCTTTTCCTGTGCTTTAAAGGCGATTCGAATCTACCTCCTGAAATCTGTTTCCTGCAATTCTGCCTTGCTTTCAAATCCTCTTCGTTGCCTTCCCTCAATATATTTGTGGACGAGAGTTATCATTTCTAAGACTGCAGGTTTGTGAATTGCCGTGCCCCTGAGCTCCATTCTTCAACTCGCTTTCTTGGGAGCTGGCCGCAAAAGCGCAGGATTGCTTCAGGCCGTATTCTGGTTCCTGGCGGCAGGCTGAGCCTGTGGTTAATTCTTCTTCCTGATGGGAAAATAGAATGACCTGTGCCTGCCCCAACACCTAGAGCTAGTCTCTCATTGGTTCCCCCTCTTCCCGTTCATCCTCAGGACAATTAGCAACCTGTACGGAACAGGAGGATAAAGGTGCTGATTCTCCAAGGAGGGAGATTGCTAGTAAAGCGGCTGGAATGGCGAACCGGAGCACAAGGAGATGAGAAATGAGGTGCGTTTTAGAAACCTTTCCCGATCACACGGTGTACCATCTTCGGGGTTTCTCATGCATGTTTTCAATGTAGGACGATGCCCTTGAATCTGGAGATTTGGGACCCATGGGATGAGTACCACGCCGTATTACTTTAAAGGGTCTGCGTTAGCTCAGCCAACCTCACCAAACCTCTCAGCCCCACGAGTGTCCACCCTTATGTCTCAATCAGCTGTGGGTCTAGATATGGTCAATCCAGGTGGCATCACAGCCCCTGAACGAATTTTGTAAGAATTTCTCTCTCTTTCACTGTCTTTGTTTCACGGGTTTTTTAAAGTAATTGATTTTTATAATGGGGTTTAGCTGCTTTTCACTGCTGTGTTTATGCCGCTTTACACCCACTTGACTCACTTACAGAGAGATATCAATACATAGGTTTTAAGATTCTTACTAGTCAGATATATTCTTGGGCGGTGAATAGGGGGTGTTGAGTCCAGTTCACTGAGCAAGGAGTAGGTCTTGTCTATTACATATTGGGTTTCTGGAACGGTATCTGAGCTAATTTGAAACCCTTGTTTTATGCATCACCCCACCTCACCTTTCCCGTTAAGCAGCCATAGTGTGTTTTCTAAACGTGTGACTCTGTTCTGTTTTGTAATTCAGTTCAAGGGTAGCGGTTTTGACATTCCCTCTATAAGTGATATCTCATGATAAGTGTCTTTTTCTGTGTGACTTATTTCACTTAGAATCGTCGTACCTAAATCCACTCATCATGCTGCTACTAGCCTTATGACGTTGATTTCATGGCTGAGTGATATTCCATTGTACATAAGGACCACAACTTCTTTATCCATTCTTCTCTTTCCTGGGATATTTAAGGTGTAACGAAGTGGAGGTTCTTGTCAACAGAGCAGCCCAAAACTTTGGGGTGCCTGTGTCTTGCTGATTTTTAGTTTTCCCAATTTATACGCCCATGAGAGGAAGTGCCCTATGGTCTCTAAGCTGAGTTTTTTAGATGTTTCAGGACACACCGTACACTTCTCCAGTGTGGCTGTTGGCAATTTACATCCCGCCCATCAGCGTAGCAAGGCTCCCATTTCTCCAAGGCCTGTCCAGCATTTCTGGTTTTGACACTTTATTCAGCATGGCCCTTTTGACCGATGGGAAGCGAGACTTCTTTGTAGCGCTGATTTGCCTTTCCAGGTTGCTTGGTTGGCCAAAAAGGGCGTATGCGTTTTTTCCTGAATATATTCAGGAAAAAACGCATACGCCCTTTTTGGCCAAGGGCATCATTGTCGAGGTTTTGCCGCTTTTCCTGTGCTTTAAAGGCGATTCGAATCTACCTCCTGAAATCTGTTTCCTGCAATTCTGCCTTGCTTTCAAATCCTCTTCGTTGCCTTCCCTCAATATATTTGTGGACGAGAGTTATCATTTCTAAGTCTGCAGGTTTGTGAATTGCAGTGCCCCTGAGCTCCATTCTTCAACTCGCTTTCTTGGGAGCTGGCCGCAAAAGCGCAGGATTGCTTCAGGCCGTATTCTGGTTCCTGGCGGCAGGCTGAGCCTGTGGTTAATTCTTCTTCCTGATGGGAAAATAGAATGACCTGTGCCTGCCCCAACACCTAGAGCTAGTCTCTCATTGGTTCCCCCTCTTCCCGTTCATCCTCAGGACAATTAGCAACCTCTACGGAACAGGAGGATAAAGGTGCTGATTCTCCAAGGAGGGAGATTGCTAGTAAAGCGGCTGGAATGGTGAAGCGGAGCACAAGGAGATGAGAAATGAGGTGCGTTTTAGAAACGTTTCCCGATCACACGGTGTACCATCTTCGGGGTTTCTCATGCATGTTTTCAATGTAGGACGATGCCCTTGAACCTGGAGATTTGGGACCCATGGGATGGGTACCACGCCGTATTACTTTAAAGGGTCTGCGTTTTCTCACCCAACCTCACCAAACCTCTCAGCCTCAAGAGTGTCCACCCTTATGTCTCAATCAGCTGTGGGTCTAGATATGGTCAATCCAGGTGGCATCACAGCCCCTGAACGAATTTTGTAAGAATTTCTCTCTCTTTCACTGTCTTTGTTTCACGGGTTTTGAAACGTAATTGATTTTTATAATGGGGTTTAGCTGCTTTTCACTGCTGTGTTTATGCCGCTTTACACCCATTTGACTCACTTACAGAGAGATATCAATACATAGGTTTTAAGATTCTTACTAGTCAGATATATTCTTGGGCGGTGAATAGGGGGTGTTGAGTCCAGTTCACTGAGCAAGGAGTAGGTCTTGTCTATTACATATTGGGTTTCTGGAACGGTATCTGAGCTAATTTGAAACCCGTGTTTTATGCATCACCCCACCTCACCTTTCCCGTTAAGCAGCCATAGTGTGTTTTCTAAACGTGTGACTCTGTTCTGTTTTGTAATTCAGTTCAAGGGTAGCGGTTTTTACATTCCCTCTATGAGTGATATCTTATGATAAGTGTCTTTTTCTGTGTGACTTATTTCACTTAGAATCGTCATATCTAAATCCACTCATCATGCTGCTACTAGCCTTATGACATTGATTTCATGGCTGAGTGATATTCCATTGTACATAAGGACCGCAACTTCTTTATCCATTCTTCTCTTTCCTGGGATATTTAAGGTGTAGCGAAGTGGAGGTTCTTGTCAACAGAGTAGCCCAAAACTTTGGGGTGCCTGTGGCTTGCTGAGTTTTAGTTTTCCGAATTTATACGCCCATGAGTGGAAGTGCGCTATGCTCTCTAAGCTGAGTTTTTTAGATGTTTCAGGACACACTGTACACTTCTCCAGAGTGGCTGTTGGCAATTTACATCCCGCCCATCAGCGTAGCAAGGCTCCCATTTCTCCATGGCCTGTCCTGCATTTCTGGTTTTGACACTTTATTCAGCATGGCCCTTTTGACCGATGGGAAGCGAGACTTCTTTGTAGCGCTGATTCGCCTTTCCAGGTTGCTTGGTTGGCCAAAAAGGGCGTATGCGTTTTTTCCTGAATATATTCAGGAAAAAACGCATACGCCCTTTTTGGCCAAGGGCATCATTGTCGAGGTTTTGCCGCTTTTCCTGTGCTTTAAAGGCGATTCGAATCTACCTCCTGAAATCTGTTTCCTGCAATTCTGACTTGCTTTCAAATCCTCTTCGTTGCCTTCCCTCAATATTTTTGTGGACGAGAGTTATCATTTCTAAGTCTGCAAGTTTGTGAATTGCAGTGCCCCTGAGCTCCATTCTTCAACTCGCTTTCTTGGGAGCTGGCCGCAAAAGCGCAGGATTGCTTCAGGCCGTATTCTGGTTCCTGGCGGCAGGCTGAGCCTGTGGTTAATTCTTCTTCCTGATGGGAAAATAGAATGACCTGTGCCTGCCCCAACACCTAGAGCTAGTCTCTCATTGGTTCCCCCTCTTCCCGTTCATCCTCAGGACAATTAGCAACCTGTACGGAACAGGAGGATAAAGGTGCTGATTCTCCAAGGAGGGAGATTGCTAGTAAAGCGGCTGGAATGGCGAACCGGAGCACAAGGAGATGAGAAATGAGGTGCGTTTTAGAAACCTTTCCCGATCACACGGTGTACCATCTTCGGGGTTTCTCATGCATGTTTTCAATGTAGGACGATGCCCTTGAACCTGGAGATTTGG
Organism: Balaenoptera borealis; assembly: GCF_965194805.1. Lineage (NCBI taxonomy): Eukaryota > Metazoa > Chordata > Mammalia > Artiodactyla > Balaenopteridae > Balaenoptera > Balaenoptera borealis. Next base: position 80,333,700 of record NC_138873.1, read on the forward strand.
GACCCATGGGATGGGTACCACGCCGTATTACTTTAAAGGGTCTGCGTTAGCTCAGCCAACCTCACCAAACCTCTCAGCCCCACGAGTGTCCACCCTTATGTCTCAATCAGCTGTGGGTCTAGATATGGTCAATCCAGGTGGCATCACAGCCCCTGAACGAATTTTGTAAGAATTTCTCTCTCTTTCACTGTCTTTGTTTCACGGGTTTTTTAAAGTAATTGATTTTTATAATGGGGTTTAGCTGCTTTTCACTGCTGTGTTTATGCCGCTTTACACCCACTTGACTCACTTACAGAGAGATATCAATACATAGGTTTTAAGATTCTTACTAGTCAGATATATTCTTGGGCGGTGAATAGGGGGTGTTGAGTCCAGTTCACTGAGCAAGGAGTAGGTCTTGTCTATTACATATTGGGTTTCTGGAACGGTATCTGAGCTAATTTGAAACCCTTGTTTTATGCATCACCCCACCTCACCTTTCCCGTTAAGCAGCCATAGTGTGTTTTCTAAACGTGTGACTCTGTTCTGTTTTGTAATTCAGTTCAAGGGTAGCGGTTTTGACATTCCCTCTATAAGTGATATCTCATGATAAGTGTCTTTTTCTGTGTGACTTATTTCACTTAGAATCGTCGTACCTAAATCCACTCATCATGCTGCTACTAGCCTTATGACGTTGATTTCATGGCTGAGTGATATTCCATTGTACATAAGGACCACAACTTCTTTATCCATTCTTCTCTTTCCTGGGATATTTAAGGTGTAACGAAGTGGAGGTTCTTGTCAACAGAGCAGCCCAAAACTTTGGGGTGCCTGTGTCTTGCTGATTTTTAGTTTTCCCAATTTATACGCCCATGAGAGGAAGTGCCCTATGGTCTCTAAGCTGAGTTTTTTAGATGTTTCAGGACACACCGTACACTTCTCCAGTGTGGCTGTTGGCAATTTACATCCCGCCCATCAGCGTAGCAAGGCTCCCATTTCTCCAAGGCCTGTCCAGCATTTCTGCTTTTGACACTTTATTCAGCATGGCCCTTTTGACCGATGGGAAGCGAGACTTCTTTGTAGCGCTGATTTGCCTTTCCAGGTTGCTTGGTTGGCCAAAAAGGGCGTATGCGTTTTTTCCTGAATATATTCAGGAAAAAACGCATACGCCCTTTTTGGCCAAGGGCATCATTGTCGAGGTTTTACCGCTTTTCCTGTGCTTTAAAGGCGATTCGAATCTACCTCCTGAAATCTGTTTCCTGCAATTCTGCCTTGCTTTCAAATCCTCTTCGTTGCCTTCCCTCAATATATTTGTGGACGAGAGTTATCATTTCTAAGTCTGCAGGTTTGTGAATTGCAGTGCCCCTGAGCTCCATTCTTCAACTCGCTTTCTTGGGAGCTGGCCGCAAAAGCGCAGGATTGCTTCAGGCCGTATTCTGGTTCCTGGCGGCAGGCTGAGCCTGTGGTTAATTCTTCTTCCTGATGGGAAAATAGAATGACCTGTGCCTGCCCCAACACCTAGAGCTAGTCTCTCATTGGTTCCCCCTCTTCCCGTTCATCCTCAGGACAATTTGCAACCTGTACGGAACAGGAGGATAAAGGTGCTGATTCTCCAAGGAGGGAGATTGCTAGTAAAGCGGCTGGAATGGCGAACCAGAGCACAAGGAGATGAGAAATGAGGTGCGTTTTAGAAACCTTTCCCGATCACACGGTGTACCATCTTCGGGGTTTCTCATGCATGTTTTCAATGTAGGACGATGCCCTTGAACCTGGAGATTTGGGACCCATGGGATGGGTACCACGCCGTATTACTTTAAAGGGTCTGCGTTAGCTCAGCCAACCTCACCAAACCTCTCAGCCCCACGAGTGTCCACCCTTATGTCTCAATCAGCTGTGGGTCGAGATATGGTCAATCCAGGTGGCATCACAGCCCCTGAACGAATTTTGTAAGAATTTCTCTCTCTTTCACTGTCTTTGTTTCACGGGTTTTTTAAAGTAATTGATTTTTATAATGGGGTTTAGCTGCTTTTCACTGCTGTGTTTATGCCGCTTTACACCCACTTGACTCACTTACAGAGAGATATCAATACATAGGTTTTAAGATTCTTACTAGTCAGATATATTCTTGGGCGGTGAATAGGGGGTGTTGAGTCCAGTTCACTGAGCAAGGAGTAGGTCTTGTCTATTACATATTGGGTTTCTGGAACGGTATCTGAGCTAATTTGAAACCCTTGTTTTATGCATCACCCCACCTCACCTTTCCCGTTAAGCAGCCATAGTGTGTTTTCTAAACGTGTGACTCTGTTCTGTTTTGTAATTCAGTTCAAGGGTAGCGGTTTTGACATTCCCTCTATAAGTGATATCTCATGATAAGTGTCTTTTTCTGTGTGACTTATTTCACTTAGAATCGTCGTACCTAAATCCACTCATCATGCTGCTACTAGCCTTATGACGTTGATTTCATGGCTGAGTGATATTCCATTGTACATAAGGACCACAACTTCTTTATCCATTCTTCTCTTTCCTGGGATATTTAAGGTGTAACGAAGTGGAGGTTCTTGTCAACAGAGCAGCCCAAAACTTTGGGGTGCCTGTGTCTTGCTGATTTTTAGTTTTCCCAATTTATACGCCCATGAGAGGAAGTGCCCTATGGTCTCTAAGCTGAGTTTTTTAGATGTTTCAGGACACACCGTACACTTCTCCAGTGTGGCTGTTGGCAATTTACATCCCGCCCATCAGCGTAGCAAGGCTCCCATTTCTCCAAGGCCTGTCCAGCATTTCTGCTTTTGACACTTTATTCAGCATGGCCCTTTTGACCGATGGGAAGCGAGACTTCTTTGTAGCGCTGATTTGCCTTTCCAGGTTGCTTGGTTGGCCAAAAAGGGCGTATGCGTTTTTTCCTGAATATATTCAGGAAAAAACGCATACGCCCTTTTTGGCCAAGGGCATCATTGTCGAGGTTTTGCCGCTTTTCCTCTGCTTTAAAGGCGATTCGAATCTACCTCCTGAAATCTGTTTCCTGCAATTCTGCCTTGCTTTCAAATCCTCTTCGTTGCCTTCCCTCAATATATTTGTGGACGAGAGTTATCATTTCTAAGTCTGCAGGTTTGTGAATTGCAGTGCCCCTGAGCTCCATTCTTCAACTCGCTTTCTTGGGAGCTGGCCGCAAAAGCGCAGGATTGCTTCAGGCCGTATTCTGGTTCCTGGCGGCAGGCTGAGCCTGTGGTTAATTCTTCTTCCTGATGGGAAAATAGAATGACCTGTGCCTGCCCCAACACCTAGAGCTAGTCTCTCATTGGTTCCCCCTCTTCCCGTTCATCCTCAGGACAATTAGCAACCTCTACGGAACAGGAGGATAAAGGTGCTGATTCTCCAAGGAGGGAGATTGCTAGTAAAGCGGCTGGAATGGTGAACCGGAGCACAAGGAGATGAGAAATGAGGTGCGTTTTAGAAACCTTTCCCGATCACACGGTGTACCATCTTCGGGGTTTCTCATGCATGTTTTCAATGTAGGACGATGCCCTTGAACCTGGAGATTTGGGACCCATGGGATGGGTACCACGCCGTATTACTTTAAAGGGTCTGCGTTTTCTCACCCAACCTCACCAAACCTCTCAGCCTCAAGAGTGTCCACCCTTATGTCTCAATCAGCTGTGGGTCTAGATATGGTCAATCCAGGTGGCATCACAGCCCCTGAACGAATTTTGTAAGAATTTCTCTCTCTTTCACTGTCTTTGTTTCACGGGTTTTGAAACGTAATTGATTTTTATAATGGGGTTTAGCTGCTTTTCACTGCTGTGTTTATGCCGCTTTACACCCATTTGACTCACTTACAGAGAGATATCAATACATAGGTTTTAAGATTCTTACTAGTCAGATATATTCTTGGGCGGTGAATAGGGGGTGTTGAGTCCAGTTCACTGAGCAAGGAGTAGGTCTTGTCTATTACATATTGGGTTTCTGGAACGGTATCTGAGCTAATTTGAAACCCGTGTTTTATGCATCACCCCACCTCACCTTTCCCGTTAAGCAGCCATAGTGTGTTTTCTAAACGTGTGACTCTGTTCTGTTTTGTAATTCAGTTCAAGGGTAGCGGTTTTTACATTCCCTCTATGAGTGATATCTTATGATAAGTGTCTTTTTCTGTGTGACTTATTTCACTTAGAATCGTCATATCTAAATCCACTCATCATGCTGCTACTAGCCTTATGACATTGATTTCATGGCTGAGTGATATTCCATTGTACATAAGGACCGCAACTTCTTTATCCATTCTTCTCTTTCCTGGGATATTTAAGGTGTAGCGAAGTGGAGGTTCTTGTCAACAGAGTAGCCCAAAACTTTGGGGTGCCTGTGGCTTGCTGAGTTTTAGTTTTCCGAATTTATACGCCCATGAGTGGAAGTGCGCTATGCTCTCTAAGCTGAGTTTTTTAGATGTTTCAGGACACACTGTACACTTCTCCAGAGTGGCTGTTGGCAATTTACATCCCGCCCATCAGCGTAGCAAGGCTCCCATTTCTCCATGGCCTGTCCTGCATTTCTGGTTTTGACACTTTATTCAGCATGGCCCTTTTGACCGATGGGAAGCGAGACTTCTTTGTAGCGCTGATTCGCCTTTCCAGGTTGCTTGGTTGGCCAAAAAGGGCGTATGCGTTTTTTCCTGAATATATTCAGGAAAAAACGCATACGCCCTTTTTGGCCAAGGGCATCATTGTCGAGGTTTTGCCGCTTTTCCTGTGCTTTAAAGGCGATTCGAATCTACCTCCTGAAATCTGTTTCCTGCAATTCTGCCTTGCTTTCAAATCCTCTTCGTTGCCTTCCCTCAATATATTTGTGGACGAGAGTTATCATTTCTAAGTCTGCAGGTTTGTGAATTGCAGTGCCCCTGAGCTCCATTCTTCAACTCGCTTTCTTGGGAGCTGGCCGCAAAAGCGCAGGATTGCTTCAGGCCGTATTCTGGTTCCTGGCGGCAGGCTGAGCCTGTGGTTAATTCTTCTTCCTGATGGGAAAATAGAATGACCTGTGCCTGCCCCAACACCTAGAGCTAGTCTCTCATTGGTTCCCCCTCTTCCCGTTCATCCTCAGGACAATTTGCAACCTGTACGGAACAGGAGGATAAAGGTGCTGATTCTCCAAGGAGGGAGATTGCTAGTAAAGCGGCTGGAATGGCGAACCAGAGCACAAGGAGATGAGAAATGAGGTGCGTTTTAGAAACCTTTCCCGATCACACGGTGTACCATCTTCGGGGTTTCTCATGCATGTTTTCAATGTAGGACGATGCCCTTGAACCTGGAGATTTGGGACCCATGGGATGGGTACCACGCCGTATTACTTTAAAGGGTCTGCGTTAGCTCAGCCAACCTCACCAAACCTCTCAGCCCCACGAGTGTCCACCCTTATGTCTCAATCAGCTGTGGGTCGAGATATGGTCAATCCAGGTGGCATCACAGCCCCTGAACGAATTTTGTAAGAATTTCTCTCTCTTTCACTGTCTTTGTTTCACGGGTTTTTTAAAGTAATTGATTTTTATAATGGGGTTTAGCTGCTTTTCACTGCTGTGTTTATGCCGCTTTACACCCACTTGACTCACTTACAGAGAGATATCAATACATAGGTTTTAAGATTCTTACTAGTCAGATATATTCTTGGGCGGTGAATAGGGGGTGTTGAGTCCAGTTCACTGAGCAAGGAGTAGGTCTTGTCTATTACATATTGGGTTTCTGGAACGGTATCTGAGCTAATTTGAAACCCTTGTTTTATGCATCACCCCACCTCACCTTTCCCGTTAAGCAGCCATAGTGTGTTTTCTAAACGTGTGACTCTGTTCTGTTTTGTAATTCAGTTCAAGGGTAGCGGTTTTGACATTCCCTCTATAAGTGATATCTCATGATAAGTGTCTTTTTCTGTGTGACTTATTTCACTTAGAATCGTCGTACCTAAATCCACTCATCATGCTGCTACTAGCCTTATGACGTTGATTTCATGGCTGAGTGATATTCCATTGTACATAAGGACCACAACTTCTTTATCCATTCTTCTCTTTCCTGGGATATTTAAGGTGTAACGAAGTGGAGGTTCTTGTCAACAGAGCAGCCCAAAACTTTGGGGTGCCTGTGTCTTGCTGATTTTTAGTTTTCCCAATTTATACGCCCATGAGAGGAAGTGCCCTATGGTCTCTAAGCTGAGTTTTTTAGATGTTTCAGGACACACCGTACACTTCTCCAGTGTGGCTGTTGGCAATTTACATCCCGCCCATCAGCGTAGCAAGGCTCCCATTTCTCCAAGGCCTGTCCAGCATTTCTGCTTTTGACACTTTATTCAGCATGGCCCTTTTGACCGATGGGAAGCGAGACTTCTTTGTAGCGCTGATTTGCCTTTCCAGGTTGCTTGGTTGGCCAAAAAGGGCGTATGCGTTTTTTCCTGAATATATTCAGGAAAAAACGCATACGCCCTTTTTGGCCAAGGGCATCATTGTCGAGGTTTTGCCGCTTTTCCTCTGCTTTAAAGGCAATTCGAATCTACCTCCTGAAATCTGTTTCCTGCAATTCTGCCTTGCTTTCAAATCCTCTTCGTTGCCTTCCCTCAATATATTTGTGGACGAGAGTTATCATTTCTAAGTCTGCAGGTTTGTGAATTGCAGTGCCCCTGAGCTCCATTCTTCAACTCGCTTTCTTGGGAGCTGGCCGCAAAAGCGCAGGATTGCTTCAGGCCGTATTCTGGTTCCTGGCGGCAGGCTGAGCCTGTGGTTAATTCTTCTTCCTGATGGGAAAATAGAATGACCTGTGCCTGCCCCAACACCTAGAGCTAGTCTCTCATTGGTTCCCCCTCTTCCCGTTCATCCTCAGGACAATTAGCAACCTCTACGGAACAGGAGGATAAAGGTGCTGATTCTCCAAGGAGGGAGATTGCTAGTAAAGCGGCTGGAATGGTGAACCGGAGCACAAGGAGATGAGAAATGAGGTGCGTTTTAGAAACCTTTCCCGATCACACGGTGTACCATCTTCGGGGTTTCTCATGCATGTTTTCAATGTAGGACGATGCCCTTGAACCTGGAGATTTGGGACCCATGGGATGGGTACCACGCCGTATTACTTTAAAGGGTCTGCGTTTTCTCACCCAACCTCACCAAACCTCTCAGCCTCAAGAGTGTCCACCCTTATGTCTCAATCAGCTGTGGGTCTAGATATGGTCAATCCAGGTGGCATCACAGCCCCTGAACGAATTTTGTAAGAATTTCTCTCTCTTTCACTGTCTTTGTTTCACGGGTTTTGAAACGTAATTGATTTTTATAATGGGGTTTAGCTGCTTTTCACTGCTGTGTTTATGCCGCTTTACACCCATTTGACTCACTTACAGAGAGATATCAATACATAGGTTTTAAGATTCTTACTAGTCAGATATATTCTTGGGCGGTGAATAGGGGGTGTTGAGTCCAGTTCACTGAGCAAGGAGTAGGTCTTGTCTATTACATATTGGGTTTCTGGAACGGTATCTGAGCTAATTTGAAACCCGTGTTTTATGCATCACCCCACCTCACCTTTCCCGTTAAGCAGCCATAGTGTGTTTTCTAAACGTGTGACTCTGTTCTGTTTTGTAATTCAGTTCAAGGGTAGCGGTTTTTACATTCCCTCTATGAGTGATATCTTATGATAAGTGTCTTTTTCTGTGTGACTTATTTCACTTAGAATCGTCATATCTAAATCCACTCATCATGCTGCTACTAGCCTTATGACATTGATTTCATGGCTGAGTGATATTCCATTGTACATAAGGACCGCAACTTCTTTATCCATTCTTCTCTTTCCTGGGATATTTAAGGTGTAGCGAAGTGGAGGTTCTTGTCAACAGAGTAGCCCAAAACTTTGGGGTGCCTGTGGCTTGCTGAGTTTTAGTTTTCCGAATTTATACGCCCATGAGTGGAAGTGCGCTATGCTCTCTAAGCTGAGTTTTTTAGATGTTTCAGGACACACTGTACACTTCTCCAGAGTGGCTGTTGGCAATTTACATCCCGCCCATCAGCGTAGCAAGGCTCCCATTTCTCCATGGCCTGTCCTGCATTTCTGGTTTTGACACTTTATTCAGCATGGCCCTTTTGACCGATGGGAAGCGAGACTTCTTTGTAGCGCTGATTCGCCTTTCCAGGTTGCTTGGTTGGCCAAAAAGGGCGTATGCGTTTTTTCCTGAATATATTCAGGAAAAAACGCATACGCCCTTTTTGGCCAAGGGCATCATTGTCGAGGTTTTGCCGCTTTTCCTGTGCTTTAAAGGCGATTCGAATCTACCTCCTGAAATCTGTTTCCTGCAATTCTGCCTTGCTTTCAAATCCTCTTCGTTGCCTTCCCTCAATATATTTGTGGACGAGAGTTATCATTTCTAAGTCTGCAGGTTTGTGAATTGCAGTGCCCCTGAGCTCCATTCTTCAACTCGCTTTCTTGGGAGCTGGCCGCAAAAGCGCAGGATTGCTTCAGGCCGTATTCTGGTTCCTGGCGGCAGGCTGAGCCTGTGGTTAATTCTTCTTCCTGATGGGAAAATAGAATGACCTGTGCCTGCCCCAACACCTAGAGCTAGTCTCTCATTGGTTCCCCCTCTTCCCGTTCATCCTCAGGACAATTTGCAACCTGTACGGAACAGGAGGATAAAGGTGCTGATTCTCCAAGGAGGGAGATTGCTAGTAAAGCGGTGGAATGGCGAACCAGAGCACAAGGAGATGAGAAATGAGGTGCGTTTTAGAAACCTTTCCCGATCACACGGTGTACCATCTTCGGGGTTTCTCATGCATGTTTTCAATGTAGGACGATGCCCTTGAACCTGGAGATTTGGGACCCATGGGATGGGTACCACGCCGTATTACTTTAAAGGGTCTGCGTTAGCTCAGCCAACCTCACCAAACCTCTCAGCCCCACGAGTGTCCACCCTTATGTCTCAATCAGCTGTGGGTCTAGATATGGTCAATCCAGGTGGCATCACAGCCCCTGAACGAATTTTGTAAGAATTTCTCTCTCTTTCACTGTCTTTGTTTCACGGGTTTTTTAAAGTAATTGATTTTTATAATGGGGTTTAGCTGCTTTTCACTGCTGTGTTTATGCCGCTTTACACCCACTTGACTCACTTACAGAGAGATATCAATACATAGGTTTTAAGATTCTTACTAGTCAGATATATTCTTGGGCGGTGAATAGGGGGTGTTGAGTCCAGTTCACTGAGCAAGGAGTAGGTCTTGTCTATTACATATTGGGTTTCTGGAACGGTATCTGAGCTAATTTGAAACCCTTGTTTTATGCATCACCCCACCTCACCTTTCCCGTTAAGCAGCCATAGTGTGTTTTCTAAACGTGTGACTCTGTTCTGTTTTGTAATTCAGTTCAAGGGTAGCGGTTTTGACATTCCCTCTATAAGTGATATCTCATGATAAGTGTCTTTTTCTGTGTGACTTATTTCACTTAGAATCGTCGTACCTAAATCCACTCATCATGCTGCTACTAGCCTTATGACGTTGATTTCATGGCTGAGTGATATTCCATTGTACATAAGGACCACAACTTCTTTATCCATTCTTCTCTTTCCTGGGATATTTAAGGTGTAACGAAGTGGAGGTTCTTGTCAACAGAGCAGCCCAAAACTTTGGGGTGCCTGTGTCTTGCTGATTTTTAGTTTTCCCAATTTATACGCCCATGAGAGGAAGTGCCCTATGGTCTCTAAGCTGAGTTTTTTAGATGTTTCAGGACACACCGTACACTTCTCCAGTGTGGCTGTTGGCAATTTACATCCCGCCCATCAGCGTAGCAAGGCTCCCATTTCTCCAAGGCCTGTCCAGCATTTCTGCTTTTGACACTTTATTCAGCATGGCCCTTTTGACCGATGGGAAGCGAGACTTCTTTGTAGCGCTGATTTGCCTTTCCAGGTTGCTTGGTTGGCCAAAAAGGGCGTATGCGTTTTTTCCTGAATATATTCAGGAAAAAACGCATACGCCCTTTTTGGGCAAGGGCATCATTGTCGAGGTTTTACCGCTTTTCCTGTGCTTTAAAGGCGATTCGAATCTACCTCCTGAAATCTGTTTCCTGCAATTCTGCCTTGCTTTCAAATCCTCTTCGTTGCCTTCCCTCAATATATTTGTGGACGAGAGTTATCATTTCTAAGTCTGCAGGTTTGTGAATTGCAGTGCCCCTGAGCTCCATTCTTCAACTCGCTTTCTTGGGAGCTGGCCGCAAAAGCGCAGGATTGCTTCAGGCCGTATTCTGGTTCCTGGCGGCAGGCTGAGCCTGTGGTTAATTCTTCTTCCTGATGGGAAAATAGAATGACCTGTGCCTGCCCCAACACCTAGAGCTAGTCTCTCATTGGTTCCCCCTCTTCCCGTTCATCCTCAGGACAATTAGCAACCTGTACGGAACAGGAGGATAAAGGTGCTGATTCTCCAAGGAGGGAGATTGCTAGTAAAGCGGCTGGAATGGCGAACCAGAGCACAAGGAGATGAGAAATGAGGTGCGTTTTAGAAACCTTTCCCGATCACACGGTGTACCATCTTCGGGGTTTCTCATGCATGTTTTCAATGTAGGACGATGCCCTTGAACCTGGAGATTTGGGACCCATGGGATGGGTACCACGCCGTATTACTTTAAAGGGTCTGCGTTAGCTCAGCCAACCTCACGAAACCTCTCAGCCCCACGAGTGTCCACCCTTATGTCTCAATCAGCTGTGGGTCTAGATATGGTCAATCCAGGTGGCATCACAGCCCCTGAACGAATTTTGTAAGAATTTCTCTCTCTTTCACTGTCTTTGTTTCACGGGTTTTTTAAAGTAATTGATTTTTATAATGGGGTTTAGCTGCTTTTCACTGCTGTGTTTATGCCGCTTTACACCCACTTGACTCACTTACAGAGAGATATCAATACATAGGTTTTAAGATTCTTACTAGTCAGATATATTCTTGGGCGGTGAATAGGGGGTGTTGAGTCCAGTTCACTGAGCAAGGAGTAGGTCTTGTCTATTACATATTGGGTTTCTGGAACGGTATCTGAGCTAATTTGAAACCCTTGTTTTATGCATCACCCCACCTCACCTTTCCCGTTAAGCAGCCATAGTGTGTTTTCTAAACGTGTGACTCTGTTCTGTTTTGTAATTCAGTTCAAGGGTAGCGGTTTTGACATTCCCTCTATAAGTGATATCTCATGATAAGTGTCTTTTTCTGTGTGACTTATTTCACTTAGAATCGTCGTACCTAAATCCACTCATCATGCTGCTACTAGCCTTATGACGTTGATTTCATGGCTGAGTGATATTCCATTGTACATAAGGACCACAACTTCTTTATCCATTCTTCTCTTTCCTGGGATATTTAAGGTGTAACGAAGTGGAGGTTCTTGTCAACAGAGCAGCCCAAAACTTTGGGGTGCCTGTGTCTTGCTGATTTTTAGTTTTCCCAATTTATACGCCCATGAGAGGAAGTGCCCTATGGTCTCTAAGCTGAGTTTTTTAGATGTTTCAGGACACACCGTACACTTCTCCAGTGTGGCTGTTGGCAATTTACATCCCGCCCATCAGCGTAGCAAGGCTCCCATTTCTCCAAGGCCTGTCCAGCATTTCTGCTTTTGACACTTTATTCAGCATGGCCCTTTTGACCGATGGGAAGCGAGACTTCTTTGTAGCGCTGATTTGCCTTTCCAGGTTGCTTGGTTGGCCAAAAACGGCGTATGCGTTTTTTCCTGAATATATTCAGGAAAAAACGCATACGCCCTTTTTGGGCAAGGGCATCATTGTCGAGGTTTTACCGCTTTTCCTGTGCTTTAAAGGCGATTCGAATCTACCTCCTGAAATCTGTTTCCTGCAATTCTGCCTTGCTTTCAAATCCTCTTCGTTGCCTTCCCTCAATATATTTGTGGACGAGAGTTATCATTTCTAAGTCTGCAGGTTTGTGAATTGCAGTGCCCCTGAGCTCCATTCTTCAACTCGCTTTCTTGGGAGCTGGCCGCAAAAGCGCAGGATTGCTTCAGGCCGTATTCTGGTTCCTGGCGGCAGGCTGAGCCTGTGGTTAATTCTTCTTCCTGATGGGAAAATAGAATGACCTGTGCCTGCCCCAACACCTAGAGCTAGTCTCTCATTGGTTCCCCCTCTTCCCGTTCATCCTCAGGACAATTTGCAACCTGTACGGAACAGGAGGATAAAGGTGCTGATTCTCCAAGGAGGGAGATTGCTAGTAAAGCGGCTGGAATGGCGAACCGGAGCACAAGGAGATGAGAAATGAGGTGCGTTTTAGAAACCTTTCCCGATCACACGGTGTACCATCTTCGGGGTTTCTCATGCATGTTTTCAATGTAGGACGATGCCCTTGAACCTGGAGATTTGGGACCCATGGGATGGGTACCACGCCGTATTACTTTAAAGGGTCTGCGTTTTCTCACCCAACCTCACCAAACCTCTCAGCCCCAAGAGTGTCCACCCTTATGTCTCAATCAGCTGTGGGTCTAGATATGGTCAATCCAGGTGGCATCACAGCCCCTGAACGAATTTTGTAAGAATTTCTCTCTCTTTCACTGTCTTTGTTTCACGGGTTTTGAAACGTAATTGATTTTTATAATGGGGTTTAGCTGCTTTTCACTGCTGTGTTTATGCCGCTTTACACCCACTTGACTCACTTACAGAGAGATATCAATACATAGGTTTTAAGATTCTTACTAGTCAGATATATTCTTGGGCGGTGAATAGGGGGTGTTGAGTCCAGTTCACTGAGCAAGGAGTAGGTCTTGTCTATTACATATTGGGTTTCTGGAACGGTATCTGAGCTAATTTGAAACCCTTGTTTTATGCATCACCCCACCTCACCTTTCCCGTTAAGCAGCCATAGTGTGTTTTCTAAACGTGTGACTCTGTTCTGTTTTGTAATTCAGTTCAAGGGTAGCGGTTTTGACATTCCCTCTATAAGTGATATCTCATGATAAGTGTCTTTTTCTGTGTGACTTATTTCACTTAGAATCGTCGTACCTAAATCCACTCATCATGCTGCTACTAGCCTTATGACGTTGATTTCATGGCTGAGTGATATTCCATTGTACATAAGGACCACAACTTCTTTATCCATTCTTCTCTTTCCTGGGATATTTAAGGTGTAACGAAGTGGAGGTTCTTGTCAACAGAGCAGCCCAAAACTTTGGGGTGCCTGTGTCTTGCTGATTTTTAGTTTTCCCAATTTATACGCCCATGAGAGGAAGTGCCCTATGGTCTCTAAGCTGAGTTTTTTAGATGTTTCAGGACACACCGTACACTTCTCCAGTGTGGCTGTTGGCAATTTACATCCCGCCCATCAGCGTAGCAAGGCTCCCATTTCTCCAAGGCCTGTCCAGCATTTCTGCTTTTGACACTTTATTCAGCATGGCCCTTTTGACCGATGGGAAGCGAGACTTCTTTGTAGCGCTGATTTGCCTTTCCAGGTTGCTTGGTTGGCCAAAAAGGGCGTATGCGTTTTTTCCTGAATATATTCAGGAAAAAACGCATACGCCCTTTTTGGCCAAGGGCATCATTGTCGAGGTTTTGCCGCTTTTCCTGTGCTTTAAAGGCGATTCGAATCTACCTCCTGAAATCTGTTTCCTGCAATTCTGCCTTGCTTTCAAATCCTCTTCGTTGCCTTCCCTCAATATATTTGTGGACGAGAGTTATCATTTCTAAGTCTGCAGGTTTGTGAATTGCAGTGCCCCTGAGCTCCATTCTTCAACTCGCTTTCTTGGGAGCTGGCCGCAAAAGCGCAGGATTGCTTCAGGCCGTATTCTGGTTCCTGGCGGCAGGCTGAGCCTGTGGTTAATTCTTCTTCCTGATGGGAAAATAGAATGACCTGTGCCTGCCCCAACACCTAGAGCTAGTCTCTCATTGGTTCCCCCTCTTCCCGTTCATCCTCAGGACAATTAGCAACCTGTACGGAACAGGAGGATAAAGGTGCTGATTCTCCAAGGAGGGAGATTGCTAGTAAAGCGGCTGGAATGGCGAACCGGAGCACAAGGAGATGAGAAATGAGGTGCGTTTTAGAAACCTTTCCCGATCACACGGTGTACCATCTTCGGGGTTTCTCATGCATGTTTTCAATGTAGGACGATGCCCTTGAACCTGGAGATTTGGGACCCATGGGATGGGTACCACGCCGTATTACTTTAAAGGGTCTGCGTTTTCTCACCCAACCTCACCAAACCTCTCAGCCCCAAGAGTGTCCACCCTTATGTCTCAATCAGCTGTGGGTCTAGATATGGTCAATCCAGGTGGCATCACAGCCCCTGAACGAATTTTGTAAGAATTTCTCTCTCTTTCACTGTCTTTGTTTCACGGGTTTTGAAACGTAATTGATTTTTATAATGGGGTTTAGCTGCTTTTCACTGCTGTGTTTATGCCGCTTTACACCCATTTGACTCACTTACAGAGAGATATCAATACATAGGTTTTAAGATTCTTACTAGTCAGATATATTCTTGGGCGGTGAATAGGGGGTGTTGAGTCCAGTTCACTGAGCAAGGAGTAGGTCTTGTCTCTTACATATTGGGTTTCTGGAACGGTATCTGAGCTAATTTGAAACCCGTGTTTTATGCATCACCCCACCTCACCTTTCCCGTTAAGCAGCCATAGTGTGTTTTCTAAACGTGTGACTCTGTTCTGTTTTGTAATTCAGTTCAAGGGTAGCGGTTTTGACATTCCCTCTATGAGTGATATCTCATGATAAGTGTCTTTTTCTGTGTGACTTATTTCACTTAGAATCGTCGTACCTAAATCCACTCATCATGCTGCTACTAGCCTTATGACGTTGATTTCATGGCTGAGTGATATTCCATTGTACATAAGGACCACAACTTCTTTATCCATTCTTCTCTTTCCTGGGATATTTAAGGTGTAACGAAGTGGAGGTTCTTGTCAACAGAGCAGCCCAAAACTTTGGGGTGCCTGTGTCTTGCTGATTTTTAGTTTTCCCAATTTATACGCCCATGAGAGGAAGTGCCCTATGGTCTCTAAGCTGAGTTTTTTAGATGTTTCAGGACACACCGTACACTTCTCCAGTGTGGCTGTTGGCAATTTACATCCCGCCCATCAGCGTAGCAAGGCTCCCATTTCTCCAAGGCCTGTCCAGCATTTCTGCTTTTGACACTTTATTCAGCATGGCCCTTTTGACCGATGGGAAGCGAGACTTCTTTGTAGCGCTGATTTGCCTTTCCAGGTTGCTTGGTTGGCCAAAAAGGGCGTATGCGTTTTTTCCTGAATATATTCAGGAAAAAACGCATACGCCCTTTTTGGCCAAGGGCATCATTGTCGAGGTTTTGCCGCTTTTCCTGTGCTTTAAAGGCGATTCGAATCTACCTCCTGAAATCTGTTTCCTGCAATTCTGCCTTGCTTTCAAATCCTCTTCGTTGCCTTCCCTCAATATATTTGTGGACGAGAGTTATCATTTCTAAGTCTGCAGGTTTGTGAATTGCAGTGCCCCTGAGCTCCATTCTTCAACTCGCTTTCTTGGGAGCTGGCCGCAAAAGCGCAGGATTGCTTCAGGCCGTATTCTGGTTCCTGGCGGCAGGCTGAGCCTGTGGTTAATTCTTCTTCCTGATGGGAAAATAGAATGACCTGTGCCTGCCCCAACACCTAGAGCTAGTCTCTCATTGGTTCCCCCTCTTCCCGTTCATCCTCAGGACAATTAGCAACCTGTACGGAACAGGAGGATAAAGGTGCTGATTCTCCAAGGAGGGAGATTGCTAGTAAAGCGGCTGGAATGGCGAACCAGAGCACAAGGAGATGAGAAATGAGGTGCGTTTTAGAAACCTTTCCCGATCACACGGTGTACCATCTTCGGGGTTTCTCATGCATGTTTTCAATGTAGGACGATGCCCTTGAACCTGGAGATTTGGGACCCATGGGATGGGTACCACGCCGTATTACTTTAAAGGGTCTGCGTTAGCTCAGCCAACCTCACGAAACCTCTCAGCCCCACGAGTGTCCACCCTTATGTCTCAATCAGCTGTGGGTCTAGATATGGTCAATCCAGGTGGCATCACAGCCCCTGAACGAATTTTGTAAGAATTTCTCTCTCTTTCACTGTCTTTGTTTCACGGGTTTTTTAAAGTAATTGATTTTTATAATGGGGTTTAGCTGCTTTTCACTGCTGTGTTTATGCCGCTTTACACCCACTTGACTCACTTACAGAGAGATATCAATACATAGGTTTTAAGATTCTTACTAGTCAGATATATTCTTGGGCGGTGAATAGGGGGTGTTGAGTCCAGTTCACTGAGCAAGGAGTAGGTCTTGTCTATTACATATTGGGTTTCTGGAACGGTATCTGAGCTAATTTGAAACCCTTGTTTTATGCATCACCCCACCTCACCTTTCCCGTTAAGCAGCCATAGTGTGTTTTCTAAACGTGTGACTCTGTTCTGTTTTGTAATTCAGTTCAAGGGTAGCGGTTTTGACATTCCCTCTATAAGTGATATCTCATGATAAGTGTCTTTTTCTGTGTGACTTATTTCACTTAGAATCGTCGTACCTAAATCCACTCATCATGCTGCTACTAGCCTTATGACGTTGATTTCATGGCTGAGTGATATTCCATTGTACATAAGGACCACAACTTCTTTATCCATTCTTCTCTTTCCTGGGATATTTAAGGTGTAACGAAGTGGAGGTTCTTGTCAACAGAGCAGCCCAAAACTTTGGGGTGCCTGTGTCTTGCTGATTTTTAGTTTTCCCAATTTATACGCCCATGAGAGGAAGTGCCCTATGGTCTCTAAGCTGAGTTTTTTAGATGTTTCAGGACACACCGTACACTTCTCCAGTGTGGCTGTTGGCAATTTACATCCCGCCCATCAGCGTAGCAAGGCTCCCATTTCTCCAAGGCCTGTCCAGCATTTCTGCTTTTGACACTTTATTCAGCATGGCCCTTTTGACCGATGGGAAGCGAGACTTCTTTGTAGCGCTGATTTGCCTTTCCAGGTTGCTTGGTTGGCCAAAAAGGGCGTATGCGTTTTTTCCTGAATATATTCAGGAAAAAACGCATACGCCCTTTTTGGCCAAGGGCATCATTGTCGAGGTTTTGCCGCTTTTCCTGTGCTTTAAAGGCGATTCGAATCTACCTCCTGAAATCTGTTTCCTGCAATTCTGCCTTGCTTTCAAATCCTCTTCGTTGCCTTCCCTCAATATATTTGTGGACGAGAGTTATCATTTCTAAGTCTGCAGGTTTGTGAATTGCAGTGCCCCTGAGCTCCATTCTTCAACTCGCTTTCTTGGGAGCTGGCCGCAAAAGCGCAGGATTGCTTCAGGCCGTATTCTGGTTCCTGGCGGCAGGCTGAGCCTGTGGTTAATTCTTCTTCCTGATGGGAAAATAGAATGACCTGTGCCTGCCCCAACACCTAGAGCTAGTCTCTCATTGGTTCCCCCTCTTCCCGTTCATCCTCAGGACAATTAGCAACCTGTACGGAACAGGAGGATAAAGGTGCTGATTCTCCAAGGAGGGAGATTGCTAGTAAAGCGGCTGGAATGGCGAACCGGAGCACAAGGAGATGAGAAATGAGGTGCGTTTTAGAAACCTTTCCCGATCACACGGTGTACCATCTTCGGGGTTTCTCATGCATGTTTTCAATGTAGGACGATGCCCTTGAACCTGGAGATTTGGGACCCATGGGATGGGTACCACGCCGTATTACTTTAAAGGGTCTGCGTTTTCTCACCCAACCTCACCAAACCTCTCAGCCCCAAGAGTGTCCACCCTTATGTCTCAATCAGCTGTGGGTCTAGATATGGTCAATCCAGGTGGCATCACAGCCCCTGAACGAATTTTGTAAGAATTTCTCTCTCTTTCACTGTCTTTGTTTCACGGGTTTTGAAACGTAATTGATTTTTATAATGGGGTTTAGCTGCTTTTCACTGCTGTGTTTATGCCGCTTTACACCCATTTGACTCACTTACAGAGAGATATCAATACATAGGTTTTAAGATTCTTACTAGTCAGATATATTCTTGGGCGGTGAATAGGGGGTGTTGAGTCCAGTTCACTGAGCAAGGAGTAGGTCTTGTCTCTTACATATTGGGTTTCTGGAACGGTATCTGAGCTAATTTGAAACCCGTGTTTTATGCATCACCCCACCTCACCTTTCCCGTTAAGCAGCCATAGTGTGTTTTCTAAACGTGTGACTCTGTTCTGTTTTGTAATTCAGTTCAAGGGTAGCGGTTTTGACATTCCCTCTATGAGTGATATCTTATGATAAGTGTCTTTTTCTGTGTGACTTATTTCACTTAGAATCGTCGTACCTAAATCCACTCATCATGCTGCTACTAGCCTTATGACGTTGATTTCATGGCTGAGTGATATTCCATTGTACATAAGGACCACAACTTCTTTATCCATTCTTCTCTTTCCTGGGATATTTAAGGTGTAACGAAGTGGAGGTTCTTGTCAACAGAGCAGCCCAAAACTTTGGGGTGCCTGTGTCTTGCTGATTTTTAGTTTTCCCAATTTATACGCCCATGAGAGGAAGTGCCCTATGGTCTCTAAGCTGAGTTTTTTAGATGTTTCAGGACACACCGTACACTTCTCCAGTGTGGCTGTTGGCAATTTACATCCCGCCCATCAGCGTAGCAAGGCTCCCATTTCTCCAAGGCCTGTCCAGCATTTCTGCTTTTGACACTTTATTCAGCATGGCCCTTTTGACCGATGGGAAGCGAGACTTCTTTGTAGCGCTGATTTGCCTTTCCAGGTTGCTTGGTTGGCCAAAAAGGGCGTATGCGTTTTTTCCTGAATATATTCAGGAAAAAACGCATACGCCCTTTTTGGCCAAGGGCATCATTGTCGAGGTTTTGCCGCTTTTCCTGTGCTTTAAAGGCGATTCGAATCTACCTCCTGAAATCTGTTTCCTGCAATTCTGCCTTGCTTTCAAATCCTCTTCGTTGCCTTCCCTCAATATATTTGTGGACGAGAGTTATCATTTCTAAGTCTGCAGGTTTGTGAATTGCAGTGCCCCTGAGCTCCATTCTTCAACTCGCTTTCTTGGGAGCTGGCCGCAAAAGCGCAGGATTGCTTCAGGCCGTATTCTGGTTCCTGGCGGCAGGCTGAGCCTGTGGTTAATTCTTCTTCCTGATGGGAAAATAGAATGACCTGTGCCTGCCCCAACACCTAGAGCTAGTCTCTCATTGGTTCCCCCTCTTCCCGTTCATCCTCAGGACAATTAGCAACCTCTACGGAACAGGAGGATAAAGGTGCTGATTCTCCAAGGAGGGAGATTGCTAGTAAAGCGGCTGGAATGGCGAACCAGAGCACAAGGAGATGAGAAATGAGGTGCGTTTTAGAAACCTTTCCCGATCACACGGTGTACCATCTTCGGGGTTTCTCATGCATGTTTTCAATGTAGGACGATGCCCTTGAACCTGGAGATTTGGGACCCATGGGATGGGTACCACGCCGTATTACTTTAAAGGGTCTGCGTTAGCTCAGCCAACCTCACGAAACCTCTCAGCCCCACGAGTGTCCACCCTTATGTCTCAATCAGCTGTGGGTCTAGATATGGTCAATCCAGGTGGCATCACAGCCCCTGAACGAATTTTGTAAGAATTTCTCTCTCTTTCACTGTCTTTGTTTCACGGGTTTTTTAAAGTAATTGATTTTTATAATGGGGTTTAGCTGCTTTTCACTGCTGTGTTTATGCCGCTTTACACCCACTTGACTCACTTACAGAGAGATATCAATACATAGGTTTTAAGATTCTTACTAGTCAGATATATTCTTGGGCGGTGAATAGGGGGTGTTGAGTCCAGTTCACTGAGCAAGGAGTAGGTCTTGTCTATTACATATTGGGTTTCTGGAACGGTATCTGAGCTAATTTGAAACCCTTGTTTTATGCATCACCCCACCTCACCTTTCCCGTTAAGCAGCCATAGTGTGTTTTCTAAACGTGTGACTCTGTTCTGTTTTGTAATTCAGTTCAAGGGTAGCGGTTTTGACATTCCCTCTATAAGTGATATCTCATGATAAGTGTCTTTTTCTGTGTGACTTATTTCACTTAGAATCGTCGTACCTAAATCCACTCATCATGCTGCTACTAGCCTTATGACGTTGATTTCATGGCTGAGTGATATTCCATTGTACATAAGGACCACAACTTCTTTATCCATTCTTCTCTTTCCTGGGATATTTAAGGTGTAACGAAGTGGAGGTTCTTGTCAACAGAGCAGCCCAAAACTTTGGGGTGCCTGTGTCTTGCTGATTTTTAGTTTTCCCAATTTATACGCCCATGAGAGGAAGTGCCCTATGGTCTCTAAGCTGAGTTTTTTAGATGTTTCAGGACACACCGTACACTTCTCCAGTGTGGCTGTTGGCAATTTACATCCCGCCCATCAGCGTAGCAAGGCTCCCATTTCTCCAAGGCCTGTCCAGCATTTCTGCTTTTGACACTTTATTCAGCATGGCCCTTTTGACCGATGGGAAGCGAGACTTCTTTGTAGCGCTGATTTGCCTTTCCAGGTTGCTTGGTTGGCCAAAAACGGCGTATGCGTTTTTTCCTGAATATATTCAGGAAAAAACGCATACGCCCTTTTTGGCCAAGGGCATCATTGTCGAGGTTTTACCGCTTTTCCTGTGCTTTAAAGGCGATTCGAATCTACCTCCTGAAATCTGTTTCCTGCAATTCTGCCTTGCTTTCAAATCCTCTTCGTTGCCTTCCCTCAATATATTTGTGGACGAGAGTTATCATTTCTAAGTCTGCAGGTTTGTGAATTGCAGTGCCCCTGAGCTCCATTCTTCAACTCGCTTTCTTGGGAGCTGGCCGCAAAAGCGCAGGATTGCTTCAGGCCGTATTCTGGTTCCTGGCGGCAGGCTGAGCCTGTGGTTAATTCTTCTTCCTGATGGGAAAATAGAATGACCTGTGCCTGCCCCAACACCTAGAGCTAGTCTCTCATTGGTTCCCCCTCTTCCCGTTCATCCTCAGGACAATTTGCAACCTGTACGGAACAGGAGGATAAAGGTGCTGATTCTCCAAGGAGGGAGATTGCTAGTAAAGCGGCTGGAATGGCGAACCGGAGCACAAGGAGATGAGAAATGAGGTGCGTTTTAGAAACCTTTCCCGATCACACGGTGTACCATCTTCGGGGTTTCTCATGCATGTTTTCAATGTAGGACGATGCCCTTGAACCTGGAGATTTGGGACCCATGGGATGGGTACCACGCCGTATTACTTTAAAGGGTCTGCGTTTTCTCACCCAACCTCACCAAACCTCTCAGCCCCAAGAGTGTCCACCCTTATGTCTCAATCAGCTGTGGGTCTAGATATGGTCAATCCAGGTGGCATCACAGCCCCTGAACGAATTTTGTAAGAATTTCTCTCTCTTTCACTGTCTTTGTTTCACGGGTTTTGAAACGTAATTGATTTTTATAATGGGGTTTAGCTGCTTTTCACTGCTGTGTTTATGCCGCTTTACACCCATTTGACTCACTTACAGAGAGATATCAATACATAGGTTTTAAGATTCTTACTAGTCAGATATATTCTTGGGCGGTGAATAGGGGGTGTTGAGTCCAGTTCACTGAGCAAGGAGTAGGTCTTGTCTCTTACATATTGGGTTTCTGGAACGGTATCTGAGCTAATTTGAAACCCGTGTTTTATGCATCACCCCACCTCACCTTTCCCGTTAAGCAGCCATAGTGTGTTTTCTAAACGTGTGACTCTGTTCTGTTTTGTAATTCAGTTCAAGGGTAGCGGTTTTGACATTCCCTCTATGAGTGATATCTTATGATAAGTGTCTTTTTCTGTGTGACTTATTTCACTTAGAATCGTCGTACCTAAATCCACTCATCATGCTGCTACTAGCCTTATGACGTTGATTTCATGGCTGAGTGATATTCCATTGTACATAAGGACCACAACTTCTTTATCCATTCTTCTCTTTCCTGGGATATTTAAGGTGTAACGAAGTGGAGGTTCTTGTCAACAGAGCAGCCCAAAACTTTGGGGTGCCTGTGTCTTGCTGATTTTTAGTTTTCCCAATTTATACGCCCATGAGAGGAAGTGCCCTATGGTCTCTAAGCTGAGTTTTTTAGATGTTTCAGGACACACCGTACACTTCTCCAGTGTGGCTGTTGGCAATTTACATCCCGCCCATCAGCGTAGCAAGGCTCCCATTTCTCCAAGGCCTGTCCAGCATTTCTGCTTTTGACACTTTATTCAGCATGGCCCTTTTGACCGATGGGAAGCGAGACTTCTTTGTAGCGCTGATTTGCCTTTCCAGGTTGCTTGGTTGGCCAAAAAGGGCGTATGCGTTTTTTCCTGAATATATTCAGGAAAAAACGCATACGCCCTTTTTGGCCAAGGGCATCATTGTCGAGGTTTTGCCGCTTTTCCTGTGCTTTAAAGGCGATTCGAATCTACCTCCTGAAATCTGTTTCCTGCAATTCTGCCTTGCTTTCAAATCCTCTTCGTTGCCTTCCCTCAATATATTTGTGGACGAGAGTTATCATTTCTAAGTCTGCAGGTTTGTGAATTGCAGTGCCCCTGAGCTCCATTCTTCAACTCGCTTTCTTGGGAGCTGGCCGCAAAAGCGCAGGATTGCTTCAGGCCGTATTCTGGTTCCTGGCGGCAGGCTGAGCCTGTGGTTAATTCTTCTTCCTGATGGGAAAATAGAATGACCTGTGCCTGCCCCAACACCTAGAGCTAGTCTCTCATTGGTTCCCCCTCTTCCCGTTCATCCTCAGGACAATTAGCAACCTCTACGGAACAGGAGGATAAAGGTGCTGATTCTCCAAGGAGGGAGATTGCTAGTAAAGCGGCTGGAATGGTGAACCGGAGCACAAGGAGATGAGAAATGAGGTGCGTTTTAGAAACCTTTCCCGATCACACGGTGTACCATCTTCGGGGTTTCTCATGCATGTTTTCAATGTAGGACGATGCCCTTGAACCTGGAGATTTGGGACCCATGGGATGGGTACCACGCCGTATTACTTTAAAGGGTCTGCGTTTTCTCACCCAACCTCACCAAACCTCTCAGCCCCAAGAGTGTCCACCCTTATGTCTCAATCAGCTGTGGGTCTAGATATGGTCAATCCAGGTGGCATCACAGCCCCTGAACGAATTTTGTAAGAATTTCTCTCTCTTTCACTGTCTTTGTTTCACGGGTTTTGAAACGTAATTGATTTTTATAATGGGGTTTAGCTGCTTTTCACTGCTGTGTTTATGCCGCTTTACACCCATTTGACTCACTTACAGAGAGATATCAATACATAGGTTTTAAGATTCTTACTAGTCAGATATATTCTTGGGCGGTGAATAGGGGGTGTTGAGTCCAGTTCACTGAGCAAGGAGTAGGTCTTGTCTCTTACATATTGGGTTTCTGGAACGGTATCTGAGCTAATTTGAAACCCGTGTTTTATGCATCACCCCACCTCACCTTTCCCGTTAAGCAGCCATAGTGTGTTTTCTAAACGTGTGACTCTGTTCTGTTTTGTAATTCAGTTCAAGGGTAGCGGTTTTTACATTCCCTCTATAAGTTATATCTTATGATAAGTGTCTTTTTCTGTGTGACTTATTTCACTTAGAATCGTCATATCTAAATCCACTCATCATGCTGCTACTAGCCTTATGACATTGATTTCATGGCTGAGTGATATTCCATTGTACATAAGGACCGCAACTTCTTTATCCATTCTTCTCTTTCCTGGGATATTTAAGGTGTAGCGAAGTGGAGGTTCTTGTCAACAGAGTAGCCCAAAACTTTGGGGTGCCTGTGGCTTGCTGAGTTTTAGTTTTCCGAATTTATACGCCCATGAGTGGAAGTGCGCTATGCTCTCTAAGCTGAGTTTTTTAGATGTTTCAGGACACACTGTACACTTCTCCAGAGTGGCTGTTGGCAATTTACATCCCGCCCATCAGCGTAGCAAGGCTCCCATTTCTCCATGGCCTGTCCTGCATTTCTGGTTTTGACACTTTATTCAGCATGGCCCTTTTGACCGATGGGAAGCGAGACTTCTTTGTAGCGCTGATTCGCCTTTCCAGGTTGCTTGGTTGGCCAAAAAGGGCGTATGCGTTTTTTCCTGAATATATTCAGGAAAAAACGCATACGCCCTTTTTGGCCAAGGGCATCATTGTCGAGGTTTTGCCGCTTTTCCTGTGCTTTAAAGGCGATTCGAATCTACCTCCTGAAATCTGTTTCCTGCAATTCTGACTTGCTTTCAAATCCTCTTCGTTGCCTTCCCTCAATATATTTGTGGACGAGAGTTATCATTTCTAAGTCTGCAAGTTTGTGAATTGCAGTGCCCCTGAGCTCCATTCTTCAACTCGCTTTCTTGGGAGCTGGCCGCAAAAGCGCAGGATTGCTTCAGGCCGTATTCTGGTTCCTGGCGGCAGGCTGAGCCTGTGGTTAATTCTTCTTCCTGATGGGAAAATAGAATGACCTGTGCCTGCCCCAACACCTAGAGCTAGTCTCTCATTGGTTCCCCCTCTTCCCGTTCATCCTCAGGACAATTAGCAACCTGTACGGAACAGGAGGATAAAGGTGCTGATTCTCCAAGGAGGGAGATTGCTAGTAAAGCGGCTGGAATGGCGAACCGGAGCACAAGGAGATGAGAAATGAGGTGCGTTTTAGAAACCTTTCCCGATCACACGGTGTACCATCTTCGGGGTTTCTCATGCATGTTTTCAATGTAGGACGATGCCCTTGAACCTGGAGATTTGGGACCCATGGGATGGGTACCACGCCGTATTACTTTAAAGGGTCTGCGTTTTCTCACCCAACCTCACCAAACCTCTCAGCCCCAAGAGTGTCCACCCTTATGTCTCAATCAGCTGTGGGTCTAGATATGGTCAATCCAGGTGGCATCACAGCCCCTGAACGAATTTTGTAAGAATTTCTCTCTCTTTCACTGTCTTTGTTTCACGGGTTTTGAAACGTAATTGATTTTTATAATGGGGTTTAGCTGCTTTTCACTGCTGTGTTTATGCCGCTTTACACCCATTTGACTCACTTACAGAGAGATATCAATACATAGGTTTTAAGATTCTTACTAGTCAGATATATTCTTGGGCGGTGAATAGGGGGTGTTGAGTCCAGTTCACTGAGCAAGGAGTAGGTCTTGTCTCTTACATATTGGGTTTCTGGAACGGTATCTGAGCTAATTTGAAACCCGTGTTTTATGCATCACCCCACCTCACCTTTCCCGTTAAGCAGCCATAGTGTGTTTTCTAAACGTGTGACTCTGTTCTGTTTTGTAATTCAGTTCAAGGGTAGCGGTTTTTACATTCCCTCTATAAGTTATATCTTATGATAAGTGTCTTTTTCTGTGTGACTTATTTCACTTAGAATCGTCATATCTAAATCCACTCATCATGCTGCTACTAGCCTTATGACATTGATTTCATGGCTGAGTGATATTCCATTGTACATAAGGACCGCAACTTCTTTATCCATTCTTCTCTTTCCTGGGATATTTAAGGTGTAGCGAAGTGGAGGTTCTTGTCAACAGAGTAGCCCAAAACTTTGGGGTGCCTGTGGCTTGCTGAGTTTTAGTTTTCCGAATTTATACGCCCATGAGTGGAAGTGCGCTATGCTCTCTAAGCTGAGTTTTTTAGATGTTTCAGGACACACTGTACACTTCTCCAGAGTGGCTGTTGGCAATTTACATCCCGCCCATCAGCGTAGCAAGGCTCCCATTTCTCCATGGCCTGTCCTGCATTTCTGGTTTTGACACTTTATTCAGCATGGCCCTTTTGACCGATGGGAAGCGAGACTTCTTTGTAGCGCTGATTCGCCTTTCCAGGTTGCTTGGTTGGCCAAAAAGGGCGTATGCGTTTTTTCCTGAATATATTCAGGAAAAAACGCATACGCCCTTTTTGGCCAAGGGCATCATTGTCGAGGTTTTGCCGCTTTTCCTGTGCTTTAAAGGCGATTCGAATCTACCTCCTGAAATCTGTTTCCTGCAATTCTGACTTGCTTTCAAATCCTCTTCGTTGCCTTCCCTCAATATATTTGTGGACGAGAGTTATCATTTCTAAGTCTGCAAGTTTGTGAATTGCAGTGCCCCTGAGCTCCATTCTTCAACTCGCTATCTTGGGAGCTGGCCGCAAAAGCGCAGGATTGCTTCAGGCCGTATTCTGGTTCCTGGCGGCAGGCTGAGCCTGTGGTTAATTCTTCTTCCTGATGGGAAAATAGAATGACCTGTGCCTGCCCCAACACCTAGAGCTAGTCTCTCATTGGTTCCCCCTCTTCCCGTTCATCCTCAGGACAATTAGCAACCTGTACGGAACAGGAGGATAAAGGTGCTGATTCTCCAAGGAGGGAGATTGCTAGTAAAGCGGCTGGAATGGCGAACCGGAGCACAAGGAGATGAGAAATGAGGTGCGTTTTAGAAACCTTTCCCGATCACACGGTGTACCATCTTCGGGGTTTCTCATGCATGTTTTCAATGTAGGACGATGCCCTTGAACCTGGAGATTTGGGACCCATGGGATGGGTACCACGCCGTATTACTTTAAAGGGTCTGCGTTAGCTCAGCCAACCTCACCAAACCTCTCAGCCCCACGAGTGTCCACCCTTATGTCTCAATCAGCTGTGGGTCTAGATATGGTCAATCCAGGTGGCATCACAGCCCCTGAACGAATTTTGTAAGAATTTCTCTCTCTTTCACTGTCTTTGTTTCACGGGTTTCTTAAAGTAATTGATTTTTATAATGGGGTTTAGCTGCTTTTCACTGCTGTGTTTATGCCGCTTTACACCCACTTGACTCACTTACAGAGAGATATCAATACATAGGTTTTAAGATTCTTACTAGTCAGATATATTCTTGGGCGGTGAATAGGGGGTGTTGAGTCCAGTTCACTGAGCAAGGAGTAGGTCTTGTCTATTACATATTGGGTTTCTGGAACGGTATCTGAGCTAATTTGAAACCCTTGTTTTATGCATCACCCCACCTCACCTTTCCCGTTAAGCAGCCATAGTGTGTTTTCTAAACGTGTGACTCTGTTCTGTTTTGTAATTCAGTTCAAGGGTAGCGGTTTTGACATTCCCTCTATAAGTGATATCTCATGATAAGTGTCTTTTTCTGTGTGACTTATTTCACTTAGAATCGTCGTACCTAAATCCACTCATCATGCTGCTACTAGCCTTATGACGTTGATTTCATGGCTGAGTGATATTCCATTGTACATAAGGACCACAACTTCTTTATCCATTCTTCTCTTTCCTGGGATATTTAAGGTGTAACGAAGTGGAGGTTCTTGTCAACAGAGCAGCCCAAAACTTTGGGGTGCCTGTGTCTTGCTGATTTTTAGTTTTCCCAATTTATACGCCCATGAGAGGAAGTGCCCTATGGTCTCTAAGCTGAGTTTTTTAGATGTTTCAGGACACACCGTACACTTCTCCAGTGTGGCTGTTGGCAATTTACATCCCGCCCATCAGCGTAGCAAGGCTCCCATTTCTCCAAGGCCTGTCCAGCATTTCTGCTTTTGACACTTTATTCAGCATGGCCCTTTTGACCGATGGGAAGCGAGACTTCTTTGTAGCGCTGATTTGCCTTTCCAGGTTGCTTGGTTGGCCAAAAAGGGCGTATGCGTTTTTTCCTGAATATATTCAGGAAAAAACGCATACGCCCTTTTTGGCCAAGGGCATCATTGTCGAGGTTTTGCCGCTTTTCCTGTGCTTTAAAGGCGATTCGAATCTACCTCCTGAAATCTGTTTCCTGCAATTCTGCCTTGCTTTCAAATCCTCTTCGTTGCCTTCCCTCAATATATTTGTGGACGAGAGTTATCATTTCTAAGTCTGCAGGTTTGTGAATTGCAGTGCCCCTGAGCTCCATTCTTCAACTCGCTTTCTTGGGAGCTGGCCGCAAAAGCGCAGGATTGCTTCAGGCCGTATTCTGGTTCCTGGCGGCAGGCTGAGCCTGTGGTTAATTCTTCTTCCTGATGGGAAAATAGAATGACCTGTGCCTGCCCCAACACCTAGAGCTAGTCTCTCATTGGTTCCCCCTCTTCCCGTTCATCCTCAGGACAATTAGCAACCTGTACGGAACAGGAGGATAAAGGTGCTGATTCTCCAAGGAGGGAGATTGCTAGTAAAGCGGCTGGAATGGTGAACCGGAGCACAAGGAGATGAGAAATGAGGTGCGTTTTAGAAACCTTTCCCGATCACACGGTGTACCATCTTCGGGGTTTCTCATGCATGTTTTCAATGTAGGACGATGCCCTTGAACCTGGAGATTTGGGACCCATGGGATGGGTACCACGCCGTATTACTTTAAAGGGTCTGCGTTTTCTCACCCAACCTCACCAAACCTCTCAGCCTCAAGAGTGTCCACCCTTATGTCTCAATCAGCTGTGGGTCTAGATATGGTCAATCCAGGTGGCATCACAGCCCCTGAACGAATTTTGTAAGAATTTCTCTCTCTTTCACTGTCTTTGTTTCACGGGTTTTGAAACGTAATTGATTTTTATAATGGGGTTTAGCTGCTTTTCACTGCTGTGTTTATGCCGCTTTACACCCATTTGACTCACTTACAGAGAGATATCAATACATAGGTTTTAAGATTCTTACTAGTCAGATATATTCTTGGGCGGTGAATAGGGGGTGTTGAGTCCAGTTCACTGAGCAAGGAGTAGGTCTTGTCTATTACATATTGGGTTTCTGGAACGGTATCTGAGCTAATTTGAAACCCGTGTTTTATGCATCACCCCACCTCACCTTTCCCGTTAAGCAGCCATAGTGTGTTTTCTAAACGTGTGACTCTGTTCTGTTTTGTAATTCAGTTCAAGGGTAGCGGTTTTTACATTCCCTCTATGAGTGATATCTTATGATAATTGTCTTTTTCTGTGTGACTTATTTCACTTAGAATCGTCATATCTAAATCCACTCATCATGCTGCTACTAGCCTTATGACATTGATTTCATGGCTGAGTGATATTCCATTGTACATAAGGACCGCAACTTCTTTATCCATTCTTCTCTTTCCTGGGATATTTAAGGTGTAGCGAAGTGGAGGTTCTTGTCAACAGAGTAGCCCAAAACTTTGGGGTGCCTGTGGCTTGCTGAGTTTTAGTTTTCCGAATTTATACGCCCATGAGTGGAAGTGCGCTATGCTCTCTAAGCTGAGTTTTTTAGATGTTTCAGGACACACTGTACACTTCTCCAGAGTGGCTGTTGGCAATTTACATCCCGCCCATCAGCGTAGCAAGGCTCCCATTTCTCCATGGCCTGTCCTGCATTTCTGGTTTTGACACTTTATTCAGCATGGCCCTTTTGACCGATGGGAAGCGAGACTTCTTTGTAGCGCTGATTCGCCTTTCCAGGTTGCTTGGTTGGCCAAAAAGGGCGTATGCGTTTTTTCCTGAATATATTCAGGAAAAAACGCATACGCCCTTTTTGGCCAAGGGCATCATTGTCGAGGTTTTGCCGCTTTTCCTGTGCTTTAAAGGCGATTCGAATCTACCTCCTGAAATCTGTTTCCTGCAATTCTGACTTGCTTTCAAATCCTCTTCGTTGCCTTCCCTCAATATATTTGTGGACGAGAGTTATCATTTCTAAGTCTGCAAGTTTGTGAATTGCAGTGCCCCTGAGCTCCATTCTTCAACTCGCTTTCTTGGGAGCTGGCCGCAAAAGCGCAGGATTGCTTCAGGCCGTATTCTGGTTCCTGGCGGCAGGCTGAGCCCGTGGTTAATTCTTCTTCCTGATGGGAAAATAGAATGACCTGTGCCTGCCCCAACACCTAGAGCTAGTCTCTCATTGGTTCCCCCTCTTCCCGTTCATCCTCAGGACAATTAGCAACCTGTACGGAACAGGAGGATAAAGGTGCTGATTCTCCAAGGAGGGAGATTGCTAGTAAAGCGGCTGGAATGGCGAACCGGAGCACAAGGAGATGAGAAATGAGGTGCGTTTTAGAAACCTTTCCCGATCACACGGTGTACCATCTTCGGGGTTTCTCATGCATGTTTTCAATGTAGGACGATGCCCTTGAACCTGGAGATTTGGGACCCATGGGATGGGTACCACGCCGTATTACTTTAAAGGGTCTGCGTTAGCTCAGCCAACCTCACCAAACCTCTCAGCCCCACGAGTGTCCACCCTTATGTCTCAATCAGCTGTGGGTCTAGATA
Source organism: Balaenoptera borealis (assembly GCF_965194805.1). NCBI lineage: Eukaryota > Metazoa > Chordata > Mammalia > Artiodactyla > Balaenopteridae > Balaenoptera > Balaenoptera borealis. The sequence continues at coordinate 80,363,744 of NC_138873.1, forward strand.
TGGTCAATCCAGGTGGCATCACAGCCCCTGAACGAATTTTGTAAGAATTTCTCTCTCTTTCACTGTCTTTGTTTCACGGGTTTTTTAAAGTAATTGATTTTTATAATGGGGTTTAGCTGCTTTTCACTGCTGTGTTTATGCCGCTTTACACCCACTTGACTCACTTACAGAGAGATATCAATACATAGGTTTTAAGATTCTTACTAGTCAGATATATTCTTGGGCGGTGAATAGGGGGTGTTGAGTCCAGTTCACTGAGCAAGGAGTAGGTCTTGTCTATTACATATTGGGTTTCTGGAACGGTATCTGAGCTAATTTGAAACCCTTGTTTTATGCATCACCCCACCTCACCTTTCCCGTTAAGCAGCCATAGTGTGTTTTCTGAACGTGTGACTCTGTTCTGTTTTGTAATTCAGTTCAAGGGTAGCGGTTTTGACATTCCCTCTATAAGTGATATCTCATGATAAGTGTCTTTTTCTGTGTGACTTATTTCACTTAGAATCGTCGTGCCTAAATCCACTCATCATGCTGCTACTAGCCTTATGACGTTGATTTCATGGCTGAGTGATATTCCATTGTACATAAGGACCACAACTTCTTTATCCATTCTTCTCTTTCCTGGGATATTTAAGGTGTAACGAAGTGGAGGTTCTTGTCAACAGAGCAGCCCAAAACTTTGGGGTGCCTGTGTCTTGCTGATTTTTAGTTTTCCCAATTTATACGCCCATGAGAGGAAGTGCCCTATGGTCTCTAAGCTGAGTTTTTTAGATGTTTCAGGACACACCGTACACTTCTCCAGTGTGGCTGTTGGCAATTTACATCCCGCCCATCAGCGTAGCAAGGCTCCCCTTTCTCCAAGGCCTGTCCAGCATTTCTGGTTTTGACACTTTATTCATCATGGCCCTTTGACCGATGGGAAGCGAGACTTCTTTGTAGCGCTGATTTGCCTTTCCAGGTTGCTTGGTTGGCCAAAAAGGGCGTATGCGTTTTTTCCTGAATATATTCAGGAAAAAACGCATACGCCCTTTTTGGCCAAGGGCATCATTGTCGAGGTTTTGCCGCTTTTCCTGTGCTTTAAAGGCGATTCGAATCTACCTCCTGAAATCTGTTTCCTGCAATTCTGCCTTGCTTTCAAATCCTCTTCGTTGCCTTCCCTCAATATATTTGTGGACGAGAGTTATCATTTCTAAGACTGCAGGTTTGTGAATTGCAGTGCCCCTGAGCTCCATTCTTCAACTCGCTTTCTTGGGAGCTGGCCGCAAAAGCGCAGGATTGCTTCAGGCCGTATTCTGGTTCCTGGCGGCAGGCTGAGCCTGTGGTTAATTCTTCTTCCTGATGGGAAAATAGAATGACCTGTGCCTGCCCCAACACCTAGAGCTAGTCTCTCATTGGTTCCCCCTCTTCCCGTTCATCCTCAGGACAATTAGCAACCTGTACGGAACAGGAGGATAAAGGTGCTGATTCTCCAAGGAGGGAGATTGCTAGTAAAGCGGCTGGAATGGCGAACCGGAGCACAAGGAGATGAGAAATGAGGTGCGTTTTAGAAACCTTTCCCGATCACACGGTGTACCATCTTCGGGGTTTCTCATGCATGTTTTCAATGTAGGACGATGCCCTTGAACCTGGAGATTTGGGACCCATGGGATGGGTACCACGCCGTATTACTTTAAAGGGTCTGCGTTAGCTCAGCCAACCTCACCAAACCTCTCAGCCCCACGAGTGTCCACCCTTATGTCTCAATCAGCTGTGGGTCTAGATATGGTCAATCCAGGTGGCATCACAGCCCCTGAACGAATTTTGTAAGAATTTCTCTCTCTTTCACTGTCTTTGTTTCACGGGTTTTTTAAAGTAATTGATTTTTATAATGGGGTTTAGCTGCTTTTCACTGCTGTGTTTATGCCGCTTTACACCCACTTGACTCACTTACAGAGAGATATCAATACATAGGTTTTAAGATTCTTACTAGTCAGATATATTCTTGGGCGGTGAATAGGGGGTGTTGAGTCCAGTTCACTGAGCAAGGAGTAGGTCTTGTCTATTACATATTGGGTTTATGGAACGGTATCTGAGCTAATTTGAAACCCTTGTTTTATGCATCACCCCACCTCACCTTTCCCGTTAAGCAGCCATAGTGTGTTTTCTAAACGTGTGACTCTGTTCTGTTTTGTAATTCAGTTCAAGGGTAGCGGTTTTGACATTCCCTCTATGAGTGATATCTTATGATAAGTGTCTTTTTCTGTGTGACTTATTTCACTTAGAATCGTCATATCTAAATCCACTCATCATGCTGCTACTAGCCTTATGACATTGATTTCATGGCTGAGTGATATTCCATTGTACATAAGGACCGCAACTTCTTTATCCATTCTTCTCTTTCCTGGGATATTTAAGGTGTAGCGAAGTGGAGGTTCTTGTCAACAGAGTAGCCCAAAACTTTGGGGTGCCTGTGGCTTGCTGAGTTTTAGTTTTCCCAATTTATACGCCCATGAGTGGAAGTGCGCTATGCTCTCTAAGCTGAGTTTTTTAGATGTTTCAGGACACACCGTACACTTCTCCAGAGTGGCTGTTGGCAATTTACATCCCGCCCATCAGCGTAGCAAGGCTCCCATTTCTCCATGGCCTGTCCTGCATTTCTGGTTTTGACACTTTATTCAGCATGGCCCTTTTGACCGATGGGAAGCGAGACTTCTTTGTAGCGCTGATTCGCCTTTCCAGGTTGCTTGGTTGGCCAAAAAGGGCGTATGCGTTTTTTCCTGAATATATTCAGGAAAAAACGCATACGCCCTTTTTGGCCAAGGGCATCATTGTCGAGGTTTTGCCGCTTTTCCTGTGCTTTAAAGGCGATTCGAATCTACCTCCTGAAATCTGTTTCCTGCAATTCTGACTTGCTTTCAAATCCTCTTCGTTGCCTTCCCTCAATATATTTGTGGACGAGAGTTATCATTTCTAAGTCTGCAGGTTTGTGAATTGCAGTGCCCCTGAGCTCCATTCTTCAACTCGCTTTCTTGGGAGCTGGCCGCAAAAGCGCAGGATTGCTTCAGGCCGTATTCTGGTTCCTGGCGGCAGGCTGAGCCTGTGGTTAATTCTTCTTCCTGATGGGAAAATAGAATGACCTGTGCCTGCCCCAACACCTAGAGCTAGTCTCTCATTGGTTCCCCCTCTTCCCGTTCATCCTCAGGACAATTAGCAACCTGTACGGAACAGGAGGATAAAGGTGCTGATTCTCCAAGGAGGGAGATTGCTAGTAAAGCGGCTGGAATGGCGAACCGGAGCACAAGGAGATGAGAAATGAGGTGCGTTTTAGAAACCTTTCCCGATCACACGGTGTACCATCTTCGGGGTTTCTCATGCATGTTTTCAATGTAGGACGATGCCCTTGAACCTGGAGATTTGGGACCCATGGGATGGGTACCACGCCGTATTACTTTAAAGGGTCTGCGTTAGCTCAGCAAACCTCACCAAACCTCTCAGCCCCACGAGTGTCCACCCTTATGTCTCAATCAGCTGTGGGTCTAGATATGGTCAATCCAGGTGGCATCACAGCCCCTGAACGAATTTTGTAAGAATTTCTCTCTCTTTCACTGTCTTTGTTTCACGGGTTTTTTAAAGTAATTGATTTTTATAATGGGGTTTAGCTGCTTTTCACTGCTGTGTTTATGCCGCTTTACACCCACTTGACTCACTTACAGAGAGATATCAATACATAGGTTTTAAGATTCTTACTAGTCAGATATATTCTTGGGCGGTGAATAGGGGGTGTTGAGTCCAGTTCACTGAGCAAGGAGTAGGTCTTGTCTATTACATATTGGGTTTCTGGAACGGTATCTGAGCTAATTTGAAACCCTTGTTTTATGCATCACCCCACCTCACCTTTCCCGTTAAGCAGCCATAGTGTGTTTTCTAAACGTGTGACTCTGTTCTGTTTTGTAATTCAGTTCAAGGGTAGCGGTTTTGACATTCCCTCTATAAGTGATATCTCATGATAAGTGTCTTTTTCTGTGTGACTTATTTCACTTAGAATCGTCGTGCCTAAATCCACTCATCATGCTGCTACTAGCCTTATGACGTTGATTTCATGGCTGAGTGATATTCCATTGTACATAAGGACCACAACTTCTTTATCCATTCTTCTCTTTCCTGGGATATTTAAGGTGTAACGAAGTGGAGGTTCTTGTCAACAGAGCAGCCCAAAACTTTGGGGTGCCTGTGTCTTGCTGATTTTTAGTTTTCCCAATTTATACGCCCATGAGAGGAAGTGCCCTATGGTCTCTAAGCTGAGTTTTTTAGATGTTTCAGGACACACCGTACACTTCTCCAGTGTGGCTGTTGGCAATTTACATCCCGCCCATCAGCGTAGCAAGGCTCCCCTTTCTCCAAGGCCTGTCCAGCATTTCTGGTTTTGACACTTTATTCATCATGGCCCTTTGACCGATGGGAAGCGAGACTTCTTTGTAGCGCTGATTTGCCTTTCCAGGTTGCTTGGTTGGCCAAAAAGGGCGTATGCGTTTTTTCCTGAATATATTCAGGAAAAAACGCATACGCCCTTTTTGGCCAAGGGCATCATTGTCGAGGTTTTGCCGCTTTTCCTGTGCTTTAAAGGCGATTCGAATCTACCTCCTGAAATCTGTTTCCTGCAATTCTGCCTTGCTTTCAAATCCTCTTCGTTGCCTTCCCTCAATATATTTGTGGACGAGAGTTATCATTTCTAAGACTGCAGGTTTGTGAATTGCAGTGCCCCTGAGCTCCATTCTTCAACTCGCTTTCTTGGGAGCTGGCCGCAAAAGCGCAGGATTGCTTCAGGCCGTATTCTGGTTCCTGGCGGCAGGCTGAGCCTGTGGTTAATTCTTCTTCCTGATGGGAAAATAGAATGACCTGTGCCTGCCCCAACACCTAGAGCTAGTCTCTCATTGGTTCCCCCTCTTCCCGTTCATCCTCAGGACAATTAGCAACCTGTACGGAACAGGAGGATAAAGGTGCTGATTCTCCAAGGAGGGAGATTGCTAGTAAAGCGGCTGGAATGGCGAACCGGAGCACAAGGAGATGAGAAATGAGGTGCGTTTTAGAAACCTTTCCCGATCACACGGTGTACCATCTTCGGGGTTTCTCATGCATGTTTTCAATGTAGGACGATGCCCTTGAACCTGGAGATTTGGGACCCATGGGATGGGTACCACGCCGTATTACTTTAAAGGGTCTGCGTTAGCTCAGCCAACCTCACCAAACCTCTCAGCCCCACGAGTGTCCACCCTTATGTCTCAATCAGCTGTGGGTCTAGATATGGTCAATCCAGGTGGCATCACAGCCCCTGAACGAATTTTGTAAGAATTTCTCTCTCTTTCACTGTCTTTGTTTCACGGGTTTTTTAAAGTAATTGATTTTTATAATGGGGTTTAGCTGCTTTTCACTGCTGTGTTTATGCCGCTTTACACCCACTTGACTCACTTACAGAGAGATATCAATACATAGGTTTTAAGATTCTTACTAGTCAGATATATTCTTGGGCGGTGAATAGGGGGTGTTGAGTCCAGTTCACTGAGCAAGGAGTAGGTCTTGTCTATTACATATTGGGTTTATGGAACGGTATCTGAGCTAATTTGAAACCCTTGTTTTATGCATCACCCCACCTCACCTTTCCCGTTAAGCAGCCATAGTGTGTTTTCTAAACGTGTGACTCTGTTCTGTTTTGTAATTCAGTTCAAGGGTAGCGGTTTTGACATTCCCTCTATGAGTGATATCTTATGATAAGTGTCTTTTTCTGTGTGACTTATTTCACTTAGAATCGTCATATCTAAATCCACTCATCATGCTGCTACTAGCCTTATGACATTGATTTCATGGCTGAGTGATATTCCATTGTACATAAGGACCGCAACTTCTTTATCCATTCTTCTCTTTCCTGGGATATTTAAGGTGTAGCGAAGTGGAGGTTCTTGTCAACAGAGTAGCCCAAAACTTTGGGGTGCCTGTGGCTTGCTGAGTTTTAGTTTTCCCAATTTATACGCCCATGAGTGGAAGTGCGCTATGCTCTCTAAGCTGAGTTTTTTAGATGTTTCAGGACACACCGTACACTTCTCCAGAGTGGCTGTTGGCAATTTACATCCCGCCCATCAGCGTAGCAAGGCTCCCATTTCTCCATGGCCTGTCCTGCATTTCTGGTTTTGACACTTTATTCAGCATGGCCCTTTTGACCGATGGGAAGCGAGACTTCTTTGTAGCGCTGATTCGCCTTTCCAGGTTGCTTGGTTGGCCAAAAAGGGCGTATGCGTTTTTTCCTGAATATATTCAGGAAAAAACGCATACGCCCTTTTTGGCCAAGGGCATCATTGTCGAGGTTTTGCCGCTTTTCCTGTGCTTTAAAGGCGATTCGAATCTACCTCCTGAAATCTGTTTCCTGCAATTCTGACTTGCTTTCAAATCCTCTTCGTTGCCTTCCCTCAATATATTTGTGGACGAGAGTTATCATTTCTAAGTCTGCAGGTTTGTGAATTGCAGTGCCCCTGAGCTCCATTCTTCAACTCGCTTTCTTGGGAGCTGGCCGCAAAAGCGCAGGATTGCTTCAGGCCGTATTCTGGTTCCTGGCGGCAGGCTGAGCCTGTGGTTAATTCTTCTTCCTGATGGGAAAATAGAATGACCTGTGCCTGCCCCAACACCTAGAGCTAGTCTCTCATTGGTTCCCCCTCTTCCCGTTCATCCTCAGGACAATTAGCAACCTGTACGGAACAGGAGGATAAAGGTGCTGATTCTCCAAGGAGGGAGATTGCTAGTAAAGCGGCTGGAATGGCGAACCGGAGCACAAGGAGATGAGAAATGAGGTGCGTTTTAGAAACCTTTCCCGATCACACGGTGTACCATCTTCGGGGTTTCTCATGCATGTTTTCAATGTAGGACGATGCCCTTGAACCTGGAGATTTGGGACCCATGGGATGGGTACCACGCCGTATTACTTTAAAGGGTCTGCGTTAGCTCAGCAAACCTCACCAAACCTCTCAGCCCCACGAGTGTCCACCCTTATGTCTCAATCAGCTGTGGGTCTAGATATGGTCAATCCAGGTGGCATCACAGCCCCTGAACGAATTTTGTAAGAATTTCTCTCTCTTTCACTGTCTTTGTTTCACGGGTTTTTTAAAGTAATTGATTTTTATAATGGGGTTTAGCTGCTTTTCACTGCTGTGTTTATGCCGCTTTACACCCACTTGACTCACTTACAGAGAGATATCAATACATAGGTTTTAAGATTCTTACTAGTCAGATATATTCTTGGGCGGTGAATAGGGGGTGTTGAGTCCAGTTCACTGAGCAAGGAGTAGGTCTTGTCTATTACATATTGGGTTTCTGGAACGGTATCTGAGCTAATTTGAAACCCTTGTTTTATGCATCACCCCACCTCACCTTTCCCGTTAAGCAGCCATAGTGTGTTTTCTAAACGTGTGACTCTGTTCTGTTTTGTAATTCAGTTCAAGGGTAGCGGTTTTGACATTCCCTCTATAAGTGATATCTCATGATAAGTGTCTTTTTCTGTGTGACTTATTTCACTTAGAATCGTCGTGCCTAAATCCACTCATCATGCTGCTACTAGCCTTATGACGTTGATTTCATGGCTGAGTGATATTCCATTGTACATAAGGACCACAACTTCTTTATCCATTCTTCTCTTTCCTGGGATATTTAAGGTGTAACGAAGTGGAGGTTCTTGTCAACAGAGCAGCCCAAAACTTTGGGGTGCCTGTGTCTTGCTGATTTTTAGTTTTCCCAATTTATACGCCCATGAGAGGAAGTGCCCTATGGTCTCTAAGCTGAGTTTTTTAGATGTTTCAGGACACACCGTACACTTCTCCAGTGTGGCTGTTGGCAATTTACATCCCGCCCATCAGCGTAGCAAGGCTCCCCTTTCTCCAAGGCCTGTCCAGCATTTCTGGTTTTGACACTTTATTCATCATGGCCCTTTGACCGATGGGAAGCGAGACTTCTTTGTAGCGCTGATTTGCCTTTCCAGGTTGCTTGGTTGGCCAAAAAGGGCGTATGCGTTTTTTCCTGAATATATTCAGGAAAAAACGCATACGCCCTTTTTGGCCAAGGGCATCATTGTCGAGGTTTTGCCGCTTTTCCTGTGCTTTAAAGGCGATTCGAATCTACCTCCTGAAATCTGTTTCCTGCAATTCTGCCTTGCTTTCAAATCCTCTTCGTTGCCTTCCCTCAATATATTTGTGGACGAGAGTTATCATTTCTAAGACTGCAGGTTTGTGAATTGCAGTGCCCCTGAGCTCCATTCTTCAACTCGCTTTCTTGGGAGCTGGCCGCAAAAGCGCAGGATTGCTTCAGGCCGTATTCTGGTTCCTGGCGGCAGGCTGAGCCTGTGGTTAATTCTTCTTCCTGATGGGAAAATAGAATGACCTGTGCCTGCCCCAACACCTAGAGCTAGTCTCTCATTGGTTCCCCCTCTTCCCGTTCATCCTCAGGACAATTAGCAACCTGTACGGAACAGGAGGATAAAGGTGCTGATTCTCCAAGGAGGGAGATTGCTAGTAAAGCGGCTGGAATGGCGAACCGGAGCACAAGGAGATGAGAAATGAGGTGCGTTTTAGAAACCTTTCCCGATCACACGGTGTACCATCTTCGGGGTTTCTCATGCATGTTTTCAATGTAGGACGATGCCCTTGAACCTGGAGATTTGGGACCCATGGGATGGGTACCACGCCGTATTACTTTAAAGGGTCTGCGTTAGCTCAGCCAACCTCACCAAACCTCTCAGCCCCACGAGTGTCCACCCTTATGTCTTAATCAGCTGTGGGTCTAGATATGGTCAATCCAGGTGGCATCACAGCCCCTGAACGAATTTTGTAAGAATTTCTCTCTCTTTCACTGTCTTTGTTTCACGGGTTTTTTAAAGTAATTGATTTTTATAATGGGGTTTAGCTGCTTTTCACTGCTGTGTTTATGCCGCTTTACACCCACTTGACTCACTTACAGAGAGATATCAATACATAGGTTTTAAGAGTCTTACTAGTCAGATATATTCTTGGGCGGTGAATAGGGGGTGTTGAGTCCAGTTCACTGAGCAAGGAGTAGGTCTTGTCTATTACATATTGGGTTTCTGGAACGGTATCTGAGCTAATTTGAAACCCTTGTTTTATGCATCACCCCACCTCACCTTTCCCGTTAAGCAGCCATAGTGTGTTTTCTAAACGTGTGACTCTGTTCTGTTTTGTAATTCAGTTCAAGGGTAGCGGTTTTGACATTCCCTCTATGAGTGATATCTCATGATAAGTGTCTTTTTCTGTGTGACTTATTTCACTTAGAATCGTCGTACCTAAATCCACTCATCATGCTGCTACTAGCCTTATGACGTTGATTTCATGGCTGAGTGATATTCCATTGTACATAAGGACCGCAACTTCTTTATCCATTCTTCTCTTTCCTGGGATATTTAAGGTGTAACGAAGTGGAGGTTCTTGTCAACAGAGCAGCCCAAAACTTTGGGGTGCCTGTGTCTTGCTGATTTTTAGTTTTCCCAATTTATACGCCCATGAGAGGAAGTGCCCTATGGTCTCTAAGCTGAGTTTTTTAGATGTTTCAGGACACACCGTACACTTCTCCAGTGTGGCTGTTGGCAATTTACATCCCGCCCATCAGCGTAGCAAGGCTCCCATTTCTCCAAGGCCTGTCCAGCATTTCTGGTTTTGACACTTTATTCAGCATGGCCCTTTTGACCGATGGGAAGCGAGACTTCTTTGTAGCGCTGATTTGCCTTTCCAGGTTGCTTGGTTGGCCAAAAAGGGCGTATGCGTTTTTTCCTGAATATATTCAGGAAAAAACGCATACGCCCTTTTTGGCCAAGGGCATCATTGTCGAGGTTTTGCCGCTTTTCCTGTGCTTTAAAGGCGATTCGAATCTACCTCCTGAAATCTGTTTCCTGCAATTCTGCCTTGCTTTCAAATCCTCTTCGTTGCCTTCCCTCAATATATTTGTGGACGAGAGTTATCATTTCTAAGACTGCAGGTTTGTGAATTGCAGTGCCCCTGAGCTCCATTCTTCAACTCGCTTTCTTGGGAGCTGGCCGCAAAAGCGCAGGATTGCTTCAGGCCGTATTCTGGTTCCTGGCGGCAGGCTGAGCCTGTGGTTAATTCTTCTTCCTGATGGGAAAATAGAATGACCTGTGCCTGCCCCAACACCTAGAGCTAGTCTCTCATTGGTTCCCCCTCTTCCCGTTCATCCTCAGGACAATTAGCAACCTGTACGGAACAGGAGGATAAAGGTGCTGATTCTCCAAGGAGGGAGATTGCTAGTAAAGCGGCTGGAATGGCGAACCGGAGCACAAGGAGATGAGAAATGAGGTGCGTTTTAGAAACCTTTCCCGATCACACGGTGTACCATCTTCGGGGTTTCTCATGCATGTTTTCAATGTAGGACGATGCCCTTGAACCTGGAGATTTGGGACCCATGGGATGGGTACCACGCCGTATTACTTTAAAGGGTCTGCGTTAGCTCAGCCAACCTCACCAAACCTCTCAGCCCCACGAGTGTCCACCCTTATGTCTCAATCAGCTGTGGGTCTAGATATGGTCAATCCAGGTGGCATCACAGCCCCTGAACGAATTTTGTAAGAATTTCTCTCTCTTTCACTGTCTTTGTTTCACGGGTTTTTTAAAGTAATTGATTTTTATAATGGGGTTTAGCTGCTTTTCACTGCTGTGTTTATGCCGCTTTACACCCACTTGACTCACTTACAGAGAGATATCAATACATAGGTTTTAAGATTCTTACTAGTCAGATATATTCTTGGGCGGTGAATAGGGGGTGTTGAGTCCAGTTCACTGAGCAAGGAGTAGGTCTTGTCTATTACATATTGGGTTTCTGGAACGGTATCTGAGCTAATTTGAAACCCTTGTTTTATGCATCACCCCACCTCACCTTTCCCGTTAAGCAGCCATAGTGTGTTTTCTAAACGTGTGACTCTGTTCTGTTTTGTAATTCAGTTCAAGGGTAGCGGTTTTGACATTCCCTCTATGAGTGATATCTCATGATAAGTGTCTTTTTCTGTGTGACTTATTTCACTTAGAATCGTCGTACCTAAATCCACTCATCATGCTGCTACTAGCCTTATGACGTTGATTTCATGGCTGAGTGATATTCCATTGTACATAAGGACCGCAACTTCTTTATCCATTCTTCTCTTTCCTGGGATATTTAAGGTGTAACGAAGTGGAGGTTCTTGTCAACAGAGCAGCCCAAAACTTTGGGGTGCCTGTGTCTTGCTGATTTTTAGTTTTCCCAATTTATACGCCCATGAGAGGAAGTGCCCTATGGTCTCTAAGCTGAGTTTTTTAGATGTTTCAGGACACACCGTACACTTCTCCAGTGTGGCTGTTGGCAATTTACATCCCGCCCATCAGCGTAGCAAGGCTCCCATTTCTCCAAGGCCTGTCCAGCATTTCTGGTTTTGACACTTTATTCAGCATGGCCCTTTTGACCGATGGGAAGCGAGACTTCTTTGTAGCGCTGATTTGCCTTTCCAGGTTGCTTGGTTGGCCAAAAAGGGCGTATGCGTTTTTTCCTGAATATATTCAGGAAAAAACGCATACGCCCTTTTTGGCCAAGGGCATCATTGTCGAGGTTTTGCCGCTTTTCCTGTGCTTTAAAGGCGATTCGAATCTACCTCCTGAAATCTGTTTCCTGCAATTCTGCCTTGCTTTCAAATCCTCTTCGTTGCCTTCCCTCAATATATTTGTGGACGAGAGTTATCATTTCTAAGACTGCAGGTTTGTGAATTGCAGTGCCCCTGAGCTCCATTCTTCAACTCGCTTTCTTGGGAGCTGGCCGCAAAAGCGCAGGATTGCTTCAGGCCGTATTCTGGTTCCTGGCGGCAGGCTGAGCCTGTGGTTAATTCTTCTTCCTGATGGGAAAATAGAATGACCTGTGCCTGCCCCAACACCTAGAGCTAGTCTCTCATTGGTTCCCCCTCTTCCCGTTCATCCTCAGGACAATTAGCAACCTGTACGGAACAGGAGGATAAAGGTGCTGATTCTCCAAGGAGGGAGATTGCTAGTAAAGCGGCTGGAATGGCGAACCGGAGCACAAGGAGATGAGAAATGAGGTGCGTTTTAGAAACCTTTCCCGATCACACGGTGTACCATCTTCGGGGTTCCTCATGCATGTTTTCAATGTAGGACGATGCCCTTGAACCTGGAGATTTGGGACCCATGGGATGGGTACCACGCCGTATTACTTTAAAGGGTCTGCGTTAGCGCAGCCAACCTCACCAAACCTCTCAGCCCCACGAGTGTCCACCCTTATGTCTCAATCAGCTGTGGGTCTAGATATGGTCAATCCAGGTGGCATCACAGCCCCTGAACGAATTTTGTAAGAATTTCTCTCTCTTTCACTGTCTTTGTTTCACGGGTTTTTTAAAGTAATTGATTTTTATAATGGGGTTTAGCTGCTTTTCACTGCTGTGTTTATGCCGCTTTACACCCACTTGACTCACTTACAGAGAGATATCAATACATAGGTTTTAAGAGTCTTACTAGTCAGATATATTCTTGGGCGGTGAATAGGGGGTGTTGAGTCCAGTTCACTGAGCAAGGAGTAGGTCTTGTCTATTACATATTGGGTTTCTGGAACGGTATCTGAGCTAATTTGAAACCCTTGTTTTATGCATCACCCCACCTCACCTTTCCCGTTAAGCAGCCATAGTGTGTTTTCTAAACGTGTGACTCTGTTCTGTTTTGTAATTCAGTTCAAGGGTAGCGGTTTTGACATTCCCTCTATGAGTGATATCTCATGATAAGTGTCTTTTTCTGTGTGACTTATTTCACTTAGAATCGTCGTACCTAAATCCACTCATCATGCTGCTACTAGCCTTATGACGTTGATTTCATGGCTGAGTGATATTCCATTGTACATAAGGACCGCAACTTCTTTATCCATTCTTCTCTTTCCTGGGATATTTAAGGTGTAACGAAGTGGAGGTTCTTGTCAACAGAGCAGCCCAAAACTTTGGGGTGCCTGTGTCTTGCTGATTTTTAGTTTTCCCAATTTATACGCCCATGAGAGGAAGTGCCCTATGGTCTCTAAGCTGAGTTTTTTAGATGTTTCAGGACACACCGTACACTTCTCCAGTGTGGCTGTTGGCAAGTTACATCCCGCCCATCAGCGTAGCAAGGCTCCCATTTCTCCAAGGCCTGTCCAGCATTTCTGGTTTTGACACTTTATTCAGCATGGCCCTTTTGACCGATGGGAAGCGAGACTTCTTTGTAGCGCTGATTTGCCTTTCCAGGTTGCTTGGTTGGCCAAAAAGGGCGTATGCGTTTTTTCCTGAATATATTCAGGAAAAAACGCATACGCCCTTTTTGGCCAAGGGCATCATTGTCGAGGTTTTGCCGCTTTTCCTGTGCTTTAAAGGCGATTCGAATCTACCTCCTGAAATCTGTTTCCTGCAATTCTGCCTTGCTTTCAAATCCTCTTCGTTGCCTTCCCTCAATATATTTGTGGACGAGAGTTATCATTTCTAAGACTGCAGGTTTGTGAATTGCAGTGCCCCTGAGCTCCATTCTTCAACTCGCTTTCTTGGGAGCTGGCCGCAAAAGCGCAGGATTGCTTCAGGCCGTATTCTGGTTCCTGGCGGCAGGCTGAGCCTGTGGTTAATTCTTCTTCCTGATGGGAAAATAGAATGACCTGTGCCTGCCCCAACACCTAGAGCTAGTCTCTCATTGGTTCCCCCTCTTCCCGTTCATCCTCAGGACAATTAGCAACCTGTACGGAACAGGAGGATAAAGGTGCTGATTCTCCAAGGAGGGAGATTGCTAGTAAAGCGGCTGGAATGGCGAACCGGAGCACAAGGAGATGAGAAATGAGGTGCGTTTTAGAAACCTTTCCCGATCACACGGTGTACCATCTTCGGGGTTCCTCATGCATGTTTTCAATGTAGGACGATGCCCTTGAACCTGGAGATTTGGGACCCATGGGATGGGTACCACGCCGTATTACTTTAAAGGGTCTGCGTTAGCTCAGCCAACCTCACCAAACCTCTCAGCCCCACGAGTGTCCACCCTTATGTCTCAATCAGCTGTGGGTCTAGATATGGTCAATCCAGGTGGCATCACAGCCCCTGAACGAGTTTTGTAAGAATTTCTCTCTCTTTCACTGTCTTTGTTTCACGGGTTTTTTAAAGTAATTGATTTTTATAATGGGGTTTAGCTGCTTTTCACTGCTGTGTTTATGCCGCTTTACACCCACTTGACTCACTTACAGAGAGATATCAATACATAGGTTTTAAGAGTCTTACTAGTCAGATATATTCTTGGGCGGTGAATAGGGGGTGTTGAGTCCAGTTCACTGAGCAAGGAGTAGGTCTTGTCTATTACATATTGGGTTTCTGGAACGGTATCTGAGCTAATTTGAAACCCTTGTTTTATGCATCACCCCACCTCACCTTTCCCGTTAAGCAGCCATAGTGTGTTTTCTAAACGTGTGACTCTGTTCTGTTTTGTAATTCAGTTCAAGGGTAGCGGTTTTGACATTCCCTCTATGAGTGATATCTCATGATAAGTGTCTTTTTCTGTGTGACTTATTTCACTTAGAATCGTCGTACCTAAATCCACTCATCATGCTGCTACTAGCCTTATGACGTTGATTTCATGGCTGAGTGATATTCCATTGTACATAAGGACCGCAACTTCTTTATCCATTCTTCTCTTTCCTGGGATATTTAAGGTGTAACGAAGTGGAGGTTCTTGTCAACAGAGCAGCCCAAAACTTTGGGGTGCCTGTGTCTTGCTGATTTTTAGTTTTCCCAATTTATACGCCCATGAGAGGAAGTGCCCTATGGTCTCTAAGCTGAGTTTTTTAGATGTTTCAGGACACACCGTACACTTCTCCAGTGTGGCTGTTGGCAATTTACATCCCGCCCATCAGCGTAGCAAGGCTCCCATTTCTCCAAGGCCTGTCCAGCATTTCTGGTTTTGACACTTTATTCAGCATGGCCCTTTTGACCGATGGGAAGCGAGACTTCTTTGTAGCGCTGATTTGCCTTTCCAGGTTGCTTGGTTGGCCAAAAAGGGCGTATGCGTTTTTTCCTGAATATATTCAGGAAAAAACGCATACGCCCTTTTTGGCCAAGGGCATCATTGTCGAGGTTTTGCCGCTTTTCCTGTGCTTTAAAGGCGATTCGAATCTACCTCCTGAAATCTGTTTCCTGCAATTCTGCCTTGCTTTCAAATCCTCTTCGTTGCCTTCCCTCAATATATTTGTGGACGAGAGTTATCATTTCTAAGACTGCAGGTTTGTGAATTGCAGTGCCCCTGAGCTCCATTCTTCAACTCGCTTTCTTGGGAGCTGGCCGCAAAAGCGCAGGATTGCTTCAGGCCGTATTCTGGTTCCTGGCGGCAGGCTGAGCCTGTGGTTAATTCTTCTTCCTGATGGGAAAATAGAATGACCTGTGCCTGCCCCAACACCTAGAGCTAGTCTCTCATTGGTTCCCCCTCTTCCCGTTCATCCTCAGGACAATTAGCAACCTGTACGGAACAGGAGGATAAAGGTGCTGATTCTCCAAGGAGGGAGATTGCTAGTAAAGCGGCTGGAATGGCGAACCGGAGCACAAGGAGATGAGAAATGAGGTGCGTTTTAGAAACCTTTCCCGATCACACGGTGTACCATCTTCGGGGTTCCTCATGGATGTTTTCAATGTAGGACGATGCCCTTGAACCTGGAGATTTGGGACCCATGGGATGGGTACCACGCCGTATTACTTTAAAGGGTCTGCGTTAGCTCAGCCAACCTCACGAAACCTCTCAGCCCCACGAGTGTCCACCCTTATGTCTCAATCAGCTGTGGGTCTAGATATGGTCAATCCAGGTGGCATCACAGCCCCTGAACGAATTTTGTAAGAATTTCTCTCTCTTTCACTGTCTTTGTTTCACGGGTTTTTTAAAGTAATTGATTTTTATAATGGGGTTTAGCTGCTTTTCACTGCTGTGTTTATGCCGCTTTACACCCACTTGACTCACTTACAGAGAGATATCAATACATAGGTTTTAAGAGTCTTACTAGTCAGATATATTCTTGGGCGGTGAATAGGGGGTGTTGAGTCCAGTTCACTGAGCAAGGAGTAGGTCTTGTCTATTACATATTGGGTTTCTGGAACGGTATCTGAGCTAATTTGAAACCCTTGTTTTATGCATCACCCCACCTCACCTTTCCCGTTAAGCAGCCATAGTGTGTTTTCTAAACGTGTGACTCTGTTCTGTTTTGTAATTCAGTTCAAGGGTAGCGGTTTTGACATTCCCTCTATGAGTGATATCTCATGATAAGTGTCTTTTTCTGTGTGACTTATTTCACTTAGAATCGTCGTACCTAAATCCACTCATCATGCTGCTACTAGCCTTATGACGTTGATTTCATGGCTGAGTGATATTCCATTGTACATAAGGACCGCAACTTCTTTATCCATTCTTCTCTTTCCTGGGATATTTAAGGTGTAACGAAGTGGAGGTTCTTGTCAACAGAGCAGCCCAAAACTTTGGGGTGCCTGTGTCTTGCTGATTTTTAGTTTTCCCAATTTATACGCCCATGAGAGGAAGTGCCCTATGGTCTCTAAGCTGAGTTTTTTAGATGTTTCAGGACACACCGTACACTTCTCCAGTGTGGCTGTTGGCAATTTACATCCCGCCCATCAGCGTAGCAAGGCTCCCATTTCTCCAAGGCCTGTCCAGCATTTCTGGTTTTGACACTTTATTCAGCATGGCCCTTTTGACCGATGGGAAGCGAGACTTCTTTGTAGCGCTGATTTGCCTTTCCAGGTTGCTTGGTTGGCCAAAAAGGGCGTATGCGTTTTTTCCTGAATATATTCAGGAAAAAACGCATACGCCCTTTTTGGCCAAGGGCATCATTGTCGAGGTTTTGCCGCTTTTCCTGTGCTTTAAAGGCGATTCGAATCTACCTCCTGAAATCTGTTTCCTGCAATTCTGCCTTGCTTTCAAATCCTCTTCGTTGCCTTCCCTCAATATATTTGTGGACGAGAGTTATCATTTCTAAGACTGCAGGTTTGTGAATTGCAGTGCCCCTGAGCTCCATTCTTCAACTCGCTTTCTTGGGAGCTGGCCGCAAAAGCGCAGGATTGCTTCAGGCCGTATTCTGGTTCCTGGCGGCAGGCTGAGCCTGTGGTTAATTCTTCTTCCTGATGGGAAAATAGAATGACCTGTGCCTGCCCCAACACCTAGAGCTAGTCTCTCATTGGTTCCCCCTCTTCCCGTTCATCCTCAGGACAATTAGCAACCTGTACGGAACAGGAGGATAAAGGTGCTGATTCTCCAAGGAGGGAGATTGCTAGTAAAGCGGCTGGAATGGCGAACCGGAGCACAAGGAGATGAGAAATGAGGTGCGTTTTAGAAACCTTTCCCGATCACACGGTGTACCATCTTCGGGGTTCCTCATGCATGTTTTCAATGTAGGACGATGCCCTTGAACCTGGAGATTTGGGACCCATGGGATGGGTACCACGCCGTATTACTTTAAAGGGTCTGCGTTAGCTCAGCCAACCTCACCAAACCTCTCAGCCCCACGAGTGTCCACCCTTATGTCTCAATCAGCTGTGGGTCTAGATATGGTCAATCCAGGTGGCATCACAGCCCCTGAACGAATTTTGTAAGAATTTCTCTCTCTTTCACTGTCTTTGTTTCACGGGTTTTTTAAAGTAATTGATTTTTATAATGGGGTTTAGCTGCTTTTCACTGCTGTGTTTATGCCGCTTTACACCCACTTGACTCACTTACAGAGAGATATCAATACATAGGTTTTAAGAGTCTTACTAGTCAGATATATTCTTGGGCGGTGAATAGGGGGTGTTGAGTCCAGTTCACTGAGCAAGGAGTAGGTCTTGTCTATTACATATTGGGTTTCTGGAACGGTATCTGAGCTAATTTGAAACCCTTGTTTTATGCATCACCCCACCTCACCTTTCCCGTTAAGCAGCCATAGTGTGTTTTCTAAACGTGTGACTCTGTTCTGTTTTGTAATTCAGTTCAAGGGTAGCGGTTTTGACATTCCCTCTATGAGTGATATCTCATGATAAGTGTCTTTTTCTGTGTGACTTATTTCACTTAGAATCGTCGTACCTAAATCCACTCATCATGCTGCTACTAGCCTTATGACGTTGATTTCATGGCTGAGTGATATTCCATTGTACATAAGGACCGCAACTTCTTTATCCATTCTTCTCTTTCCTGGGATATTTAAGGTGTAACGAAGTGGAGGTTCTTGTCAACAGAGCAGCCCAAAACTTTGGGGTGCCTGTGTCTTGCTGATTTTTAGTTTTCCCAATTTATACGCCCATGAGAGGAAGTGCCCTATGGTCTCTAAGCTGAGTTTTTTAGATGTTTCAGGACACACCGTACACTTCTCCAGTGTGGCTGTTGGCAATTTACATCCCGCCCATCAGCGTAGCAAGGCTCCCATTTCTCCAAGGCCTGTCCAGCATTTCTGCTTTTGACACTTTATTCAGCATGGCCCTTTTGACCGATGGGAAGCGAGACTTCTTTGTAGCGCTGATTTGCCTTTCCAGGTTGCTTGGTTGGCCAAAAAGGGCGTATGCGTTTTTTCCTGAATATATTCAGGAAAAAACGCATACGCCCTTTTTGGCCAAGGGCATCATTGTCGAGGTTTTGCCGCTTTTCCTGTGCTTTAAAGGCGATTCGAATCTACCTCCTGAAATCTGTTTCCTGCAATTCTGCCTTGCTTTCAAATCCTCTTCGTTGCCTTCCCTCAATATATTTGTGGACGAGAGTTATCATTTCTAAGACTGCAGGTTTGTGAATTGCAGTGCCCCTGAGCTCCATTCTTCAACTCGCTTTCTTGGGAGCTGGCCGCAAAAGCGCAGGATTGCTTCAGGCCGTATTCTGGTTCCTGGCGGCAGGCTGAGCCTGTGGTTAATTCTTCTTCCTGATGGGAAAATAGAATGACCTGTGCCTGCCCCAACACCTAGAGCTAGTCTCTCATTGGTTCCCCCTCTTCCCGTTCATCCTCAGGACAATTAGCAACCTGTACGGAACAGGAGGATAAAGGTGCTGATTCTCCAAGGAGGGAGATTGCTAGTAAAGCGGCTGGAATGGCGAACCGGAGCACAAGGAGATGAGAAATGAGGTGCGTTTTAGAAACCTTTCCCGATCACACGGTGTACCATCTTCGGGGTTCCTCATGGATGTTTTCAATGTAGGACGATGCCCTTGAACCTGGAGATTTGGGACCCATGGGATGGGTACCACGCCGTATTACTTTAAAGGGTCTGCGTTAGCTCAGCCAACCTCACGAAACCTCTCAGCCCCACGAGTGTCCACCCTTATGTCTCAATCAGCTGTGGGTCTAGATATGGTCAATCCAGGTGGCATCACAGCCCCTGAACGAATTTTGTAAGAATTTCTCTCTCTTTCACTGTCTTTGTTTCACGGGTTTTTTAAAGTAATTGATTTTTATAATGGGGTTTAGCTGCTTTTCACTGCTGTGTTTATGCCGCTTTACACCCACTTGACTCACTTACAGAGAGATATCAATACATAGGTTTTAAGAGTCTTA
This sequence comes from Balaenoptera borealis, assembly GCF_965194805.1. Taxonomy (NCBI): domain Eukaryota; kingdom Metazoa; phylum Chordata; class Mammalia; order Artiodactyla; family Balaenopteridae; genus Balaenoptera; species Balaenoptera borealis. The sequence goes on from NC_138873.1 coordinate 80,383,304, forward strand.
CTAGTCAGATATATTCTTGGGCGGTGAATAGGGGGTGTTGAGTCCAGTTCACTGAGCAAGGAGTAGGTCTTGTCTATTACATATTGGGTTTCTGGAACGGTATCTGAGCTAATTTGAAACCCTTGTTTTATGCATCACCCCACCTCACCTTTCCCGTTAAGCAGCCATAGTGTGTTTTCTAAACGTGTGACTCTGTTCTGTTTTGTAATTCAGTTCAAGGGTAGCGGTTTTGACATTCCCTCTATGAGTGATATCTCATGATAAGTGTCTTTTTCTGTGTGACTTATTTCACTTAGAATCGTCGTACCTAAATCCACTCATCATGCTGCTACTAGCCTTATGACGTTGATTTCATGGCTGAGTGATATTCCATTGTACATAAGGACCGCAACTTCTTTATCCATTCTTCTCTTTCCTGGGATATTTAAGGTGTAACGAAGTGGAGGTTCTTGTCAACAGAGCAGCCCAAAACTTTGGGGTGCCTGTGTCTTGCTGATTTTTAGTTTTCCCAATTTATACGCCCATGAGAGGAAGTGCCCTATGGTCTCTAAGCTGAGTTTTTTAGATGTTTCAGGACACACCGTACACTTCTCCAGTGTGGCTGTTGGCAATTTACATCCCGCCCATCAGCGTAGCAAGGCTCCCATTTCTCCAAGGCCTGTCCAGCATTTCTGGTTTTGACACTTTATTCAGCATGGCCCTTTTGACCGATGGGAAGCGAGACTTCTTTGTAGCGCTGATTTGCCTTTCCAGGTTGCTTGGTTGGCCAAAAAGGGCGTATGCGTTTTTTCCTGAATATATTCAGGAAAAAACGCATACGCCCTTTTTGGCCAAGGGCATCATTGTCGAGGTTTTGCCGCTTTTCCTGTGCTTTAAAGGCGATTCGAATCTACCTCCTGAAATCTGTTTCCTGCAATTCTGCCTTGCTTTCAAATCCTCTTCGTTGCCTTCCCTCAATATATTTGTGGACGAGAGTTATCATTTCTAAGACTGCAGGTTTGTGAATTGCAGTGCCCCTGAGCTCCATTCTTCAACTCGCTTTCTTGGGAGCTGGCCGCAAAAGCGCAGGATTGCTTCAGGCCGTATTCTGGTTCCTGGCGGCAGGCTGAGCCTGTGGTTAATTCTTCTTCCTGATGGGAAAATAGAATGACCTGTGCCTGCCCCAACACCTAGAGCTAGTCTCTCATTGGTTCCCCCTCTTCCCGTTCATCCTCAGGACAATTAGCAACCTGTACGGAACAGGAGGATAAAGGTGCTGATTCTCCAAGGAGGGAGATTGCTAGTAAAGCGGCTGGAATGGCGAACCGGAGCACAAGGAGATGAGAAATGAGGTGCGTTTTAGAAACCTTTCCCGATCACACGGTGTACCATCTTCGGGGTTCCTCATGCATGTTTTCAATGTAGGACGATGCCCTTGAACCTGGAGATTTGGGACCCATGGGATGGGTACCACGCCGTATTACTTTAAAGGGTCTGCGTTAGCTCAGCCAACCTCACGAAACCTCTCAGCCCCACGAGTGTCCACCCTTATGTCTCAATCAGCTGTGGGTCTAGATATGGTCAATCCAGGTGGCATCACAGCCCCTGAACGAATTTTGTAAGAATTTCTCTCTCTTTCACTGTCTTTGTTTCACGGGTTTTTTAAAGTAATTGATTTTTATAATGGGGTTTAGCTGCTTTTCACTGCTGTGTTTATGCCGCTTTACACCCACTTGACTCACTTACAGAGAGATATCAATACATAGGTTTTAAGAGTCTTACTAGTCAGATATATTCTTGGGCGGTGAATAGGGGGTGTTGAGTCCAGTTCACTGAGCAAGGAGTAGGTCTTGTCTATTACATATTGGGTTTCTGGAACGGTATCTGAGCTAATTTGAAACCCTTGTTTTATGCATCACCCCACCTCACCTTTCCCGTTAAGCAGCCATAGTGTGTTTTCTAAACGTGTGACTCTGTTCTGTTTTGTAATTCAGTTCAAGGGTAGCGGTTTTGACATTCCCTCTATGAGTGATATCTCATGATAAGTGTCTTTTTCTGTGTGACTTATTTCACTTAGAATCGTCGTACCTAAATCCACTCATCATGCTGCTACTAGCCTTATGACGTTGATTTCATGGCTGAGTGATATTCCATTGTACATAAGGACCGCAACTTCTTTATCCATTCTTCTCTTTCCTGGGATATTTAAGGTGTAACGAAGTGGAGGTTCTTGTCAACAGAGCAGCCCAAAACTTTGGGGTGCCTGTGTCTTGCTGATTTTTAGTTTTCCCAATTTATACGCCCATGAGAGGAAGTGCCCTATGGTCTCTAAGCTGAGTTTTTTAGATGTTTCAGGACACACCGTACACTTCTCCAGTGTGGCTGTTGGCAATTTACATCCCGCCCATCAGCGTAGCAAGGCTCCCATTTCTCCAAGGCCTGTCCAGCATTTCTGGTTTTGACACTTTATTCAGCATGGCCCTTTTGACCGATGGGAAGCGAGACTTCTTTGTAGCGCTGATTTGCCTTTCCAGGTTGCTTGGTTGGCCAAAAAGGGCGTATGCGTTTTTTCCTGAATATATTCAGGAAAAAACGCATACGCCCTTTTTGGCCAAGGGCATCATTGTCGAGGTTTTGCCGCTTTTCCTGTGCTTTAAAGGCGATTCGAATCTACCTCCTGAAATCTGTTTCCTGCAATTCTGCCTTGCTTTCAAATCCTCTTCGTTGCCTTCCCTCAATATATTTGTGGACGAGAGTTATCATTTCTAAGACTGCAGGTTTGTGAATTGCAGTGCCCCTGAGCTCCATTCTTCAACTCGCTTTCTTGGGAGCTGGCCGCAAAAGCGCAGGATTGCTTCAGGCCGTATTCTGGTTCCTGGCGGCAGGCTGAGCCTGTGGTTAATTCTTCTTCCTGATGGGAAAATAGAATGACCTGTGCCTGCCCCAACACCTAGAGCTAGTCTCTCATTGGTTCCCCCTCTTCCCGTTCATCCTCAGGACAATTAGCAACCTGTACGGAACAGGAGGATAAAGGTGCTGATTCTCCAAGGAGGGAGATTGCTAGTAAAGCGGCTGGAATGGCGAACCGGAGCACAAGGAGATGAGAAATGAGGTGCGTTTTAGAAACCTTTCCCGATCACACGGTGTACCATCTTCGGGGTTCCTCATGGATGTTTTCAATGTAGGACGATGCCCTTGAACCTGGAGATTTGGGACCCATGGGATGGGTACCACGCCGTATTACTTTAAAGGGTCTGCGTTAGCTCAGCCAACCTCACGAAACCTCTCAGCCCCACGAGTGTCCACCCTTATGTCTCAATCAGCTGTGGGTCTAGATATGGTCAATCCAGGTGGCATCACAGCCCCTGAACGAATTTTGTAAGAATTTCTCTCTCTTTCACTGTCTTTGTTTCACGGGTTTTTTAAAGTAATTGATTTTTATAATGGGGTTTAGCTGCTTTTCACTGCTGTGTTTATGCCGCTTTACACCCACTTGACTCACTTACAGAGAGATATCAATACATAGGTTTTAAGAGTCTTACTAGTCAGATATATTCTTGGGCGGTGAATAGGGGGTGTTGAGTCCAGTTCACTGAGCAAGGAGTAGGTCTTGTCTATTACATATTGGGTTTCTGGAACGGTATCTGAGCTAATTTGAAACCCTTGTTTTATGCATCACCCCACCTCACCTTTCCCGTTAAGCAGCCATAGTGTGTTTTCTAAACGTGTGACTCTGTTCTGTTTTGTAATTCAGTTCAAGGGTAGCGGTTTTGACATTCCCTCTATGAGTGATATCTCATGATAAGTGTCTTTTTCTGTGTGACTTATTTCACTTAGAATCGTCGTACCTAAATCCACTCATCATGCTGCTACTAGCCTTATGACGTTGATTTCATGGCTGAGTGATATTCCATTGTACATAAGGACCGCAACTTCTTTATCCATTCTTCTCTTTCCTGGGATATTTAAGGTGTAACGAAGTGGAGGTTCTTGTCAACAGAGCAGCCCAAAACTTTGGGGTGCCTGTGTCTTGCTGATTTTTAGTTTTCCCAATTTATACGCCCATGAGAGGAAGTGCCCTATGGTCTCTAAGCTGAGTTTTTTAGATGTTTCAGGACACACCGTACACTTCTCCAGTGTGGCTGTTGGCAATTTACATCCCGCCCATCAGCGTAGCAAGGCTCCCATTTCTCCAAGGCCTGTCCAGCATTTCTGGTTTTGACACTTTATTCAGCATGGCCCTTTTGACCGATGGGAAGCGAGACTTCTTTGTAGCGCTGATTTGCCTTTCCAGGTTGCTTGGTTGGCCAAAAAGGGCGTATGCGTTTTTTCCTGAATATATTCAGGAAAAAACGCATACGCCCTTTTTGGCCAAGGGCATCATTGTCGAGGTTTTGCCGCTTTTCCTGTGCTTTAAAGGCGATTCGAATCTACCTCCTGAAATCTGTTTCCTGCAATTCTGCCTTGCTTTCAAATCCTCTTCGTTGCCTTCCCTCAATATATTTGTGGACGAGAGTTATCATTTCTAAGACTGCAGGTTTGTGAATTGCAGTGCCCCTGAGCTCCATTCTTCAACTCGCTTTCTTGGGAGCTGGCCGCAAAAGCGCAGGATTGCTTCAGGCCGTATTCTGGTTCCTGGCGGCAGGCTGAGCCTGTGGTTAATTCTTCTTCCTGATGGGAAAATAGAATGACCTGTGCCTGCCCCAACACCTAGAGCTAGTCTCTCATTGGTTCCCCCTCTTCCCGTTCATCCTCAGGACAATTAGCAACCTGTACGGAACAGGAGGATAAAGGTGCTGATTCTCCAAGGAGGGAGATTGCTAGTAAAGCGGCTGGAATGGCGAACCGGAGCACAAGGAGATGAGAAATGAGGTGCGTTTTAGAAACCTTTCCCGATCACACGGTGTACCATCTTCGGGGTTCCTCATGCATGTTTTCAATGTAGGACGATGCCCTTGAACCTGGAGATTTGGGACCCATGGGATGGGTACCACGCCGTATTACTTTAAAGGGTCTGCGTTAGCTCAGCCAACCTCACGAAACCTCTCAGCCCCACGAGTGTCCACCCTTATGTCTCAATCAGCTGTGGGTCTAGATATGGTCAATCCAGGTGGCATCACAGCCCCTGAACGAATTTTGTAAGAATTTCTCTCTCTTTCACTGTCTTTGTTTCACGGGTTTTTTAAAGTAATTGATTTTTATAATGGGGTTTAGCTGCTTTTCACTGCTGTGTTTATGCCGCTTTACACCCACTTGACTCACTTACAGAGAGATATCAATACATAGGTTTTAAGAGTCTTACTAGTCAGATATATTCTTGGGCGGTGAATAGGGGGTGTTGAGTCCAGTTCACTGAGCAAGGAGTAGGTCTTGTCTATTACATATTGGGTTTCTGGAACGGTATCTGAGCTAATTTGAAACCCTTGTTTTATGCATCACCCCACCTCACCTTTCCCGTTAAGCAGCCATAGTGTGTTTTCTAAACGTGTGACTCTGTTCTGTTTTGTAATTCAGTTCAAGGGTAGCGGTTTTGACATTCCCTCTATGAGTGATATCTCATGATAAGTGTCTTTTTCTGTGTGACTTATTTCACTTAGAATCGTCGTACCTAAATCCACTCATCATGCTGCTACTAGCCTTATGACGTTGATTTCATGGCTGAGTGATATTCCATTGTACATAAGGACCGCAACTTCTTTATCCATTCTTCTCTTTCCTGGGATATTTAAGGTGTAACGAAGTGGAGGTTCTTGTCAACAGAGCAGCCCAAAACTTTGGGGTGCCTGTGTCTTGCTGATTTTTAGTTTTCCCAATTTATACGCCCATGAGAGGAAGTGCCCTATGGTCTCTAAGCTGAGTTTTTTAGATGTTTCAGGACACACCGTACACTTCTCCAGTGTGGCTGTTGGCAATTTACATCCCGCCCATCAGCGTAGCAAGGCTCCCATTTCTCCAAGGCCTGTCCAGCATTTCTGGTTTTGACACTTTATTCAGCATGGCCCTTTTGACCGATGGGAAGCGAGACTTCTTTGTAGCGCTGATTTGCCTTTCCAGGTTGCTTGGTTGGCCAAAAAGGGCGTATGCGTTTTTTCCTGAATATATTCAGGAAAAAACGCATACGCCCTTTTTGGCCAAGGGCATCATTGTCGAGGTTTTGCCGCTTTTCCTGTGCTTTAAAGGCGATTCGAATCTACCTCCTGAAATCTGTTTCCTGCAATTCTGCCTTGCTTTCAAATCCTCTTCGTTGCCTTCCCTCAATATATTTGTGGACGAGAGTTATCATTTCTAAGACTGCAGGTTTGTGAATTGCAGTGCCCCTGAGCTCCATTCTTCAACTCGCTTTCTTGGGAGCTGGCCGCAAAAGCGCAGGATTGCTTCAGGCCGTATTCTGGTTCCTGGCGGCAGGCTGAGCCTGTGGTTAATTCTTCTTCCTGATGGGAAAATAGAATGACCTGTGCCTGCCCCAACACCTAGAGCTAGTCTCTCATTGGTTCCCCCTCTTCCCGTTCATCCTCAGGACAATTAGCAACCTGTACGGAACAGGAGGATAAAGGTGCTGATTCTCCAAGGAGGGAGATTGCTAGTAAAGCGGCTGGAATGGCGAACCGGAGCACAAGGAGATGAGAAATGAGGTGCGTTTTAGAAACCTTTCCCGATCACACGGTGTACCATCTTCGGGGTTCCTCATGGATGTTTTCAATGTAGGACGATGCCCTTGAACCTGGAGATTTGGGACCCATGGGATGGGTACCACGCCGTATTACTTTAAAGGGTCTGCGTTAGCTCAGCCAACCTCACGAAACCTCTCAGCCCCACGAGTGTCCACCCTTATGTCTCAATCAGCTGTGGGTCTAGATATGGTCAATCCAGGTGGCATCACAGCCCCTGAACGAATTTTGTAAGAATTTCTCTCTCTTTCACTGTCTTTGTTTCACGGGTTTTTTAAAGTAATTGATTTTTATAATGGGGTTTAGCTGCTTTTCACTGCTGTGTTTATGCCGCTTTACACCCACTTGACTCACTTACAGAGAGATATCAATACATAGGTTTTAAGAGTCTTACTAGTCAGATATATTCTTGGGCGGTGAATAGGGGGTGTTGAGTCCAGTTCACTGAGCAAGGAGTAGGTCTTGTCTATTACATATTGGGTTTCTGGAACGGTATCTGAGCTAATTTGAAACCCTTGTTTTATGCATCACCCCACCTCACCTTTCCCGTTAAGCAGCCATAGTGTGTTTTCTAAACGTGTGACTCTGTTCTGTTTTGTAATTCAGTTCAAGGGTAGCGGTTTTGACATTCCCTCTATGAGTGATATCTCATGATAAGTGTCTTTTTCTGTGTGACTTATTTCACTTAGAATCGTCGTACCTAAATCCACTCATCATGCTGCTACTAGCCTTATGACGTTGATTTCATGGCTGAGTGATATTCCATTGTACATAAGGACCGCAACTTCTTTATCCATTCTTCTCTTTCCTGGGATATTTAAGGTGTAACGAAGTGGAGGTTCTTGTCAACAGAGCAGCCCAAAACTTTGGGGTGCCTGTGTCTTGCTGATTTTTAGTTTTCCCAATTTATACGCCCATGAGAGGAAGTGCCCTATGGTCTCTAAGCTGAGTTTTTTAGATGTTTCAGGACACACCGTACACTTCTCCAGTGTGGCTGTTGGCAATTTACATCCCGCCCATCAGCGTAGCAAGGCTCCCATTTCTCCAAGGCCTGTCCAGCATTTCTGGTTTTGACACTTTATTCAGCATGGCCCTTTTGACCGATGGGAAGCGAGACTTCTTTGTAGCGCTGATTTGCCTTTCCAGGTTGCTTGGTTGGCCAAAAAGGGCGTATGCGTTTTTTCCTGAATATATTCAGGAAAAAACGCATACGCCCTTTTTGGCCAAGGGCATCATTGTCGAGGTTTTGCCGCTTTTCCTGTGCTTTAAAGGCGATTCGAATCTACCTCCTGAAATCTGTTTCCTGCAATTCTGCCTTGCTTTCAAATCCTCTTCGTTGCCTTCCCTCAATATATTTGTGGACGAGAGTTATCATTTCTAAGACTGCAGGTTTGTGAATTGCAGTGCCCCTGAGCTCCATTCTTCAACTCGCTTTCTTGGGAGCTGGCCGCAAAAGCGCAGGATTGCTTCAGGCCGTATTCTGGTTCCTGGCGGCAGGCTGAGCCTGTGGTTAATTCTTCTTCCTGATGGGAAAATAGAATGACCTGTGCCTGCCCCAACACCTAGAGCTAGTCTCTCATTGGTTCCCCCTCTTCCCGTTCATCCTCAGGACAATTAGCAACCTGTACGGAACAGGAGGATAAAGGTGCTGATTCTCCAAGGAGGGAGATTGCTAGTAAAGCGGCTGGAATGGCGAACCGGAGCACAAGGAGATGAGAAATGAGGTGCGTTTTAGAAACCTTTCCCGATCACACGGTGTACCATCTTCGGGGTTTCTCATGCATGTTTTCAATGTAGGACGATGCCCTTGAACCTGGAGATTTGGGACCCATGGGATGGGTACCACGCCGTATTACTTTAAAGGGTCTGCGTTAGCTCAGCCAACCTCACGAAACCTCTCAGCCCCACGAGTGTCCACCCTTATGTCTCAATCAGCTGTGGGTCTAGATATGGTCAATCCAGGTGGCATCACAGCCCCTGAACGAATTTTGTAAGAATTTCTCTCTCTTTCACTGTCTTTGTTTCACGGGTTTTTTAAAGTAATTGATTTTTATAATGGGGTTTAGCTGCTTTTCACTGCTGTGTTTATGCCGCTTTACACCCACTTGACTCACTTACAGAGAGATATCAATACATAGGTTTTAAGATTCTTACTAGTCAGATATATTCTTGGGCGGTGAATAGGGGGTGTTGAGTCCAGTTCACTGAGCAAGGAGTAGGTCTTGTCTATTACATATTGGGTTTCTGGAACGGTATCTGAGCTAATTTGAAACCCTTGTTTTATGCATCACCCCACCTCACCTTTCCCGTTAAGCAGCCATAGTGTGTTTTCTAAACGTGTGACTCTGTTCTGTTTTGTAATTCAGTTCAAGGGTAGCGGTTTTGACATTCCCTCTATGAGTGATATCTCATGATAAGTGTCTTTTTCTGTGTGACTTATTTCACTTAGAATCGTCGTACCTAAATCCACTCATCATGCTGCTACTAGCCTTATGACGTTGATTTCATGGCTGAGTGATATTCCATTGTACATAAGGACCGCAACTTCTTTATCCATTCTTCTCTTTCCTGGGATATTTAAGGTGTAACGAAGTGGAGGTTCTTGTCAACAGAGCAGCCCAAAACTTTGGGGTGCCTGTGTCTTGCTGATTTTTAGTTTTCCCAATTTATACGCCCATGAGAGGAAGTGCCCTATGGTCTCTAAGCTGAGTTTTTTAGATGTTTCAGGACACACCGTACACTTCTCCAGTGTGGCTGTTGGCAATTTACATCCCGCCCATCAGCGTAGCAAGGCTCCCATTTCTCCAAGGCCTGTCCAGCGTTTCTGGTTTTGACACTTTATTCAGCATGGCCCTTTTGACCGATGGGAAGCGAGACTTCTTTGTAGCGCTGATTTGCCTTTCCAGGTTGCTTGGTTGGCCAAAAAGGGCGTATGCGTTTTTTCCTGAATATATTCAGGAAAAAACGCATACGCCCTTTTTGGCCAAGGGCATCATTGTCGAGGTTTTGCCGCTTTTCCTGTGCTTTAAAGGCGATTCGAATCTACCTCCTGAAATCTGTTTCCTGCAATTCTGCCTTGCTTTCAAATCCTCTTCGTTGCCTTCCCTCAATATATTTGTGGACGAGAGTTATCATTTCTAAGACTGCAGGTTTGTGAATTGCAGTGCCCCTGAGCTCCATTCTTCAACTCGCTTTCTTGGGAGCTGGCCGCAAAAGCGCAGGATTGCTTCAGGCCGTATTCTGGTTCCTGGCGGCAGGCTGAGCCTGTGGTTAATTCTTCTTCCTGATGGGAAAATAGAATGACCTGTGCCTGCCCCAACACCTAGAGCTAGTCTCTCATTGGTTCCCCCTCTTCCCGTTCATCCTCAGGACAATTAGCAACCTGTACGGAACAGGAGGATAAAGGTGCTGATTCTCCAAGGAGGGAGATTGCTAGTAAAGCGGCTGGAATGGCGAACCGGAGCACAAGGAGATGAGAAATGAGGTGCGTTTTAGAAACCTTTCCCGATCACACGGTGTACCATCTTCGGGGTTTCTCATGCATGTTTTCAATGTAGGACGATGCCCTTGAACCTGGAGATTTGGGACCCATGGGATGGGTACCACGCCGTATTACTTTAAAGGGTCTGCGTTAGCTCAGCCAACCTCACGAAACCTCTCAGCCCCACGAGTGTCCACCCTTATGTCTCAATCAGCTGTGGGTCTAGATATGGTCAATCCAGGTGGCATCACAGCCCCTGAACGAATTTTGTAAGAATTTCTCTCTCTTTCACTGTCTTTGTTTCACGGGTTTTTTAAAGTAATTGATTTTTATAATGGGGTTTAGCTGCTTTTCACTGCTGTGTTTATGCCGCTTTACACCCACTTGACTCACTTACAGAGAGATATCAATACATAGGTTTTAAGATTCTTACTAGTCAGATATATTCTTGGGCGGTGAATAGGGGGTGTTGAGTCCAGTTCACTGAGCAAGGAGTAGGTCTTGTCTATTACATATTGGGTTTCTGGAACGGTATCTGAGCTAATTTGAAACCCTTGTTTTATGCATCACCCCACCTCACCTTTCCCGTTAAGCAGCCATAGTGTGTTTTCTAAACGTGTGACTCTGTTCTGTTTTGTAATTCAGTTCAAGGGTAGCGGTTTTGACATTCCCTCTATGAGTGATATCTCATGATAAGTGTCTTTTTCTGTGTGACTTATTTCACTTAGAATCGTCGTACCTAAATCCACTCATCATGCTGCTACTAGCCTTATGACGTTGATTTCATGGCTGAGTGATATTCCATTGTACATAAGGACCGCAACTTCTTTATCCATTCTTCTCTTTCCTGGGATATTTAAGGTGTAACGAAGTGGAGGTTCTTGTCAACAGAGCAGCCCAAAACTTTGGGGTGCCTGTGTCTTGCTGATTTTTAGTTTTCCCAATTTATACGCCCATGAGAGGAAGTGCCCTATGGTCTCTAAGCTGAGTTTTTTAGATGTTTCAGGACACACCGTACACTTCTCCAGTGTGGCTGTTGGCAATTTACATCCCGCCCATCAGCGTAGCAAGGCTCCCATTTCTCCAAGGCCTGTCCAGCATTTCTGGTTTTGACACTTTATTCAGCATGGCCCTTTTGACCGATGGGAAGCGAGACTTCTTTGTAGCGCTGATTTGCCTTTCCAGGTTGCTTGGTTGGCCAAAAAGGGCGTATGCGTTTTTTCCTGAATATATTCAGGAAAAAACGCATACGCCCTTTTTGGCCAAGGGCATCATTGTCGAGGTTTTGCCGCTTTTCCTGTGCTTTAAAGGCGATTCGAATCTACCTCCTGAAATCTGTTTCCTGCAATTCTGCCTTGCTTTCAAATCCTCTTCGTTGCCTTCCCTCAATATATTTGTGGACGAGAGTTATCATTTCTAAGACTGCAGGTTTGTGAATTGCAGTGCCCCTGAGCTCCATTCTTCAACTCGCTTTCTTGGGAGCTGGCCGCAAAAGCGCAGGATTGCTTCAGGCCGTATTCTGGTTCCTGGCGGCAGGCTGAGCCTGTGGTTAATTCTTCTTCCTGATGGGAAAATAGAATGACCTGTGCCTGCCCCAACACCTAGAGCTAGTCTCTCATTGGTTCCCCCTCTTCCCGTTCATCCTCAGGACAATTAGCAACCTGTACGGAACAGGAGGATAAAGGTGCTGATTCTCCAAGGAGGGAGATTGCTAGTAAAGAGGCTGGAATGGCGAACCGGAGCACAAGGAGATGAGAAATGAGGTGCGTTTTAGAAACCTTTCCCGATCACACGGTGTACCATCTTCGGGGTTTCTCATGCATGTTTTCAATGTAGGACGATGCCCTTGAACCTGGAGATTTGGGACCCATGGGATGGGTACCACGCCGTATTACTTTAAAGGGTCTGCGTTAGCTCAGCCAACCTCACGAAACCTCTCAGCCCCACGAGTGTCCACCCTTATGTCTCAATCAGCTGTGGGTCTAGATATGGTCAATCCAGGTGGCATCACAGCCCCTGAACGAATTTTGTAAGAATTTCTCTCTCTTTCACTGTCTTTGTTTCACGGGTTTTTTAAAGTAATTGATTTTTATAATGGGGTTTAGCTGCTTTTCACTGCTGTGTTTATGCCGCTTTACACCCACTTGACTCACTTACAGAGAGATATCAATACATAGGTTTTGAGATTCTTACTAGTCAGATATATTCTTGGGCGGTGAATAGGGGGTGTTGAGTCCAGTTCACTGAGCAAGGAGTAGGTCTTGTCTATTACATATTGGGTTTCTGGAACGGTATCTGAGCTAATTTGAAACCCTTGTTTTATGCATCACCCCACCTCACCTTTCCCGTTAAGCAGCCATAGTGTGTTTTCTAAACGTGTGACTCTGTTCTGTTTTGTAATTCAGTTCAAGGGTAGCGGTTTTGACATTCCCTCTATGAGTGATATCTCATGATAAGTGTCTTTTTCTGTGTGACTTATTTCACTTAGAATCGTCGTACCTAAATCCACTCATCATGCTGCTACTAGCCTTATGACGTTGATTTCATGGCTGAGTGATATTCCATTGTACATAAGGACCGCAACTTCTTTATCCATTCTTCTCTTTCCTGGGATATTTAAGGTGTAACGAAGTGGAGGTTCTTGTCAACAGAGCAGCCCAAAACTTTGGGGTGCCTGTGTCTTGCTGATTTTTAGTTTTCCCAATTTATACGCCCATGAGAGGAAGTGCCCTATGGTCTCTAAGCTGAGTTTTTTAGATGTTTCAGGACACACCGTACACTTCTCCAGTGTGGCTGTTGGCAATTTACATCCCGCCCATCAGCGTAGCAAGGCTCCCATTTCTCCAAGGCCTGTCCAGCGTTTCTGGTTTTGACACTTTATTCAGCATGGCCCTTTTGACCGATGGGAAGCGAGACTTCTTTGTAGCGCTGATTTGCCTTTCCAGGTTGCTTGGTTGGCCAAAAAGGGCGTATGCGTTTTTTCCTGAATATATTCAGGAAAAAACGCATACGCCCTTTTTGGCCAAGGGCATCATTGTCGAGGTTTTGCCGCTTTTCCTGTGCTTTAAAGGCGATTCGAATCTACCTCCTGAAATCTGTTTCCTGCAATTCTGCCTTGCTTTCAAATCCTCTTCGTTGCCTTCCCTCAATATATTTGTGGACGAGAGTTATCATTTCTAAGACTGCAGGTTTGTGAATTGCAGTGCCCCTGAGCTCCATTCTTCAACTCGCTTTCTTGGGAGCTGGCCGCAAAAGCGCAGGATTGCTTCAGGCCGTATTCTGGTTCCTGGCGGCAGGCTGAGCCTGTGGTTAATTCTTCTTCCTGATGGGAAAATAGAATGACCTGTGCCTGCCCCAACACCTAGAGCTAGTCTCTCATTGGTTCCCCCTCTTCCCGTTCATCCTCAGGACAATTAGCAACCTGTACGGAACAGGAGGATAAAGGTGCTGATTCTCCAAGGAGGGAGATTGCTAGTAAAGCGGCTGGAATGGCGAACCGGAGCACAAGGAGATGAGAAATGAGGTGCGTTTTAGAAACCTTTCCCGATCACACGGTGTACCATCTTCGGGGTTTCTCATGCATGTTTTCAATGTAGGACGATGCCCTTGAACCTGGAGATTTGGGACCCATGGGATGGGTACCACGCCGTATTACTTTAAAGGGTCTGCGTTAGCTCAGCCAACCTCACGAAACCTCTCAGCCCCACGAGTGTCCACCCTTATGTCTCAATCAGCTGTGGGTCTAGATATGGTCAATCCAGGTGGCATCACAGCCCCTGAACGAATTTTGTAAGAATTTCTCTCTCTTTCACTGTCTTTGTTTCACGGGTTTTTTAAAGTAATTGATTTTTATAATGGGGTTTAGCTGCTTTTCACTGCTGTGTTTATGCCGCTTTACACCCACTTGACTCACTTACAGAGAGATATCAATACATAGGTTTTAAGATTCTTACTAGTCAGATATATTCTTGGGCGGTGAATAGGGGGTGTTGAGTCCAGTTCACTGAGCAAGGAGTAGGTCTTGTCTATTACATATTGGGTTTCTGGAACGGTATCTGAGCTAATTTGAAACCCTTGTTTTATGCATCACCCCACCTCACCTTTCCCGTTAAGCAGCCATAGTGTGTTTTCTAAACGTGTGACTCTGTTCTGTTTTGTAATTCAGTTCAAGGGTAGCGGTTTTGACATTCCCTCTATGAGTGATATCTCATGATAAGTGTCTTTTTCTGTGTGACTTATTTCACTTAGAATCGTCGTACCTAAATCCACTCATCATGCTGCTACTAGCCTTATGACGTTGATTTCATGGCTGAGTGATATTCCATTGTACATAAGGACCGCAACTTCTTTATCCATTCTTCTCTTTCCTGGGATATTTAAGGTGTAACGAAGTGGAGGTTCTTGTCAACAGAGCAGCCCAAAACTTTGGGGTGCCTGTGTCTTGCTGATTTTTAGTTTTCCCAATTTATACGCCCATGAGAGGAAGTGCCCTATGGTCTCTAAGCTGAGTTTTTTAGATGTTTCAGGACACACCGTACACTTCTCCAGTGTGGCTGTTGGCAATTTACATCCCGCCCATCAGCGTAGCAAGGCTCCCATTTCTCCAAGGCCTGTCCAGCGTTTCTGGTTTTGACACTTTATTCAGCATGGCCCTTTTGACCGATGGGAAGCGAGACTTCTTTGTAGCGCTGATTTGCCTTTCCAGGTTGCTTGGTTGGCCAAAAAGGGCGTATGCGTTTTTTCCTGAATATATTCAGGAAAAAACGCATACGCCCTTTTTGGCCAAGGGCATCATTGTCGAGGTTTTGCCGCTTTTCCTGTGCTTTAAAGGCGATTCGAATCTACCTCCTGAAATCTGTTTCCTGCAATTCTGCCTTGCTTTCAAATCCTCTTCGTTGCCTTCCCTCAATATATTTGTGGACGAGAGTTATCATTTCTAAGACTGCAGGTTTGTGAATTGCAGTGCCCCTGAGCTCCATTCTTCAACTCGCTTTCTTGGGAGCTGGCCGCAAAAGCGCAGGATTGCTTCAGGCCGTATTCTGGTTCCTGGCGGCAGGCTGAGCCTGTGGTTAATTCTTCTTCCTGATGGGAAAATAGAATGACCTGTGCCTGCCCCAACACCTAGAGCTAGTCTCTCATTGGTTCCCCCTCTTCCCGTTCATCCTCAGGACAATTAGCAACCTGTACGGAACAGGAGGATAAAGGTGCTGATTCTCCAAGGAGGGAGATTGCTAGTAAAGCGGCTGGAATGGCGAACCGGAGCACAAGGAGATGAGAAATGAGGTGCGTTTTAGAAACCTTTCCCGATCACACGGTGTACCATCTTCGGGGTTTCTCATGCATGTTTTCAATGTAGGACGATGCCCTTGAACCTGGAGATTTGGGACCCATGGGATGGGTACCACGCCGTATTACTTTAAAGGGTCTGCGTTAGCTCAGCCAACCTCACGAAACCTCTCAGCCCCACGAGTGTCCACCCTTATGTCTCAATCAGCTGTGGGTCTAGATATGGTCAATCCAGGTGGCATCACAGCCCCTGAACGAATTTTGTAAGAATTTCTCTCTCTTTCACTGTCTTTGTTTCACGGGTTTTTTAAAGTAATTGATTTTTATAATGGGGTTTAGCTGCTTTTCACTGCTGTGTTTATGCCGCTTTACACCCACTTGACTCACTTACAGAGAGATATCAATACATAGGTTTTAAGATTCTTACTAGTCAGATATATTCTTGGGCGGTGAATAGGGGGTGTTGAGTCCAGTTCACTGAGCAAGGAGTAGGTCTTGTCTATTACATATTGGGTTTCTGGAACGGTATCTGAGCTAATTTGAAACCCTTGTTTTATGCATCACCCCACCTCACCTTTCCCGTTAAGCAGCCATAGTGTGTTTTCTAAACGTGTGACTCTGTTCTGTTTTGTAATTCAGTTCAAGGGTAGCGGTTTTGACATTCCCTCTATGAGTGATATCTCATGATAAGTGTCTTTTTCTGTGTGACTTATTTCACTTAGAATCGTCGTACCTAAATCCACTCATCATGCTGCTACTAGCCTTATGACGTTGATTTCATGGCTGAGTGATATTCCATTGTACATAAGGACCGCAACTTCTTTATCCATTCTTCTCTTTCCTGGGATATTTAAGGTGTAACGAAGTGGAGGTTCTTGTCAACAGAGCAGCCCAAAACTTTGGGGTGCCTGTGTCTTGCTGATTTTTAGTTTTCCCAATTTATACGCCCATGAGAGGAAGTGCCCTATGGTCTCTAAGCTGAGTTTTTTAGATGTTTCAGGACACACCGTACACTTCTCCAGTGTGGCTGTTGGCAATTTACATCCCGCCCATCAGCGTAGCAAGGCTCCCATTTCTCCAAGGCCTGTCCAGCATTTCTGGTTTTGACACTTTATTCAGCATGGCCCTTTTGACCGATGGGAAGCGAGACTTCTTTGTAGCGCTGATTTGCCTTTCCAGGTTGCTTGGTTGGCCAGAAAGGGCGTATGCGTTTTTTCCTGAATATATTCAGGAAAAAACGCATACGCCCTTTTTGGCCAAGGGCATCATTGTCGAGGTTTTGCCGCTTTTCCTGTGCTTTAAAGGCGATTCGAATCTACCTCCTGAAATCTGTTTCCTGCAATTCTGCCTTGCTTTCAAATCCTCTTCGTTGCCTTCCCTCAATATATTTGTGGACGAGAGTTATCATTTCTAAGACTGCAGGTTTGTGAATTGCAGTGCCCCTGAGCTCCATTCTTCAACTCGCTTTCTTGGGAGCTGGCCGCAAAAGCGCAGGATTGCTTCAGGCCGTATTCTGGTTCCTGGCGGCAGGCTGAGCCTGTGGTTAATTCTTCTTCCTGATGGGAAAATAGAATGACCTGTGCCTGCCCCAACACCTAGAGCTAGTCTCTCATTGGTTCCCCCTCTTCCCGTTCATCCTCAGGACAATTAGCAACCTGTACGGAACAGGAGGATAAAGGTGCTGATTCTCCAAGGAGGGAGATTGCTAGTAAAGCGGCTGGAATGGTGAACCGGAGCACAAGGAGATGAGAAATGAGGTGCGTTTTAGAAACCTTTCCCGATCACACGGTGTACCATCTTCGGGGTTCCTCATGCATGTTTTCAATGTAGGACGATGCCCTTGAACCTGGAGATTTGGGACCCATGGGATGGGTACCACGCCGTATTACTTTAAAGGGTCTGCGTTAGCTCAGCCAACCTCACGAAACCTCTCAGCCCCACGAGTGTCCACCCTTATGTCTCAATCAGCTGTGGGTCTAGATATGGTCAATCCAGGTGGCATCACAGCCCCTGAACGAATTTTGTAAGAATTTCTCTCTCTTTCACTGTCTTTGTTTCACGGGTTTTTTAAAGTAATTGATTTTTATAATGGGGTTTAGCTGCTTTTCACTGCTGTGTTTATGCCGCTTTACACCCACTTGACTCACTTACAGAGAGATATCAATACATAGGTTTTAAGAGTCTTACTAGTCAGATATATTCTTGGGCGGTGAATAGGGGGTGTTGAGTCCAGTTCACTGAGCAAGGAGTAGGTCTTGTCTATTACATATTGGGTTTCTGGAACGGTATCTGAGCTAATTTGAAACCCTTGTTTTATGCATCACCCCACCTCACCTTTCCCGTTAAGCAGCCATAGTGTGTTTTCTAAACGTGTGACTCTGTTCTGTTTTGTAATTCAGTTCAAGGGTAGCGGTTTTGACATTCCCTCTATGAGTGATATCTCATGATAAGTGTCTTTTTCTGTGTGACTTATTTCACTTAGAATCGTCGTACCTAAATCCACTCATCATGCTGCTACTAGCCTTATGACGTTGATTTCATGGCTGAGTGATATTCCATTGTACATAAGGACCGCAACTTCTTTATCCATTCTTCTCTTTCCTGGGATATTTAAGGTGTAACGAAGTGGAGGTTCTTGTCAACAGAGCAGCCCAAAACTTTGGGGTGCCTGTGTCTTGCTGATTTTTAGTTTTCCCAATTTATACGCCCATGAGAGGAAGTGCCCTATGGTCTCTAAGCTGAGTTTTTTAGATGTTTCAGGACACACCGTACACTTCTCCAGTGTGGCTGTTGGCAATTTACATCCCGCCCATCAGCGTAGCAAGGCTCCCATTTCTCCAAGGCCTGTCCAGCATTTCTGGTTTTGACACTTTATTCAGCATGGCCCTTTTGACCGATGGGAAGCGAGACTTCTTTGTAGCGCTGATTTGCCTTTCCAGGTTGCTTGGTTGGCCAAAAAGGGCGTATGCGTTTTTTCCTGAATATATTCAGGAAAAAACGCATACGCCCTTTTTGGCCAAGGGCATCATTGTCGAGGTTTTGCCGCTTTTCCTGTGCTTTAAAGGCGATTCGAATCTACCTCCTGAAATCTGTTTCCTGCAATTCTGCCTTGCTTTCAAATCCTCTTCGTTGCCTTCCCTCAATATATTTGTGGACGAGAGTTATCATTTCTAAGACTGCAGGTTTGTGAATTGCAGTGCCCCTGAGCTCCATTCTTCAACTCGCTTTCTTGGGAGCTGGCCGCAAAAGCGCAGGATTGCTTCAGGCCGTATTCTGGTTCCTGGCGGCAGGCTGAGCCTGTGGTTAATTCTTCTTCCTGATGGGAAAATAGAATGACCTGTGCCTGCCCCAACACCTAGAGCTAGTCTCTCATTGGTTCCCCCTCTTCCCGTTCATCCTCAGGACAATTAGCAACCTGTACGGAACAGGAGGATAAAGGTGCTGATTCTCCAAGGAGGGAGATTGCTAGTAAAGCGGCTGGAATGGCGAACCGGAGCACAAGGAGATGAGAAATGAGGTGCGTTTTAGAAACCTTTCCCGATCACACGGTGTACCATCTTCGGGGTTTCTCATGCATGTTTTCAATGTAGGACGATGCCCTTGAACCTGGAGATTTGGGACCCATGGGATGGGTACCACGCCGTATTACTTTAAAGGGTCTGCGTTAGCTCAGCCAACCTCACGAAACCTCTCAGCCCCACGAGTGTCCACCCTTATGTCTCAATCAGCTGTGGGTCTAGATATGGTCAATCCAGGTGGCATCACAGCCCCTGAACGAATTTTGTAAGAATTTCTCTCTCTTTCACTGTCTTTGTTTCACGGGTTTTTTAAAGTAATTGATTTTTATAATGGGGTTTAGCTGCTTTTCACTGCTGTGTTTATGCCGCTTTACACCCACTTGACTCACTTACAGAGAGATATCAATACATAGGTTTTAAGAGTCTTACTAGTCAGATATATTCTTGGGCGGTGAATAGGGGGTGTTGAGTCCAGTTCACTGAGCAAGGAGTAGGTCTTGTCTATTACATATTGGGTTTCTGGAACGGTATCTGAGCTAATTTGAAACCCTTGTTTTATGCATCACCCCACCTCACCTTTCCCGTTAAGCAGCCATAGTGTGTTTTCTAAACGTGTGACTCTGTTCTGTTTTGTAATTCAGTTCAAGGGTAGCGGTTTTGACATTCCCTCTATGAGTGATATCTCATGATAAGTGTCTTTTTCTGTGTGACTTATTTCACTTAGAATCGTCGTACCTAAATCCACTCATCATGCTGCTACTAGCCTTATGACGTTGATTTCATGGCTGAGTGATATTCCATTGTACATAAGGACCGCAACTTCTTTATCCATTCTTCTCTTTCCTGGGATATTTAAGGTGTAACGAAGTGGAGGTTCTTGTCAACAGAGCAGCCCAAAACTTTGGGGTGCCTGTGTCTTGCTGATTTTTAGTTTTCCCAATTTATACGCCCATGAGAGGAAGTGCCCTATGGTCTCTAAGCTGAGTTTTTTAGATGTTTCAGGACACACCGTACACTTCTCCAGTGTGGCTGTTGGCAATTTACATCCCGCCCATCAGCGTAGCAAGGCTCCCATTTCTCCAAGGCCTGTCCAGCGTTTCTGGTTTTGACACTTTATTCAGCATGGCCCTTTTGACCGATGGGAAGCGAGACTTCTTTGTAGCGCTGATTTGCCTTTCCAGGTTGCTTGGTTGGCCAAAAAGGGCGTATGCGTTTTTTCCTGAATATATTCAGGAAAAAACGCATACGCCCTTTTTGGCCAAGGGCATCATTGTCGAGGTTTTGCCGCTTTTCCTGTGCTTTAAAGGCGATTCGAATCTACCTCCTGAAATCTGTTTCCTGCAATTCTGCCTTGCTTTCAAATCCTCTTCGTTGCCTTCCCTCAATATATTTGTGGACGAGAGTTATCATTTCTAAGACTGCAGGTTTGTGAATTGCAGTGCCCCTGAGCTCCATTCTTCAACTCGCTTTCTTGGGAGCTGGCCGCAAAAGCGCAGGATTGCTTCAGGCCGTATTCTGGTTCCTGGCGGCAGGCTGAGCCTGTGGTTAATTCTTCTTCCTGATGGGAAAATAGAATGACCTGTGCCTGCCCCAACACCTAGAGCTAGTCTCTCATTGGTTCCCCCTCTTCCCGTTCATCCTCAGGACAATTAGCAACCTGTACGGAACAGGAGGATAAAGGTGCTGATTCTCCAAGGAGGGAGATTGCTAGTAAAGCGGCTGGAATGGCGAACCGGAGCACAAGGAGATGAGAAATGAGGTGCGTTTTAGAAACCTTTCCCGATCACACGGTGTACCATCTTCGGGGTTTCTCATGCATGTTTTCAATGTAGGACGATGCCCTTGAACCTGGAGATTTGGGACCCATGGGATGGGTACCACGCCGTATTACTTTAAAGGGTCTGCGTTAGCTCAGCCAACCTCACGAAACCTCTCAGCCCCACGAGTGTCCACCCTTATGTCTCAATCAGCTGTGGGTCTAGATATGGTCAATCCAGGTGGCATCACAGCCCCTGAACGAATTTTGTAAGAATTTCTCTCTCTTTCACTGTCTTTGTTTCACGGGTTTTTTAAAGTAATTGATTTTTATAATGGGGTTTAGCTGCTTTTCACTGCTGTGTTTATGCCGCTTTACACCCACTTGACTCACTTACAGAGAGATATCAATACATAGGTTTTAAGATTCTTACTAGTCAGATATATTCTTGGGCGGTGAATAGGGGGTGTTGAGTCCAGTTCACTGAGCAAGGAGTAGGTCTTGTCTATTACATATTGGGTTTCTGGAACGGTATCTGAGCTAATTTGAAACCCTTGTTTTATGCATCACCCCACCTCACCTTTCCCGTTAAGCAGCCATAGTGTGTTTTCTAAACGTGTGACTCTGTTCTGTTTTGTAATTCAGTTCAAGGGTAGCGGTTTTGACATTCCCTCTATGAGTGATATCTCATGATAAGTGTCTTTTTCTGTGTGACTTATTTCACTTAGAATCGTCGTACCTAAATCCACTCATCATGCTGCTACTAGCCTTATGACGTTGATTTCATGGCTGAGTGATATTCCATTGTACATAAGGACCGCAACTTCTTTATCCATTCTTCTCTTTCCTGGGATATTTAAGGTGTAACGAAGTGGAGGTTCTTGTCAACAGAGCAGCCCAAAACTTTGGGGTGCCTGTGTCTTGCTGATTTTTAGTTTTCCCAATTTATACGCCCATGAGAGGAAGTGCCCTATGGTCTCTAAGCTGAGTTTTTTAGATGTTTCAGGACACACCGTACACTTCTCCAGTGTGGCTGTTGGCAATTTACATCCCGCCCATCAGCGTAGCAAGGCTCCCATTTCTCCAAGGCCTGTCCAGCATTTCTGGTTTTGACACTTTATTCAGCATGGCCCTTTTGACCGATGGGAAGCGAGACTTCTTTGTAGCGCTGATTTGCCTTTCCAGGTTGCTTGGTTGGCCAGAAAGGGCGTATGCGTTTTTTCCTGAATATATTCAGGAAAAAACGCATACGCCCTTTTTGGCCAAGGGCATCATTGTCGAGGTTTTGCCGCTTTTCCTGTGCTTTAAAGGCGATTCGAATCTACCTCCTGAAATCTGTTTCCTGCAATTCTGCCTTGCTTTCAAATCCTCTTCGTTGCCTTCCCTCAATATATTTGTGGACGAGAGTTATCATTTCTAAGACTGCAGGTTTGTGAATTGCAGTGCCCCTGAGCTCCATTCTTCAACTCGCTTTCTTGGGAGCTGGCCGCAAAAGCGCAGGATTGCTTCAGGCCGTATTCTGGTTCCTGGCGGCAGGCTGAGCCTGTGGTTAATTCTTCTTCCTGATGGGAAAATAGAATGACCTGTGCCTGCCCCAACACCTAGAGCTAGTCTCTCATTGGTTCCCCCTCTTCCCGTTCATCCTCAGGACAATTAGCAACCTGTACGGAACAGGAGGATAAAGGTGCTGATTCTCCAAGGAGGGAGATTGCTAGTAAAGCGGCTGGAATGGCGAACCGGAGCACAAGGAGATGAGAAATGAGGTGCGTTTTAGAAACCTTTCCCGATCACACGGTGTACCATCTTCGGGGTTTCTCATGCATGTTTTCAATGTAGGACGATGCCCTTGAACCTGGAGATTTGGGACCCATGGGATGGGTACCACGCCGTATTACTTTAAAGGGTCTGCGTTAGCTCAGCCAACCTCACGAAACCTCTCAGCCCCACGAGTGTCCACCCTTATGTCTCAATCAGCTGTGGGTCTAGATATGGTCAATCCAGGTGGCATCACAGCCCCTGAACGAATTTTGTAAGAATTTCTCTCTCTTTCACTGTCTTTGTTTCACGGGTTTTTTAAAGTAATTGATTTTTATAATGGGGTTTAGCTGCTTTTCACTGCTGTGTTTATGCCGCTTTACACCCACTTGACTCACTTACAGAGAGATATCAATACATAGGTTTTAAGATTCTTACTAGTCAGATATATTCTTGGGCGGTGAATAGGGGGTGTTGAGTCCAGTTCACTGAGCAAGGAGTAGGTCTTGTCTATTACATATTGGGTTTCTGGAACGGTATCTGAGCTAATTTGAAACCCTTGTTTTATGCATCACCCCACCTCACCTTTCCCGTTAAGCAGCCATAGTGTGTTTTCTAAACGTGTGACTCTGTTCTGTTTTGTAATTCAGTTCAAGGGTAGCGGTTTTGACATTCCCTCTATGAGTGATATCTCATGATAAGTGTCTTTTTCTGTGTGACTTATTTCACTTAGAATCGTCGTACCTAAATCCACTCATCATGCTGCTACTAGCCTTATGACGTTGATTTCATGGCTGAGTGATATTCCATTGTACATAAGGACCGCAACTTCTTTATCCATTCTTCTCTTTCCTGGGATATTTAAGGTGTAACGAAGTGGAGGTTCTTGTCAACAGAGCAGCCCAAAACTTTGGGGTGCCTGTGTCTTGCTGATTTTTAGTTTTCCCAATTTATACGCCCATGAGAGGAAGTGCCCTATGGTCTCTAAGCTGAGTTTTTTAGATGTTTCAGGACACACCGTACACTTCTCCAGTGTGGCTGTTGGCAATTTACATCCCGCCCATCAGCGTAGCAAGGCTCCCATTTCTCCAAGGCCTGTCCAGCATTTCTGGTTTTGACACTTTATTCAGCATGGCCCTTTTGACCGATGGGAAGCGAGACTTCTTTGTAGCGCTGATTTGCCTTTCCAGGTTGCTTGGTTGGCCAGAAAGGGCGTATGCGTTTTTTCCTGAATATATTCAGGAAAAAACGCATACGCCCTTTTTGGCCAAGGGCATCATTGTCGAGGTTTTGCCGCTTTTCCTGTGCTTTAAAGGCGATTCGAATCTACCTCCTGAAATCTGTTTCCTGCAATTCTGCCTTGCTTTCAAATCCTCTTCGTTGCCTTCCCTCAATATATTTGTGGACGAGAGTTATCATTTCTAAGACTGCAGGTTTGTGAATTGCAGTGCCCCTGAGCTCCATTCTTCAACTCGCTTTCTTGGGAGCTGGCCGCAAAAGCGCAGGATTGCTTCAGGCCGTATTCTGGTTCCTGGCGGCAGGCTGAGCCTGTGGTTAATTCTTCTTCCTGATGGGAAAATAGAATGACCTGTGCCTGCCCCAACACCTAGAGCTAGTCTCTCATTGGTTCCCCCTCTTCCCGTTCATCCTCAGGACAATTTGCAACCTGTACGGAACAGGAGGATAAAGGTGCTGATTCTCCAAGGAGGGAGATTGCTAGTAAAGCGGCTGGAATGGCGAACCGGAGCACAAGGAGATGAGAAATGAGGTGCGTTTTAGAAACCTTTCCCGATCACACGGTGTACCATCTTCGGGGTTCCTCATGCATGTTTTCAATGTAGGACGATGCCCTTGAACCTGGAGATTTGGGACCCATGGGATGGGTACCACGCCGTATTACTTTAAAGGGTCTGCGTTAGCTCAGGCAACCTCACCAAACCTCTCAGCCCCACGAGTGTCCACCCTTATGTCTCAATCAGCTGTGGGTCTAGATATGGTCAATCAAGGTGGCATCACAGCCCCTGAACGAATTTTGTAAGAATTTCTCTCTCTTTCCCAAATTACAAACACCTATCAGCTCACACCAGTCAGAATGGCCATCAACAAATATGCTGCAAACAAGAAATGCTGACGTGATTGTGGAGAAGTGCGTACCCTCGATTCTAAGGGGGACGTGGTAAGAGCCACTAATGACAGCACAATTGAGGTGCCTTGAAAAGGTAAACGTTGAGCTACCATACCAGTCAATCAATCATAACCACTGCTGGGTCTATCACCTGAGAACATGAAAATCAAAAATCACAGGCTGGCAATCCTGCCCTCCAGCAATATTTACCATAGGCAACACTTGGAAGCAAGGAAAATGTCCATCAACAGAGGAATGCACCAAGAAGAAGTGGTCCATGTACACAATGGAATATTAGCCATGGAAAACACTGAAGCGCTGCTCTTTGAGGCACCACAGATGAGCCTGGAGATAATCACAAAACATGAAGTAGGTCGGAAAGCAAAAGACCTATAGCCTATATAATCACTTATGGCCTTATCTAATAACTGACACAGATGAACATATTTCCAAAGAGAAAGACACTCACAGGCTTAGAAAACAAAACAAACTATGCTCATCTAAAAGGAAAGGAGGGGGGAAATTGAGAAATGAGGATTAGTGTTACTATACATATACAAATACATATTATATACATGTATCAAAAAGACCGAACATATAGCAAGGGAGGTCGATGGAACACTGTAATATTTTACATGGGAAGAGCATCTGTACATTAATAGACATACATAATGTACAAATGGACCATATGGTGTACACCCAGGACAAACAATATTCTAAACTTTACCCAGATTAAAAAAATTTTAAAAACCAAGAAGAAGTAATGAGACATAAACTTATGGGGATTTCTCCTGGCAAATTCCATTCTAATTTATAACCTAGGACAATGACTTCCAGAAGGGCTCTGCTGCCCTAGTACCCAGATTGGGGAATGGAGAAAAGCTACCTCCTTGTGGACGTTTCCCACAACAGCAGCTTTGAACCCACTGCAAAAGGTCACTAAATTTTCACCAACTTGCAGTTCTGTAAATGACACCTGCCCTCCAAAAAATTTCTGGGGTCAAAAATCGACCAAAAAATTCAAAAGAGGGCAACCTTCGAAGAAGTCAATTTCAAGAGCTGTATTATACTTACGGTTTTTTTCTTTTAAGAGAAAAGAAAAAGGCGTAGGAATATGATGAATTTAAAAATTTTAATGTCATGCATACCCATATTACAAAAACCTATCAGCTCACAGCAATCAGAATGGCCATTAGGAAAAATGCTGCCAAAAATAAACGGTGAAGGGAGTGTGGAGAAATGCGTACCCTCGGTTGTAAGGGGGGGCATGTAAAGAGCCACTAATGAAAACACAACGTAGGTGCTTTGAAAAGGGAAACATTGAGCTACCAGTCAATCAATCACAACCACTGCTTGGCCTATCACCTGAGAAAATGAGAATCAAAAATCACAGGCTGGCAAACCTGTACGCCAGCAATATTTACCATAGCCAGCACTTGGAAGCAATGAAAATGTCCATCAACCGAGGAATGCACCAAGAAGAAGTGGTCCACGTACACAATGGAATATTACTCTAATAATAAATATAAATTAAATTAAAAACAAACAAAAGCAAGGAGACATCAACATTTGTGGGTTTATCCGGGCACATTGCACTCTAATTTATAACCGAAGAACACCACTGGCCGGTAGGTCTGTTTCCCTAGTACCAGCATGGGGAACGTAGAAAGGCTGCCGCTCTCTGGCCATTACCTGCAAAAGCAGGTTTAAAGCCTGAGCTAATGGTCACTTCATATGAACAAGTACTTCAGGGCTGTAAATGAAACCTGCCCTCAAAATGTCTTGAGGGAGATAATGGCCAAACTATTTCAAATGGTGACACATACTTTAAGAAAACACTTTGAAGAAATAAGCTCTAATCACAGCTGGAAAAATTAAAAGGACATGTCTTAAAGCTCAATTTCAACACATTATGAGACACATGCAAATTCAACCACAAAGAGGTATCAGCTCACACCACTCAGAATAACCATCAGCAAAAACTACAAAGAATAAATGCTGAAGGTGCTGGGAAGAAATACATACCCTCCACTTTAAGTGGGACGTAACCTGGAAAGAGCCACTAAGGAGAACAGAATAGAGGTGCCTTTAAAAGGTAACCATTGAGCTACCATATGATCTAGCAGACCTATGCCTAGACCTATAAACGAAGAAGAGAGAATTGGAAGGACACAGGCACGCAAATCTACATTGCATAGTATTACAATAGCCAAGATATGGAAGTAACCAAAAAGTCCACCGACAGATGGGTGGACAAAGAAGTACTGCTACCTGTACAGATGGAATAAGAGCTAGTGAAAAAATGAAACAATGCCATTTGCAGCACCATAGATGAGTCTAGAAGTAATCACGCAACTTGGAGTAAGTGAGAAAGCGAAAGACACATATCCTATCATATCACATATAGGTGTTACCTAAAAAATGATACAAACAAAGATATTTCCACAGAGAAACACTATCATAGATTCATTAAAAAAACTTATGGTTCACCAAATGGAAAGGTGTGAGGATTGGATACATTACCATATTGAGGTTAACAGAGAGATACAAACACATGTGAAATATATAATCACCAAAGACCTACGCAATACCAAGAGAAGACTACTCAACATTGTGTCATAACCTACATGGGAAAAGGATCCGAAGAATAGATATATGCATATGTGTGAAAGAACCACATCTTGCACACCTAGAACAAACAAAACATTGTAATCAAGTTTGCTGTGATAAGAAATAAAAATTAAGTTCAAAATACCAACAAGAAGTAATGAGACATAAACTTAAAGGGCTTTTTCCTCGCACATTCCATTCTAATTTACAACCTAGAACACCACTTCCAGTAAGGCTCTGTTGCCCTAGAAACCAGATTTGGTAAAGGAGAAATGCTGCCGCCTTGTGGCCGATTCCCGCAAGAGCAGCTTTTAACCCACAGCTAATGGTCACTTACCATTCACAAGGACTCAGGGCTGTAAAGGACACCTGCCCTCAAAATTGTGCTGAGGTAGGGAATGGATACAAAAAATTCAAAACAGGCCAAATTTTCAAGAAGATAGTATGAAGAGGTAAGTTTTACTCACTCTCTTTTTAAAGAAAGGAAAATGGATAAAAGCTCCACCTCAGGAAGTATTAGACTCATGCAATCTAATCTACAAAAAGTTTTCAACTCACACCAGTCGACTGACCATTGGCAAAAAGTCTACAAACAATAAATGCTGAAGGGGTTTTAGAGAACTGTGTACCCTCTAGCTGCTGGTGAGATGTAAAAGGGTTAAACGCTAATAATGAGAACAGAAAGGAGCTGCGTTGAAAACGAAAAATTGAGGTACCATTCAATCCAGCAGGCGCACCAATGGGCCTCTCACCTGAGAAGACCAGAATGAAGACCCGGGCTGCAAAAGTTGCACTGCAGCCTTATTCACAATAGACAAGACAGTGAAGCAACCAAAATGTCCATCAACAGATGAAAGGATAAAGAAGAAGTGGTCCATGTACACAATGAATACTAGCCATGGAAAACAATGAAACACTGCTCTTTGAGGCACCATAGATGATCTTGGAGATAATCACAGAACATGAGGTAAGTCGGAAAGCAAAAGTCCTATATCCTATGATATCACTTATAGGCGTTATCTAATAACTGACACAAATGAACATAATTCCACAGAGAAAGTCAATCACAGACTTATTAAAAAAAAACTATGCTTATCTAAAAGGAAAGGTGGGGGGAATGGATAAATGAAGATTAGCGTTACCATATGTATACAAATACATATTATATACATATATCAAAAAGACCGACCATATAGCAAGGAAGGTTTAGGGAACACTGTGTAATAATTTACACGGGAAGAGGATCTCTACATAAATAGGTATATAGAATATGTAGATGTACACCTTGGACAAGCAACATTCTAACCATTACCCCAATTGAAAAAATTAAAACAACGAACTAGGAGTAATGAGACATAAACTTATGGGGGGTTTTCCTGGCACATTCCATTCAAATTTACAACCTAGGCAAACGACTTCCAGAACGGCTGTGCTGCCCTAGTACCCAGATTTGGGAATGGAGAAATGCTGCATCCTTGTGGCCGTTTCCCACAACAGCAGTTTTAAACCCACTGCAAAAGGTCACTAAATATTCACCAATTGCAGGTCTGTAAATGACACCTGCCCTCCAAAAAATACTGAGGTCGAAAATCAACCCAAAAATTCTAGAGTGCAACCTTCCAAAAAGAAAATTTGAAGAGGTATATTATACTCACACTTTTTTTCTTTTTTCTTTTAACAGAAAACAAAAAGGCGTGGAAAAATGATGAATTGTAGGAATTTTTACAGACATGTAAACCCAAATTACAAAAACCTATCAGCTCACACCAGTCAGAATGGCCATCAACAAAAATGCTGCCAAAAATAAATGCTGACGTGATTGTGGAGCAATGCGTACCCTCGATTCTAAGGGGGACGTGGTAAGAGCCACAAATGAAAGCACAATTGAGGTGCCTTGAAAAGGTAAACGTTGAGCTACCATACCAGTCAATCAATCATAACCACTGCTGGGTCTATCACCTGAGAAAATGAAAATCAAAAATCACAGGCTGGCAATCCTGCACTCCAGCAATATTTACCATAGGCAACACTTGGAAGCAACGAAAATGTCCATCAACAGAGGAATGCACCAAGAAGAAGTGGTCCATGTACACAATGGAATATTAGCCTTGGAAAACTTTGAAGCACTACTCTTTGGGGCACCATAGATGAGCCTGGAGATAATCACAAAACATGAAGTAGGTCGGAAAGCAAAAGACCTATAGCCTATATTATCACTTATGGCATTACCTAATAACTGACACAGATGAACATATTTCCAAAGAGAAAGACACTCACAGGCTTAGAAAACAAAACAAACTATGCTCATCTAAAAGGAAAGGAGGGGGGAAATTGAGAAATGAGGATTAGTGTTACTATACATATACAAATACATATTATATACATGTATCAAAAAGACCGAACATATAGCAAGGGAGGTCGACGGAACACTGTAATATTTTACATGGGAAGAGGATCTGTACATTAATAGACATACATAATGTACAAATGAACCAGATTGTGTACACCTAGGACAAACAATATTCTAAACTTTACCCAGATTAAAAAAAAATTTAAAAACCAAGAAGTAATGAGACATAAACTTAAGGGGATTTCTCCTGGCAAATTCCATTCTAATTTACAACCTAGGACAATGACTTCCAGAAAGGCTCTGCTGCCCTAGGACCCAGCTTGGGGAATGGAGAAATGCTACCTCCTTGTGGCCGTTTCCCACAACAGCAGCTTTGAATCCCCTGCAAAAGGTCACTAAATTTTCACCAACTTGCAGTTCTGTAAATGGCACCTGCCCTCCAGAAAATTTCTGCGGTCAAAAATCGACCAAAAAATTCAAAAGAGGGCAACCTTCGAAGAAGACAGTTTCAAGAGCTATATTGTACTCACGGTTTTTTCTTTTAAGAGAAAAGAAAAAGGCGTAGGAATATGATGAATTTAAAAAATTTTTAATGACATGCATACCCATATTACAAAAACCTATCAGCTCACAGCAGTCAGAATGGCCATTAGGAAAAATGCTGCCAAAAATAAACGGTGAAGGGAGTGTGGAGAAATGTGTACCCTCGGTTGTAAGGGGGGGGCATGTAAAGAGCCACTAATGAAAACACAATGTAGGTGCTTTGAAAAGGGAAATATTGAGCTACCAGTCAATCAATCACAACCACTGCTTGGCCTATCACCTGAGAAAATGAGAATGAAAAAGTGACAGGCGGGCAAACCTGTACGCCAGCAATATTTACCATAGCCAGCACTTGGAAGCAATGAAAATGTCCATCAACCGAGGAATGCACCAAGAAGAAGTGGTCCACGTACACAATGGAATATTACTCTAATAATAAATATAAATTAAATTTAAAAACAAACAAAAGCAAGGAGACATCAACATTTGTGGGTTTACCCGGGCACATTGCACTCTAATTTATAACCGAAGAATACCACTGGCCGGTAGGTCTGTTTCCCTAGTACCAGCATGGAGAACGTAGAAAGGCTGCCGCTCTCTGGCCGTTACCTGCAAAAGCAGGTTTAAAGCCTGAGCTAATGGTCACTTCATATGAACAAGTACTGCAGGGCTGTAAATGAAACCTGCCCTCAAAATGTCTTGAGGGAGATAATGGCCAAAATATTTCAAATGGTGACACATACTTTAAGAAAACACTTTGAAGTAATAAGCTCTAATCACAGCTCGAAAAATAAAATGGACATGTCTTAACGCTCAACTTCAATGCATTATGAGACACATGCAAATTCAACCACAAAGAGGTATCAGCTCACACCACTCAGAATAACCATCAGCAAAAACTACAAAGAATAAATGCTGAAGGTGCTGGGAAGAAATACATACCCTCCACTTTAAGTGGGATGTAACCTGGAAAAAGCCACTAAGGAGAACAGAATAGAGCTGCCTATAAAAGGTAAACATTCAGCTACCATATGATCCAGCAGACCTATTCTTGGACCTATAAACTAAGAAGACAGAACTGAAAGGACACAGGCACGCAAATCTACATTGCATAGTATTACAATAGCCAAGATATGGAAGTAACCAAAAAGTCCACCGACAGATGGGTGGACAAAGAAGAACTGCTACCTGTACAGATGGAATAGGAGCTAGTGAAAAAATTAAACAATGCCATTTGCAGCACCATAGATGAGTCGAGAAGTAATCAGTCAACTCGGAGTAAGTGAGAAAGCGAAAGACACATATCCTATCATATCACATATAGGTGTTACCTAAAAAATGATACAAAGATATTTCCACAGAGAAACACTATCATAGATTCATTAAAAAAACTTATGGTTCACCAAATGGAAAGGTGTGAGGATTGGATACATTACCATATTGAGGTTAACAGAGAGATACAAACACATGTGAAATATATAATCACCAAAGACCTACGCAATACCAAGAGAAGACTACTCAACATTGTGTCATAACCTACATGGGAAAAGGATCCGAAGAAGAATAGATATATGCATATGTGTGAAAGAACCACATCTTGCACAACTAGAACAAACAAAACATTGTAATCAAGTTTGCTGTGATAAAAAATAAAAATTAAGTTCAAAATACCAACAAGAGGTAATGAGACATAAACTTAAAGGGCTTTTTCCTCGCACATTCCATTCTAATTTACCACCTAGAACACCACTTCCAGTAAGGCTCTGTTGCCCTAGTAACCAGATTTGGTAAAGGAGAAATGCTGCCGCCTTGTGGCCGATTCCCACAAGAGCAGCTTTTAACCCACTGCTAATGGTCACTTACCATTCACAAGGACTCAGAGCTGTAAAGACACCTGCCCTCAAAATTGTGCTGAGGTAGGGAATGGATAAAAAAAATTCAAAACAGGCAAAATTTTCAAGAAGATAGTATGAAGAGGTAAGTTTTACTCACTCTCTTTTTAAAGAAAGGAAAATGGATAAACGCTCCACCTCAGGAAGTATTAGACTCATGCAATCTAATCTACAAAATGTTTTCAACTCACACCAGTCGACTGACCATTGGCAAAAAGTCTACAAACAATAAATGCTGAAGGGGTTTTAGAGAACTGTGTACCCTCTAGCTGCTGGTGAGATGTAAAAGGGTTAAACGCTAATAATGAGAACAGAAAGGAGCTGCGTTGAAAACGAAAAATTGAGGTACCATTCAATCAAGCAGGCGCACCAATGGGCCTCTCACCTGAGAAGACCAGAATGAAGACCCGGGCTGCAAAAGTTGCACTGCAGCCTTATTCACAATAGACAAGACAGTGAAGCAACCAAAATGTCCATCAACAGATGAAAGGATAAAGAAGAAGTGGTCCATGTACACAATGAATACTAGCCATGGAAAACAATGAAACACTGCTCTTTGAGGCACCATAGATGATCTTGGAGATAATCACAGAACATGAGGTAAGTCGGAAAGCAAAAGTCCTATATCCTATGATATCACTTATAGGCGTTATCTAATAACTGACACAAATGAACATAATTCCACAGAGAAAGTCAATCACAGACTTATTAAAAAAAAACTATGCTTATCTAAAAGGAAAGGTGGGGGGAATGGATAAATGAAGATTAGCGTTACCATATGTATACAAATACATATTATATACATATATCAAAAAGACCGACCATATAGCAAGGAAGGTTTAGGGAACACTGTGTAATAATTTACACGGGAAGAGGATCTCTACATAAATAGGTATATAGAATATGTAGATGTACACCTTGGACAAGCAACATTCTAACCATTACCCCAATTGAAAAAATTAAAACAACGAACTAGGAGTAATGAGACATAAACTTATGGGGGGTTTTCCTGGCACATTCCATTCAAATTTACAACCTAGGCAAACGACTTCCAGAACGGCTCTGCTGCCCTAGTACCCAGATTTGGGAATGGAGAAATGCTGCATCCTTGTGGCCGTTTCCCACCACAGCAGCTTTAAACCCACTGCAAAAGGTCACTAAATATTCACCAATTGCAGATCTGTAAATGACACCTGCCCTCCAAAAAATAATGAGGTCGAAAATCGAGCAAAAAATTCTAGAGTGCAACCTTCCAAAAAGAAAATTTGAAGAGGTATATTATACTCACACTTTTGTTCTTTTTTCTTTTAACAGAAAAGAAAAAGGCGTGGAAAAATGATGAATTGTAGGAATTTTTACAGACATGTAAACCCAAATTACAAACACCTATCAGCTCACACCAGTCAGAATGGCCATCAACAAATATGCTGCAAACAAGAAATGCTGACGTGATTGTGGAGAAGTGCGTACCCTCGATTCTAAGGGGGACGTGGTAAGAGCCACTAATGACAGCACAATTGAGGTGCCTTGAAAAGGTAAACGTTGAGCTACCATACCAGTCAATCAATCATAACCACTGCTGGGTCTATCACCTGAGAAAATGAAAATCAAAAATCACAGGCTGGCAATCCTGCCCTCCAGCAATATTTACCATAGGCAACACTTGGAAGCAAGGAAAATGTCCATCAACAGAGGAATGCACCAAGAAGAAGTGGTCCATGTACACAATGGAATATTAGCCATGGAAAACACTGAAGCGCTGCTCTTTGAGGCACCACAGATGAGCCTGGAGATAATCACAAAACATGAAGTAGGTCGGAAAGCAAAAGACCTATAGCCTATATTATCACTTATGGCCTTATCTAATAACTGACACAGATGAACATATTTCCAAAGAGAAAGACACTCACAGGCTTAGAAAACAAAACAAACTATGCTCATCTAAAAGGAAAGGAGGGGGGAAATTGAGAAATGAGGATTAGTGTTACTATACATATACAAATACATATTATATACATGTATCAAAAAGACCGAACATATAGCAAGGGAGGTCGATGGAACACTGTAATATTTTACATGGGAAGAGCATCTGTACATTAATAGACATACATAATGTACAAATGGACCATATGGTGTACACCCAGGACAAACAATATTCTAAACTTTACCCAGATTAAAAAAATTTTAAAAACCAAGAAGAAGTAATGAGACATAAACTTATGGGGATTTCTCCTGGCAAATTCCATTCTAATTTATAACCTAGGACAATGACTTCCAGAAGGGCTCTGCTGCCCTAGTACCCAGATTGGGGAATGGAGAAAAGCTACCTCCTTGTGGACGTTTCCCACAACAGCAGCTTTGAACCCACTGCAAAAGGTCACTAAATTTTCACCAACTTGCAGTTCTGTAAATGACACCTGCCCTCCAAAAAATTTCTGGGGTCAAAAATCGACCAAAAAATTCAAAAGAGGGCAACCTTCGAAGAAGTCAATTTCAAGAGCTGTATTATACTTACGGTTTTTTTCTTTTAAGAGAAAAGAAAAAGGCGTAGGAATATGATGAATTTAAAAATTTTAATGTCATGCATACCCATATTACAAAAACCTATCAGCTCACAGCAATCAGAATGGCCATTAGGAAAAATGCTGCCAAAAATAAACGGTGAAGGGAGTGTGGAGAAATGCGTACCCTCGGTTGTAAGGGGGGGCATGTAAAGAGCCACTAATGAAAACACAACGTAGGTGCTTTGAAAAGGGAAACATTGAGCTACCAGTCAATCAATCACAACCACTGCTTGGCCTATCACCTGAGAAAATGAGAATCAAAAATCACAGGCTGGCAAACCTGTACGCCAGCAATATTTACCATAGCCAGCACTTGGAAGCAATGAAAATGTCCATCAACCGAGGAATGCACCAAGAAGAAGTGGTCCACGTACACAATGGAATATTACTCTAATAATAAATATAAATTAAATTAAAAACAAACAAAAGCAAGGAGACATCAACATTTGTGGGTTTATCCGGGCACATTGCACTCTAATTTATAACCGAAGAACACCACTGGCCGGTAGGTCTGTTTCCCTAGTACCAGCATGGGGAACGTAGAAAGGCTGCCGCTCTCTGGCCATTACCTGCAAAAGCAGGTTTAAAGCCTGAGCTAATGGTCACTTCATATGAACAAGTACTTCAGGGCTGTAAATGAAACCTGCCCTCAAAATGTCTTGAGGGAGATAATGGCCAAACTATTTCAAATGGTGACACATACTTTAAGAAAACACTTTGAAGAAATAAGCTCTAATCACAGCTGGAAAAATTAAAAGGACATGTCTTAAAGCTCAATTTCAACACATTATGAGACACATGCAAATTCAACCACAAAGAGGTATCAGCTCACACCACTCAGAATAACCATCAGCAAAAACTACAAAGAATAAATGCTGAAGGTGCTGGGAAGAAATACATACCCTCCACTTTAAGTGGGACGTAACCTGGAAAGAGCCACTAAGGAGAACAGAATAGAGGTGCCTTTAAAAGGTAACCATTGAGCTACCATATGATCTAGCAGACCTATGCCTAGACCTATAAACGAAGAAGAGAGAATTGGAAGGACACAGGCACGCAAATCTACATTGCATAGTATTACAATAGCCAAGATATGGAAGTAACCAAAAAGTCCACCGACAGATGGGTGGACAAAGAAGTACTGCTACCTGTACAGATGGAATAAGAGCTAGTGAAAAAATGAAACAATGCCATTTGCAGCACCATAGATGAGTCTAGAAGTAATCAGTCAACTCGGAGTAAGTGAGAAAGCGAAAGACACATATCCTATCATATCACATATAGGTGTTACCTAAAAAATGATACAAACAAAGATATTTCCACAGAGAAACACTATCATAGATTCATTAAAAAAACTTATGGTTCACCAAATGGAAAGGTGTGAGGATTGGATACATTACCATATTGAGGTTAACAGAGAGATACAAACACATGTGAAATATATAATCACCAAAGACCTACGCAATACCAAGAGAAGACTACTCAACATTGTGTCATAACCTACATGGGAAAAGGATCCGAAGAATAGATATATGCATATGTGTGAAAGAACCACATCTTGCACACCTAGAACAAACAAAACATTGTAATCAAGTTTGCTGTGATAAGAAATAAAAATTAAGTTCAAAATACCAACAAGAAGTAATGAGACATAAACTTAAAGGGCTTTTTCCTCGCACATTCCATTCTAATTTACAACCTAGAACACCACTTCCAGTAAGGCTCTGTTGCCCTAGAAACCAGATTTGGTAAAGGAGAAATGCTGCCGCCTTGTGGCCGATTCCCGCAAGAGCAGCTTTTAACCCACAGCTAATGGTCACTTACCATTCACAAGGACTCAGGGCTGTAAAGGACACCTGCCCTCAAAATTGTGCTGAGGTAGGGAATGGATACAAAAAATTCAAAACAGGCCAAATTTTCAAGAAGATAGTATGAAGAGGTAAGTTTTACTCACTCTCTTTTTAAAGAAAGGAAAATGGATAAAAGCTCCACCTCAGGAAGTATTAGACTCATGCAATCTAATCTACAAAAAGTTTTCAACTCACACCAGTCGACTGACCATTGGCAAAAAGTCTACAAACAATAAATGCTGAAGGGGTTTTAGAGAACTGTGTACCCTCTAGCTGCTGGTGAGATGTAAAAGGGTTAAACGCTAATAATGAGAACAGAAAGGAGCTGCGTTGAAAACGAAAAATTGAGGTACCATTCAATCCAGCAGGCGCACCAATGGGCCTCTCACCTGAGAAGACCAGAATGAAGACCCGGGCTGCAAAAGTTGCACTGCAGCCTTATTCACAATAGACAAGACAGTGAAGCAACCAAAATGTCCATCAACAGATGAAAGGATAAAGAAGAAGTGGTCCATGTACACAATGAATACTAGCCATGGAAAACAATGAAACACTGCTCTTTGAGGCACCATAGATGATCTTGGAGATAATCACAGAACATGAGGTAAGTCGGAAAGCAAAAGTCCTATATCCTATGATATCACTTATAGGCGTTATCTAATAACTGACACAAATGAACATAATTCCACAGAGAAAGTCAATCACAGACTTATTAAAAAAAACTATGCTTATCTAAAAGGAAAGGTGGGGGGAATGGATAAATGAAGATTAGCGTTACCATATGTATACAAATACATATTATATACATATATCAAAAAGACCGACCATATAGCAAGGAAGGTTTAGGGAACACTGTGTAATAATTTACACGGGAAGAGGATCTCTACATAAATAGGTATATAGAATATGTAGATGTACACCTTGGACAAGCAACATTCTAACCATTACCCCAATTGAAAAAATTAAAACAACGAACTAGGAGTAATGAGACATAAACTTATGGGGGGTTTTCCTGGCACATTCCATTCAAATTTACAACCTAGGCAAACGACTTCCAGAACGGCTGTGCTGCCCTAGTACCCAGATTTGGGAATGGAGAAATGCTGCATCCTTGTGGCCGTTTCCCACAACAGCAGTTTTAAACCCACTGCAAAAGGTCACTAAATATTCACCAATTGCAGGTCTGTAAATGACACCTGCCCTCCAAAAAATACTGAGGTCGAAAATCAACCCAAAAATTCTAGAGTGCAACCTTCCAAAAAGAAAATTTGAAGAGGTATATTATACTCACACTTTTTTTCTTTTTTCTTTTAACAGAAAACAAAAAGGCGTGGAAAAATGATGAATTGTAGGAATTTTTACAGACATGTAAACCCAAATTACAAAAACCTATCAGCTCACACCAGTCAGAATGGCCATCAACAAAAATGCTGCCAAAAATAAATGCTGACGTGATTGTGGAGCAATGCGTACCCTCGATTCTAAGGGGGACGTGGTAAGAGCCACAAATGAAAGCACAATTGAGGTGCCTTGAAAAGGTAAACGTTGAGCTACCATACCAGTCAATCAATCATAACCACTGCTGGGTCTATCACCTGAGAAAATGAAAATCAAAAATCACAGGCTGGCAATCCTGCACTCCAGCAATATTTACCATAGGCAACACTTGGAAGCAACGAAAATGTCCATCAACAGAGGAATGCACCAAGAAGAAGTGGTCCATGTACACAATGGAATATTAGCCTTGGAAAACTTTGAAGCACTACTCTTTGGGGCACCATAGATGAGCCTGGAGATAATCACAAAACATGAAGTAGGTCGGAAAGCAAAAGACCTATAGCCTATATTATCACTTATGGCATTACCTAATAACTGACACAGATGAACATATTTCCAAAGAGAAAGACACTCACAGGCTTAGAAAACAAAACAAACTATGCTCATCTAAAAGGAAAGGAGGGGGGAA
This sequence comes from Balaenoptera borealis, assembly GCF_965194805.1. Classification (NCBI taxonomy): domain Eukaryota; kingdom Metazoa; phylum Chordata; class Mammalia; order Artiodactyla; family Balaenopteridae; genus Balaenoptera; species Balaenoptera borealis. The sequence continues at coordinate 80,421,647 of NC_138873.1, forward strand.
ATTGAGAAATGAGGATTAGTGTTACTATACATATACAAATACATATTATATACATGTATCAAAAAGACCGAACATATAGCAAGGGAGGTCGACGGAACACTGTAATATTTTACATGGGAAGAGGATCTGTACATTAATAGACATACATAATGTACAAATGAACCAGATTGTGTACACCTAGGACAAACAATATTCTAAACTTTACCCAGATTAAAAAAAAATTTAAAAACCAAGAAGTAATGAGACATAAACTTAAGGGGATTTCTCCTGGCAAATTCCATTCTAATTTACAACCTAGGACAATGACTTCCAGAAAGGCTCTGCTGCCCTAGGACCCAGCTTGGGGAATGGAGAAATGCTACCTCCTTGTGGCCGTTTCCCACAACAGCAGCTTTGAATCCCCTGCAAAAGGTCACTAAATTTTCACCAACTTGCAGTTCTGTAAATGGCACCTGCCCTCCAGAAAATTTCTGCGGTCAAAAATCGACCAAAAAATTCAAAAGAGGGCAACCTTCGAAGAAGACAGTTTCAAGAGCTATATTGTACTCACGGTTTTTTCTTTTAAGAGAAAAGAAAAAGGCGTAGGAATATGATGAATTTAAAAAATTTTTAATGACATGCATACCCATATTACAAAAACCTATCAGCTCACAGCAGTCAGAATGGCCATTAGGAAAAATGCTGCCAAAAATAAACGGTGAAGGGAGTGTGGAGAAATGTGTACCCTCGGTTGTAAGGGGGGGGCATGTAAAGAGCCACTAATGAAAACACAATGTAGGTGCTTTGAAAAGGGAAATATTGAGCTACCAGTCAATCAATCACAACCACTGCTTGGCCTATCACCTGAGAAAATGAGAATGAAAAAGTGACAGGCGGGCAAACCTGTACGCCAGCAATATTTACCATAGCCAGCACTTGGAAGCAATGAAAATGTCCATCAACCGAGGAATGCACCAAGAAGAAGTGGTCCACGTACACAATGGAATATTACTCTAATAATAAATATAAATTAAATTTAAAAACAAACAAAAGCAAGGAGACATCAACATTTGTGGGTTTACCCGGGCACATTGCACTCTAATTTATAACCGAAGAATACCACTGGCCGGTAGGTCTGTTTCCCTAGTACCAGCATGGAGAACGTAGAAAGGCTGCCGCTCTCTGGCCGTTACCTGCAAAAGCAGGTTTAAAGCCTGAGCTAATGGTCACTTCATATGAACAAGTACTGCAGGGCTGTAAATGAAACCTGCCCTCAAAATGTCTTGAGGGAGATAATGGCCAAAATATTTCAAATGGTGACACATACTTTAAGAAAACACTTTGAAGTAATAAGCTCTAATCACAGCTCGAAAAATAAAATGGACATGTCTTAACGCTCAACTTCAATGCATTATGAGACACATGCAAATTCAACCACAAAGAGGTATCAGCTCACACCACTCAGAATAACCATCAGCAAAAACTACAAAGAATAAATGCTGAAGGTGCTGGGAAGAAATACATACCCTCCACTTTAAGTGGGATGTAACCTGGAAAAAGCCACTAAGGAGAACAGAATAGAGCTGCCTATAAAAGGTAAACATTCAGCTACCATATGATCCAGCAGACCTATTCTTGGACCTATAAACTAAGAAGACAGAACTGAAAGGACACAGGCACGCAAATCTACATTGCATAGTATTACAATAGCCAAGATATGGAAGTAACCAAAAAGTCCACCGACAGATGGGTGGACAAAGAAGAACTGCTACCTGTACAGATGGAATAGGAGCTAGTGAAAAAATTAAACAATGCCATTTGCAGCACCATAGATGAGTCGAGAAGTAATCAGTCAACTCGGAGTAAGTGAGAAAGCGAAAGACACATATCCTATCATATCACATATAGGTGTTACCTAAAAAATGATACAAAGATATTTCCACAGAGAAACACTATCATAGATTCATTAAAAAAACTTATGGTTCACCAAATGGAAAGGTGTGAGGATTGGATACATTACCATATTGAGGTTAACAGAGAGATACAAACACATGTGAAATATATAATCACCAAAGACCTACGCAATACCAAGAGAAGACTACTCAACATTGTGTCATAACCTACATGGGAAAAGGATCCGAAGAAGAATAGATATATGCATATGTGTGAAAGAACCACATCTTGCACAACTAGAACAAACAAAACATTGTAATCAAGTTTGCTGTGATAAAAAATAAAAATTAAGTTCAAAATACCAACAAGAGGTAATGAGACATAAACTTAAAGGGCTTTTTCCTCGCACATTCCATTCTAATTTACCACCTAGAACACCACTTCCAGTAAGGCTCTGTTGCCCTAGTAACCAGATTTGGTAAAGGAGAAATGCTGCCGCCTTGTGGCCGATTCCCACAAGAGCAGCTTTTAACCCACTGCTAATGGTCACTTACCATTCACAAGGACTCAGAGCTGTAAAGACACCTGCCCTCAAAATTGTGCTGAGGTAGGGAATGGATAAAAAAAATTCAAAACAGGCAAAATTTTCAAGAAGATAGTATGAAGAGGTAAGTTTTACTCACTCTCTTTTTAAAGAAAGGAAAATGGATAAACGCTCCACCTCAGGAAGTATTAGACTCATGCAATCTAATCTACAAAATGTTTTCAACTCACACCAGTCGACTGACCATTGGCAAAAAGTCTACAAACAATAAATGCTGAAGGGGTTTTAGAGAACTGTGTACCCTCTAGCTGCTGGTGAGATGTAAAAGGGTTAAACGCTAATAATGAGAACAGAAAGGAGCTGCGTTGAAAACGAAAAATTGAGGTACCATTCAATCAAGCAGGCGCACCAATGGGCCTCTCACCTGAGAAGACCAGAATGAAGACCCGGGCTGCAAAAGTTGCACTGCAGCCTTATTCACAATAGACAAGACAGTGAAGCAACCAAAATGTCCATCAACAGATGAAAGGATAAAGAAGAAGTGGTCCATGTACACAATGAATACTAGCCATGGAAAACAATGAAACACTGCTCTTTGAGGCACCATAGATGATCTTGGAGATAATCACAGAACATGAGGTAAGTCGGAAAGCAAAAGTCCTATATCCTATGATATCACTTATAGGCGTTATCTAATAACTGACACAAATGAACATAATTCCACAGAGAAAGTCAATCACAGACTTATTAAAAAAAAACTATGCTTATCTAAAAGGAAAGGTGGGGGGAATGGATAAATGAAGATTAGCGTTACCATATGTATACAAATACATATTATATACATATATCAAAAAGACCGACCATATAGCAAGGAAGGTTTAGGGAACACTGTGTAATAATTTACACGGGAAGAGGATCTCTACATAAATAGGTATATAGAATATGTAGATGTACACCTTGGACAAGCAACATTCTAACCATTACCCCAATTGAAAAAATTAAAACAACGAACTAGGAGTAATGAGACATAAACTTATGGGGGGTTTTCCTGGCACATTCCATTCAAATTTACAACCTAGGCAAATGACTTCCAGAACGGCTCTGCTGCCCTAGTACCCAGATTTGGGAATGGAGAAATGCTGCATCCTTGTGGCCGTTTCCCACCACAGCAGCTTTAAACCCACTGCAAAAGGTCACTAAATGTTCACCAATTGCAGGTCTGTAAATGACACCTGCCCTCCAAAAAATACTGAGGTCGAAAATCGAGCAAAAAATTCTAGAGTGCAACCTTCCAAAAAGAAAATTTGAAGAGGTATATTATACTCACACTTTTGTTCTTTTTTCTTTTAACAGAAAAGAAAAAGGCGTGGAAAAATGATGAATTGTAGGAATTTTTACAGACATGTAAACCCAAATTACAAACACCTATCAGCTCACACCAGTCAGAATGGCCATCAACAAATATGCTGCAAACAAGAAATGCTGACGTGATTGTGGAGAAGTGCGTACCCTCGATTCTAAGGGGGACGTGGTAAGAGCCACTAATGACAGCACAATTGAGGTGCCTTGAAAAGGTAAACGTTGAGCTACCATACCAGTCAATCAATCATAACCACTGCTGGGTCTATCACCTGAGAAAATGAAAATCAAAAATCACAGGCTGGCAATCCTGCCCTCCAGCAATATTTACCATAGGCAACACTTGGAAGCAAGGAAAATGTCCATCAACAGAGGAATGCACCAAGAAGAAGTGGTCCATGTACACAATGGAATATTAGCCATGGAAAACACTGAAGCGCTGCTCTTTGAGGCACCACAGATGAGCCTGGAGATAATCACAAAACATGAAGTAGGTCGGAAAGCAAAAGACCTATAGCCTATATTATCACTTATGGCCTTATCTAATAACTGACACAGATGAACATATTTCCAAAGAGAAAGACACTCACAGGCTTAGAAAACAAAACAAACTATGCTCATCTAAAAGGAAAGGAGGGGGGAAATTGAGAAATGAGGATTAGTGTTACTATACATATACAAATACATATTATATACATGTATCAAAAAGACCGAACATATAGCAAGGGAGGTCGATGGAACACTGTAATATTTTACATGGGAAGAGCATCTGTACATTAATAGACATACATAATGTACAAATGGACCATATGGTGTACACCCAGGACAAACAATATTCTAAACTTTACCCAGATTAAAAAAATTTTAAAAACCAAGAAGAAGTAATGAGACATAAACTTATGGGGATTTCTCCTGGCAAATTCCATTCTAATTTATAACCTAGGACAATGACTTCCAGAAGGGCTCTGCTGCCCTAGTACCCAGATTGGGGAATGGAGAAAAGCTACCTCCTTGTGGACGTTTCCCACAACAGCAGCTTTGAACCCACTGCAAAAGGTCACTAAATTTTCACCAACTTGCAGTTCTGTAAATGACACCTGCCCTCCAAAAAATTTCTGGGGTCAAAAATCGACCAAAAAATTCAAAAGAGGGCAACCTTCGAAGAAGTCAATTTCAAGAGCTCTATTATACTTACGGTTTTTTTCTTTTAAGAGAAAAGAAAAAGGCGTAGGAATATGATGAATTTAAAAATTTTAATGTCATGCATACCCATATTACAAAAACCTATCAGCTCACAGCAATCAGAATGGCCATTAGGAAAAATGCTGCCAAAAATAAACGGTGAAGGGAGTGTGGAGAAATGCGTACCCTCGGTTGTAAGGGGGGGCATGTAAAGAGCCACTAATGAAAACACAACGTAGGTGCTTTGAAAAGGGAAACATTGAGCTACCAGTCAATCAATCACAACCACTGCTTGGCCTATCACCTGAGAAAATGAGAATCAAAAATCACAGGCTGGCAAACCTGTACGCCAGCAATATTTACCATAGCCAGCACTTGGAAGCAATGAAAATGTCCATCAACCGAGGAATGCACCAAGAAGAAGTGGTCCACGTACACAATGGAATATTACTCTAATAATAAATATAAATTAAATTAAAAACAAACAAAAGCAAGGAGACATCAACATTTGTGGGTTTATCCGGGCACATTGCACTCTAATTTATAACCGAAGAACACCACTGGCCGGTAGGTCTGTTTCCCTAGTACCAGCATGGGGAACGTAGAAAGGCTGCCGCTCTCTGGCCATTACCTGCAAAAGCAGGTTTAAAGCCTGAGCTAATGGTCACTTCATATGAACAAGTACTTCAGGGCTGTAAATGAAACCTGCCCTCAAAATGTCTTGAGGGAGATAATGGCCAAACTATTTCAAATGGTGACACATACTTTAAGAAAACACTTTGAAGAAATAAGCTCTAATCACAGCTGGAAAAATTAAAAGGACATGTCTTAAAGCTCAATTTCAACACATTATGAGACACATGCAAATTCAACCACAAAGAGGTATCAGCTCACACCACTCAGAATAACCATCAGCAAAAACTACAAAGAATAAATGCTGAAGGTGCTGGGAAGAAATACATACCCTCCACTTTAAGTGGGACGTAACCTGGAAAGAGCCACTAAGGAGAACAGAATAGAGGTGCCTTTAAAAGGTAACCATTGAGCTACCATATGATCTAGCAGACCTATGCCTAGACCTATAAACGAAGAAGAGAGAATTGGAAGGACACAGGCACGCAAATCTACATTGCATAGTATTACAATAGCCAAGATATGGAAGTAACCAAAAAGTCCACCGACAGATGGGTGGACAAAGAAGTACTGCTACCTGTACAGATGGAATAAGAGCTAGTGAAAAAATGAAACAATGCCATTTGCAGCACCATAGATGAGTCTAGAAGTAATCACGCAACTTGGAGTAAGTGAGAAAGCGAAAGACACATATCCTATCATATCACATATAGGTGTTACCTAAAAAATGATACAAACAAAGATATTTCCACAGAGAAACACTATCATAGATTCATTAAAAAAACTTATGGTTCACCAAATGGAAAGGTGTGAGGATTGGATACATTACCATATTGAGGTTAACAGAGAGATACAAACACATGTGAAATATATAATCACCAAAGACCTACGCAATACCAAGAGAAGACTACTCAACATTGTGTCATAACCTACATGGGAAAAGGATCCGAAGAATAGATATATGCATATGTGTGAAAGAAACACATCTTGCACACCTAGAACAAACAAAACATTGTAATCAAGTTTGCTGTGATAAAAAATAAAAATTAAGTTCAAAATACCAACAAGAAGTAATGAGACATAAACTTAAAGGGCTTTTTCCTCGCACATTCCATTCTAATTTACAACCTAGAACACCACTTCCAGTAAGGCTCTGTTGCCCTAGAAACCAGATTTGGTAAAGGAGAAATGCTGCCGCCTTGTGGCCGATTCCCGCAAGAGCAGCTTTTAACCCACAGCTAATGGTCACTTACCATTCACAAGGACTCAGGGCTGTAAAGGACACCTGCCCTCAAAATTGTGCTGAGGTAGGGAATGGATACAAAAAATTCAAAACAGGCCAAATTTTCAAGAAGATAGTATGAAGAGGTAAGTTTTACTCACTCTCTTTTTAAAGAAAGGAAAATGGATAAAAGCTCCACCTCAGGAAGTATTAGACTCATGCAATCTAATCTACAAAAAGTTTTCAACTCACACCAGTCGACTGACCATTGGCAAAAAGTCTACAAACAATAAATGCTGAAGAGGTTTTAGAGAACTGTGTACCCTCTAGCTGCTGGTGAGATGCAAAAGGGTTAAACGCTAATAATGAGAACAGAAAGGAGCTGCGTTGAAAAGGAAAAATTGAGGTACCATTCAATCCAGCAGGCGCACCAATGGGCCTCTCACCTGAGAAGACCAGAATGAAGAAGACCCGGGCTGCAAAAGCTGCACTGCAGCCTTATTCACCATAGACAAGACAGTGAAGCAACCAAAATGTCCATCAACAGATGAAAGGATAAAGAAGAAGTGGTCCATGTACACAATGAATACTAGCCATGGAAAACAATGAAACACTGCTCTTTGAGGCACCATAGATGATCTTGGAGATAATCACAGAACATGAGGTAAGTCGGAAAGCAAAAGTCCTATATCCTATGATATCACTTATAGGCGTTATCTAATAACTGACACAAATGAACATATTTCCACAGAGAAAGTCAATCACAGACTTATTAAAAAAAAACTATGCTTATCTAAAAGGAAAGGTGGGGGGAATGGATAAATGAAGATTAGCGTTACCATATGTATACAAATACATATTATATACATATATCAAAAAGACCGACCATATAGCAAGGAAGGTTTACGGAACACTCTGTAATAATTTACAGGGGAAGAGGATCTCTACATAAATAGGTATATAGAATATGTAGATGAACCAGAGTGTGTACACCTTGGACAAGCAACATTCTAACCATTACCCCAATTGAAAAAATTAAAACAACGAACTAGGAGTAATGAGACATAAACTTATGGGGGGTTTTCCTGGCACATTCCATTCAAATTTACAACCTAGGCAAACGACTTCCAGAACGGCTCTGCTGCCCTAGTACCCAGATTTGGGAATGGAGAAATGCTGCATCCTTGTGGCTGTTTCCCACCACAGCAGCTTTAAACCCACTGCAAAAGGTCACTAAATATTCACCAATTGCAGGTCTGTAAATGACACCTGCCCTCCAAAAAATACTGAGGTCGAAAATCGACCAAAAAATTCTAGAGTGCAACCTTCCAAAAAGAAAATTTGAAGAGGTATATTATACTCACACTTTTGTTCTTTTTTCTTTTAACAGAAAAGAAAAAGGCGTGGAAAAATGATGAATTGTAGGAATTTTTACAGACATGTAAACCCAAATTACAAACACCTATCAGCTCACACCAGTCAGAATGGCCATCAACAAATATGCTGCAAACAAGAAATGCTGACGTGATTGTGGAGAAGTGCGTACCCTCGATTCTAAGGGGGACGTGGTAAGAGCCACTAATGACAGCACAATTGAGGTGCCTTGAAAAGGTAAACGTTGAGCTACCATACCAGTCAATCAATCATAACCACTGCTGGGTCTATCACCTGAGAAAATGAAAATCAAAAATCACAGGCTGGCAATCCTGCCCTCCAGCAATATTTACCATAGGCAACACTTGGAAGCAAGGAAAATGTCCATCAACAGAGGAATGCACCAAGAAGAAGTGGTCCATGTACACAATGGAATATTAGCCATGGAAAACACTGAAGCGCTGCTCTTTGAGGCACCACAGATGAGCCTGGAGATAATCACAAAACATGAAGTAGGTCGGAAAGCAAAAGACCTATAGCCTATATAATCACTTATGGCCTTATCTAATAACTGACACAGATGAACATATTTCCAAAGAGAAAGACACTCACAGGCTTAGAAAACAAAACAAACTATGCTCATCTAAAAGGAAAGGAGGGGGGAAATTGAGAAATGAGGATTAGTGTTACTATACATATACAAATACATATTATATACATGTATCAAAAAGACCGAACATATAGCAAGGGAGGTCGATGGAACACTGTAATATTTTACATGGGAAGAGCATCTGTACATTAATAGACATACATAATGTACAAATGGACCATATGGTGTACACCCAGGACAAACAATATTCTAAACTTTACCCAGATTAAAAAAATTTTAAAAACCAAGAAGAAGTAATGAGACATAAACTTATGGGGATTTCTCCTGGCAAATTCCATTCTAATTTATAACCTAGGACAATGACTTCCAGAAGGGCTCTGCTGCCCTAGTACCCAGATTGGGGAATGGAGAAAAGCTACCTCCTTGTGGACGTTTCCCACAACAGCAGCTTTGAACCCACTGCAAAAGGTCACTAAATTTTCACCAACTTGCAGTTCTGTAAATGACACCTGCCCTCCAAAAAATTTCTGGGGTCAAAAATCGACCAAAAAATTCAAAAGAGGGCAACCTTCGAAGAAGTCAATTTCAAGAGCTCTATTATACTTACGGTTTTTTCTTTTAAGAGAAAAGAAAAAGGCGTAGGAATATGATGAATTTAAAAACTTTAATGTCATGCATACCCATATTACAAAAACCTATCAGCTCACAGCAATCAGAATGGCCATTAGGAAAAATGCTGCCAAAAATAAACGGTGAAGGGAGTGTGGAGAAATGCGTACCCTCGGTTGTAAGGGGGGGCATGTAAAGAGCCACTAATGAAAACACAACGTAGGTGCTTTGAAAAGGGAAACATTGAGCTACCAGTCAATCAATCACAACCACTGCTTGGCCTATCACCTGAGAAAATGAGAATCAAAAATCACAGGCTGGCAAACCTGTACGCCAGCAATATTTACCATAGCCAGCACTTGGAAGCAATGAAAATGTCCATCAACCGAGGAATGCACCAAGAAGAAGTGGTCCACGTACACAATGGAATATTACTCTAATAATAAATATAAATTAAATTAAAAACAAACAAAAGCAAGGAGACATCAACATTTGTGGGTTTATCCGGGCACATTGCACTCTAATTTATAACCGAAGAACACCACTGGCCGGTAGGTCTGTTTCCCTAGTACCAGCATGGGGAACGTAGAAAGGCTGCCGCTCTCTGGCCATTACCTGCAAAAGCAGGTTTAAAGCCTGAGCTAATGGTCACTTCATATGAACAAGTACTTCAGGGCTGTAAATGAAACCTGCCCTCAAAATGTCTTGAGGGAGATAATGGCCAAACTATTTCAAATGGTGACACATACTTTAAGAAAACACTTTGAAGAAATAAGCTCTAATCACAGCTGGAAAAATTAAAAGGACATGTCTTAAAGCTCAATTTCAACACATTATGAGACACATGCAAATTCAACCACAAAGAGGTATCAGCTCACACCACTCAGAATAACCATCAGCAAAAACTACAAAGAATAAATGCTGAAGGTGCTGGGAAGAAATACATACCCTCCACTTTAAGTGGGACGTAACCTGGAAAGAGCCACTAAGGAGAACAGAATAGAGGTGCCTTTAAAAGGTAACCATTGAGCTACCATATGATCTAGCAGACCTATGCCTAGACCTATAAACGAAGAAGAGAGAATTGGAAGGACACAGGCACGCAAATCTACATTGCATAGTATTACAATAGCCAAGATATGGAAGTAACCAAAAAGTCCACCGACAGATGGGTGGACAAAGAAGTACTGCTACCTGTACAGATGGAATAAGAGCTAGTGAAAAAATGAAACAATGCCATTTGCAGCACCATAGATGAGTCTAGAAGTAATCACGCAACTTGGAGTAAGTGAGAAAGCGAAAGACACATATCCTATCATATCACATATAGGTGTTACCTAAAAAATGATACAAACAAAGATATTTCCACAGAGAAACACTATCATAGATTCATTAAAAAAACTTATGGTTCACCAAATGGAAAGGTGTGAGGATTGGATACATTACCATATTGAGGTTAACAGAGAGATACAAACACATGTGAAATATATAATCACCAAAGACCTACGCAATACCAAGAGAAGACTACTCAACATTGTGTCATAACCTACATGGGAAAAGGATCCGAAGAATAGATATATGCATATGTGTGAAAGAACCACATCTTGCACACCTAGAACAAACAAAACATTGTAATCAAGTTTGCTGTGATAAAAAATAAAAATTAAGTTCAAAATACCAACAAGAAGTAATGAGACATAAACTTAAAGGGCTTTTTCCTCGCACATTCCATTCTAATTTACAACCTAGAACACCACTTCCAGTAAGGCTCTGTTGCCCTAGAAACCAGATTTGGTAAAGGAGAAATGCTGCCGCCTTGTGGCCGATTCCCGCAAGAGCAGCTTTTAACCCACAGCTAATGGTCACTTACCATTCACAAGGACTCAGGGCTGTAAAGGACACCTGCCCTCAAAATTGTGCTGAGGTAGGGAATGGATACAAAAAATTCAAAACAGGCCAAATTTTCAAGAAGATAGTATGAAGAGGTAAGTTTTACTCACTCTCTTTTTAAAGAAAGGAAAATGGATAAAAGCTCCACCTCAGGAAGTATTAGACTCATGCAATCTAATCTACAAAAAGTTTTCAACTCACACCAGTCGACTGACCATTGGCAAAAAGTCTACAAACAATAAATGCTGAAGAGGTTTTAGAGAACTGTGTACCCTCTAGCTGCTGGTGAGATGCAAAAGGGTTAAACGCTAATAATGAGAACAGAAAGGAGCTGCGTTGAAAAGGAAAAATTGAGGTACCATTCAATCCAGCAGGCGCACCAATGGGCCTCTCACCTGAGAAGACCAGAATGAAGAAGACCCGGGCTGCAAAAGCTGCACTGCAGCCTTATTCACCATAGACAAGACAGTGAAGCAACCAAAATGTCCATCAACAGATGAAAGGATAAAGAAGAAGTGGTCCATGTACACAATGAATACTAGCCATGGAAAACAATGAAACACTGCTCTTTGAGGCACCATAGATGATCTTGGAGATAATCACAGAACATGAGGTAAGTCGGAAAGCAAAAGTCCTATATCCTATGATATCACTTATAGGCGTTATCTAATAACTGACACAAATGAACATATTTCCACAGAGAAAGTCAATCACAGACTTATTAAAAAAAAACTATGCTTATCTAAAAGGAAAGGTGGGGGGAATGGATAAATGAAGATTAGCGTTACCATATGTATACAAATACATATTATATACATATATCAAAAAGACCGACCATATAGCAAGGAAGGTTTACGGAACACTCTGTAATAATTTACAGGGGAAGAGGATCTCTACATAAATAGGTATATAGAATATGTAGATGAACCAGAGTGTGTACACCTTGGACAAGCAACATTCTAACCATTACCCCAATTGAAAAAATTAAAACAACGAACTAGGAGTAATGAGACATAAACTTATGGGGGGTTTTCCTGGCACATTCCATTCAAATTTACAACCTAGGCAAACGACTTCCAGAACGGCTCTGCTGCCCTAGTACCCAGATTTGGGAATGGAGAAATGCTGCATCCTTGTGGCTGTTTCCCACCACAGCAGCTTTAAACCCACTGCAAAAGGTCACTAAATATTCACCAATTGCAGGTCTGTAAATGACACCTGCCCTCCAAAAAATAATGAGGTCGAAAATCGACCAAAAAATTCTAGAGTGCAACCTTCCAAAAAGAAAATTTGAAGAGGTATATTATACTCACACTTTTGTTCTTTTTTCTTTTAACAGAAAAGAAAAAGGCGTGGAAAAATGATGAATTGTAGGAATTTTTACAGACATGTAAACCCAAATTACAAACACCTATCAGCTCACACCAGTCAGAATGGCCATCAACAAATATGCTGCAAACAAGAAATGCTGACGTGATTGTGGAGAAGTGCGTACCCTCGATTCTAAGGGGGACGTGGTAAGAGCCACTAATGACAGCACAATTGAGGTGCCTTGAAAAGGTAAACGTTGAGCTACCATACCAGTCAATCAATCATAACCACTGCTGGGTCTATCACCTGAGAAAATGAAAATCAAAAATCACAGGCTGGCAATCCTGCCCTCCAGCAATATTTACCATAGGCAACACTTGGAAGCAAGGAAAATGTCCATCAACAGAGGAATGCACCAAGAAGAAGTGGTCCATGTACACAATGGAATATTAGCCATGGAAAACACTGAAGCGCTGCTCTTTGAGGCACCACAGATGAGCCTGGAGATAATCACAAAACATGAAGTAGGTCGGAAAGCAAAAGACCTATAGCCTATATAATCACTTATGGCCTTATCTAATAACTGACACAGATGAACATATTTCCAAAGAGAAAGACACTCACAGGCTTAGAAAACAAAACAAACTATGCTCATCTAAAAGGAAAGGAGGGGGGAAATTGAGAAATGAGGATTAGTGTTACTATACATATACAAATACATATTATATACATGTATCAAAAAGACCGAACATATAGCAAGGGAGGTCGATGGAACACTGTAATATTTTACATGGGAAGAGCATCTGTACATTAATAGACATACATAATGTACAAATGGACCATATGGTGTACACCCAGGACAAACAATATTCTAAACTTTACCCAGATTAAAAAAATTTTAAAAACCAAGAAGAAGTAATGAGACATAAACTTATGGGGATTTCTCCTGGCAAATTCCATTCTAATTTATAACCTAGGACAATGACTTCCAGAAGGGCTCTGCTGCCCTAGTACCCAGATTGGGGAATGGAGAAAAGCTACCTCCTTGTGGACGTTTCCCACAACAGCAGCTTTGAACCCACTGCAAAAGGTCACTAAATTTTCACCAACTTGCAGTTCTGTAAATGACACCTGCCCTCCAAAAAATTTCTGGGGTCAAAAATCGACCAAAAAATTCAAAAGAGGGCAACCTTCGAAGAAGTCAATTTCAAGAGCTCTATTATACTTACGGTTTTTTTCTTTTAAGAGAAAAGAAAAAGGCGTAGGAATATGATGAATTTAAAAATTTTAATGTCATGCATACCCATATTACAAAAACCTATCAGCTCACAGCAATCAGAATGGCCATTAGGAAAAATGCTGCCAAAAATAAACGGTGAAGGGAGTGTGGAGAAATGCGTACCCTCGGTTGTAAGGGGGGGCATGTAAAGAGCCACTAATGAAAACACAACGTAGGTGCTTTGAAAAGGGAAACATTGAGCTACCAGTCAATCAATCACAACCACTGCTTGGCCTATCACCTGAGAAAATGAGAATCAAAAATCACAGGCTGGCAAACCTGTACGCCAGCAATATTTACCATAGCCAGCACTTGGAAGCAATGAAAATGTCCATCAACCGAGGAATGCACCAAGAAGAAGTGGTCCACGTACACAATGGAATATTACTCTAATAATAAATATAAATTAAATTAAAAACAAACAAAAGCAAGGAGACATCAACATTTGTGGGTTTATCCGGGCACATTGCACTCTAATTTATAACCGAAGAACACCACTGGCCGGTAGGTCTGTTTCCCTAGTACCAGCATGGGGAACGTAGAAAGGCTGCCGCTCTCTGGCCATTACCTGCAAAAGCAGGTTTAAAGCCTGAGCTAATGGTCACTTCATATGAACAAGTACTTCAGGGCTGTAAATGAAACCTGCCCTCAAAATGTCTTGAGGGAGATAATGGCCAAACTATTTCAAATGGTGACACATCCTTTAAGAAAACACTTTGAAGAAATAAGCTCTAATCACAGCTGGAAAAATTAAAAGGACATGTCTTAAAGCTCAATTTCAACACATTATGAGACACATGCAAATTCAACCACAAAGAGGTATCAGCTCACACCACTCAGAATAACCATCAGCAAAAACTACAAAGAATAAATGCTGAAGGTGCTGGGAAGAAATACATACCCTCCACTTTAAGTGGGACGTAACCTGGAAAGAGCCACTAAGGAGAACAGAATAGAGGTGCCTTTAAAAGGTAACCATTGAGCTACCATATGATCTAGCAGACCTATGCCTAGACCTATAAACGAAGAAGAGAGAATTGGAAGGACACAGGCACGCAAATCTACATTGCATAGTATTACAATAGCCAAGATATGGAAGTAACCAAAAAGTCCACCGACAGATGGGTGGACAAAGAAGTACTGCTACCTGTACAGATGGAATAAGAGCTAGTGAAAAAATGAAACAATGCCATTTGCAGCACCATAGATGAGTCTAGAAGTAATCACGCAACTTGGAGTAAGTGAGAAAGCGAAAGACACATATCCTATCATATCACATATAGGTGTTACCTAAAAAATGATACAAACAAAGATATTTCCACAGAGAAACACTATCATAGATTCATTAAAAAAACTTATGGTTCACCAAATGGAAAGGTGTGAGGATTGGATACATTACCATATTGAGGTTAACAGAGAGATACAAACACATGTGAAATATATAATCACCAAAGACCTACGCAATACCAAGAGAAGACTACTCAACATTGTGTCATAACCTACATGGGAAAAGGATCCGAAGAATAGATATATGCATATGTGTGAAAGAACCACATCTTGCACACCTAGAACAAACAAAACATTGTAATCAAGTTTGCTGTGATAAGAAATAAAAATTAAGTTCAAAATACCAACAAGAAGTAATGAGACATAAACTTAAAGGGCTTTTTCCTCGCACATTCCATTCTAATTTACAACCTAGAACACCACTTCCAGTAAGGCTCTGTTGCCCTAGAAACCAGATTTGGTAAAGGAGAAATGCTGCCGCCTTGTGGCCGATTCCCGCAAGAGCAGCTTTTAACCCACAGCTAATGGTCACTTACCATTCACAAGGACTCAGGGCTGTAAAGGACACCTGCCCTCAAAATTGTGCTGAGGTAGGGAATGGATACAAAAAATTCAAAACAGGCCAAATTTTCAAGAAGATAGTATGAAGAGGTAAGTTTTACTCACTCTCTTTTTAAAGAAAGGAAAATGGATAAAAGCTCCACCTCAGGAAGTATTAGACTCATGCAATCTAATCTACAAAAAGTTTTCAACTCACACCAGTCGACTGACCATTGGCAAAAAGTCTACAAACAATAAATGCTGAAGAGGTTTTAGAGAACTGTGTACCCTCTAGCTGCTGGTGAGATGCAAAAGGGTTAAACGCTAATAATGAGAACAGAAAGGAGCTGCGTTGAAAAGGAAAAATTGAGGTACCATTCAATCCAGCAGGCGCACCAATGGGCCTCTCACCTGAGAAGACCAGAATGAAGAAGACCCGGGCTGCAAAAGCTGCACTGCAGCCTTATTCACCATAGACAAGACAGTGAAGCAACCAAAATGTCCATCAACAGATGAAAGGATAAAGAAGAAGTGGTCCATGTACACAATGAATACTAGCCATGGAAAACAATGAAACACTGCTCTTTGAGGCACCATAGATGATCTTGGAGATAATCACAGAACATGAGGTAAGTCGGAAAGCAAAAGTCCTATATCCTATGATATCACTTATAGGCGTTATCTAATAACTGACACAAATGAACATATTTCCACAGAGAAAGTCAATCACAGACTTATTAAAAAAAAACTATGCTTATCTAAAAGGAAAGGTGGGGGGAATGGATAAATGAAGATTAGCGTTACCATATGTATACAAATACATATTATATACATATATCAAAAAGACCGACCATATAGCAAGGAAGGTTTACGGAACACTCTGTAATAATTTACAGGGGAAGAGGATCTCTACATAAATAGGTATATAGAATATGTAGATGAACCAGAGTGTGTACACCTTGGACAAGCAACATTCTAACCATTACCCCAATTGAAAAAATTAAAACAACGAACTAGGAGTAATGAGACATAAACTTATGGGGGGTTTTCCTGGCACATTCCATTCAAATTTACAACCTAGGCAAACGACTTCCAGAACGGCTCTGCTGCCCTAGTACCCAGATTTGGGAATGGAGAAATGCTGCATCCTTGTGGCTGTTTCCCACCACAGCAGCTTTAAACCCACTGCAAAAGGTCACTAAATATTCACCAATTGCAGGTCTGTAAATGACACCTGCCCTCCAAAAAATAATGAGGTCGAAAATCGACCAAAAAATTCTAGAGTGCAACCTTCCAAAAAGAAAATTTGAAGAGGTATATTATACTCACACTTTTGTTCTTTTTTCTTTTAACAGAAAAGAAAAAGGCGTGGAAAAATGATGAATTGTAGGAATTTTTACAGACATGTAAACCCAAATTACAAACACCTATCAGCTCACACCAGTCAGAATGGCCATCAACAAATATGCTGCAAACAAGAAATGCTGACGTGATTGTGGAGAAGTGCGTACCCTCGATTCTAAGGGGGACGTGGTAAGAGCCACTAATGACAGCACAATTGAGGTGCCTTGAAAAGGTAAACGTTGAGCTACCATACCAGTCAATCAATCATAACCACTGCTGGGTCTATCACCTGAGAAAATGAAAATCAAAAATCACAGGCTGGCAATCCTGCCCTCCAGCAATATTTACCATAGGCAACACTTGGAAGCAAGGAAAATGTCCATCAACAGAGGAATGCACCAAGAAGAAGTGGTCCATGTACACAATGGAATATTAGCCATGGAAAACACTGAAGCGCTGCTCTTTGAGGCACCACAGATGAGCCTGGAGATAATCACAAAACATGAAGTAGGTCGGAAAGCAAAAGACCTATAGCCTATATTATCACTTATGGCATTATCTAATAACTGACACAGATGAACATATTTCCAAAGAGAAAGACACTCACAGGCTTAGAAAACAAAACAAACTATGCTCATCTAAAAGGAAAGGAGGGGGGAAATTGAGAAATGAGGATTAGTGTTACTATACATATACAAATACATATTATATACATGTATCAAAAAGACCGAACATATAGCAAGGGAGGTCGATGGAACACTGTAATATTTTACATGGGAAGAGGATCTGTACATTAATAGACATACATAATGTACAAATGGACCAGATGGTGTACACCTAGGACAAACAATATTCTAAACTTTACCCAGATTAAAAAAATTTTAAAAACCAAGAAGAAGTAATGAGACATAAACTTATGGGGATTTCTCCTGGCAAATTCCATTCTAATTTATAACCTAGGACAATGACTTCCAGAAGGGCTCTGCTGCCCTAGTACCCAGATTGGGGAATGGAGAAAAGCTACCTCCTTGTGGACGTTTCCCACAACAGCAGCTTTGAACCCACTGCAAAAGGTCACTAAATTTTCACCAACTTGCAGTTCTGTAAATGACACCTGCCCTCCAAAAAATTTCTGGGGTCAAAAATCGACCAAAAAATTCAAAAGAGGGCAACCTTCGAAGAAGTCAATTTCAAGAGCTGTATTATACTTACGGTTTTTTTCTTTTAAGAGAAAAGAAAAAGGCGTAGGAATATGATGAATTTAAAAATTTTAATGTCATGCATACCCATATTACAAAAACCTATCAGCTCACAGCAATCAGAATGGCCATTAGGAAAAATGCTGCCAAAAATAAACGGTGAAGGGAGTGTGGAGAAATGCGTACCCTCGGTTGTAAGGGGGGGCATGTAAAGAGCCACTAATGAAAACACAACGTAGGTGCTTTGAAAAGGGAAACATTGAGCTACCAGTCAATCAATCACAACCACTGCTTGGCCTATCACCTGAGAAAATGAGAATCAAAAATCACAGGCTGGCAAACCTGTACGCCAGCAATATTTACCATAGCCAGCACTTGGAAGCAATGAAAATGTCCATCAACCGAGGAATGCACCAAGAAGAAGTGGTCCACGTACACAATGGAATATTACTCTAATAATAAATATAAATTAAATTAAAAACAAACAAAAGCAAGGAGACATCAACATTTGTGGGTTTATCCGGGCACATTGCACTCTAATTTATAACCGAAGAACACCACTGGCCGGTAGGTCTGTTTCCCTAGTACCAGCATGGGGAACGTAGAAAGGCTGCCGCTCTCTGGCCATTACCTGCAAAAGCAGGTTTAAAGCCTGAGCTAATGGTCACTTCATATGAACAAGTACTTCAGGGCTGTAAATGAAACCTGCCCTCAAAATGTCTTGAGGGAGATAATGGCCAAACTATTTCAAATGGTGACACATCCTTTAAGAAAACACTTTGAAGAAATAAGCTCTAATCACAGCTGGAAAAATTAAAAGGACATGTCTTAAAGCTCAATTTCAACACATTATGAGACACATGCAAATTCAACCACAAAGAGGTATCAGCTCACACCACTCAGAATAACCATCAGCAAAAACTACAAAGAATAAATGCTGAAGGTGCTGGGAAGAAATACATACCCTCCACTTTAAGTGGGACGTAACCTGGAAAGAGCCACTAAGGAGAACAGAATAGAGGTGCCTTTAAAAGGTAACCATTGAGCTACCATATGATCTAGCAGACCTATGCCTAGACCTATAAACGAAGAAGAGAGAATTGGAAGGACACAGGCACGCAAATCTACATTGCATAGTATTACAATAGCCAAGATATGGAAGTAACCAAAAAGTCCACCGACAGATGGGTGGACAAAGTAGTACTGCTACCTGTACAGATGGAATAAGAGCTAGTGAAAAAATGAAACAATGCCATTTGCAGCACCATAGATGAGTCTAGAAGTAATCACGCAACTTGGAGTAAGTGAGAAAGCGAAAGACACATATCCTATCATATCACATATAGGTGTTACCTAAAAAATGATACAAACAAAGATATTTCCACAGAGAAACACTATCATAGATTCATTAAAAAAACTTATGGTTCACCAAATGGAAAGGTGTGAGGATTGGATACATTACCATATTGAGGTTAACAGAGAGATACAAACACATGTGAAATATATAATCACCAAAGACCTACGCAATACCAAGAGAAGACTACTCAACATTGTGTCATAACCTACATGGGAAAAGGATCCGAAGAATAGATATATGCATATGTGTGAAAGAACCACATCTTGCACACCTAGAACAAACAAAACATTGTAATCAAGTTTGCTGTGATAAGAAATAAAAATTAAGTTCAAAATACCAACAAGAAGTAATGAGACATAAACTTAAAGGGCTTTTTCCTCGCACATTCCATTCTAATTTACAACCTAGAACACCACTTCCAGTAAGGCTCTGTTGCCCTAGAAACCAGATTTGGTAAAGGAGAAATGCTGCCGCCTTGTGGCCGATTCCCGCAAGAGCAGCTTTTAACCCACAGCTAATGGTCACTTACCATTCACAAGGACTCAGGGCTGTAAAGGACACCTGCCCTCAAAATTGTGCTGAGGTAGGGAATGGATACAAAAAATTCAAAACAGGCCAAATTTTCAAGAAGATAGTATGAAGAGGTAAGTTTTACTCACTCTCTTTTTAAAGAAAGGAAAATGGATAAAAGCTCCACCTCAGGAAGTATTAGACTCATGCAATCTAATCTACAAAAAGTTTTCAACTCACACCAGTCGACTGACCATTGGCAAAAAGTCTACAAACAATAAATGCTGAAGAGGTTTTAGAGAACTGTGTACCCTCTAGCTGCTGGTGAGATGCAAAAGGGTTAAACGCTAATAATGAGAACAGAAAGGAGCTGCGTTGAAAAGGAAAAATTGAGGTACCATTCAATCCAGCAGGCGCACCAATGGGCCTCTCACCTGAGAAGACCAGAATGAAGAAGACCCGGGCTGCAAAAGCTGCACTGCAGCCTTATTCACCATAGACAAGACAGTGAAGCAACCAAAATGTCCATCAACAGATGAAAGGATAAAGAAGAAGTGGTCCATGTACACAATGAATACTAGCCATGGAAAACAATGAAACACTGCTCTTTGAGGCACCATAGATGATCTTGGAGATAATCACAGAACATGAGGTAAGTCGGAAAGCAAAAGTCCTATATCCTATGATATCACTTATAGGCGTTATCTAATAACTGACACAAATGAACATATTTCCACAGAGAAAGTCAATCACAGACTTATTAAAAAAAAACTATGCTTATCTAAAAGGAAAGGTGGGGGGAATGGATAAATGAAGATTAGCGTTACCATATGTATACAAATACATATTATATACATATATCAAAAAGACCGACCATATAGCAAGGAAGGTTTACGGAACACTCTGTAATAATTTACAGGGGAAGAGGATCTCTACATAAATAGGTATATAGAATATGTAGATGAACCAGAGTGTGTACACCTTGGACAAGCAACATTCTAACCATTACCCCAATTGAAAAAATTAAAACAACGAACTAGGAGTAATGAGACATAAACTTATGGGGGGTTTTCCTGGCACATTCCATTCAAATTTACAACCTAGGCAAACGACTTCCAGAACGGCTCTGCTGCCCTAGTACCCAGATTTGGGAATGGAGAAATGCTGCATCCTTGTGGCTGTTTCCCACCACAGCAGCTTTAAACCCACTGCAAAAGGTCACTAAATATTCACCAATTGCAGGTCTGTAAATGACACCTGCCCTCCAAAAAATAATGAGGTCGAAAATCGACCAAAAAATTCTAGAGTGCAACCTTCCAAAAAGAAAATTTGAAGAGGTATATTATACTCACACTTTTGTTCTTTTTTCTTTTAACAGAAAAGAAAAAGGCGTGGAAAAATGATGAATTGTAGGAATTTTTACAGACATGTAAACCCAAATTACAAACACCTATCAGCTCACACCAGTCAGAATGGCCATCAACAAATATGCTGCAAACAAGAAATGCTGACGTGATTGTGGAGAAGTGCGTACCCTCGATTCTAAGGGGGACGTGGTAAGAGCCACTAATGACAGCACAATTGAGGTGCCTTGAAAAGGTAAACGTTGAGCTACCATACCAGTCAATCAATCATAACCACTGCTGGGTCTATCACCTGAGAAAATGAAAATCAAAAATCACAGGCTGGCAATCCTGCCCTCCAGCAATATTTACCATAGGCAACACTTGGAAGCAAGGAAAATGTCCATCAACAGAGGAATGCACCAAGAAGAAGTGGTCCATGTACACAATGGAATATTAGCCATGGAAAACACTGAAGCGCTGCTCTTTGAGGCACCACAGATGAGCCTGGAGATAATCACAAAACATGAAGTAGGTCGGAAAGCAAAAGACCTATAGCCTATATTATCACTTATGGCATTATCTAATAACTGACACAGATGAACATATTTCCAAAGAGAAAGACACTCACAGGCTTAGAAAACAAAACAAACTATGCTCATCTAAAAGGAAAGGAGGGGGGAAATTGAGAAATGAGGATTAGTGTTACTATACATATACAAATACATATTATATACATGTATCAAAAAGACCGAACATATAGCAAGGGAGGTCGATGGAACACTGTAATATTTTACATGGGAAGAGGATCTGTACATTAATAGACATACATAATGTACAAATGGACCAGATGGTGTACACCTAGGACAAACAATATTCTAAACTTTACCCAGATTAAAAAAATTTTAAAAACCAAGAAGAAGTAATGAGACATAAACTTATGGGGATTTCTCCTGGCAAATTCCATTCTAATTTATAACCTAGGACAATGACTTCCAGAAGGGCTCTGCTGCCCTAGTACCCAGATTGGGGAATGGAGAAAAGCTACCTCCTTGTGGACGTTTCCCACAACAGCAGCTTTGAACCCACTGCAAAAGGTCACTAAATTTTCACCAACTTGCAGTTCTGTAAATGACACCTGCCCTCCAAAAAATTTCTGGGGTCAAAAATCGACCAAAAAATTCAAAAGAGGGCAACCTTCGAAGAAGTCAATTTCAAGAGCTGTATTATACTTACGGTTTTTTTCTTTTAAGAGAAAAGAAAAAGGCGTAGGAATATGATGAATTTAAAAATTTTAATGTCATGCATACCCATATTACAAAAACCTATCAGCTCACAGCAATCAGAATGGCCATTAGGAAAAATGCTGCCAAAAATAAACGGTGAAGGGAGTGTGGAGAAATGCGTACCCTCGGTTGTAAGGGGGGGCATGTAAAGAGCCACTAATGAAAACACAACGTAGGTGCTTTGAAAAGGGAAACATTGAGCTACCAGTCAATCAATCACAACCACTGCTTGGCCTATCACCTGAGAAAATGAGAATCAAAAATCACAGGCTGGCAAACCTGTACGCCAGCAATATTTACCATAGCCAGCACTTGGAAGCAATGAAAATGTCCATCAACCGAGGAATGCACCAAGAAGAAGTGGTCCACGTACACAATGGAATATTACTCTAATAATAAATATAAATTAAATTAAAAACAAACAAAAGCAAGGAGACATCAACATTTGTGGGTTTATCCGGGCACATTGCACTCTAATTTATAACCGAAGAACACCACTGGCCGGTAGGTCTGTTTCCCTAGTACCAGCATGGGGAACGTAGAAAGGCTGCCGCTCTCTGGCCATTACCTGCAAAAGCAGGTTTAAAGCCTGAGCTAATGGTCACTTCATATGAACAAGTACTTCAGGGCTGTAAATGAAACCTGCCCTCAAAATGTCTTGAGGGAGATAATGGCCAAACTATTTCAAATGGTGACACATCCTTTAAGAAAACACTTTGAAGAAATAAGCTCTAATCACAGCTGGAAAAATTAAAAGGACATGTCTTAAAGCTCAATTTCAACACATTATGAGACACATGCAAATTCAACCACAAAGAGGTATCAGCTCACACCACTCAGAATAACCATCAGCAAAAACTACAAAGAATAAATGCTGAAGGTGCTGGGAAGAAATACATACCCTCCACTTTAAGTGGGACGTAACCTGGAAAGAGCCACTAAGGAGAACAGAATAGAGGTGCCTTTAAAAGGTAACCATTGAGCTACCATATGATCTAGCAGACCTATGCCTAGACCTATAAACGAAGAAGAGAGAATTGGAAGGACACAGGCACGCAAATCTACATTGCATAGTATTACAATAGCCAAGATATGGAAGTAACCAAAAAGTCCACCGACAGATGGGTGGACAAAGAAGTACTGCTACCTGTACAGATGGAATAAGAGCTAGTGAAAAAATGAAACAATGCCATTTGCAGCACCATAGATGAGTCTAGAAGTAATCACGCAACTTGGAGTAAGTGAGAAAGCGAAAGACACATATCCTATCATATCACATATAGGTGTTACCTAAAAAATGATACAAACAAAGATATTTCCACAGAGAAACACTATCATAGATTCATTAAAAAAACTTATGGTTCACCAAATGGAAAGGTGTGAGGATTGGATACATTACCATATTGAGGTTAACAGAGAGATACAAACACATGTGAAATATATAATCACCAAAGACCTACGCAATACCAAGAGAAGACTACTCAACATTGTGTCATAACCTACATGGGAAAAGGATCCGAAGAATAGATATATGCATATGTGTGAAAGAACCACATCTTGCACACCTAGAACAAACAAAACATTGTAATCAAGTTTGCTGTGATAAGAAATAAAAATTAAGTTCAAAATACCAACAAGAAGTAATGAGACATAAACTTAAAGGGCTTTTTCCTCGCACATTCCATTCTAATTTACAACCTAGAACACCACTTCCAGTAAGGCTCTGTTGCCCTAGAAACCAGATTTGGTAAAGGAGAAATGCTGCCGCCTTGTGGCCGATTCCCGCAAGAGCAGCTTTTAACCCACAGCTAATGGTCACTTACCATTCACAAGGACTCAGGGCTGTAAAGGACACCTGCCCTCAAAATTGTGCTGAGGTAGGGAATGGATACAAAAAATTCAAAACAGGCCAAATTTTCAAGAAGATAGTATGAAGAGGTAAGTTTTACTCACTCTCTTTTTAAAGAAAGGAAAATGGATAAAAGCTCCACCTCAGGAAGTATTAGACTCATGCAATCTAATCTACAAAAAGTTTTCAACTCACACCAGTCGACTGACCATTGGCAAAAAGTCTACAAACAATAAATGCTGAAGAGGTTTTAGAGAACTGTGTACCCTCTAGCTGCTGGTGAGATGCAAAAGGGTTAAACGCTAATAATGAGAACAGAAAGGAGCTGCGTTGAAAAGGAAAAATTGAGGTACCATTCAATCCAGCAGACGCACCAATGGGCCTCTCACCTGAGAAGACCAGAATGAAGAAGACCCGGGCTGCAAAAGCTGCACTGCAGCCTTATTCACCATAGCCAAGACAGTGAAGCAACCAAAATGTCCATCAACAGATGAAAGGATAAAGAAGAAGTGGTCCATGTACACAATGAATACTAGCCATGGAAAACAATGAAACACTGCTCTTTGAGGCACCATAGATGATCTTGGAGATAATCACAGAACATGAGGTAAGTCGGAAAGCAAAAGTCCTATATCCTATGATATCACTTATAGGCGTTATCTAATAACTGACACAAATGAACATATTTCCACAGAGAAAGTCAATCACAGACTTATTAAAAAAAAACTATGCTTATCTAAAAGGAAAGGTGGGGGGAATGGATAAATGAAGATTAGCGTTACCATATGTATACAAATACATATTATATACATATATCAAAAAGACCGACCATATAGCAAGGAAGGTTTACGGAACACTCTGTAATAATTTACAGGGGAAGAGGATCTCTACATAAATAGGTATATAGAATATGTAGATGAACCAGAGTGTGTACACCTTGGACAAGCAACATTCTAACCATTACCCCAATTGAAAAAATTAAAACAACGAACTAGGAGTAATGAGACATAAACTTATGGGGGGTTTTCCTGGCACATTCCATTCAAATTTACAACCTAGGCAAACGACTTCCAGAACGGCTCTGCTGCCCTAGTACCCAGATTTGGGAATGGAGAAATGCTGCATCCTTGTGGCCGTTTCCCACCACAGCAGCTTTAAACCCACTGCAAAAGGTCACTAAATATTCACCAATTGCAGGTCTGTAAATGACACCTGCCCTCCAAAAAATACTGAGGTCGAAAATCGACCAAAAAATTCTAGAGTGCAACCTTCCAAAAAGAAAATTTGAAGAGGTATATTATACTCACACTTTTGTTCTTTTTTCTTTTAACAGAAAAGAAAAAGGCGTGGAAAAATGATGAATTGTAGGAATTTTTACAGACATGTAAACCCAAATTACAAACACCTATCAGCTCACACCAGTCAGAATGGCCATCAACAAATATGCTGCAAACAAGAAATGCTGACGTGATTGTGGAGAAGTGCGTACCCTCGATTCTAAGGGGGACGTGGTAAGAGCCACTAATGACAGCACAATTGAGGTGCCTTGAAAAGGTAAACGTTGAGCTACCATACCAGTCAATCAATCATAACCACTGCTGGGTCTATCACCTGAGAAAATGAAAATCAAAAATCACAGGCTGGCAATCCTGCCCTCCAGCAATATTTACCATAGGCAACACTTGGAAGCAAGGAAAATGTCCATCAACAGAGGAATGCACCAAGAAGAAGTGGTCCATGTACACAATGGAATATTAGCCATGGAAAACACTGAAGCGCTGCTCTTTGAGGCACCACAGATGAGCCTGGAGATAATCACAAAACATGAAGTAGGTCGGAAAGCAAAAGACCTATAGCCTATATTATCACTTATGGCATTATCTAATAACTGACACAGATGAACATATTTCCAAAGAGAAAGACACTCACAGGCTTAGAAAACAAAACAAACTATGCTCATCTAAAAGGAAAGGAGGGGGGAAATTGAGAAATGAGGATTAGTGTTACTATACATATACAAATACATATTATATACATGTATCAAAAAGACCGAACATATAGCAAGGGAGGTCGATGGAACACTGTAATATTTTACATGGGAAGAGGATCTGTACATTAATAGACATACATAATGTACAAATGGACCAGATGGTGTACACCTAGGACAAACAATATTCTAAACTTTACCCAGATTAAAAAAATTTTAAAAAGCAAGAAGAAGTAATGAGACATAAACTTATGGGGATTTCTCCTGGCAAATTCCATTCTAATTTATAACCTAGGACAATGACTTCCAGAAGGGCTCTGCTGCCCTAGTACCCAGATTGGGGAATGGAGAAAAGCTACCTCCTTGTGGACGTTTCCCACAACAGCAGCTTTGAACCCACTGCAAAAGGTCACTAAATTTTCACCAACTTGCAGTTCTGTAAATGACACCTGCCCTCCAAAAAATTTCTGGGGTCAAAAATCGACCAAAAAATTCAAAAGAGGGCAACCTTCGAAGAAGTCAATTTCAAGAGCTGTATTATACTTACGGTTTTTTTCTTTTAAGAGAAAAGAAAAAGGCGTAGGAATATGATGAATTTAAAAATTTTAATGTCATGCATACCCATATTACAAAAACCTATCAGCTCACAGCAATCAGAATGGCCATTAGGAAAAATGCTGCCAAAAATAAACGGTGAAGGGAGTGTGGAGAAATGCGTACCCTCGGTTGTAAGGGGGGGCATGTAAAGAGCCACTAATGAAAACACAACGTAGGTGCTTTGAAAAGGGAAACATTGAGCTACCAGTCAATCAATCACAACCACTGCTTGGCCTATCACCTGAGAAAATGAGAATCAAAAATCACAGGCTGGCAAACCTGTACGCCAGCAATATTTACCATAGCCAGCACTTGGAAGCAATGAAAATGTCCATCAACCGAGGAATGCACCAAGAAGAAGTGGTCCACGTACACAATGGAATATTACTCTAATAATAAATATAAATTAAATTAAAAACAAACAAAAGCAAGGAGACATCAACATTTGTGGGTTTATCCGGGCACATTGCACTCTAATTTATAACCGAAGAACACCACTGGCCGGTAGGTCTGTTTCCCTAGTACCAGCATGGGGAACGTAGAAAGGCTGCCGCTCTCTGGCCATTACCTGCAAAAGCAGGTTTAAAGCCTGAGCTAATGGTCACTTCATATGAACAAGTACTTCAGGGCTGTAAATGAAACCTGCCCTCAAAATGTCTTGAGGGAGATAATGGCCAAACTATTTCAAATGGTGACACATCCTTTAAGAAAACACTTTGAAGAAATAAGCTCTAATCACAGCTGGAAAAATTAAAAGGACATGTCTTAAAGCTCAATTTCAACACATTATGAGACACATGCAAATTCAACCACAAAGAGGTATCAGCTCACACCACTCAGAATAACCATCAGCAAAAACTACAAAGAATAAATGCTGAAGGTGCTGGGAAGAAATACATACCCTCCACTTTAAGTGGGACGTAACCTGGAAAGAGCCACTAAGGAGAACAGAATAGAGGTGCCTTTAAAAGGTAACCATTGAGCTACCATATGATCTAGCAGACCTATGCCTAGACCTATAAACGAAGAAGAGAGAATTGGAAGGACACAGGCACGCAAATCTACATTGCATAGTATTACAATAGCCAAGATATGGAAGTAACCAAAAAGTCCACCGACAGATGGGTGGACAAAGAAGTACTGCTACCTGTACAGATGGAATAAGAGCTAGTGAAAAAATGAAACAATGCCATTTGCAGCACCATAGATGAGTCTAGAAGTAATCACACAACTTGGAGTAAGTGAGAAAGCGAAAGACACATATCCTATCATATCACATATAGGTGTTACCTAAAAAATGATACAAACAAAGATATTTCCACAGAGAAACACTATCATAGATTCATTAAAAAAACTTATGGTTCACCAAATGGAAAGGTGTGAGGATTGGATACATTACCATATTGAGGTTAACAGAGAGATACAAACACATGTGAAATATATAATCACCAAAGACCTACGCAATACCAAGAGAAGACTACTCAACATTGTGTCATAACCTACATGGGAAAAGGATCCGAAGAATAGATATATGCATATGTGTGAAAGAACCACATCTTGCACACCTAGAACAAACAAAACATTGTAATCAAGTTTGCTGTGATAAGAAATAAAAATTAAGTTCAAAATACCAACAAGAAGTAATGAGACATAAACTTAAAGGGCTTTTTCCTCGCACATTCCATTCTAATTTACAACCTAGAACACCACTTCCAGTAAGGCTCTGTTGCCCTAGAAACCAGATTTGGTAAAGGAGAAATGCTGCCGCCTTGTGGCCGATTCCCGCAAGAGCAGCTTTTAACCCACAGCTAATGGTCACTTACCATTCACAAGGACTCAGGGCTGTAAAGGACACCTGCCCTCAAAATTGTGCTGAGGTAGGGAATGGATACAAAAAATTCAAAACAGGCCAAATTTTCAAGAAGATAGTATGAAGAGGTAAGTTTTACTCACTCTCTTTTTAAAGAAAGGAAAATGGATAAAAGCTCCACCTCAGGAAGTATTAGACTCATGCAATCTAATCTACAAAAAGTTTTCAACTCACACCAGTCGACTGACCATTGGCAAAAAGTCTACAAACAATAAATGCTGAAGAGGTTTTAGAGAACTGTGTACCCTCTAGCTGCTGGTGAGATGCAAAAGGGTTAAACGCTAATAATGAGAACAGAAAGGAGCTGCGTTGAAAAGGAAAAATTGAGGTACCATTCAATCCAGCAGACGCACCAATGGGCCTCTCACCTGAGAAGACCAGAATGAAGAAGACCCGGGCTGCAAAAGCTGCACTGCAGCCTTATTCACCATAGCCAAGACAGTGAAGCAACCAAAATGTCCATCAACAGATGAAAGGATAAAGAAGAAGTGGTCCATGTACACAATGAATACTAGCCATGGAAAACAATGAAACACTGCTCTTTGAGGCACCATAGATGATCTTGGAGATAATCACAGAACATGAGGTAAGTCGGAAAGCAAAAGTCCTATATCCTATGATATCACTTATAGGCGTTATCTAATAACTGACACAAATGAACATATTTCCACAGAGAAAGTCAATCACAGACTTATTAAAAAAAAACTATGCTTATCTAAAAGGAAAGGTGGGGGGAATGGATAAATGAAGATTAGCGTTACCATATGTATACAAATACATATTATATACATATATCAAAAAGACCGACCATATAGCAAGGAAGGTTTACGGAACACTCTGTAATAATTTACAGGGGAAGAGGATCTCTACATAAATAGGTATATAGAATATGTAGATGAACCAGAGTGTGTACACCTTGGACAAGCAACATTCTAACCATTACCCCAATTGAAAAAATTAAAACAACGAACTAGGAGTAATGAGACATAAACTTATGGGGGGTTTTCCTGGCACATTCCATTCAAATTTACAACCTAGGCAAACGACTTCCAGAACGGCTCTGCTGCCCTAGTACCCAGATTTGGGAATGGAGAAATGCTGCATCCTTGTGGCCGTTTCCCACCACAGCAGCTTTAAACCCACTGCAAAAGGTCACTAAATATTCACCAATTGCAGGTCTGTAAATGACACCTGCCCTCCAAAAAATACTGAGGTCGAAAATCGACCAAAAAATTCTAGAGTGCAACCTTCCAAAAAGAAAATTTGAAGAGGTATATTATACTCACACTTTTGTTCTTTTTTCTTTTAACAGAAAAGAAAAAGGCGTGGAAAAATGATGAATTGTAGGAATTTTTACAGACATGTAAACCCAAATTACAAACACCTATCAGCTCACACCAGTCAGAATGGCCATCAACAAATATGCTGCAAACAAGAAATGCTGACGTGATTGTGGAGAAGTGCGTACCCTCGATTCTAAGGGGGACGTGGTAAGAGCCACTAATGACAGCACAATTGAGGTGCCTTGAAAAGGTAAACGTTGAGCTACCATACCAGTCAATCAATCATAACCACTGCTGGGTCTATCACCTGAGAAAATGAAAATCAAAAATCACAGGCTGGCAATCCTGCCCTCCAGCAATATTTACCATAGGCAACACTTGGAAGCAAGGAAAATGTCCATCAACAGAGGAATGCACCAAGAAGAAGTGGTCCATGTACACAATGGAATATTAGCCATGGAAAACACTGAAGCGCTGCTCTTTGAGGCACCACAGATGAGCCTGGAGATAATCACAAAACATGAAGTAGGTCGGAAAGCAAAAGACCTATAGCCTATATTATCACTTATGGCATTATCTAATAACTGACACAGATGAACATATTTCCAAAGAGAAAGACACTCACAGGCTTAGAAAACAAAACAAACTATGCTCATCTAAAAGGAAAGGAGGGGGGAAATTGAGAAATGAGGATTAGTGTTACTATACATATACAAATACATATTATATACATGTATCAAAAAGACCGAACATATAGCAAGGGAGGTCGATGGAACACTGTAATATTTTACATGGGAAGAGGATCTGTACATTAATAGACATACATAATGTACAAATGGACCAGATGGTGTACACCTAGGACAAACAATATTCTAAACTTTACCCAGATTAAAAAAATTTTAAAAAGCAAGAAGAAGTAATGAGACATAAACTTATGGGGATTTCTCCTGGCAAATTCCATTCTAATTTATAACCTAGGACAATGACTTCCAGAAGGGCTCTGCTGCCCTAGTACCCAGATTGGGGAATGGAGAAAAGCTACCTCCTTGTGGACGTTTCCCACAACAGCAGCTTTGAACCCACTGCAAAAGGTCACTAAATTTTCACCAACTTGCAGTTCTGTAAATGACACCTGCCCTCCAAAAAATTTCTGGGGTCAAAAATCGACCAAAAAATTCAAAAGAGGGCAACCTTCGAAGAAGTCAATTTCAAGAGCTGTATTATACTTACGGTTTTTTTCTTTTAAGAGAAAAGAAAAAGGCGTAGGAATATGATGAATTTAAAAATTTTAATGTCATGCATACCCATATTACAAAAACCTATCAGCTCACAGCAATCAGAATGGCCATTAGGAAAAATGCTGCCAAAAATAAACGGTGAAGGGAGTGTGGAGAAATGCGTACCCTCGGTTGTAAGGGGGGGCATGTAAAGAGCCACTAATGAAAACACAACGTAGGTGCTTTGAAAAGGGAAACATTGAGCTACCAGTCAATCAATCACAACCACTGCTTGGCCTATCACCTGAGAAAATGAGAATCAAAAATCACAGGCTGGCAAACCTGTACGCCAGCAATATTTACCATAGCCAGCACTTGGAAGCAATGAAAATGTCCATCAACCGAGGAATGCACCAAGAAGAAGTGGTCCACGTACACAATGGAATATTACTCTAATAATAAATATAAATTAAATTAAAAACAAACAAAAGCAAGGAGACATCAACATTTGTGGGTTTATCCGGGCACATTGCACTCTAATTTATAACCGAAGAACACCACTGGCCGGTAGGTCTGTTTCCCTAGTACCAGCATGGGGAACGTAGAAAGGCTGCCGCTCTCTGGCCATTACCTGCAAAAGCAGGTTTAAAGCCTGAGCTAATGGTCACTTCATATGAACAAGTACTTCAGGGCTGTAAATGAAACCTGCCCTCAAAATGTCTTGAGGGAGATAATGGCCAAACTATTTCAAATGGTGACACATCCTTTAAGAAAACACTTTGAAGAAATAAGCTCTAATCACAGCTGGAAAAATTAAAAGGACATGTCTTAAAGCTCAATTTCAACACATTATGAGACACATGCAAATTCAACCACAAAGAGGTATCAGCTCACACCACTCAGAATAACCATCAGCAAAAACTACAAAGAATAAATGCTGAAGGTGCTGGGAAGAAATACATACCCTCCACTTTAAGTGGGACGTAACCTGGAAAGAGCCACTAAGGAGAACAGAATAGAGGTGCCTTTAAAAGGTAACCATTGAGCTACCATATGATCTAGCAGACCTATGCCTAGACCTATAAACGAAGAAGAGAGAATTGGAAGGACACAGGCACGCAAATCTACATTGCATAGTATTACAATAGCCAAGATATGGAAGTAACCAAAAAGTCCACCGACAGATGGGTGGACAAAGAAGTACTGCTACCTGTACAGATGGAATAAGAGCTAGTGAAAAAATGAAACAATGCCATTTGCAGCACCATAGATGAGTCTAGAAGTAATCACGCAACTTGGAGTAAGTGAGAAAGCGAAAGACACATATCCTATCATATCACATATAGGTGTTACCTAAAAAATGATACAAACAAAGATATTTCCACAGAGAAACACTATCATAGATTCATTAAAAAAACTTATGGTTCACCAAATGGAAAGGTGTGAGGATTGGATACATTACCATATTGAGGTTAACAGAGAGATACAAACACATGTGAAATATATAATCACCAAAGACCTACGCAATACCAAGAGAAGACTACTCAACATTGTGTCATAACCTACATGGGAAAAGGATCCGAAGAATAGATATATGCATATGTGTGAAAGAACCACATCTTGCACACCTAGAACAAACAAAACATTGTAATCAAGTTTGCTGTGATAAGAAATAAAAATTAAGTTCAAAATACCAACAAGAAGTAATGAGACATAAACTTAAAGGGCTTTTTCCTCGCACATTCCATTCTAATTTACAACCTAGAACACCACTTCCAGTAAGGCTCTGTTGCCCTAGAAACCAGATTTGGTAAAGGAGAAATGCTGCCGCCTTGTGGCCGATTCCCGCAAGAGCAGCTTTTAACCCACAGCTAATGGTCACTTACCATTCACAAGGACTCAGGGCTGTAAAGGACACCTGCCCTCAAAATTGTGCTGAGGTAGGGAATGGATACAAAAAATTCAAAACAGGCCAAATTTTCAAGAAGATAGTATGAAGAGGTAAGTTTTACTCACTCTCTTTTTAAAGAAAGGAAAATGGATAAAAGCTCCACCTCAGGAAGTATTAGACTCATGCAATCTAATCTACAAAAAGTTTTCAACTCACACCAGTCGACTGACCATTGGCAAAAAGTCTACAAACAATAAATGCTGAAGAGGTTTTAGAGAACTGTGTACCCTCTAGCTGCTGGTGAGATGCAAAAGGGTTAAACGCTAATAATGAGAACAGAAAGGAGCTGCGTTGAAAAGGAAAAATTGAGGTACCATTCAATCCAGCAGACGCACCAATGGGCCTCTCACCTGAGAAGACCAGAATGAAGAAGACCCGGGCTGCAAAAGCTGCACTGCAGCCTTATTCACCATAGCCAAGACAGTGAAGCAACCAAAATGTCCATCAACAGATGAAAGGATAAAGAAGAAGTGGTCCATGTACACAATGAATACTAGCCATGGAAAACAATGAAACACTGCTCTTTGAGGCACCATAGATGATCTTGGAGATAATCACAGAACATGAGGTAAGTCGGAAAGCAAAAGTCCTATATCCTATGATATCACTTATAGGCGTTATCTAATAACTGACACAAATGAACATATTTCCACAGAGAAAGTCAATCACAGACTTATTAAAAAAAAACTATGCTTATCTAAAAGGAAAGGTGGGGGGAATGGATAAATGAAGATTAGCGTTACCATATGTATACAAATACATATTATATACATATATCAAAAAGACCGACCATATAGCAAGGAAGGTTTACGGAACACTCTGTAATAATTTACAGGGGAAGAGGATCTCTACATAAATAGGTATATAGAATATGTAGATGAACCAGAGTGTGTACACCTTGGACAAGCAACATTCTAACCATTACCCCAATTGAAAAAATTAAAACAACGAACTAGGAGTAATGAGACATAAACTTATGGGGGGTTTTCCTGGCACATTCCATTCAAATTTACAACCTAGGCAAACGACTTCCAGAACGGCTCTGCTGCCCTAGTACCCAGATTTGGGAATGGAGAAATGCTGCATCCTTGTGGCCGTTTCCCACCACAGCAGCTTTAAACCCACTGCAAAAGGTCACTAAATATTCACCAATTGCAGATCTGTAAATGACACCTGCCCTCCAAAAAATAATGAGGTCGAAAATCGAGCAAAAAATTCTAGAGTGCAACCTTCCAAAAAGAAAATTTGAAGAGGTATATTATACTCACACTTTTGTTCTTTTTTCTTTTAACAGAAAAGAAAAAGGCGTGGAAAAATGATGAATTGTAGGAATTTTTACAGACATGTAAACCCAAATTACAAACACCTATCAGCTCACACCAGTCAGAATGGCCATCAACAAATATGCTGCAAACAAGAAATGCTGACGTGATTGTGGAGAAGTGCGTACCCTCGATTCTAAGGGGGACGTGGTAAGAGCCACTAATGACAGCACAATTGAGGTGCCTTGAAAAGGTAAACGTTGAGCTACCATACCAGTCAATCAATCATAACCACTGCTGGGTCTATCACCTGAGAAAATGAAAATCAAAAATCACAGGCTGGCAATCCTGCCCTCCAGCAATATTTACCATAGGCAACACTTGGAAGCAAGGAAAATGTCCATCAACAGAGGAATGCACCAAGAAGAAGTGGTCCATGTACACAATGGAATATTAGCCATGGAAAACACTGAAGCGCTGCTCTTTGAGGCACCACAGATGAGCCTGGAGATAATCACAAAACATGAAGTAGGTCAGAAAGCAAAAGACCTATAGCCTATATTATCACTTATGGCATTATCTAATAACTGACACAGATGAACATATTTCCAAAGAGAAAGACACTCACAGGCTTAGAAAACAAAACAAACTATGCTCATCTAAAAGGAAAGGAGGGGGGAAATTGAGAAATGAGGATTAGTGTTACTATACATATACAAATACATATTATATACATGTATCAAAAAGACCGAACATATAGCAAGGGAGGTCGATGGAACACTGTAATATTTTACATGGGAAGAGGATCTGTACATTAATAGACATACATAATGTACAAAAGGACCAGATGGTGTACACCTAGGACAAACAATATTCTAAACTTTACCCAGATTAAAAAAAATTTAAAAACCAAGAAGAAGTAATGAGACATAAACTTATGGGGATTTCTCCTGGCAAATTCCATTCTAATTTATAACCTAGGACAATGACTTCCAGAAGGGCTCTGCTGCCCTAGTACCCAGATTGGGGAATGGAGAAAAGCTACCTCCTTGTGGACGTTTCCCACAACAGCAGCTTTGAACCCACTGCAAAAGGTCACTAAATTTTCACCAACTTGCAGTTCTGTAAATGACACCTGCCCTCCAAAAAATTTCTGGGGTCAAAAATCGACCAAAAAATTCAAAAGAGGGCAACCTTCGAAGAAGTCAATTTCAAGAGCTGTATTATACTTACGGTTTTTTTCTTTTAAGAGAAAAGAAAAAGGCGTAGGAATATGATGAATTTAAAAATTTTAATGTCATGCATACCCATATTACAAAAACCTATCAGCTCACAGCAATCAGAATGGCCATTAGGAAAAATGCTGCCAAAAATAAACGGTGAAGGAAGTGTGGAGAAATGCGTACCCTCGGTTGTAAGGGGGGGCATGTAAAGAGCCACTAATGAAAACACAACGTAGGTGCTTTGAAAAGGGAAACATTGAGCTACCAGTCAATCAATCACAACCACTGCTTGGCCTATCACCTGAGAAAATGAGAATCAAAAATCACAGGCTGGCAAACCTGTACGCCAGCAATATTTACCATAGCCAGCACTTGGAAGCAATGAAAATGTCCATCAACCGAGGAATGCACCAAGAAGAAGTGGTCCACGTACACAATGGATTATTACTCTAATAATAAATATAAATTAAATTAAAAACAAACAAAAGCAAGGAGACATCAACATTTGTGGGTTTATCCAGGCACACTGCACTCTAATTTATAACCGAAGAACACCACTGGCCGGTAGGTCTGTTTCCCTAGTACCAGCATGGGGAACGTAGAAAGGCTGCCGCTCTCTGGCCATTACCTGCAAAAGCAGGTTTAAAGCCTGAGCTAATGGTCACTTCATATGAACAAGTACTTCAGGGCTGTAAATGAAACCTGCCCTCAAAATGTCTTGAGGGAGATAATGGCCAAACTATTTCAAATGGTGACACATACTTTAAGAAAACACTTTGAAGAAATAAGCTCTAATCACAGCTGGAAAAATTAAAAGGACATGTCTTAAAGCTCAATTTCAACACATTATGAGACACATGCAAATTCAACCACAAAGAGGTATCAGCTCACACCACTCAGAATAACCATCAGCAAAAACTACAAAGAATAAATGCTGAAGGTGCTGGGAAGAAATACATACCCTCCACTTTAAGTGGGACGTAACCTGGAAAGAGCCACTAAGGAGAACAGAATAGAGGTGCCTTTAAAAGGTAACCATTGAGCTACCATATGATCTAGCAGACCTATGCCTAGACCTATAAACGAAGAAGAGAGAATTGGAAGGACACAGGCACGCAAATCTACATTGCATAGTATTACAATAGCCAAGATATGGAAGTAACCAAAAAGTCCACCGACAGATGGGTGGACAAAGAAGTACTGCTACCTGTACAGATGGAATAAGAGCTAGTGAAAAAATGAAACAATGCCATTTGCAGCACCATAGATGAGTCTAGAAGTAATCACGCAACTTGGAGTAAGTGAGAAAGCGAAAGACACATATCCTATCATATCACATATAGGTGTTACCTAAAAAATGATACAAACAAAGATATTTCCACAGAGAAACACTATCATAGATTCATTAAAAAAACTTATGGTTCACCAAATGGAAAGGTGTGAGGATTGGATACATTACCATATTGAGGTTAACAGAGAGATACAAACACATGTGAAATATATAATCACCAAAGACCTACGCAATACCAAGAGAAGACTACTCAACATTGTGTCATAACCTACATGGGAAAAGGATCCGAAGAATAGATATATGCATATGTGTGAAAGAACCACATCTTGCACACCTAGAACAAACAAAGCATTGTAATCAAGTTTGCTGTGATAAAAAATAAAAATTAAGTTCAAAATACCAACAAGAAGTAATGAGACATAAACTTAAAGGGCCTTTTCCTCGCACATTCCATTCTAATTTACAACCTAGAACACCACTTCCAGTAAGGCTCTGTTGCCCTAGAAACCAGATTTGGTAAAGGAGAAATGCTGCCGCCTTGTGGCCGATTCCCGCAAGAGCAGCTTTTAACCCACAGCTAATGGTCACTTACCATTCACAAGGACTCAGGGCTGTAAAGGACACCTGCCCTCAAAATTGTGCTGAGGTAGGGAATGGATACAAAAAATTCAAAACAGGCCAAATTTTCAAGAAGATAGTATGAAGAGGTAAGTTTTACTCACTCTCTTTTTAAAGAAAGGAAAATGGATAAAAGCTCCACCTCAGGAAGTATTAGACTCATGCAATCTAATCTACAAAAAGTTTTCAACTCACACCAGTCGACTGACCATTGGCAAAAAGTCTACAAACAATAAATGCTGAAGAGGTTTTAGAGAACTGTGTACCCTCTAGCTGCTGGTGAGATGCAAAAGGGTTAAACGCTAATAATGAGAACAGAAAGGAGCTGCGTTGAAAAGGAAAAATTGAGGTACCATTCAATCCAGCAGACGCACCAATGGGCCTCTCACCTGAGAAGACCAGAATGAAGAAGACCCGGGCTGCAAAAGCTGCACTGCAGCCTTATTCACCATAGACAAGACAGTGAAGCAACCAAAATGTCCATCAACAGATGAAAGGATAAAGAAGAAGTGGTCCATGTACACAATGAATACTAGCCATGGAAAACAATGAAACACTGCTCTTTGAGGCACCATAGATGATCTTGGAGATAATCACAGAACATGAGGTAAGTCGGAAAGCAAAAGTCCTATATCCTATGATATCACTTATAGGCGTTATCTAATAACTGACACAAATGAACATATTTCCACAGAGAAAGTCAATCACAGACTTATTAAAAAAAAACTATGCTTATCTAAAAGGAAAGGTGGGGGGAATGGATAAATGAAGATTAGCGTTACCATATGTATACAAATACATATTATATACATATATCAAAAAGACCGACCATATAGCAAGGAAGGTTTACGGAACACTCTGTAATAATTTACAGGGGAAGAGGATCTCTACATAAATAGGTATATAGAATATGTAGATGAACCAGAGTGTGTACACCTTGGACAAGCAACATTCTAACCATTACCCCAATTGAAAAAATTAAAACAACGAACTAGGAGTAATGAGACATAAACTTATGGGGGGTTTTCCTGGCACATTCCATTCAAATTTACAACCTAGGCAAACGACTT
The DNA here is from genome assembly GCF_965194805.1 of Balaenoptera borealis. Taxonomy (NCBI): domain Eukaryota; kingdom Metazoa; phylum Chordata; class Mammalia; order Artiodactyla; family Balaenopteridae; genus Balaenoptera; species Balaenoptera borealis. The sequence goes on from NC_138873.1 coordinate 80,460,616, forward strand.
CCAGAACGGCTCTGCTGCCCTAGTACCCAGATTTGGGAATGGAGAAATGCTGCATCCTTGTGGCCGTTTCCCACCACAGCAGCTTTAAACCCACTGCAAAAGGTCACTAAATATTCACCAATTGCAGGTCTGTAAATGACACCTGCCCTCCAAAAAATACTGAGGTCGAAAATCGACCAAAAAATTCTAGAGTGCAACCTTCCAAAAAGAAAATTTGAAGAGGTATATTATACTCACACTTTTGTTCTTTTTTCTTTTAACAGAAAAGAAAAAGGCGTGGAAAAATGATGAATTGTAGGAATTTTTACAGACATGTAAACCCAAATTACAAACACCTATCAGCTCACACCAGTCAGAATGGCCATCAACAAATATGCTGCAAACAAGAAATGCTGACGTGATTGTGGAGAAGTGCGTACCCTCGATTCTAAGGGGGACGTGGTAAGAGCCACTAATGACAGCACAATTGAGGTGCCTTGAAAAGGTAAACGTTGAGCTACCATACCAGTCAATCAATCATAACCACTGCTGGGTCTATCACCTGAGAAAATGAAAATCAAAAATCACAGGCTGGCAATCCTGCCCTCCAGCAATATTTACCATAGGCAACACTTGGAAGCAAGGAAAATGTCCATCAACAGAGGAATGCACCAAGAAGAAGTGGTCCATGTACACAATGGAATATTAGCCATGGAAAACACTGAAGCGCTGCTCTTTGAGGCACCACAGATGAGCCTGGAGATAATCACAAAACATGAAGTAGGTCAGAAAGCAAAAGACCTATAGCCTATATTATCACTTATGGCATTATCTAATAACTGACACAGATGAACATATTTCCAAAGAGAAAGACACTCACAGGCTTAGAAAACAAAACAAACTATGCTCATCTAAAAGGAAATGAGGGGGGAAATTGAGAAATGAGGATTAGTGTTACTATACATATACAAATACATATTATATACATGTATCAAAAAGACCGAACATATAGCAAGGGAGGTCGATGGAACACTGTAATATTTTACATGGGAAGAGGATCTGTACATTAATAGACATACATAATGTACAAAAGGACCAGATGGTGTACACCTAGGACAAACAATATTCTAAACTTTACCCAGATTAAAAAAAATTTAAAAACCAAGAAGAAGTAATGAGACATAAACTTATGGGGATTTCTCCTGGCAAATTCCATTCTAATTTATAACCTAGGACAATGACTTCCAGAAGGGCTCTGCTGCCCTAGTACCCAGATTGGGGAATGGAGAAAAGCTACCTCCTTGTGGACGTTTCCCACAACAGCAGCTTTGAACCCACTGCAAAAGGTCACTAAATTTTCACCAACTTGCAGTTCTGTAAATGACACCTGCCCTCCAAAAAATTTCTGGGGTCAAAAATCGACCAAAAAATTCAAAAGAGGGCAACCTTCGAAGAAGTCAATTTCAAGAGCTGTATTATACTTACGGTTTTTTTCTTTTAAGAGAAAAGAAAAAGGCGTAGGAATATGATGAATTTAAAAATTTTAATGTCATGCATACCCATATTACAAAAACCTATCAGCTCACAGCAATCAGAATGGCCATTAGGAAAAATGCTGCCAAAAATAAACGGTGAAGGAAGTGTGGAGAAATGCGTACCCTCGGTTGTAAGGGGGGGCATGTAAAGAGCCACTAATGAAAACACAACGTAGGTGCTTTGAAAAGGGAAACATTGAGCTACCAGTCAATCAATCACAACCACTGCTTGGCCTATCACCTGAGAAAATGAGAATCAAAAATCACAGGCTGGCAAACCTGTACGCCAGCAATATTTACCATAGCCAGCACTTGGAAGCAATGAAAATGTCCATCAACCGAGGAATGCACCAAGAAGAAGTGGTCCACGTACACAATGGATTATTACTCTAATAATAAATATAAATTAAATTAAAAACAAACAAAAGCAAGGAGACATCAACATTTGTGGGTTTATCCAGGCACACTGCACTCTAATTTATAACCGAAGAACACCACTGGCCGGTAGGTCTGTTTCCCTAGTACCAGCATGGGGAACGTAGAAAGGCTGCCGCTCTCTGGCCATTACCTGCAAAAGCAGGTTTAAAGCCTGAGCTAATGGTCACTTCATATGAACAAGTACTTCAGGGCTGTAAATGAAACCTGCCCTCAAAATGTCTTGAGGGAGATAATGGCCAAACTATTTCAAATGGTGACACATACTTTAAGAAAACACTTTGAAGAAATAAGCTCTAATCACAGCTGGAAAAATTAAAAGGACATGTCTTAAAGCTCAATTTCAACACATTATGAGACACATGCAAATTCAACCACAAAGAGGTATCAGCTCACACCACTCAGAATAACCATCAGCAAAAACTACAAAGAATAAATGCTGAAGGTGCTGGGAAGAAATACATACCCTCCACTTTAAGTGGGACGTAACCTGGAAAGAGCCACTAAGGAGAACAGAATAGAGGTGCCTTTAAAAGGTAACCATTGAGCTACCATATGATCTAGCAGACCTATGCCTAGACCTATAAACGAAGAAGAGAGAATTGGAAGGACACAGGCACGCAAATCTACATTGCATAGTATTACAATAGCCAAGATATGGAAGTAACCAAAAAGTCCACCGACAGATGGGTGGACAAAGAAGTACTGCTACCTGTACAGATGGAATAAGAGCTAGTGAAAAAATGAAACAATGCCATTTGCAGCACCATAGATGAGTCTAGAAGTAATCACGCAACTTGGAGTAAGTGAGAAAGCGAAAGACACATATCCTATCATATCACATATAGGTGTTACCTAAAAAATGATACAAACAAAGATATTTCCACAGAGAAACACTATCATAGATTCATTAAAAAAACTTATGGTTCACCAAATGGAAAGGTGTGAGGATTGGATACATTACCATATTGAGGTTAACAGAGAGATACAAACACATGTGAAATATATAATCACCAAAGACCTACGCAATACCAAGAGAAGACTACTCAACATTGTGTCATAACCTACATGGGAAAAGGATCCGAAGAATAGATATATGCATATGTGTGAAAGAACCACATCTTGCACACCTAGAACAAACAAAGCATTGTAATCAAGTTTGCTGTGATAAAAAATAAAAATTAAGTTCAAAATACCAACAAGAAGTAATGAGACATAAACTTAAAGGGCCTTTTCCTCGCACATTCCATTCTAATTTACAACCTAGAACACCACTTCCAGTAAGGCTCTGTTGCCCTAGAAACCAGATTTGGTAAAGGAGAAATGCTGCCGCCTTGTGGCCGATTCCCGCAAGAGCAGCTTTTAACCCACAGCTAATGGTCACTTACCATTCACAAGGACTCAGGGCTGTAAAGGACACCTGCCCTCAAAATTGTGCTGAGGTAGGGAATGGATACAAAAAATTCAAAACAGGCCAAATTTTCAAGAAGATAGTATGAAGAGGTAAGTTTTACTCACTCTCTTTTTAAAGAAAGGAAAATGGATAAAAGCTCCACCTCAGGAAGTATTAGACTCATGCAATCTAATCTACAAAAAGTTTTCAACTCACACCAGTCGACTGACCATTGGCAAAAAGTCTACAAACAATAAATGCTGAAGAGGTTTTAGAGAACTGTGTACCCTCTAGCTGCTGGTGAGATGCAAAAGGGTTAAACGCTAATAATGAGAACAGAAAGGAGCTGCGTTGAAAAGGAAAAATTGAGGTACCATTCAATCCAGCAGACGCACCAATGGGCCTCTCACCTGAGAAGACCAGAATGAAGAAGACCCGGGCTGCAAAAGCTGCACTGCAGCCTTATTCACCATAGACAAGACAGTGAAGCAACCAAAATGTCCATCAACAGATGAAAGGATAAAGAAGAAGTGGTCCATGTACACAATGAATACTAGCCATGGAAAACAATGAAACACTGCTCTTTGAGGCACCATAGATGATCTTGGAGATAATCACAGAACATGAGGTAAGTCGGAAAGCAAAAGTCCTATATCCTATGATATCACTTATAGGCGTTATCTAATAACTGACACAAATGAACATATTTCCACAGAGAAAGTCAATCACAGACTTATTAAAAAAAAACTATGCTTATCTAAAAGGAAAGGTGGGGGGAATGGATAAATGAAGATTAGCGTTACCATATGTATACAAATACATATTATATACATATATCAAAAAGACCGACCATATAGCAAGGAAGGTTTACGGAACACTCTGTAATAATTTACAGGGGAAGAGGATCTCTACATAAATAGGTATATAGAATATGTAGATGAACCAGAGTGTGTACACCTTGGACAAGCAACATTCTAACCATTACCCCAATTGAAAAAATTAAAACAACGAACTAGGAGTAATGAGACATAAACTTATGGGGGGTTTTCCTGGCACATTCCATTCAAATTTACAACCTAGGCAAACGACTTCCAGAACGGCTCTGCTGCCCTAGTACCCAGATTTGGGAATGGAGAAATGCTGCATCCTTGTGGCCGTTTCCCACCACAGCAGCTTTAAACCCACTGCAAAAGGTCACTAAATATTCACCAATTGCAGGTCTGTAAATGACACCTGCCCTCCAAAAAATACTGAGGTCGAAAATCGACCAAAAAATTCTAGAGTGCAACCTTCCAAAAAGAAAATTTGAAGAGGTATATTATACTCACACTTTTGTTCTTTTTTCTTTTAACAGAAAAGAAAAAGGCGTGGAAAAATGATGAATTGTAGGAATTTTTACAGACATGTAAACCCAAATTACAAACACCTATCAGCTCACACCAGTCAGAATGGCCATCAACAAATATGCTGCAAACAAGAAATGCTGACGTGATTGTGGAGAAGTGCGTACCCTCGATTCTAAGGGGGACGTGGTAAGAGCCACTAATGACAGCACAATTGAGGTGCCTTGAAAAGGTAAACGTTGAGCTACCATACCAGTCAATCAATCATAACCACTGCTGGGTCTATCACCTGAGAAAATGAAAATCAAAAATCACAGGCTGGCAATCCTGCCCTCCAGCAATATTTACCATAGGCAACACTTGGAAGCAAGGAAAATGTCCATCAACAGAGGAATGCACCAAGAAGAAGTGGTCCATGTACACAATGGAATATTAGCCATGGAAAACACTGAAGCGCTGCTCTTTGAGGCACCACAGATGAGCCTGGAGATAATCACAAAACATGAAGTAGGTCAGAAAGCAAAAGACCTATAGCCTATATTATCACTTATGGCATTATCTAATAACTGACACAGATGAACATATTTCCAAAGAGAAAGACACTCACAGGCTTAGAAAACAAAACAAACTATGCTCATCTAAAAGGAAAGGAGGGGGGAAATTGAGAAATGAGGATTAGTGTTACTATACATATACAAATACATATTATATACATGTATCAAAAAGACCGAACATATAGCAAGGGAGGTCGATGGAACACTGTAATATTTTACATGGGAAGAGGATCTGTACATTAATAGACATACATAATGTACAAAAGGACCAGATGGTGTACACCTAGGACAAACAATATTCTAAACTTTACCCAGATTAAAAAAAATTTAAAAACCAAGAAGAAGTAATGAGACATAAACTTATGGGGATTTCTCCTGGCAAATTCCATTCTAATTTATAACCTAGGACAATGACTTCCAGAAGGGCTCTGCTGCCCTAGTACCCAGATTGGGGAATGGAGAAAAGCTACCTCCTTGTGGACGTTTCCCACAACAGCAGCTTTGAACCCACTGCAAAAGGTCACTAAATTTTCACCAACTTGCAGTTCTGTAAATGACACCTGCCCTCCAAAAAATTTCTGGGGTCAAAAATCGACCAAAAAATTCAAAAGAGGGCAACCTTCGAAGAAGTCAATTTCAAGAGCTGTATTATACTTACGGTTTTTTTCTTTTAAGAGAAAAGAAAAAGGCGTAGGAATATGATGAATTTAAAAATTTTAATGTCATGCATACCCATATTACAAAAACCTATCAGCTCACAGCAATCAGAATGGCCATTAGGAAAAATGCTGCCAAAAATAAACGGTGAAGGAAGTGTGGAGAAATGCGTACCCTCGGTTGTAAGGGGGGGCATGTAAAGAGCCACTAATGAAAACACAACGTAGGTGCTTTGAAAAGGGAAACATTGAGCTACCAGTCAATCAATCACAACCACTGCTTGGCCTATCACCTGAGAAAATGAGAATCAAAAATCACAGGCTGGCAAACCTGTACGCCAGCAATATTTACCATAGCCAGCACTTGGAAGCAATGAAAATGTCCATCAACCGAGGAATGCACCAAGAAGAAGTGGTCCACGTACACAATGGATTATTACTCTAATAATAAATATAAATTAAATTAAAAACAAACAAAAGCAAGGAGACATCAACATTTGTGGGTTTATCCAGGCACACTGCACTCTAATTTATAACCGAAGAACACCACTGGCCGGTAGGTCTGTTTCCCTAGTACCAGCATGGGGAACGTAGAAAGGCTGCCGCTCTCTGGCCATTACCTGCAAAAGCAGGTTTAAAGCCTGAGCTAATGGTCACTTCATATGAACAAGTACTTCAGGGCTGTAAATGAAACCTGCCCTCAAAATGTCTTGAGGGAGATAATGGCCAAACTATTTCAAATGGTGACACATACTTTAAGAAAACACTTTGAAGAAATAAGCTCTAATCACAGCTGGAAAAATTAAAAGGACATGTCTTAAAGCTCAATTTCAACACATTATGAGACACATGCAAATTCAACCACAAAGAGGTATCAGCTCACACCACTCAGAATAACCATCAGCAAAAACTACAAAGAATAAATGCTGAAGGTGCTGGGAAGAAATACATACCCTCCACTTTAAGTGGGACGTAACCTGGAAAGAGCCACTAAGGAGAACAGAATAGAGGTGCCTTTAAAAGGTAACCATTGAGCTACCATATGATCTAGCAGACCTATGCCTAGACCTATAAACGAAGAAGAGAGAATTGGAAGGACACAGGCACGCAAATCTACATTGCATAGTATTACAATAGCCAAGATATGGAAGTAACCAAAAAGTCCACCGACAGATGGGTGGACAAAGAAGTACTGCTACCTGTACAGATGGAATAAGAGCTAGTGAAAAAATGAAACAATGCCATTTGCAGCACCATAGATGAGTCTAGAAGTAATCACGCAACTTGGAGTAAGTGAGAAAGCGAAAGACACATATCCTATCATATCACATATAGGTGTTACCTAAAAAATGATACAAACAAAGATATTTCCACAGAGAAACACTATCATAGATTCATTAAAAAAACTTATGGTTCACCAAATGGAAAGGTGTGAGGATTGGATACATTACCATATTGAGGTTAACAGAGAGATACAAACACATGTGAAATATATAATCACCAAAGACCTACGCAATACCAAGAGAAGACTACTCAACATTGTGTCATAACCTACATGGGAAAAGGATCCGAAGAATAGATATATGCATATGTGTGAAAGAACCACATCTTGCACACCTAGAACAAACAAAGCATTGTAATCAAGTTTGCTGTGATAAAAAATAAAAATTAAGTTCAAAATACCAACAAGAAGTAATGAGACATAAACTTAAAGGGCCTTTTCCTCGCACATTCCATTCTAATTTACAACCTAGAACACCACTTCCAGTAAGGCTCTGTTGCCCTAGAAACCAGATTTGGTAAAGGAGAAATGCTGCCGCCTTGTGGCCGATTCCCGCAAGAGCAGCTTTTAACCCACAGCTAATGGTCACTTACCATTCACAAGGACTCAGGGCTGTAAAGGACACCTGCCCTCAAAATTGTGCTGAGGTAGGGAATGGATACAAAAAATTCAAAACAGGCCAAATTTTCAAGAAGATAGTATGAAGAGGTAAGTTTTACTCACTCTCTTTTTAAAGAAAGGAAAATGGATAAAAGCTCCACCTCAGGAAGTATTAGACTCATGCAATCTAATCTACAAAAAGTTTTCAACTCACACCAGTCGACTGACCATTGGCAAAAAGTCTACAAACAATAAATGCTGAAGAGGTTTTAGAGAACTGTGTACCCTCTAGCTGCTGGTGAGATGCAAAAGGGTTAAACGCTAATAATGAGAACAGAAAGGAGCTGCGTTGAAAAGGAAAAATTGAGGTACCATTCAATCCAGCAGACGCACCAATGGGCCTCTCACCTGAGAAGACCAGAATGAAGAAGACCCGGGCTGCAAAAGCTGCACTGCAGCCTTATTCACCATAGACAAGACAGTGAAGCAACCAAAATGTCCATCAACAGATGAAAGGATAAAGAAGAAGTGGTCCATGTACACAATGAATACTAGCCATGGAAAACAATGAAACACTGCTCTTTGAGGCACCATAGATGATCTTGGAGATAATCACAGAACATGAGGTAAGTCGGAAAGCAAAAGTCCTATATCCTATGATATCACTTATAGGCGTTATCTAATAACTGACACAAATGAACATATTTCCACAGAGAAAGTCAATCACAGACTTATTAAAAAAAAACTATGCTTATCTAAAAGGAAAGGTGGGGGGAATGGATAAATGAAGATTAGCGTTACCATATGTATACAAATACATATTATATACATATATCAAAAAGACCGACCATATAGCAAGGAAGGTTTACGGAACACTCTGTAATAATTTACAGGGGAAGAGGATCTCTACATAAATAGGTATATAGAATATGTAGATGAACCAGAGTGTGTACACCTTGGACAAGCAACATTCTAACCATTACCCCAATTGAAAAAATTAAAACAACGAACTAGGAGTAATGAGACATAAACTTATGGGGGGTTTTCCTGGCACATTCCATTCAAATTTACAACCTAGGCAAACGACTTCCAGAACGGCTCTGCTGCCCTAGTACCCAGATTTGGGAATGGAGAAATGCTGCATCCTTGTGGCCGTTTCCCACCACAGCAGCTTTAAACCCACTGCAAAAGGTCACTAAATATTCACCAATTGCAGGTCTGTAAATGACACCTGCCCTCCAAAAAATACTGAGGTCGAAAATCGACCAAAAAATTCTAGAGTGCAACCTTCCAAAAAGAAAATTTGAAGAGGTATATTATACTCACACTTTTGTTCTTTTTTCTTTTAACAGAAAAGAAAAAGGCGTGGAAAAATGATGAATTGTAGGAATTTTTACAGACATGTAAACCCAAATTACAAACACCTATCAGCTCACACCAGTCAGAATGGCCATCAACAAATATGCTGCAAACAAGAAATGCTGACGTGATTGTGGAGAAGTGCGTACCCTCGATTCTAAGGGGGACGTGGTAAGAGCCACTAATGAGAGCACAATTGAGGTGCCTTGAAAAGGTAAACGTTGAGCTACCATACCAGTCAATCAATCATAACCACTGCTGGGTCTATCACCTGAGAAAATGAAAATCACAAATCACAGGCTGGCAATCCTGCCCTCCAGCAATATTTACCATAGGCAACACTTGGAAGCAAGGAAAATGTCCATCAACAGAGGAATGCACCAAGAAGAAGTGGTCCATGTACACAATGGAATATTAGCCATGGAAAACACTGAAGCGCTGCTCTTTGAGGCACCACAGATGAGCCTGGAGATAATCACAAAACATGAAGTAGGTCGGAAAGCAAAAGACCTATAGCCTATATTATCACTTATGGCATTATCTAATAACTGACACAGATGAACATATTTCCAAAGAGAAAGACACTCACAGGCTTAGAAAACAAAACAAACTATGCTCATCTAAAAGGAAAGGAGGGGGGAAATTGAGAAATGAGGATTAGTGTTACTATACATATACAAATACATATTATATACATGTATCAAAAAGACCGAACATATAGCAAGGGAGGTCGATGGAACACTGTAATATTTTACATGGGAAGAGGATCTGTACATTAATAGACATACATAATGTACAAAAGGACCAGATGGTGTACACCTAGGACAAACAATATTCTAAACTTTACCCAGATTAAAAAAATTTTAAAAACCAAGATGAAGTAATGAGACATAAACTTATGGGGATTTCTCCTGGCAAATTCCATTCTAATTTATAACCTAGGACAATGACTTCCAGAAGGGCTCTGCTGCCCTAGTACCCAGATTGGGGAATGGAGAAAAGCTACCTCCTTGTGGACGTTTCCCACAACAGCAGCTTTGAACCCACTGCAAAAGGTCACTAAATTTTCACCAACTTGCAGTTCTGTAAATGACACCTGCCCTCCAAAAAATTTCTGGGGTCAAAAATCGACCAAAAAATTCAAAAGAGGGCAACCTTCGAAGAAGTCAATTTCAAGAGCTGTATTATACTTACGGTTTTTTTCTTTTAAGAGAAAAGAAAAAGGCGTAGGAATATGATGAATTTAAAAATTTTAATGTCATGCATACCCATATTACAAAAACCTATCAGCTCACAGCAATCAGAATGGCCATTAGGAAAAATGCTGCCAAAAATAAACGGTGAAGGGAGTGTGGAGAAATGCGTACCCTCGGTTGTAAGGGGGGGCATGTAAAGAGCCACTAATGAAAACACAACGTAGGTGCTTTGAAAAGGGAAACATTGAGCTACCAGTCAATCAATCACAACCACTGCTTGGCCTATCACCTGAGAAAATGAGAATGAAAAATCACAGGCTGGTAAACCTGTACGCCAGCAATATTTACCATAGCCAGCACTTGGAAGCAATGAAAATGTCCATCAACCGAGGAATGCACCAAGAAGAAGTGGTCCACGTACACAATGGAATATTACTCTAATAATAAATATAAATTAAATTAAAAACAAACAAAAGCAAGGAGACATCAACATTTGTGGGTTTATCCGGGCACATTGCACTCTAATTTATAACCGAAGAACACCACTGGCCGGTAGGTCTGTTTCCCTAGTACCAGCATGGGGAACGTAGAAAGGCTGCCGCTCTCTGGCCATTACCTGCAAAAGCAGGTTTAAAGCCTGAGCTAATGGTCACTTCATATGAACAAGTACTTCAGGGCTGTAAATGAAACCTGCCCTCAAAATGTCTTGAGGGAGATAATGGCCAAACTATTTCAAATGGTGACACATACTTTAAGAAAACACTTTGAAGAAATAAGCTCTAATCACAGCTGGAAAAATTAAAAGGACATGTCTTAAAGCTCAATTTCAACACATTATGAGACACATGCAAATTCAACCACAAAGAGGTATCAGCTCACACCACTCAGAATAACCATCAGCAAAAACTACAAAGAATAAATGCTGAAGGTGCTGGGAAGAAATACATACCCTCCACTTTAAGTGGGACGTAACCTGGAAAGAGCCACTAAGGAGAACAGAATAGAGGTGCCTTTAAAAGGTAACCATTGAGCTACCATATGATCTAGCAGACCTATGCCTAGACCTATAAACGAAGAAGAGAGAATTGGAAGGACACAGGCACGCAAATCTACATTGCATAGTATTACAATAGCCAAGATATGGAAGTAACCAAAAAGTCCACCGACAGATGGGTGGACAAAGAAGTACTGCTACCTGTACAGATGGAATAAGAGCTAGTGAAAAAATGAAACAATGCCATTTGCAGCACCATAGATGAGTCTAGAAGTAATCACGCAACTTGGAGTAAGTGAGAAAGCGAAAGACACATATCCTATCATATCACATATAGGTGTTACCTAAAAAATGATACAAACAAAGATATTTCCACAGAGAAACACTATCATAGATTCATTAAAAAAACTTATGGTTCACCAAATGGAAAGGTGTGAGGATTGGATACATTACCATATTGAGGTTAACAGAGAGATACAAACACATGTGAAATATATAATCACCAAAGACCTACGCAATACCAAGAGAAGACTACTCAACATTGTGTCATAACCTACATGGGAAAAGGATCCGAAGAATAGATATATGCATATGTGTGAAAGAACCACATCTTGCACACCTAGAACAAACAAAACATTGTAATCAAGTTTGCTGTGATAAGAAATAAAAATTAAGTTCAAAATACCAACAAGAAGTAATGAGACATAAACTTAAAGGGCTTTTTCCTCGCACATTCCATTCTAATTTACAACCTAGAACACCACTTCCAGTAAGGCTCTGTTGCCCTAGAAACCAGATTTGGTAAAGGAGAAATGCTGCCGCCTTGTGGCCGATTCCCGCAAGAGCAGCTTTTAACCCACAGCTAATGGTCACTTACCATTCACAAGGACTCAGGGCTGTAAAGGACACCTGCCCTCAAAATTGTGCTGAGGTAGGGAATGGATACAAAAAATTCAAAACAGGCCAAATTTTCAAGAAGATAGTATGAAGAGGTAAGTTTTACTCACTCTCTTTTTAAAGAAAGGAAAATGGATAAAAGCTCCACCTCAGGAAGTATTAGACTCATGCAATCTAATCTACAAAAAGTTTTCAACTCACACCAGTCGACTGACCATTGGCAAAAAGTCTACAAACAATAAATGCTGAAGAGGTTTTAGAGAACTGTGTACCCTCTAGCTGCTGGTGAGATGCAAAAGGGTTAAACGCTAATAATGAGAACAGAAAGGAGCTGCGTTGAAAAGGAAAAATTGAGGTACCATTCAATCCAGCAGGCGCACCAATGGGCCTCTCACCTGAGAAGACCAGAATGAAGAAGACCCGGGCTGCAAAAGCTGCACTGCAGCCTTATTCACCATAGACAAGACAGTGAAGCAACCAAAATGTCCATCAACAGATGAAAGGATAAAGAAGAAGTGGTCCATGTACACAATGAATACTAGCCATGGAAAACAATGAAACACTGCTCTTTGAGGCACCATAGATGATCTTGGAGATAATCACAGAACATGAGGTAAGTCGGAAAGCAAAAGTCCTATATCCTATGATATCACTTATAGGCGTTATCTAATAACTGACACAAATGAACATATTTCCACAGAGAAAGTCAATCACAGACTTATTAAAAAAAAACTATGCTTATCTAAAAGGAAAGGTGGGGGGAATGGATAAATGAAGATTAGCGTTACCATATGTATACAAATACATATTATATACATATATCAAAAAGACCGACCATATAGCAAGGAAGGTTTACGGAACACTCTGTAATAATTTACAGGGGAAGAGGATCTCTACATAAATAGGTATATAGAATATGTAGATGAACCAGAGTGTGTACACCTTGGACAAGCAACATTCTAACCATTACCCCAATTGAAAAAATTAAAACAACGAACTAGGAGTAATGAGACATAAACTTATGGGGGGTTTTCCTGGCACATTCCATTCAAATTTACAACCTAGGCAAACGACTTCCAGAACGGCTCTGCTGCCCTAGTACCCAGATTTGGGAATGGAGAAATGCTGCATCCTTGTGGCCGTTTCCCACCACAGCAGCTTTAAACCCACTGCAAAAGGTCACTAAATATTCACCAATTGCAGGTCTGTAAATGACACCTGCCCTCCAAAAAATAATGAGGTCGAAAATCGACCAAAAAATTCTAGAGTGCAACCTTCCAAAAAGAAAATTTGAAGAGGTATATTATACTCACACTTTTGTTCTTTTTTCTTTTAACAGAAAAGAAAAAGGCGTGGAAAAATGATGAATTGTAGGAATTTTTACAGACATGTAAACCCAAATTACAAACACCTATCAGCTCACACCAGTCAGAATGGCCATCAACAAATATGCTGCAAACAAGAAATGCTGACGTGATTGTGGAGAAGTGCGTACCCTCGATTCTAAGGGGGACGTGGTAAGAGCCACTAATGACAGCACAATTGAGGTGCCTTGAAAAGGTAAACGTTGAGCTACCATACCAGTCAATCAATCATAACCACTGCTGGGTCTATCACCTGAGAAAATGAAAATCAAAAATCACAGGCTGGCAATCCTGCCCTCCAGCAATATTTACCATAGGCAACACTTGGAAGCAAGGAAAATGTCCATCAACAGAGGAATGCACCAAGAAGAAGTGGTCCATGTACACAATGGAATATTAGCCATGGAAAACACTGAAGCGCTGCTCTTTGAGGCACCACAGATGAGCCTGGAGATAATCACAAAACATGAAGTAGGTCGGAAAGCAAAAGACCTATAGCCTATATTATCACTTATGGCATTATCTAATAACTGACACAGATGAACATATTTCCAAAGAGAAAGACACTCACAGGCTTAGAAAACAAAACAAACTATGCTCATCTAAAAGGAAAGGAGGGGGGAAATTGAGAAATGAGGATTAGTGTTACTATACATATACAAATACATATTATATACATGTATCAAAAAGACCGAACATATAGCAAGGGAGGTCGATGGAACACTGTAATATTTTACATGGGAAGAGGATCTGTACATTAATAGACATACATAATGTACAAATGGACCAGATGGTGTACACCTAGGACAAACAATATTCTAAACTTTACCCAGATTAAAAAAATTTTAAAAACCAAGAAGAAGTAATGAGACATAAACTTATGGGGATTTCTCCTGGCAAATTCCATTCTAATTTATAACCTAGGACAATGACTTCCAGAAGGGCTCTGCTGCCCTAGTACCCAGATTGGGGAATGGAGAAAAGCTACCTCCTTGTGGACGTTTCCCACAACAGCAGCTTTGAACCCACTGCAAAAGGTCACTAAATTTTCACCAACTTGCAGTTCTGTAAATGACACCTGCCCTCCAAAAAATTTCTGGGGTCAAAAATCGACCAAAAAATTCAAAAGAGGGCAACCTTCGAAGAAGTCAATTTCAAGAGCTCTATTATACTTACGGTTTTTTTCTTTTAAGAGAAAAGAAAAAGGCGTAGGAATATGATGAATTTAAAAATTTTAATGTCATGCATACCCATATTACAAAAACCTATCAGCTCACAGCAATCAGAATGGCCATTAGGAAAAATGCTGCCAAAAATAAACGGTGAAGGGAGTGTGGAGAAATGCGTACCCTCGGTTGTAAGGGGGGGCATGTAAAGAGCCACTAATGAAAACACAACGTAGGTGCTTTGAAAAGGGAAACATTGAGCTACCAGTCAATCAATCACAACCACTGCTTGGCCTATCACCTGAGAAAATGAGAATCAAAAATCACAGGCTGGCAAACCTGTACGCCAGCAATATTTACCATAGCCAGCACTTGGAAGCAATGAAAATGTCCATCAACCGAGGAATGCACCAAGAAGAAGTGGTCCACGTACACAATGGAATATTACTCTAATAATAAATATAAATTAAATTAAAAACAAACAAAAGCAAGGAGACATCAACATTTGTGGGTTTATCCGGGCACATTGCACTCTAATTTATAACCGAAGAACACCACTGGCCGGTAGGTCTGTTTCCCTAGTACCAGCATGGGGAACGTAGAAAGGCTGCCGCTCTCTGGCCATTACCTGCAAAAGCAGGTTTAAAGCCTGAGCTAATGGTCACTTCATATGAACAAGTACTTCAGGGCTGTAAATGAAACCTGCCCTCAAAATGTCTTGAGGGAGATAATGGCCAAACTATTTCAAATGGTGACACATACTTTAAGAAAACACTTTGAAGAAATAAGCTCTAATCACAGCTGGAAAAATTAAAAGGACATGTCTTAAAGCTCAATTTCAACACATTATGAGACACATGCAAATTCAACCACAAAGAGGTATCAGCTCACACCACTCAGAATAACCATCAGCAAAAACTACAAAGAATAAATGCTGAAGGTGCTGGGAAGAAATACATACCCTCCACTTTAAGTGGGACGTAACCTGGAAAGAGCCACTAAGGAGAACAGAATAGAGGTGCCTTTAAAAGGTAACCATTGAGCTACCATATGATCTAGCAGACCTATGCCTAGACCTATAAACGAAGAAGAGAGAATTGGAAGGACACAGGCACGCAAATCTACATTGCATAGTATTACAATAGCCAAGATATGGAAGTAACCAAAAAGTCCACCGACAGATGGGTGGACAAAGAAGTACTGCTACCTGTACAGATGGAATAAGAGCTAGTGAAAAAATGAAACAATGCCATTTGCAGCACCATAGATGAGTCTAGAAGTAATCACGCAACTTGGAGTAAGTGAGAAAGCGAAAGACACATATCCTATCATATCACATATAGGTGTTACCTAAAAAATGATACAAACAAAGATATTTCCACAGAGAAACACTATCATAGATTCATTAAAAAAACTTATGGTTCACCAAATGGAAAGGTGTGAGGATTGGATACATTACCATATTGAGGTTAACAGAGAGATACAAACACATGTGAAATATATAATCACCAAAGACCTACGCAATACCAAGAGAAGACTACTCAACATTGTGTCATAACCTACATGGGAAAAGGATCCGAAGAATAGATATATGCATATGTGTGAAAGAACCACATCTTGCACACCTAGAACAAACAAAACATTGTAATCAAGTTTGCTGTGATAAAAAATAAAAATTAAGTTCAAAATACCAACAAGAAGTAATGAGACATAAACTTAAAGGGCTTTTTCCTCGCACATTCCATTCTAATTTACAACCTAGAACACCACTTCCAGTAAGGCTCTGTTGCCCTAGAAACCAGATTTGGTAAAGGAGAAATGCTGCCGCCTTGTGGCCGATTCCCGCAAGAGCAGCTTTTAACCCACAGCTAATGGTCACTTACCATTCACAAGGACTCAGGGCTGTAAAGGACACCTGCCCTCAAAATTGTGCTGAGGTAGGGAATGGATACAAAAAATTCAAAACAGGCCAAATTTTCAAGAAGATAGTATGAAGAGGTAAGTTTTACTCACTCTCTTTTTAAAGAAAGGAAAATGGATAAAAGCTCCACCTCAGGAAGTATTAGACTCATGCAATCTAATCTACAAAAAGTTTTCAACTCACACCAGTCGACTGACCATTGGCAAAAAGTCTACAAACAATAAATGCTGAAGAGGTTTTAGAGAACTGTGTACCCTCTAGCTGCTGGTGAGATGCAAAAGGGTTAAACGCTAATAATGAGAACAGAAAGGAGCTGCGTTGAAAAGGAAAAATTGAGGTACCATTCAATCCAGCAGGCGCACCAATGGGCCTCTCACCTGAGAAGACCAGAATGAAGAAGACCCGGGCTGCAAAAGCTGCACTGCAGCCTTATTCACCATAGACAAGACAGTGAAGCAACCAAAATGTCCATCAACAGATGAAAGGATAAAGAAGAAGTGGTCCATGTACACAATGAATACTAGCCATGGAAAACAATGAAACACTGCTCTTTGAGGCACCATAGATGATCTTGGAGATAATCACAGAACATGAGGTAAGTCGGAAAGCAAAAGTCCTATATCCTATGATATCACTTATAGGCGTTATCTAATAACTGACACAAATGAACATATTTCCACAGAGAAAGTCAATCACAGACTTATTAAAAAAAAACTATGCTTATCTAAAAGGAAAGGTGGGGGGAATGGATAAATGAAGATTAGCGTTACCATATGTATACAAATACATATTATATACATATATCAAAAAGACCGACCATATAGCAAGGAAGGTTTACGGAACACTCTGTAATAATTTACAGGGGAAGAGGATCTCTACATAAATAGGTATATAGAATATGTAGATGAACCAGAGTGTGTACACCTTGGACAAGCAACATTCTAACCATTACCCCAATTGAAAAAATTAAAACAACGAACTAGGAGTAATGAGACATAAACTTATGGGGGGTTTTCCTGGCACATTCCATTCAAATTTACAACCTAGGCAAACGACTTCCAGAACGGCTCTGCTGCCCTAGTACCCAGATTTGGGAATGGAGAAATGCTGCATCCTTGTGGCTGTTTCCCACCACAGCAGCTTTAAACCCACTGCAAAAGGTCACTAAATATTCACCAATTGCAGGTCTGTAAATGACACCTGCCCTCCAAAAAATACTGAGGTCGAAAATCGACCAAAAAATTCTAGAGTGCAACCTTCCAAAAAGAAAATTTGAAGAGGTATATTATACTCACACTTTTGTTCTTTTTTCTTTTAACAGAAAAGAAAAAGGCGTGGAAAAATGATGAATTGTAGGAATTTTTACAGACATGTAAACCCAAATTACAAACACCTATCAGCTCACACCAGTCAGAATGGCCATCAACAAATATGCTGCAAACAAGAAATGCTGACGTGATTGTGGAGAAGTGCGTACCCTCGATTCTAAGGGGGACGTGGTAAGAGCCACTAATGACAGCACAATTGAGGTGCCTTGAAAAGGTAAACGTTGAGCTACCATACCAGTCAATCAATCATAACCACTGCTGGGTCTATCACCTGAGAAAATGAAAATCAAAAATCACAGGCTGGCAATCCTGCCCTCCAGCAATATTTACCATAGGCAACACTTGGAAGCAAGGAAAATGTCCATCAACAGAGGAATGCACCAAGAAGAAGTGGTCCATGTACACAATGGAATATTAGCCATGGAAAACACTGAAGCGCTGCTCTTTGAGGCACCACAGATGAGCCTGGAGATAATCACAAAACATGAAGTAGGTCGGAAAGCAAAAGACCTATAGCCTATATTATCACTTATGGCATTATCTAATAACTGACACAGATGAACATATTTCCAAAGAGAAAGACACTCACAGGCTTAGAAAACAAAACAAACTATGCTCATCTAAAAGGAAAGGAGGGGGGAAATTGAGAAATGAGGATTAGTGTTACTATACATATACAAATACATATTATATACATGTATCAAAAAGACCGAACATATAGCAAGGGAGGTCGATGGAACACTGTAATATTTTACATGGGAAGAGGATCTGTACATTAATAGACATACATAATGTACAAAAGGACCAGATGGTGTACACCTAGGACAAACAATATTCTAAACTTTACCCAGATTAAAAAAATTTTAAAAACCAAGAAGAAGTAATGAGACATAAACTTATGGGGATTTCTCCTGGCAAATTCCATTCTAATTTATAACCTAGGACAATGACTTCCAGAAGGGCTCTGCTGCCCTAGTACCCAGATTGGGGAATGGAGAAAAGCTACCTCCTTGTGGACGTTTCCCACAACAGCAGCTTTGAACCCACTGCAAAAGGTCACTAAATTTTCACCAACTTGCAGTTCTGTAAATGACACCTGCCCTCCAAAAAATTTCTGGGGTCAAAAATCGACCAAAAAATTCAAAAGAGGGCAACCTTCGAAGAAGTCAATTTCAAGAGCTCTATTATACTTACGGTTTTTTTCTTTTAAGAGAAAAGAAAAAGGCGTAGGAATATGATGAATTTAAAAATTTTAATGTCATGCATACCCATATTACAAAAACCTATCAGCTCACAGCAATCAGAATGGCCATTAGGAAAAATGCTGCCAAAAATAAACGGTGAAGGGAGTGTGGAGAAATGCGTACCCTCGGTTGTAAGGGGGGGCATGTAAAGAGCCACTAATGAAAACACAACGTAGGTGCTTTGAAAAGGGAAACATTGAGCTACCAGTCAATCAATCACAACCACTGCTTGGCCTATCACCTGAGAAAATGAGAATCAAAAATCACAGGCTGGCAAACCTGTACGCCAGCAATATTTACCATAGCCAGCACTTGGAAGCAATGAAAATGTCCATCAACCGAGGAATGCACCAAGAAGAAGTGGTCCACGTACACAATGGAATATTACTCTAATAATAAATATAAATTAAATTAAAAACAAACAAAAGCAAGGAGACATCAACATTTGTGGGTTTATCCGGGCACATTGCACTCTAATTTATAACCGAAGAACACCACTGGCCAGTAGGTCTGTTTCCCTAGTACCAGCATGGGGAACGTAGAAAGGCTGCCGCTCTCTGGCCATTACCTGCAAAAGCAGGTTTAAAGCCTGAGCTAATGGTCACTTCATATGAACAAGTACTTCAGGGCTGTAAATGAAACCTGCCCTCAAAATGTCTTGAGGGAGATAATGGCCAAACTATTTCAAATGGTGACACATACTTTAAGAAAACACTTTGAAGAAATAAGCTCTAATCACAGCTGGAAAAATTAAAAGGACATGTCTTAAAGCTCAATTTCAACACATTATGAGACACATGCAAATTCAACCACAAAGAGGTATCAGCTCACACCACTCAGAATAACCATCAGCAAAAACTACAAAGAATAAATGCTGAAGGTGCTGGGAAGAAATACATACCCTCCACTTTAAGTGGGACGTAACCTGGAAAGAGCCACTAAGGAGAACAGAATAGAGGTGCCTTTAAAAGGTAACCATTGAGCTACCATATGATCTAGCAGACCTATGCCTAGACCTATAAACGAAGAAGAGAGAATTGGAAGGACACAGGCACGCAAATCTACATTGCATAGTATTACAATAGCCAAGATATGGAAGTAACCAAAAAGTCCACCGACAGATGGGTGGACAAAGAAGTACTGCTACCTGTACAGATGGAATAAGAGCTAGTGAAAAAATGAAACAATGCCATTTGCAGCACCATAGATGAGTCTAGAAGTAATCACGCAACTTGGAGTAAGTGAGAAAGCGAAAGACACATATCCTATCATATCACATATAGGTGTTACCTAAAAAATGATACAAACAAAGATATTTCCACAGAGAAACACTATCATAGATTCATTAAAAAAACTTATGGTTCACCAAATGGAAAGGTGTGAGGATTGGATACATTACCATATTGAGGTTAACAGAGAGATACAAACACATGTGAAATATATAATCACCAAAGACCTACGCAATACCAAGAGAAGACTACTCAACATTGTGTCATAACCTACATGGGAAAAGGATCCGAAGAATAGATATATGCATATGTGTGAAAGAACCACATCTTGCACACCTAGAACAAACAAAGCATTGTAATCAAGTTTGCTGTGATAAAAAATAAAAATTAAGTTCAAAATACCAACAAGAAGTAATGAGACATAAACTTAAAGGGCCTTTTCCTCGCACATTCCATTCTAATTTACAACCTAGAACACCACTTCCAGTAAGGCTCTGTTGCCCTAGAAACCAGATTTGGTAAAGGAGAAATGCTGCCGCCTTGTGGCCGATTCCCGCAAGAGCAGCTTTTAACCCACAGCTAATGGTCACTTACCATTCACAAGGACTCAGGGCTGTAAAGGACACCTGCCCTCAAAATTGTGCTGAGGTAGGGAATGGATACAAAAAATTCAAAACAGGCCAAATTTTCAAGAAGATAGTATGAAGAGGTAAGTTTTACTCACTCTCTTTTTAAAGAAAGGAAAATGGATAAAAGCTCCACCTCAGGAAGTATTAGACTCATGCAATCTAATCTACAAAAAGTTTTCAACTCACACCAGTCGACTGACCATTGGCAAAAAGTCTACAAACAATAAATGCTGAAGAGGTTTTAGAGAACTGTGTACCCTCTAGCTGCTGGTGAGATGCAAAAGGGTTAAACGCTAATAATGAGAACAGAAAGGAGCTGCGTTGAAAAGGAAAAATTGAGGTACCATTCAATCCAGCAGGCGCACCAATGGGCCTCTCACCTGAGAAGACCAGAATGAAGAAGACCCGGGCTGCAAAAGCTGCACTGCAGCCTTATTCACCATAGACAAGACAGTGAAGCAACCAAAATGTCCATCAACAGATGAAAGGATAAAGAAGAAGTGGTCCATGTACACAATGAATACTAGCCATGGAAAACAATGAAACACTGCTCTTTGAGGCACCATAGATGATCTTGGAGATAATCACAGAACATGAGGTAAGTCGGAAAGCAAAAGTCCTATATCCTATGATATCACTTATAGGCGTTATCTAATAACTGACACAAATGAACATATTTCCACAGAGAAAGTCAATCACAGACTTATTAAAAAAAACTATGCTTATCTAAAAGGAAAGGTGGGGGGAATGGATAAATGAAGATTAGCGTTACCATATGTATACAAATACATATTATATACATATATCAAAAAGACCGACCATATAGCAAGGAAGGTTTACGGAACACTCTGTAATAATTTACAGGGGAAGAGGATCTCTACATAAATAGGTATATAGAATATGTAGATGAACCAGAGTGTGTACACCTTGGACAAGCAACATTCTAACCATTACCCCAATTGAAAAAATTAAAACAACGAACTAGGAGTAATGAGACATAAACTTATGGGGGGTTTTCCTGGCACATTCCATTCAAATTTACAACCTAGGCAAACGACTTCCAGAACGGCTCTGCTGCCCTAGTACCCAGATTTGGGAATGGAGAAATGCTGCATCCTTGTGGCCGTTTCCCACCACAGCAGCTTTAAACCCACTGCAAAAGGTCACTAAATATTCACCAATTGCAGGTCTGTAAATGACACCTGCCCTCCAAAAAATACTGAGGTCGAAAATCGACCAAAAAATTCTAGAGTGCAACCTTCCAAAAAGAAAATTTGAAGAGGTATATTATACTCACACTTTTGTTCTTTTTTCTTTTAACAGAAAAGAAAAAGGTGTGGAAAAATGATGAATTGTAGGAATTTTTACAGACATGTAAACCCAAATTACAAACACCTATCAGCTCACACCAGTCAGAATGGCCATCAACAAATATGCTGCAAACAAGAAATGCTGACGTGATTGTGGAGAAGTGCGTACCCTCGATTCTAAGGGGGACGTGGTAAGAGCCACTAATGACAGCACAATTGAGGTGCCTTGAAAAGGTAAACGTTGAGCTACCATACCAGTCAATCAATCATAACCACTGCTGGGTCTATCACCTGAGAAAATGAAAATCAAAAATCACAGGCTGGCAATCCTGCCCTCCAGCAATATTTACCATAGGCAACACTTGGAAGCAAGGAAAATGTCCATCAACAGAGGAATGCACCAAGAAGAAGTGGTCCATGTACACAATGGAATATTAGCCATGGAAAACACTGAAGCGCTGCTCTTTGAGGCACCACAGATGAGCCTGGAGATAATCACAAAACATGAAGTAGGTCGGAAAGCAAAAGACCTATAGCCTATAATATCACTTATGGTATTAACTAATAACTGACACAGATGAACATATTTCCAAAGAGAAAGACACTCACAGGCTTAGAAAACAAAACAAACTATGCTCATCTAAAAGGAAAGGAGGGGGGAAATTGAGAAATGAGGATTAGTGTTACTATACATATACAAATACATATTATATACATGTATCAAAAAGACCGAACATATAGCAAGGGAGGTCGATGGAACACTGTAATATTTTACATGGGAAGAGGATCTGTACATTAATAGACATACATAATGTACAAAAGGACCAGATGGTGTACACCTAGGACAAACAATATTCTAAACTTTACCCAGATTAAAAAAATTTTAAAAACCAAGAAGAAGTAATGAGACATAAACTTATGGGGATTTCTCCTGGCAAATTCCATTCTAATTTATAACCTAGGACAATGACTTCCAGAAGGGCTCTGCTGCCCTAGTACCCAGATTGGGGAATGGAGAAAAGCTACCTCCTTGTGGACGTTTCCCACAACAGCAGCTTTGAACCCACTGCAAAAGGTCACTAAATTTTCACCAACTTGCAGTTCTGTAAATGACACCTGCCCTCCAAAAAATTTCTGGGGTCAAAAATCGACCAAAAAATTCAAAAGAGGGCAACCTTCGAAGAAGTCAATTTCAAGAGCTGTATTATACTTACGGTTTTTTTCTTTTAAGAGAAAAGAAAAAGGCGTAGGAATATGATGAATTTAAAAATTTTAATGTCATGCATACCCATATTACAAAAACCTATCAGCTCACAGCAATCAGAATGGCCATTAGGAAAAATGCTGCCAAAAATAAACGGTGAAGGGAGTGTGGAGAAATGCGTACCCTCGGTTGTAAGGGGGGGCATGTAAAGAGCCACTAATGAAAACACAACGTAGGTGCTTTGAAAAGGGAAACATTGAGCTACCAGTCAATCAATCACAACCACTGCTTGGCCTATCACCTGAGAAAATGAGAATCAAAAATCACAGGCTGGCAAACCTGTACGCCAGCAATATTTACCATAGCCAGCACTTGGAAGCAATGAAAATGTCCATCAACCGAGGAATGCACCAAGAAGAAGTGGTCCACGTACACAATGGAATATTACTCTAATAATAAATATAAATTAAATTAAAAACAAACAAAAGCAAGGAGACATCAACATTTGTGGGTTTATCCGGGCACATTGCACTCTAATTTATAACCGAAGAACACCACTGGCCGGTAGGTCTGTTTCCCTAGTACCAGCATGGGGAACGTAGAAAGGCTGCCGCTCTCTGGCCATTACCTGCAAAAGCAGGTTTAAAGCCTGAGCTAATGGTCACTTCATATGAACAAGTACTTCAGGGCTGTAAATGAAACCTGCCCTCAAAATGTCTTGAGGGAGATAATGGCCAAACTATTTCAAATGGTGACACATACTTTAAGAAAACACTTTGAAGAAATAAGCTCTAATCACAGCTGGAAAAATTAAAAGGACATGTCTTAAAGCTCAATTTCAACACATTATGAGACACATGCAAATTCAACCACAAAGAGGTATCAGCTCACACCACTCAGAATAACCATCAGCAAAAACTACAAAGAATAAATGCTGAAGGTGCTGGGAAGAAATACATACCCTCCACTTTAAGTGGGACGTAACCTGGAAAGAGCCACTAAGGAGAACAGAATAGAGGTGCCTTTAAAAGGTAACCATTGAGCTACCATATGATCTAGCAGACCTATGCCTAGACCTATAAACGAAGAAGAGAGAATTGGAAGGACACAGGCACGCAAATCTACATTGCATAGTATTACAATAGCCAAGATATGGAAGTAACCAAAAAGTCCACCGACAGATGGGTGGACAAAGAAGTACTGCTACCTGTACAGATGGAATAAGAGCTAGTGAAAAAATGAAACAATGCCATTTGCAGCACCATAGATGAGTCTAGAAGTAATCACACAACTTGGAGTAAGTGAGAAAGCGAAAGACACATATCCTATCATATCACATATAGGTGTTACCTAAAAAATGATACAAACAAAGATATTTCCACAGAGAAACACTATCATAGATTCATTAAAAAAACTTATGGTTCACCAAATGGAAAGGTGTGAGGATTGGATACATTACCATATTGAGGTTAACAGAGAGATACAAACACATGTGAAATATATAATCACCAAAGACCTACGCAATACCAAGAGAAGACTACTCAACATTGTGTCATAACCTACATGGGAAAAGGATCCGAAGAATAGATATATGCATATGTGTGAAAGAACCACATCTTGCACACCTAGAACAAACAAAACATTGTAATCAAGTTTGCTGTGATAAGAAATAAAAATTAAGTTCAAAATACCAACAAGAAGTAATGAGACATAAACTTAAAGGGCTTTTTCCTCGCACATTCCATTCTAATTTACAACCTAGAACACCACTTCCAGTAAGGCTCTGTTGCCCTAGAAACCAGATTTGGTAAAGGAGAAATGCTGCCGCCTTGTGGCCGATTCCCGCAAGAGCAGCTTTTAACCCACAGCTAATGGTCACTTACCATTCACAAGGACTCAGGGCTGTAAAGGACACCTGCCCTCAAAATTGTGCTGAGGTAGGGAATGGATACAAAAAATTCAAAACAGGCCAAATTTTCAAGAAGATAGTATGAAGAGGTAAGTTTTACTCACTCTCTTTTTAAAGAAAGGAAAATGGATAAAAGCTCCACCTCAGGAAGTATTAGACTCATGCAATCTAATCTACAAAAAGTTTTCAACTCACACCAGTCGACTGACCATTGGCAAAAAGTCTACAAACAATAAATGCTGAAGAGGTTTTAGAGAACTGTGTACCCTCTAGCTGCTGGTGAGATGCAAAAGGGTTAAACGCTAATAATGAGAACAGAAAGGAGCTGCGTTGAAAAGGAAAAATTGAGGTACCATTCAATCCAGCAGGCGCACCAATGGGCCTCTCACCTGAGAAGACCAGAATGAAGAAGACCCGGGCTGCAAAAGCTGCACTGCAGCCTTATTCACCATAGACAAGACAGTGAAGCAACCAAAATGTCCATCAACAGATGAAAGGATAAAGAAGAAGTGGTCCATGTACACAATGAATACTAGCCATGGAAAACAATGAAACACTGCTCTTTGAGGCACCATAGATGATCTTGGAGATAATCACAGAACATGAGGTAAGTCGGAAAGCAAAAGTCCTATATCCTATGATATCACTTATAGGCGTTATCTAATAACTGACACAAATGAACATATTTCCACAGAGAAAGTCAATCACAGACTTATTAAAAAAAAACTATGCTTATCTAAAAGGAAAGGTGGGGGGAATGGATAAATGAAGATTAGCGTTACCATATGTATACAAATACATATTATATACATATATCAAAAAGACCGACCATATAGCAAGGAAGGTTTACGGAACACTCTGTAATAATTTACAGGGGAAGAGGATCTCTACATAAATAGGTATATAGAATATGTAGATGAACCAGAGTGTGTACACCTTGGACAAGCAACATTCTAACCATTACCCCAATTGAAAAAATTAAAACAACGAACTAGGAGTAATGAGACATAAACTTATGGGGGGTTTTCCTGGCACATTCCATTCAAATTTACAACCTAGGCAAACGACTTCCAGAACGGCTCTGCTGCCCTAGTACCCAGATTTGGGAATGGAGAAATGCTGCATCCTTGTGGCCGTTTCCCACCACAGCAGCTTTAAACCCACTGCAAAAGGTCACTAAATATTCACCAATTGCAGGTCTGTAAATGACACCTGCCCTCCAAAAAATACTGAGGTCGAAAATCGACCAAAAAATTCTAGAGTGCAACCTTCCAAAAAGAAAATTTGAAGAGGTATATTATACTCACACTTTTGTTCTTTTTTCTTTTAACAGAAAAGAAAAAGGCGTGGAAAAATGATGAATTGTAGGAATTTTTACAGACATGTAAACCCAAATTACAAACACCTATCAGCTCACACCAGTCAGAATGGCCATCAACAAATATGCTGCAAACAAGAAATGCTGACGTGATTGTGGAGAAGTGCGTACCCTCGATTCTAAGGGGGACGTGGTAAGAGCCACTAA
The DNA here is from genome assembly GCF_965194805.1 of Balaenoptera borealis. Lineage (NCBI taxonomy): Eukaryota > Metazoa > Chordata > Mammalia > Artiodactyla > Balaenopteridae > Balaenoptera > Balaenoptera borealis. Next base: position 80,487,668 of record NC_138873.1, read on the forward strand.
TGACAGCACAATTGAGGTGCCTTGAAAAGGTAAACGTTGAGCTACCATACCAGTCAATCAATCATAACCACTGCTGGGTCTATCACCTGAGAAAATGAAAATCAAAAATCACAGGCTGGCAATCCTGCCCTCCAGCAATATTTACCATAGGCAACACTTGGAAGCAAGGAAAATGTCCATCAACAGAGGAATGCACCAAGAAGAAGTGGTCCATGTACACAATGGAATATTAGCCATGGAAAACACTGAAGCGCTGCTCTTTGAGGCACCACAGATGAGCCTGGAGATAATCACAAAACATGAAGTAGGTCGGAAAGCAAAAGACCTATAGCCTATATTATCACTTATGGCATTATCTAATAACTGACACAGATGAACATATTTCCAAAGAGAAAGACACTCACAGGCTTAGAAAACAAAACAAACTATGCTCATCTAAAAGGAAAGGAGGGGGGAAATTGAGAAATGAGGATTAGTGTTACTATACATATACAAATACATATTATATACATGTATCAAAAAGACCGAACATATAGCAAGGGAGGTCGATGGAACACTGTAATATTTTACATGGGAAGAGGATCTGTACATTAATAGACATACATAATGTACAAAAGGACCAGATGGTGTACACCTAGGACAAACAATATTCTAAACTTTACCCAGATTAAAAAAATTTTAAAAACCAAGAAGAAGTAATGAGACATAAACTTATGGGGATTTCTCCTGGCAAATTCCATTCTAATTTATAACCTAGGACAATGACTTCCAGAAGGGCTCTGCTGCCCTAGTACCCAGATTGGGGAATGGAGAAAAGCTACCTCCTTGTGGACGTTTCCCACAACAGCAGCTTTGAACCCACTGCAAAAGGTCACTAAATTTTCACCAACTTGCAGTTCTGTAAATGACACCTGCCCTCCAAAAAATTTCTGGGGTCAAAAATCGACCAAAAAATTCAAAAGAGGGCAACCTTCGAAGAAGTCAATTTCAAGAGCTCTATTATACTTACGGTTTTTTTCTTTTAAGAGAAAAGAAAAAGGCGTAGGAATATGATGAATTTAAAAATTTTAATGTCATGCATACCCATATTACAAAAACCTATCAGCTCACAGCAATCAGAATGGCCATTAGGAAAAATGCTGCCAAAAATAAACGGTGAAGGGAGTGTGGAGAAATGCGTACCCTCGGTTGTAAGGGGGGGCATGTAAAGAGCCACTAATGAAAACACAACGTAGGTGCTTTGAAAAGGGAAACATTGAGCTACCAGTCAATCAATCACAACCACTGCTTGGCCTATCACCTGAGAAAATGAGAATCAAAAATCACAGGCTGGCAAACCTGTACGCCAGCAATATTTACCATAGCCAGCACTTGGAAGCAATGAAAATGTCCATCAACCGAGGAATGCACCAAGAAGAAGTGGTCCACGTACACAATGGAATATTACTCTAATAATAAATATAAATTAAATTAAAAACAAACAAAAGCAAGGAGACATCAACATTTGTGGGTTTATCCGGGCACATTGCACTCTAATTTATAACCGAAGAACACCACTGGCCAGTAGGTCTGTTTCCCTAGTACCAGCATGGGGAACGTAGAAAGGCTGCCGCTCTCTGGCCATTACCTGCAAAAGCAGGTTTAAAGCCTGAGCTAATGGTCACTTCATATGAACAAGTACTTCAGGGCTGTAAATGAAACCTGCCCTCAAAATGTCTTGAGGGAGATAATGGCCAAACTATTTCAAATGGTGACACATACTTTAAGAAAACACTTTGAAGAAATAAGCTCTAATCACAGCTGGAAAAATTAAAAGGACATGTCTTAAAGCTCAATTTCAACACATTATGAGACACATGCAAATTCAACCACAAAGAGGTATCAGCTCACACCACTCAGAATAACCATCAGCAAAAACTACAAAGAATAAATGCTGAAGGTGCTGGGAAGAAATACATACCCTCCACTTTAAGTGGGACGTAACCTGGAAAGAGCCACTAAGGAGAACAGAATAGAGGTGCCTTTAAAAGGTAACCATTGAGCTACCATATGATCTAGCAGACCTATGCCTAGACCTATAAACGAAGAAGAGAGAATTGGAAGGACACAGGCACGCAAATCTACATTGCATAGTATTACAATAGCCAAGATATGGAAGTAACCAAAAAGTCCACCGACAGATGGGTGGACAAAGAAGTACTGCTACCTGTACAGATGGAATAAGAGCTAGTGAAAAAATGAAACAATGCCATTTGCAGCACCATAGATGAGTCTAGAAGTAATCACGCAACTTGGAGTAAGTGAGAAAGCGAAAGACACATATCCTATCATATCACATATAGGTGTTACCTAAAAAATGATACAAACAAAGATATTTCCACAGAGAAACACTATCATAGATTCATTAAAAAAACTTATGGTTCACCAAATGGAAAGGTGTGAGGATTGGATACATTACCATATTGAGGTTAACAGAGAGATACAAACACATGTGAAATATATAATCACCAAAGACCTACGCAATACCAAGAGAAGACTACTCAACATTGTGTCATAACCTACATGGGAAAAGGATCCGAAGAATAGATATATGCATATGTGTGAAAGAACCACATCTTGCACACCTAGAACAAACAAAGCATTGTAATCAAGTTTGCTGTGATAAAAAATAAAAATTAAGTTCAAAATACCAACAAGAAGTAATGAGACATAAACTTAAAGGGCCTTTTCCTCGCACATTCCATTCTAATTTACAACCTAGAACACGACTTCCAGTAAGGCTCTGTTGCCCTAGAAACCAGATTTGGTAAAGGAGAAATGCTGCCGCCTTGTGGCCGATTCCCGCAAGAGCAGCTTTTAACCCACAGCTAATGGTCACTTACCATTCACAAGGACTCAGGGCTGTAAAGGACACCTGCCCTCAAAATTGTGCTGAGGTAGGGAATGGATACAAAAAATTCAAAACAGGCCAAATTTTCAAGAAGATAGTATGAAGAGGTAAGTTTTACTCACTCTCTTTTTAAAGAAAGGAAAATGGATAAAAGCTCCACCTCAGGAAGTATTAGACTCATGCAATCTAATCTACAAAAAGTTTTCAACTCACACCAGTCGACTGACCATTGGCAAAAAGTCTACAAACAATAAATGCTGAAGAGGTTTTAGAGAACTGTGTACCCTCTAGCTGCTGGTGAGATGCAAAAGGGTTAAACGCTAATAATGAGAACAGAAAGGAGCTGCGTTGAAAAGGAAAAATTGAGGTACCATTCAATCCAGCAGGCGCACCAATGGGCCTCTCACCTGAGAAGACCAGAATGAAGAAGACCCGGGCTGCAAAAGCTGCACTGCAGCCTTATTCACCATAGACAAGACAGTGAAGCAACCAAAATGTCCATCAACAGATGAAAGGATAAAGAAGAAGTGGTCCATGTACACAATGAATACTAGCCATGGAAAACAATGAAACACTGCTCTTTGAGGCACCATAGATGATCTTGGAGATAATCACAGAACATGAGGTAAGTCGGAAAGCAAAAGTCCTATATCCTATGATATCACTTATAGGCGTTATCTAATAACTGACACAAATGAACATATTTCCACAGAGAAAGTCAATCACAGACTTATTAAAAAAAACTATGCTTATCTAAAAGGAAAGGTGGGGGGAATGGATAAATGAAGATTAGCGTTACCATATGTATACAAATACATATTATATACATATATCAAAAAGACCGACCATATAGCAAGGAAGGTTTACGGAACACTCTGTAATAATTTACAGGGGAAGAGGATCTCTACATAAATAGGTATATAGAATATGTAGATGAACCAGAGTGTGTACACCTTGGACAAGCAACATTCTAACCATTACCCCAATTGAAAAAATTAAAACAACGAACTAGGAGTAATGAGACATAAACTTATGGGGGGTTTTCCTGGCACATTCCATTCAAATTTACAACCTAGGCAAACGACTTCCAGAACGGCTCTGCTGCCCTAGTACCCAGATTTGGGAATGGAGAAATGCTGCATCCTTGTGGCCGTTTCCCACCACAGCAGCTTTAAACCCACTGCAAAAGGTCACTAAATATTCACCAATTGCAGGTCTGTAAATGACACCTGCCCTCCAAAAAATACTGAGGTCGAAAATCGACCAAAAAATTCTAGAGTGCAACCTTCCAAAAAGAAAATTTGAAGAGGTATATTATACTCACACTTTTGTTCTTTTTTCTTTTAACAGAAAAGAAAAAGGTGTGGAAAAATGATGAATTGTAGGAATTTTTACAGACATGTAAACCCAAATTACAAACACCTATCAGCTCACACCAGTCAGAATGGCCATCAACAAATATGCTGCAAACAAGAAATGCTGACGTGATTGTGGAGAAGTGCGTACCCTCGATTCTAAGGGGGACGTGGTAAGAGCCACTAATGACAGCACAATTGAGGTGCCTTGAAAAGGTAAACGTTGAGCTACCATACCAGTCAATCAATCATAACCACTGCTGGGTCTATCACCTGAGAAAATGAAAATCAAAAATCACAGGCTGGCAATCCTGCCCTCCAGCAATATTTACCATAGGCAACACTTGGAAGCAAGGAAAATGTCCATCAACAGAGGAATGCACCAAGAAGAAGTGGTCCATGTACACAATGGAATATTAGCCATGGAAAACACTGAAGCGCTGCTCTTTGAGGCACCACAGATGAGCCTGGAGATAATCACAAAACATGAAGTAGGTCGGAAAGCAAAAGACCTATAGCCTATAATATCACTTATGGTATTAACTAATAACTGACACAGATGAACATATTTCCAAAGAGAAAGACACTCACAGGCTTAGAAAACAAAACAAACTATGCTCATCTAAAAGGAAAGGAGGGGGGAAATTGAGAAATGAGGATTAGTGTTACTATACATATACAAATACATATTATATACATGTATCAAAAAGACCGAACATATAGCAAGGGAGGTCGATGGAACACTGTAATATTTTACATGGGAAGAGGATCTGTACATTAATAGACATACATAATGTACAAAAGGACCAGATGGTGTACACCTAGGACAAACAATATTCTAAACTTTACCCAGATTAAAAAAATTTTAAAAACCAAGAAGAAGTAATGAGACATAAACTTATGGGGATTTCTCCTGGCAAATTCCATTCTAATTTATAACCTAGGACAATGACTTCCAGAAGGGCTCTGCTGCCCTAGTACCCAGATTGGGGAATGGAGAAAAGCTACCTCCTTGTGGACGTTTCCCACAACAGCAGCTTTGAACCCACTGCAAAAGGTCACTAAATTTTCACCAACTTGCAGTTCTGTAAATGACACCTGCCCTCCAAAAAATTTCTGGGGTCAAAAATCGACCAAAAAATTCAAAAGAGGGCAACCTTCGAAGAAGTCAATTTCAAGAGCTGTATTATACTTACGGTTTTTTTCTTTTAAGAGAAAAGAAAAAGGCGTAGGAATATGATGAATTTAAAAATTTTAATGTCATGCATACCCATATTACAAAAACCTATCAGCTCACAGCAATCAGAATGGCCATTAGGAAAAATGCTGCCAAAAATAAACGGTGAAGGGAGTGTGGAGAAATGCGTACCCTCGGTTGTAAGGGGGGGCATGTAAAGAGCCACTAATGAAAACACAACGTAGGTGCTTTGAAAAGGGAAACATTGAGCTACCAGTCAATCAATCACAACCACTGCTTGGCCTATCACCTGAGAAAATGAGAATCAAAAATCACAGGCTGGCAAACCTGTACGCCAGCAATATTTACCATAGCCAGCACTTGGAAGCAATGAAAATGTCCATCAACCGAGGAATGCACCAAGAAGAAGTGGTCCACGTACACAATGGAATATTACTCTAATAATAAATATAAATTAAATTAAAAACAAACAAAAGCAAGGAGACATCAACATTTGTGGGTTTATCCGGGCACATTGCACTCTAATTTATAACCGAAGAACACCACTGGCCGGTAGGTCTGTTTCCCTAGTACCAGCATGGGGAACGTAGAAAGGCTGCCGCTCTCTGGCCATTACCTGCAAAAGCAGGTTTAAAGCCTGAGCTAATGGTCACTTCATATGAACAAGTACTTCAGGGCTGTAAATGAAACCTGCCCTCAAAATGTCTTGAGGGAGATAATGGCCAAACTATTTCAAATGGTGACACATACTTTAAGAAAACACTTTGAAGAAATAAGCTCTAATCACAGCTGGAAAAATTAAAAGGACATGTCTTAAAGCTCAATTTCAACACATTATGAGACACATGCAAATTCAACCACAAAGAGGTATCAGCTCACACCACTCAGAATAACCATCAGCAAAAACTACAAAGAATAAATGCTGAAGGTGCTGGGAAGAAATACATACCCTCCACTTTAAGTGGGACGTAACCTGGAAAGAGCCACTAAGGAGAACAGAATAGAGGTGCCTTTAAAAGGTAACCATTGAGCTACCATATGATCTAGCAGACCTATGCCTAGACCTATAAACGAAGAAGAGAGAATTGGAAGGACACAGGCACGCAAATCTACATTGCATAGTATTACAATAGCCAAGATATGGAAGTAACCAAAAAGTCCACCGACAGATGGGTGGACAAAGAAGTACTGCTACCTGTACAGATGGAATAAGAGCTAGTGAAAAAATGAAACAATGCCATTTGCAGCACCATAGATGAGTCTAGAAGTAATCACACAACTTGGAGTAAGTGAGAAAGCGAAAGACACATATCCTATCATATCACATATAGGTGTTACCTAAAAAATGATACAAACAAAGATATTTCCACAGAGAAACACTATCATAGATTCATTAAAAAAACTTATGGTTCACCAAATGGAAAGGTGTGAGGATTGGATACATTACCATATTGAGGTTAACAGAGAGATACAAACACATGTGAAATATATAATCACCAAAGACCTACGCAATACCAAGAGAAGACTACTCAACATTGTGTCATAACCTACATGGGAAAAGGATCCAAAGAATAGATATATGCATATGTGTGAAAGAACCACATCTTGCACACCTAGAACAAACAAAACATTGTAATCAAGTTTGCTGTGATAAGAAATAAAAATTAAGTTCAAAATACCAACAAGAAGTAATGAGACATAAACTTAAAGGGCTTTTTCCTCGCACATTCCATTCTAATTTACAACCTAGAACACCACTTCCAGTAAGGCTCTGTTGCCCTAGAAACCAGATTTGGTAAAGGAGAAATGCTGCCGCCTTGTGGCCGATTCCCGCAAGAGCAGCTTTTAACCCACAGCTAATGGTCACTTACCATTCACAAGGACTCAGGGCTGTAAAGGACACCTGCCCTCAAAATTGTGCTGAGGTAGGGAATGGATACAAAAAATTCAAAACAGGCCAAATTTTCAAGAAGATAGTATGAAGAGGTAAGTTTTACTCACTCTCTTTTTAAAGAAAGGAAAATGGATAAAAGCTCCACCTCAGGAAGTATTAGACTCATGCAATCTAATCTACAAAAAGTTTTCAACTCACACCAGTCGACTGACCATTGGCAAAAAGTCTACAAACAATAAATGCTGAAGAGGTTTTAGAGAACTGTGTACCCTCTAGCTGCTGGTGAGATGCAAAAGGGTTAAACGCTAATAATGAGAACAGAAAGGAGCTGCGTTGAAAAGGAAAAATTGAGGTACCATTCAATCCAGCAGGCGCACCAATGGGCCTCTCACCTGAGAAGACCAGAATGAAGAAGACCCGGGCTGCAAAAGCTGCACTGCAGCCTTATTCACCATAGACAAGACAGTGAAGCAACCAAAATGTCCATCAACAGATGAAAGGATAAAGAAGAAGTGGTCCATGTACACAATGAATACTAGCCATGGAAAACAATGAAACACTGCTCTTTGAGGCACCATAGATGATCTTGGAGATAATCACAGAACATGAGGTAAGTCGGAAAGCAAAAGTCCTATATCCTATGATATCACTTATAGGCGTTATCTAATAACTGACACAAATGAACATATTTCCACAGAGAAAGTCAATCACAGACTTATTAAAAAAAAACTATGCTTATCTAAAAGGAAAGGTGGGGGGAATGGATAAATGAAGATTAGCGTTACCATATGTATACAAATACATATTATATACATATATCAAAAAGACCGACCATATAGCAAGGAAGGTTTACGGAACACTCTGTAATAATTTACAGGGGAAGAGGATCTCTACATAAATAGGTATATAGAATATGTAGATGAACCAGAGTGTGTACACCTTGGACAAGCAACATTCTAACCATTACCCCAATTGAAAAAATTAAAACAACGAACTAGGAGTAATGAGACATAAACTTATGGGGGGTTTTCCTGGCACATTCCATTCAAATTTACAACCTAGGCAAACGACTTCCAGAACGGCTCTGCTGCCCTAGTACCCAGATTTGGGAATGGAGAAATGCTGCATCCTTGTGGCCGTTTCCCACCACAGCAGCTTTAAACCCACTGCAAAAGGTCACTAAATATTCACCAATTGCAGGTCTGTAAATGACACCTGCCCTCCAAAAAATACTGAGGTCGAAAATCGACCAAAAAATTCTAGAGTGCAACCTTCCAAAAAGAAAATTTGAAGAGGTATATTATACTCACACTTTTGTTCTTTTTTCTTTTAACAGAAAAGAAAAAGGCGTGGAAAAATGATGAATTGTAGGAATTTTTACAGACATGTAAACCCAAATTACAAACACCTATCAGCTCACACCAGTCAGAATGGCCATCAACAAATATGCTGCAAACAAGAAATGCTGACGTGATTGTGGAGAAGTGCGTACCCTCGATTCTAAGGGGGACGTGGTAAGAGCCACTAATGACAGCACAATTGAGGTGCCTTGAAAAGGTAAACGTTGAGCTACCATACCAGTCAATCAATCATAACCACTGCTGGGTCTATCACCTGAGAAAATGAAAATCAAAAATCACAGGCTGGCAATCCTGCCCTCCAGCAATATTTACCATAGGCAACACTTGGAAGCAAGGAAAATGTCCATCAACAGAGGAATGCACCAAGAAGAAGTGGTCCATGTACACAATGGAATATTAGCCATGGAAAACACTGAAGCGCTGCTCTTTGAGGCACCACAGATGAGCCTGGAGATAATCACAAAACATGAAGTAGGTCAGAAAGCAAAAGACCTATAGCCTATATTATCACTTATGGCATTATCTAATAACTGACACAGATGAACATATTTCCAAAGAGAAAGACACTCACAGGCTTAGAAAACAAAACAAACTATGCTCATCTAAAAGGAAAGGAGGGGGGAAATTGAGAAATGAGGATTAGTGTTACTATACATATACAAATACATATTATATACATGTATCAAAAAGACCGAACATATAGCAAGGGAGGTCGATGGAACACTGTAATATTTTACATGGGAAGAGGATCTGTACATTAATAGACATACATAATGTACAAAAGGACCAGATGGTGTACACCTAGGACAAACAATATTCTAAACTTTACCCAGATTAAAAAAAATTTAAAAACCAAGAAGAAGTAATGAGACATAAACTTATGGGGATTTCTCCTGGCAAATTCCATTCTAATTTATAACCTAGGACAATGACTTCCAGAAGGGCTCTGCTGCCCTAGTACCCAGATTGGGGAATGGAGAAAAGCTACCTCCTTGTGGACGTTTCCCACAACAGCAGCTTTGAACCCACTGCAAAAGGTCACTAAATTTTCACCAACTTGCAGTTCTGTAAATGACACCTGCCCTCCAAAAAATTTCTGGGGTCAAAAATCGACCAAAAAATTCAAAAGAGGGCAACCTTCGAAGAAGTCAATTTCAAGAGCTGTATTATACTTACGGTTTTTTTCTTTTAAGAGAAAAGAAAAAGGCGTAGGAATATGATGAATTTAAAAATTTTAATGTCATGCATACCCATATTACAAAAACCTATCAGCTCACAGCAATCAGAATGGCCATTAGGAAAAATGCTGCCAAAAATAAACGGTGAAGGAAGTGTGGAGAAATGCGTACCCTCGGTTGTAAGGGGGGGCATGTAAAGAGCCACTAATGAAAACACAACGTAGGTGCTTTGAAAAGGGAAACATTGAGCTACCAGTCAATCAATCACAACCACTGCTTGGCCTATCACCTGAGAAAATGAGAATCAAAAATCACAGGCTGGCAAACCTGTACGCCAGCAATATTTACCATAGCCAGCACTTGGAAGCAATGAAAATGTCCATCAACCGAGGAATGCACCAAGAAGAAGTGGTCCACGTACACAATGGATTATTACTCTAATAATAAATATAAATTAAATTAAAAACAAACAAAAGCAAGGAGACATCAACATTTGTGGGTTTATCCAGGCACACTGCACTCTAATTTATAACCGAAGAACACCACTGGCCGGTAGGTCTGTTTCCCTAGTACCAGCATGGGGAACGTAGAAAGGCTGCCGCTCTCTGGCCATTACCTGCAAAAGCAGGTTTAAAGCCTGAGCTAATGGTCACTTCATATGAACAAGTACTTCAGGGCTGTAAATGAAACCTGCCCTCAAAATGTCTTGAGGGAGATAATGGCCAAACTATTTCAAATGGTGACACATACTTTAAGAAAACACTTTGAAGAAATAAGCTCTAATCACAGCTGGAAAAATTAAAAGGACATGTCTTAAAGCTCAATTTCAACACATTATGAGACACATGCAAATTCAACCACAAAGAGGTATCAGCTCACACCACTCAGAATAACCATCAGCAAAAACTACAAAGAATAAATGCTGAAGGTGCTGGGAAGAAATACATACCCTCCACTTTAAGTGGGACGTAACCTGGAAAGAGCCACTAAGGAGAACAGAATAGAGGTGCCTTTAAAAGGTAACCATTGAGCTACCATATGATCTAGCAGACCTATGCCTAGACCTATAAACGAAGAAGAGAGAATTGGAAGGACACAGGCACGCAAATCTACATTGCATAGTATTACAATAGCCAAGATATGGAAGTAACCAAAAAGTCCACCGACAGATGGGTGGACAAAGAAGTACTGCTACCTGTACAGATGGAATAAGAGCTAGTGAAAAAATGAAACAATGCCATTTGCAGCACCATAGATGAGTCTAGAAGTAATCACGCAACTTGGAGTAAGTGAGAAAGCGAAAGACACATATCCTATCATATCACATATAGGTGTTACCTAAAAAATGATACAAACAAAGATATTTCCACAGAGAAACACTATCATAGATTCATTAAAAAAACTTATGGTTCACCAAATGGAAAGGTGTGAGGATTGGATACATTACCATATTGAGGTTAACAGAGAGATACAAACACATGTGAAATATATAATCACCAAAGACCTACGCAATACCAAGAGAAGACTACTCAACATTGTGTCATAACCTACATGGGAAAAGGATCCGAAGAATAGATATATGCATATGTGTGAAAGAACCACATCTTGCACACCTAGAACAAACAAAGCATTGTAATCAAGTTTGCTGTGATAAAAAATAAAAATTAAGTTCAAAATACCAACAAGAAGTAATGAGACATAAACTTAAAGGGCCTTTTCCTCGCACATTCCATTCTAATTTACAACCTAGAACACCACTTCCAGTAAGGCTCTGTTGCCCTAGAAACCAGATTTGGTAAAGGAGAAATGCTGCCGCCTTGTGGCCGATTCCCGCAAGAGCAGCTTTTAACCCACAGCTAATGGTCACTTACCATTCACAAGGACTCAGGGCTGTAAAGGACACCTGCCCTCAAAATTGTGCTGAGGTAGGGAATGGATACAAAAAATTCAAAACAGGCCAAATTTTCAAGAAGATAGTATGAAGAGGTAAGTTTTACTCACTCTCTTTTTAAAGAAAGGAAAATGGATAAAAGCTCCACCTCAGGAAGTATTAGACTCATGCAATCTAATCTACAAAAAGTTTTCAACTCACACCAGTCGACTGACCATTGGCAAAAAGTCTACAAACAATAAATGCTGAAGAGATTTTAGAGAACTGTGTACCCTCTAGCTGCTGGTGAGATGCAAAAGGGTTAAACGCTAATAATGAGAACAGAAAGGAGCTGCGTTGAAAAGGAAAAATTGAGGTACCATTCAATCCAGCAGACGCACCAATGGGCCTCTCACCTGAGAAGACCAGAATGAAGAAGACCCGGGCTGCAAAAGCTGCACTGCAGCCTTATTCACCATAGACAAGACAGTGAAGCAACCAAAATGTCCATCAACAGATGAAAGGATAAAGAAGAAGTGGTCCATGTACACAATGAATACTAGCCATGGAAAACAATGAAACACTGCTCTTTGAGGCACCATAGATGATCTTGGAGATAATCACAGAACATGAGGTAAGTCGGAAAGCAAAAGTCCTATATCCTATGATATCACTTATAGGCGTTATCTAATAACTGACACAAATGAACATATTTCCACAGAGAAAGTCAATCACAGACTTATTAAAAAAAACCTATGCTTATCTAAAAGGAAAGGTGGGGGGAATGGATAAATGAAGATTAGCGTTACCATATGTATACAAATACATATTATATACATATATCAAAAAGACCGACCATATAGCAAGGAAGGTTTACGGAACACTCTGTAATAATTTACAGGGGAAGAGGATCTCTACATAAATAGGTATATAGAATATGTAGATGAACCAGAGTGTGTACACCTTGGACAAGCAACATTCTAACCATTACCCCAATTGAAAAAATTAAAACAACGAACTAGGAGTAATGAGACATAAACTTATGGGGGGTTTTCCTGGCACATTCCATTCAAATTTACAACCTAGGCAAACGACTTCCAGAACGGCTCTGCTGCCCTAGTACCCAGATTTGGGAATGGAGAAATGCTGCATCCTTGTGGCCGTTTCCCACCACAGCAGCTTTAAACCCACTGCAAAAGGTCACTAAATATTCACCAATTGCAGGTCTGTAAATGACACCTGCCCTCCAAAAAATACTGAGGTCGAAAATCGACCAAAAAATTCTAGAGTGCAACCTTCCAAAAAGAAAATTTGAAGAGGTATATTATACTCACACTTTTGTTCTTTTTTCTTTTAACAGAAAAGAAAAAGGCGTGGAAAAATGATGAATTGTAGGAATTTTTACAGACATGTAAACCCAAATTACAAACACCTATCAGCTCACACCAGTCAGAATGGCCATCAACAAATATGCTGCAAACAAGAAATGCTGACGTGATTGTGGAGAAGTGCGTACCCTCGATTCTAAGGGGGACGTGGTAAGAGCCACTAATGAGAGCACAATTGAGGTGCCTTGAAAAGGTAAACGTTGAGCTACCATACCAGTCAATCAATCATAACCACTGCTGGGTCTATCACCTGAGAAAATGAAAATCACAAATCACAGGCTGGCAATCCTGCCCTCCAGCAATATTTACCATAGGCAACACTTGGAAGCAAGGAAAATGTCCATCAACAGAGGAATGCACCAAGAAGAAGTGGTCCATGTACACAATGGAATATTAGCCATGGAAAACACTGAAGCGCTGCTCTTTGAGGCACCACAGATGAGCCTGGAGATAATCACAAAACATGAAGTAGGTCGGAAAGCAAAAGACCTATAGCCTATATTATCACTTATGGCATTATCTAATAACTGACACAGATGAACATATTTCCAAAGAGAAAGACACTCACAGGCTTAGAAAACAAAACAAACTATGCTCATCTAAAAGGAAAGGAGGGGGGAAATTGAGAAATGAGGATTAGTGTTACTATACATATACAAATACATATTATATACATGTATCAAAAAGACCGAACATATAGCAAGGGAGGTCGATGGAACACTGTAATATTTTACATGGGAAGAGGATCTGTACATTAATAGACATACATAATGTACAAAAGGACCAGATGGTGTACACCTAGGACAAACAATATTCTAAACTTTACCCAGATTAAAAAAATTTTAAAAACCAAGATGAAGTAATGAGACATAAACTTATGGGGATTTCTCCTGGCAAATTCCATTCTAATTTATAACCTAGGACAATGACTTCCAGAAGGGCTCTGCTGCCCTAGTACCCAGATTGGGGAATGGAGAAAAGCTACCTCCTTGTGGACGTTTCCCACAACAGCAGCTTTGAACCCACTGCAAAAGGTCACTAAATTTTCACCAACTTGCAGTTCTGTAAATGACACCTGCCCTCCAAAAAATTTCTGGGGTCAAAAATCGACCAAAAAATTCAAAAGAGGGCAACCTTCGAAGAAGTCAATTTCAAGAGCTGTATTATACTTACGGTTTTTTTCTTTTAAGAGAAAAGAAAAAGGCGTAGGAATATGATGAATTTAAAAATTTTAATGTCATGCATACCCATATTACAAAAACCTATCAGCTCACAGCAATCAGAATGGCCATTAGGAAAAATGCTGCCAAAAATAAACGGTGAAGGGAGTGTGGAGAAATGCGTACCCTCGGTTGTAAGGGGGGGCATGTAAAGAGCCACTAATGAAAACACAACGTAGGTGCTTTGAAAAGGGAAACATTGAGCTACCAGTCAATCAATCACAACCACTGCTTGGCCTATCACCTGAGAAAATGAGAATCAAAAATCACAGGCTGGTAAACCTGTACGCCAGCAATATTTACCATAGCCAGCACTTGGAAGCAATGAAAATGTCCATCAACCGAGGAATGCACCAAGAAGAAGTGGTCCACGTACACAATGGAATATTACTCTAATAATAAATATAAATTAAATTAAAAACAAACAAAAGCAAGGAGACATCAACATTTGTGGGTTTATCCGGGCACATTGCACTCTAATTTATAACCGAAGAACACCACTGGCCGGTAGGTCTGTTTCCCTAGTACCAGCATGGGGAACGTAGAAAGGCTGCCGCTCTCTGGCCATTACCTGCAAAAGCAGGTTTAAAGCCTGAGCTAATGGTCACTTCATATGAACAAGTACTTCAGGGCTGTAAATGAAACCTGCCCTCAAAATGTCTTGAGGGAGATAATGGCCAAACTATTTCAAATGGTGACACATACTTTAAGAAAACACTTTGAAGAAATAAGCTCTAATCACAGCTGGAAAAATTAAAAGGACATGTCTTAAAGCTCAATTTCAACACATTATGAGACACATGCAAATTCAACCACAAAGAGGTATCAGCTCACACCACTCAGAATAACCATCAGCAAAAACTACAAAGAATAAATGCTGAAGGTGCTGGGAAGAAATACATACCCTCCACTTTAAGTGGGACGTAACCTGGAAAGAGCCACTAAGGAGAACAGAATAGAGGTGCCTTTAAAAGGTAACCATTGAGCTACCATATGATCTAGCAGACCTATGCCTAGACCTATAAACGAAGAAGAGAGAATTGGAAGGACACAGGCACGCAAATCTACATTGCATAGTATTACAATAGCCAAGATATGGAAGTAACCAAAAAGTCCACCGACAGATGGGTGGACAAAGAAGTACTGCTACCTGTACAGATGGAATAAGAGCTAGTGAAAAAATGAAACAATGCCATTTGCAGCACCATAGATGAGTCTAGAAGTAATCACGCAACTTGGAGTAAGTGAGAAAGCGAAAGACACATATCCTATCATATCACATATAGGTGTTACCTAAAAAATGATACAAACAAAGATATTTCCACAGAGAAACACTATCATAGATTCATTAAAAAAACTTATGGTTCACCAAATGGAAAGGTGTGAGGATTGGATACATTACCATATTGAGGTTAACAGAGAGATACAAACACATGTGAAATATATAATCACCAAAGACCTACGCAATACCAAGAGAAGACTACTCAACATTGTGTCATAACCTACATGGGAAAAGGATCCGAAGAATAGATATATGCATATGTGTGAAAGAACCACATCTTGCACACCTAGAACAAACAAAACATTGTAATCAAGTTTGCTGTGATAAAAAATAAAAATTAAGTTCAAAATACCAACAAGAAGTAATGAGACATAAACTTAAAGGGCTTTTTCCTCGCACATTCCATTCTAATTTACAACCTAGAACACCACTTCCAGTAAGGCTCTGTTGCCCTAGAAACCAGATTTGGTAAAGGAGAAATGCTGCCGCCTTGTGGCCGATTCCCGCAAGAGCAGCTTTTAACCCACAGCTAATGGTCACTTACCATTCACAAGGACTCAGGGCTGTAAAGGACACCTGCCCTCAAAATTGTGCTGAGGTAGGGAATGGATACAAAAAATTCAAAACAGGCCAAATTTTCAAGAAGATAGTATGAAGAGGTAAGTTTTACTCACTCTCTTTTTAAAGAAAGGAAAATGGATAAAAGCTCCACCTCAGGAAGTATTAGACTCATGCAATCTAATCTACAAAAAGTTTTCAACTCACACCAGTCGACTGACCATTGGCAAAAAGTCTACAAACAATAAATGCTGAAGAGGTTTTAGAGAACTGTGTACCCTCTAGCTGCTGGTGAGATGCAAAAGGGTTAAACGCTAATAATGAGAACAGAAAGGAGCTGCGTTGAAAAGGAAAAATTGAGGTACCATTCAATCCAGCAGGCGCACCAATGGGCCTCTCACCTGAGAAGACCAGAATGAAGAAGACCCGGGCTGCAAAAGCTGCACTGCAGCCTTATTCACCATAGACAAGACAGTGAAGCAACCAAAATGTCCATCAACAGATGAAAGGATAAAGAAGAAGTGGTCCATGTACACAATGAATACTAGCCATGGAAAACAATGAAACACTGCTCTTTGAGGCACCATAGATGATCTTGGAGATAATCACAGAACATGAGGTAAGTCGGAAAGCAAAAGTCCTATATCCTATGATATCACTTATAGGCGTTATCTAATAACTGACACAAATGAACATATTTCCACAGAGAAAGTCAATCACAGACTTATTAAAAAAAAACTATGCTTATCTAAAAGGAAAGGTGGGGGGAATGGATAAATGAAGATTAGCGTTACCATATGTATACAAATACATATTATATACATATATCAAAAAGACCGACCATATAGCAAGGAAGGTTTACGGAACACTCTGTAATAATTTACAGGGGAAGAGGATCTCTACATAAATAGGTATATAGAATATGTAGATGAACCAGAGTGTGTACACCTTGGACAAGCAACATTCTAACCATTACCCCAATTGAAAAAATTAAAACAACGAACTAGGAGTAATGAGACATAAACTTATGGGGGGTTTTCCTGGCACATTCCATTCAAATTTACAACCTAGGCAAACGACTTCCAGAACGGCTCTGCTGCCCTAGTACCCAGATTTGGGAATGGAGAAATGCTGCATCCTTGTGGCTGTTTCCCACCACAGCAGCTTTAAACCCACTGCAAAAGGTCACTAAATATTCACCAATTGCAGGTCTGTAAATGACACCTGCCCTCCAAAAAATAATGAGGTCGAAAATCGACCAAAAAATTCTAGAGTGCAACCTTCCAAAAAGAAAATTTGAAGAGGTATATTATACTCACACTTTTGTTCTTTTTTCTTTTAACAGAAAAGAAAAAGGCGTGGAAAAATGATGAATTGTAGGAATTTTTACAGACATGTAAACCCAAATTACAAACACCTATCAGCTCACACCAGTCAGAATGGCCATCAACAAATATGCTGCAAACAAGAAATGCTGACGTGATTGTGGAGAAGTGCGTACCCTCGATTCTAAGGGGGACGTGGTAAGAGCCACTAATGACAGCACAATTGAGGTGCCTTGAAAAGGTAAACGTTGAGCTACCATACCAGTCAATCAATCATAACCACTGCTGGGTCTATCACCTGAGAAAATGAAAATCAAAAATCACAGGCTGGCAATCCTGCCCTCCAGCAATATTTACCATAGGCAACACTTGGAAGCAAGGAAAATGTCCATCAACAGAGGAATGCACCAAGAAGAAGTGGTCCATGTACACAATGGAATATTAGCCATGGAAAACACTGAAGCGCTGCTCTTTGAGGCACCACAGATGAGCCTGGAGATAATCACAAAACATGAAGTAGGTCGGAAAGCAAAAGACCTATAGCCTATATTATCACTTATGGCATTATCTAATAACTGACACAGATGAACATATTTCCAAAGAGAAAGACACTCACAGGCTTAGAAAACAAAACAAACTATGCTCATCTAAAAGGAAAGGAGGGGGGAAATTGAGAAATGAGGATTAGTGTTACTATACATATACAAATACATATTATATACATGTATCAAAAAGACCGAACATATAGCAAGGGAGGTCGATGGAACACTGTAATATTTTACATGGGAAGAGGATCTGTACATTAATAGACATACATAATGTACAAATGGACCAGATGGTGTACACCTAGGACAAACAATATTCTAAACTTTACCCAGATTAAAAAAATTTTAAAAACCAAGAAGAAGTAATGAGACATAAACTTATGGGGATTTCTCCTGGCAAATTCCATTCTAATTTATAACCTAGGACAATGACTTCCAGAAGGGCTCTGCTGCCCTAGTACCCAGATTGGGGAATGGAGAAAAGCTACCTCCTTGTGGACGTTTCCCACAACAGCAGCTTTGAACCCACTGCAAAAGGTCACTAAATTTTCACCAACTTGCAGTTCTGTAAATGACACCTGCCCTCCAAAAAATTTCTGGGGTCAAAAATCGACCAAAAAATTCAAAAGAGGGCAACCTTCGAAGAAGTCAATTTCAAGAGCTGTATTATACTTACGGTTTTTTTCTTTTAAGAGAAAAGAAAAAGGCGTAGGAATATGATGAATTTAAAAATTTTAATGTCATGCATACCCATATTACAAAAACCTATCAGCTCACAGCAATCAGAATGGCCATTAGGAAAAATGCTGCCAAAAATAAACGGTGAAGGGAGTGTGGAGAAATGCGTACCCTCGGTTGTAAGGGGGGGCATGTAAAGAGCCACTAATGAAAACACAACGTAGGTGCTTTGAAAAGGGAAACATTGAGCTACCAGTCAATCAATCACAACCACTGCTTGGCCTATCACCTGAGAAAATGAGAATCAAAAATCACAGGCTGGCAAACCTGTACGCCAGCAATATTTACCATAGCCAGCACTTGGAAGCAATGAAAATGTCCATCAACCGAGGAATGCACCAAGAAGAAGTGGTCCACGTACACAATGGAATATTACTCTAATAATAAATATAAATTAAATTAAAAACAAACAAAAGCAAGGAGACATCAACATTTGTGGGTTTATCCGGGCACATTGCACTCTAATTTATAACCGAAGAACACCACTGGCCGGTAGGTCTGTTTCCCTAGTACCAGCATGGGGAACGTAGAAAGGCTGCCGCTCTCTGGCCATTACCTGCAAAAGCAGGTTTAAAGCCTGAGCTAATGGTCACTTCATATGAACAAGTACTTCAGGGCTGTAAATGAAACCTGCCCTCAAAATGTCTTGAGGGAGATAATGGCCAAACTATTTCAAATGGTGACACATACTTTAAGAAAACACTTTGAAGAAATAAGCTCTAATCACAGCTGGAAAAATTAAAAGGACATGTCTTAAAGCTCAATTTCAACACATTATGAGACACATGCAAATTCAACCACAAAGAGGTATCAGCTCACACCACTCAGAATAACCATCAGCAAAAACTACAAAGAATAAATGCTGAAGGTGCTGGGAAGAAATACATACCCTCCACTTTAAGTGGGACGTAACCTGGAAAGAGCCACTAAGGAGAACAGAATAGAGGTGCCTTTAAAAGGTAACCATTGAGCTACCATATGATCTAGCAGACCTATGCCTAGACCTATAAACGAAGAAGAGAGAATTGGAAGGACACAGGCACGCAAATCTACATTGCATAGTATTACAATAGCCAAGATATGGAAGTAACCAAAAAGTCCACCGACAGATGGGTGGACAAAGAAGTACTGCTACCTGTACAGATGGAATAAGAGCTAGTGAAAAAATGAAACAATGCCATTTGCAGCACCATAGATGAGTCTAGAAGTAATCACGCAACTTGGAGTAAGTGAGAAAGCGAAAGACACATATCCTATCATATCACATATAGGTGTTACCTAAAAAATGATACAAACAAAGATATTTCCACAGAGAAACACTATCATAGATTCATTAAAAAAACTTATGGTTCACCAAATGGAAAGGTGTGAGGATTGGATACATTACCATATTGAGGTTAACAGAGAGATACAAACACATGTGAAATATATAATCACCAAAGACCTACGCAATACCAAGAGAAGACTACTCAACATTGTGTCATAACCTACATGGGAAAAGGATCCGAAGAATAGATATATGCATATGTGTGAAAGAACCACATCTTGCACACCTAGAACAAACAAAACATTGTAATCAAGTTTGCTGTGATAAGAAATAAAAATTAAGTTCAAAATACCAACAAGAAGTAATGAGACATAAACTTAAAGGGCTTTTTCCTCGCACATTCCATTCTAATTTACAACCTAGAACACCACTTCCAGTAAGGCTCTGTTGCCCTAGAAACCAGATTTGGTAAAGGAGAAATGCTGCCGCCTTGTGGCCGATTCCCGCAAGAGCAGCTTTTAACCCACAGCTAATGGTCACTTACCATTCACAAGGACTCAGGGCTGTAAAGGACACCTGCCCTCAAAATTGTGCTGAGGTAGGGAATGGATACAAAAAATTCAAAACAGGCCAAATTTTCAAGAAGATAGTATGAAGAGGTAAGTTTTACTCACTCTCTTTTTAAAGAAAGGAAAATGGATAAAAGCTCCACCTCAGGAAGTATTAGACTCATGCAATCTAATCTACAAAAAGTTTTCAACTCACACCAGTCGACTGACCATTGGCAAAAAGTCTACAAACAATAAATGCTGAAGAGGTTTTAGAGAACTGTGTACCCTCTAGCTGCTGGTGAGATGCAAAAGGGTTAAACGCTAATAATGAGAACAGAAAGGAGCTGCGTTGAAAAGGAAAAATTGAGGTACCATTCAATCCAGCAGACGCACCAATGGGCCTCTCACCTGAGAAGACCAGAATGAAGAAGACCCGGGCTGCAAAAGCTGCACTGCAGCCTTATTCACCATAGCCAAGACAGTGAAGCAACCAAAATGTCCATCAACAGATGAAAGGATAAAGAAGAAGTGGTCCATGTACACAATGAATACTAGCCATGGAAAACAATGAAACACTGCTCTTTGAGGCACCATAGATGATCTTGGAGATAATCACAGAACATGAGGTAAGTCGGAAAGCAAAAGTCCTATATCCTATGATATCACTTATAGGCGTTATCTAATAACTGACACAAATGAACATATTTCCACAGAGAAAGTCAATCACAGACTTATTAAAAAAAAACTATGCTTATCTAAAAGGAAAGGTGGGGGGAATGGATAAATGAAGATTAGCGTTACCATATGTATACAAATACATATTATATACATATATCAAAAAGACCGACCATATAGCAAGGAAGGTTTACGGAACACTCTGTAATAATTTACAGGGGAAGAGGATCTCTACATAAATAGGTATATAGAATATGTAGATGAACCAGAGTGTGTACACCTTGGACAAGCAACATTCTAACCATTACCCCAATTGAAAAAATTAAAACAACGAACTAGGAGTAATGAGACATAAACTTATGGGGGGTTTTCCTGGCACATTCCATTCAAATTTACAACCTAGGCAAACGACTTCCAGAACGGCTCTGCTGCCCTAGTACCCAGATTTGGGAATGGAGAAATGCTGCATCCTTGTGGCCGTTTCCCACCACAGCAGCTTTAAACCCACTGCAAAAGGTCACTAAATATTCACCAATTGCAGGTCTGTAAATGACACCTGCCCTCCAAAAAATACTGAGGTCGAAAATCGACCAAAAAATTCTAGAGTGCAACCTTCCAAAAAGAAAATTTGAAGAGGTATATTATACTCACACTTTTGTTCTTTTTTCTTTTAACAGAAAAGAAAAAGGCGTGGAAAAATGATGAATTGTAGGAATTTTTACAGACATGTAAACCCAAATTACAAACACCTATCAGCTCACACCAGTCAGAATGGCCATCAACAAATATGCTGCAAACAAGAAATGCTGACGTGATTGTGGAGAAGTGCGTACCCTCGATTCTAAGGGGGACGTGGTAAGAGCCACTAATGACAGCACAATTGAGGTGCCTTGAAAAGGTAAACGTTGAGCTACCATACCAGTCAATCAATCATAACCACTGCTGGGTCTATCACCTGAGAAAATGAAAATCAAAAATCACAGGCTGGCAATCCTGCCCTCCAGCAATATTTACCATAGGCAACACTTGGAAGCAAGGAAAATGTCCATCAACAGAGGAATGCACCAAGAAGAAGTGGTCCATGTACACAATGGAATATTAGCCATGGAAAACACTGAAGCGCTGCTCTTTGAGGCACCACAGATGAGCCTGGAGATAATCACAAAACATGAAGTAGGTCGGAAAGCAAAAGACCTATAGCCTATATTATCACTTATGGCATTATCTAATAACTGACACAGATGAACATATTTCCAAAGAGAAAGACACTCACAGGCTTAGAAAACAAAACAAACTATGCTCATCTAAAAGGAAAGGAGGGGGGAAATTGAGAAATGAGGATTAGTGTTACTATACATATACAAATACATATTATATACATGTATCAAAAAGACCGAACATATAGCAAGGGAGGTCGATGGAACACTGTAATATTTTACATGGGAAGAGGATCTGTACATTAATAGACATACATAATGTACAAATGGACCAGATGGTGTACACCTAGGACAAACAATATTCTAAACTTTACCCAGATTAAAAAAATTTTAAAAACCAAGAAGAAGTAATGAGACATAAACTTATGGGGATTTCTCCTGGCAAATTCCATTCTAATTTATAACCTAGGACAATGACTTCCAGAAGGGCTCTGCTGCCCTAGTACCCAGATTGGGGAATGGAGAAAAGCTACCTCCTTGTGGACGTTTCCCACAACAGCAGCTTTGAACCCACTGCAAAAGGTCACTAAATTTTCACCAACTTGCAGTTCTGTAAATGACACCTGCCCTCCAAAAAATTTCTGGGGTCAAAAATCGACCAAAAAATTCAAAAGAGGGCAACCTTCGAAGAAGTCAATTTCAAGAGCTGTATTATACTTACGGTTTTTTTCTTTTAAGAGAAAAGAAAAAGGCGTAGGAATATGATGAATTTAAAAATTTTAATGTCATGCATACCCATATTACAAAAACCTATCAGCTCACAGCAATCAGAATGGCCATTAGGAAAAATGCTGCCAAAAATAAACGGTGAAGGGAGTGTGGAGAAATGCGTACCCTCGGTTGTAAGGGGGGGCATGTAAAGAGCCACTAATGAAAACACAACGTAGGTGCTTTGAAAAGGGAAACATTGAGCTACCAGTCAATCAATCACAACCACTGCTTGGCCTATCACCTGAGAAAATGAGAATCAAAAATCACAGGCTGGCAAACCTGTACGCCAGCAATATTTACCATAGCCAGCACTTGGAAGCAATGAAAATGTCCATCAACCGAGGAATGCACCAAGAAGAAGTGGTCCACGTACACAATGGAATATTACTCTAATAATAAATATAAATTAAATTAAAAACAAACAAAAGCAAGGAGACATCAACATTTGTGGGTTTATCCGGGCACATTGCACTCTAATTTATAACCGAAGAACACCACTGGCCGGTAGGTCTGTTTCCCTAGTACCAGCATGGGGAACGTAGAAAGGCTGCCGCTCTCTGGCCATTACCTGCAAAAGCAGGTTTAAAGCCTGAGCTAATGGTCACTTCATATGAACAAGTACTTCAGGGCTGTAAATGAAACCTGCCCTCAAAATGTCTTGAGGGAGATAATGGCCAAACTATTTCAAATGGTGACACATACTTTAAGAAAACACTTTGAAGAAATAAGCTCTAATCACAGCTGGAAAAATTAAAAGGACATGTCTTAAAGCTCAATTTCAACACATTATGAGACACATGCAAATTCAACCACAAAGAGGTATCAGCTCACACCACTCAGAATAACCATCAGCAAAAACTACAAAGAATAAATGCTGAAGGTGCTGGGAAGAAATACATACCCTCCACTTTAAGTGGGACGTAACCTGGAAAGAGCCACTAAGGAGAACAGAATAGAGGTGCCTTTAAAAGGTAACCATTGAGCTACCATATGATCTAGCAGACCTATGCCTAGACCTATAAACGAAGAAGAGAGAATTGGAAGGACACAGGCACGCAAATCTACATTGCATAGTATTACAATAGCCAAGATATGGAAGTAACCAAAAAGTCCACCGACAGATGGGTGGACAAAGAAGTACTGCTACCTGTACAGATGGAATAAGAGCTAGTGAAAAAATGAAACAATGCCATTTGCAGCACCATAGATGAGTCTAGAAGTAATCACGCAACTTGGAGTAAGTGAGAAAGCGAAAGACACATATCCTATCATATCACATATAGGTGTTACCTAAAAAATGATACAAACAAAGATATTTCCACAGAGAAACACTATCATAGATTCATTAAAAAAACTTATGGTTCACCAAATGGAAAGGTGTGAGGATTGGATACATTACCATATTGAGGTTAACAGAGAGATACAAACACATGTGAAATATATAATCACCAAAGACCTACGCAATACCAAGAGAAGACTACTCAACATTGTGTCATAACCTACATGGGAAAAGGATCCGAAGAATAGATATATGCATATGTGTGAAAGAACCACATCTTGCACACCTAGAACAAACAAAACATTGTAATCAAGTTTGCTGTGATAAGAAATAAAAATTAAGTTCAAAATACCAACAAGAAGTAATGAGACATAAACTTAAAGGGCTTTTTCCTCGCACATTCCATTCTAATTTACAACCTAGAACACCACTTCCAGTAAGGCTCTGTTGCCCTAGAAACCAGATTTGGTAAAGGAGAAATGCTGCCGCCTTGTGGCCGATTCCCGCAAGAGCAGCTTTTAACCCACAGCTAATGGTCACTTACCATTCACAAGGACTCAGGGCTGTAAAGGACACCTGCCCTCAAAATTGTGCTGAGGTAGGGAATGGATACAAAAAATTCAAAACAGGCCAAATTTTCAAGAAGATAGTATGAAGAGGTAAGTTTTACTCACTCTCTTTTTAAAGAAAGGAAAATGGATAAAAGCTCCACCTCAGGAAGTATTAGACTCATGCAATCTAATCTACAAAAAGTTTTCAACTCACACCAGTCGACTGACCATTGGCAAAAAGTCTACAAACAATAAATGCTGAAGAGGTTTTAGAGAACTGTGTACCCTCTAGCTGCTGGTGAGATGCAAAAGGGTTAAACGCTAATAATGAGAACAGAAAGGAGCTGCGTTGAAAAGGAAAAATTGAGGTACCATTCAATCCAGCAGACGCACCAATGGGCCTCTCACCTGAGAAGACCAGAATGAAGAAGACCCGGGCTGCAAAAGCTGCACTGCAGCCTTATTCACCATAGCCAAGACAGTGAAGCAACCAAAATGTCCATCAACAGATGAAAGGATAAAGAAGAAGTGGTCCATGTACACAATGAATACTAGCCATGGAAAACAATGAAACACTGCTCTTTGAGGCACCATAGATGATCTTGGAGATAATCACAGAACATGAGGTAAGTCGGAAAGCAAAAGTCCTATATCCTATGATATCACTTATAGGCGTTATCTAATAACTGACACAAATGAACATATTTCCACAGAGAAAGTCAATCACAGACTTATTAAAAAAAAACTATGCTTATCTAAAAGGAAAGGTGGGGGGAATGGATAAATGAAGATTAGCGTTACCATATGTATACAAATACATATTATATACATATATCAAAAAGACCGACCATATAGCAAGGAAGGTTTACGGAACACTCTGTAATAATTTACAGGGGAAGAGGATCTCTACATAAATAGGTATATAGAATATGTAGATGAACCAGAGTGTGTACACCTTGGACAAGCAACATTCTAACCATTACCCCAATTGAAAAAATTAAAACAACGAACTAGGAGTAATGAGACATAAACTTATGGGGGGTTTTCCTGGCACATTCCATTCAAATTTACAACCTAGGCAAACGACTTCCAGAACGGCTCTGCTGCCCTAGTACCCAGATTTGGGAATGGAGAAATGCTGCATCCTTGTGGCCGTTTCCCACCACAGCAGCTTTAAACCCACTGCAAAAGGTCACTAAATATTCACCAATTGCAGGTCTGTAAATGACACCTGCCCTCCAAAAAATACTGAGGTCGAAAATCGACCAAAAAATTCTAGAGTGCAACCTTCCAAAAAGAAAATTTGAAGAGGTATATTATACTCACACTTTTGTTCTTTTTTCTTTTAACAGAAAAGAAAAAGGCGTGGAAAAATGATGAATTGTAGGAATTTTTACAGACATGTAAACCCAAATTACAAACACCTATCAGCTCACACCAGTCAGAATGGCCATCAACAAATATGCTGCAAACAAGAAATGCTGACGTGATTGTGGAGAAGTGCGTACCCTCGATTCTAAGGGGGACGTGGTAAGAGCCACTAATGACAGCACAATTGAGGTGCCTTGAAAAGGTAAACGTTGAGCTACCATACCAGTCAATCAATCATAACCACTGCTGGGTCTATCACCTGAGAAAATGAAAATCAAAAATCACAGGCTGGCAATCCTGCCCTCCAGCAATATTTACCATAGGCAACACTTGGAAGCAAGGAAAATGTCCATCAACAGAGGAATGCACCAAGAAGAAGTGGTCCATGTACACAATGGAATATTAGCCATGGAAAACACTGAAGCGCTGCTCTTTGAGGCACCACAGATGAGCCTGGAGATAATCACAAAACATGAAGTAGGTCAGAAAGCAAAAGACCTATAGCCTATATTATCACTTATGGCATTATCTAATAACTGACACAGATGAACATATTTCCAAAGAGAAAGACACTCACAGGCTTAGAAAACAAAACAAACTATGCTCATCTAAAAGGAAAGGAGGGGGGAAATTGAGAAATGAGGATTAGTGTTACTATACATATACAAATACATATTATATACATGTATCAAAAAGACCGAACATATAGCAAGGGAGGTCGATGGAACACTGTAATATTTTACATGGGAAGAGGATCTGTACATTAATAGACATACATAATGTACAAAAGGACCAGATGGTGTACACCTAGGACAAACAATATTCTAAACTTTACCCAGATTAAAAAAATTTTAAAAACCAAGAAGAAGTAATGAGACATAAACTTATGGGGATTTCTCCTGGCAAATTCCATTCTAATTTATAACCTAGGACAATGACTTCCAGAAGGGCTCTGCTGCCCTAGTACCCAGATTGGGGAATGGAGAAAAGCTACCTCCTTGTGGACGTTTCCCACAACAGCAGCTTTGAACCCACTGCAAAAGGTCACTAAATTTTCACCAACTTGCAGTTCTGTAAATGACACCTGCCCTCCAAAAAATTTCTGGGGTCAAAAATCGACCAAAAAATTCAAAAGAGGGCAACCTTCGAAGAAGTCAATTTCAAGAGCTCTATTATACTTACGGTTTTTTTCTTTTAAGAGAAAAGAAAAAGGCGTAGGAATATGATGAATTTAAAAATTTTAATGTCATGCATACCCATATTACAAAAACCTATCAGCTCACAGCAATCAGAATGGCCATTAGGAAAAATGCTGCCAAAAATAAACGGTGAAGGGAGTGTGGAGAAATGCGTACCCTCGGTTGTAAGGGGGGGCATGTAAAGAGCCACTAATGAAAACACAACGTAGGTGCTTTGAAAAGGGAAACATTGAGCTACCAGTCAATCAATCACAACCACTGCTTGGCCTATCACCTGAGAAAATGAGAATCAAAAATCACAGGCTGGCAAACCTGTACGCCAGCAATATTTACCATAGCCAGCACTTGGAAGCAATGAAAATGTCCATCAACCGAGGAATGCACCAAGAAGAAGTGGTCCACGTACACAATGGAATATTACTCTAATAATAAATATAAATTAAATTAAAAACAAACAAAAGCAAGGAGACATCAACATTTGTGGGTTTATCCGGGCACATTGCACTCTAATTTATAACCGAAGAACACCACTGGCCAGTAGGTCTGTTTCCCTAGTACCAGCATGGGGAACGTAGAAAGGCTGCCGCTCTCTGGCCATTACCTGCAAAAGCAGGTTTAAAGCCTGAGCTAATGGTCACTTCATATGAACAAGTACTTCAGGGCTGTAAATGAAACCTGCCCTCAAAATGTCTTGAGGGAGATAATGGCCAAACTATTTCAAATGGTGACACATACTTTAAGAAAACACTTTGAAGAAATAAGCTCTAATCACAGCTGGAAAAATTAAAAGGACATGTCTTAAAGCTCAATTTCAACACATTATGAGACACATGCAAATTCAACCACAAAGAGGTATCAGCTCACACCACTCAGAATAACCATCAGCAAAAACTACAAAGAATAAATGCTGAAGGTGCTGGGAAGAAATACATACCCTCCACTTTAAGTGGGACGTAACCTGGAAAGAGCCACTAAGGAGAACAGAATAGAGGTGCCTTTAAAAGGTAACCATTGAGCTACCATATGATCTAGCAGACCTATGCCTAGACCTATAAACGAAGAAGAGAGAATTGGAAGGACACAGGCACGCAAATCTACATTGCATAGTATTACAATAGCCAAGATATGGAAGTAACCAAAAAGTCCACCGACAGATGGGTGGACAAAGAAGTACTGCTACCTGTACAGATGGAATAAGAGCTAGTGAAAAAATGAAACAATGCCATTTGCAGCACCATAGATGAGTCTAGAAGTAATCACGCAACTTGGAGTAAGTGAGAAAGCGAAAGACACATATCCTATCATATCACATATAGGTGTTACCTAAAAAATGATACAAACAAAGATATTTCCACAGAGAAACACTATCATAGATTCATTAAAAAAACTTATGGTTCACCAAATGGAAAGGTGTGAGGATTGGATACATTACCATATTGAGGTTAACAGAGAGATACAAACACATGTGAAATATATAATCACCAAAGACCTACGCAATACCAAGAGAAGACTACTCAACATTGTGTCATAACCTACATGGGAAAAGGATCCGAAGAATAGATATATGCATATGTGTGAAAGAACCACATCTTGCACACCTAGAACAAACAAAGCATTGTAATCAAGTTTGCTGTGATAAACAATAAAAATTAAGTTCAAAATACCAACAAGAAGTAATGAGACATAAACTTAAAGGGCCTTTTCCTCGCACATTCCATTCTAATTTACAACCTAGAACACCACTTCCAGTAAGGCTCTGTTGCCCTAGAAACCAGATTTGGTAAAGGAGAAATGCTGCCGCCTTGTGGCCGATTCCCGCAAGAGCAGCTTTTAACCCACAGCTAATGGTCACTTACCATTCACAAGGACTCAGGGCTGTAAAGGACACCTGCCCTCAAAATTGTGCTGAGGTAGGGAATGGATACAAAAAATTCAAAACAGGCCAAATTTTCAAGAAGATAGTATGAAGAGGTAAGTTTTACTCACTCTCTTTTTAAAGAAAGGAAAATGGATAAAAGCTCCACCTCAGGAAGTATTAGACTCATGCAATCTAATCTACAAAAAGTTTTCAACTCACACCAGTCGACTGACCATTGGCAAAAAGTCTACAAACAATAAATGCTGAAGAGGTTTTAGAGAACTGTGTACCCTCTAGCTGCTGGTGAGATGCAAAAGGGTTAAACGCTAATAATGAGAACAAAAAGGAGCTGCGTTGAAAAGGAAAAATTGAGGTACCATTCAATCCAGCAGGCGCACCAATGGGCCTCTCACCTGAGAAGACCAGAATGAAGAAGACCCGGGCTGCAAAAGCTGCACTGCAGCCTTATTCACCATAGACAAGACAGTGAAGCAACCAAAATGTCCATCAACAGATGAAAGGATAAAGAAGAAGTGGTCCATGTACACAATGAATACTAGCCATGGAAAACAATGAAACACTGCTCTTTGAGGCACCATAGATGATCTTGGAGATAATCACAGAACATGAGGTAAGTCGGAAAGCAAAAGTCCTATATCCTATGATATCACTTATAGGCGTTATCTAATAACTGACACAAATGAACATATTTCCACAGAGAAAGTCAATCACAGACTTATTAAAAAAAACTATGCTTATCTAAAAGGAAAGGTGGGGGGAATGGATAAATGAAGATTAGCGTTACCATATGTATACAAATACATATTATATACATATATCAAAAAGACCGACCATATAGCAAGGAAGGTTTACGGAACACTCTGTAATAATTTACAGGGGAAGAGGATCTCTACATAAATAGGTATATAGAATATGTAGATGAACCAGAGTGTGTACACCTTGGACAAGCAACATTCTAACCATTACCCCAATTGAAAAAATTAAAACAACGAACTAGGAGTAATGAGACATAAACTTATGGGGGGTTTTCCTGGCACATTCCATTCAAATTTACAACCTAGGCAAACGACTTCCAGAACGGCTCTGCTGCCCTAGTACCCAGATTTGGGAATGGAGAAATGCTGCATCCTTGTGGCCGTTTCCCACCACAGCAGCTTTAAACCCACTGCAAAAGGTCACTAAATATTCACCAATTGCAGGTCTGTAAATGACACCTGCCCTCCAAAAAATACTGAGGTCGAAAATCGACCAAAAAATTCTAGAGTGCAACCTTCCAAAAAGAAAATTTGAAGAGGTATATTATACTCACACTTTTGTTCTTTTTTCTTTTAACAGAAAAGAAAAAGGTGTGGAAAAATGATGAATTGTAGGAATTTTTACAGACATGTAAACCCAAATTACAAACACCTATCAGCTCACACCAGTCAGAATGGCCATCAACAAATATGCTGCAAACAAGAAATGCTGACGTGATTGTGGAGAAGTGCGTACCCTCGATTCTAAGGGGGACGTGGTAAGAGCCACTAATGACAGCACAATTGAGGTGCCTTGAAAAGGTAAACGTTGAGCTACCATACCAGTCAATCAATCATAACCACTGCTGGGTCTATCACCTGAGAAAATGAAAATCAAAAATCACAGGCTGGCAATCCTGCCCTCCAGCAATATTTACCATAGGCAACACTTGGAAGCAAGGAAAATGTCCATCAACAGAGGAATGCACCAAGAAGAAGTGGTCCATGTACACAATGGAATATTAGCCATGGAAAACACTGAAGCGCTGCTCTTTGAGGCACCACAGATGAGCCTGGAGATAATCACAAAACATGAAGTAGGTCGGAAAGCAAAAGACCTATAGCCTATAATATCACTTATGGTATTAACTAATAACTGACACAGATGAACATATTTCCAAAGAGAAAGACACTCACAGGCTTAGAAAACAAAACAAACTATGCTCATCTAAAAGGAAAGGAGGGGGGAAATTGAGAAATGAGGATTAGTGTTACTATACATATACAAATACATATTATATACATGTATCAAAAAGACCGAACATATAGCAAGGGAGGTCGATGGAACACTGTAATATTTTACATGGGAAGAGGATCTGTACATTAATAGACATACATAATGTACAAAAGGACCAGATGGTGTACACCTAGGACAAACAATATTCTAAACTTTACCCAGATTAAAAAAATTTTAAAAACCAAGAAGAAGTAATGAGACATAAACTTATGGGGATTTCTCCTGGCAAATTCCATTCTAATTTATAACCTAGGACAATGACTTCCAGAAGGGCTCTGCTGCCCTAGTACCCAGATTGGGGAATGGAGAAAAGCTACCTCCTTGTGGACGTTTCCCACAACAGCAGCTTTGAACCCACTGCAAAAGGTCACTAAATTTTCACCAACTTGCAGTTCTGTAAATGACACCTGCCCTCCAAAAAATTTCTGGGGTCAAAAATCGACCAAAAAATTCAAAAGAGGGCAACCTTCGAAGAAGTCAATTTCAAGAGCTGTATTATACTTACGGTTTTTTTCTTTTAAGAGAAAAGAAAAAGGCGTAGGAATATGATGAATTTAAAAATTTTAATGTCATGCATACCCATATTACAAAAACCTATCAGCTCACAGCAATCAGAATGGCCATTAGGAAAAATGCTGCCAAAAATAAACGGTGAAGGGAGTGTGGAGAAATGCGTACCCTCGGTTGTAAGGGGGGGCATGTAAAGAGCCACTAATGAAAACACAACGTAGGTGCTTTGAAAAGGGAAACATTGAGCTACCAGTCAATCAATCACAACCACTGCTTGGCCTATCACCTGAGAAAATGAGAATCAAAAATCACAGGCTGGCAAACCTGTACGCCAGCAATATTTACCATAGCCAGCACTTGGAAGCAATGAAAATGTCCATCAACCGAGGAATGCACCAAGAAGAAGTGGTCCACGTACACAATGGAATATTACTCTAATAATAAATATAAATTAAATTAAAAACAAACAAAAGCAAGGAGACATCAACATTTGTGGGTTTATCCGGGCACATTGCACTCTAATTTATAACCGAAGAACACCACTGGCCGGTAGGTCTGTTTCCCTAGTACCAGCATGGGGAACGTAGAAAGGCTGCCGCTCTCTGGCCATTACCTGCAAAAGCAGGTTTAAAGCCTGAGCTAATGGTCACTTCATATGAACAAGTACTTCAGGGCTGTAAATGAAACCTGCCCTCAAAATGTCTTGAGGGAGATAATGGCCAAACTATTTCAAATGGTGACACATACTTTAAGAAAACACTTTGAAGAAATAAGCTCTAATCACAGCTGGAAAAATTAAAAGGACATGTCTTAAAGCTCAATTTCAACACATTATGAGACACATGCAAATTCAACCACAAAGAGGTATCAGCTCACACCACTCAGAATAACCATCAGCAAAAACTACAAAGAATAAATGCTGAAGGTGCTGGGAAGAAATACATACCCTCCACTTTAAGTGGGACGTAACCTGGAAAGAGCCACTAAGGAGAACAGAATAGAGGTGCCTTTAAAAGGTAACCATTGAGCTACCATATGATCTAGCAGACCTATGCCTAGACCTATAAACGAAGAAGAGAGAATTGGAAGGACACAGGCACGCAAATCTACATTGCATAGTATTACAATAGCCAAGATATGGAAGTAACCAAAAAGTCCACCGACAGATGGGTGGACAAAGAAGTACTGCTACCTGTACAGATGGAATAAGAGCTAGTGAAAAAATGAAACAATGCCATTTGCAGCACCATAGATGAGTCTAGAAGTAATCACGCAACTTGGAGTAAGTGAGAAAGCGAAAGACACATATCCTATCATATCACATATAGGTGTTACCTAAAAAATGATACAAACAAAGATATTTCCACAGAGAAACACTATCATAGATTCATTAAAAAAACTTATGGTTCACCAAATGGAAAGGTGTGAGGATTGGATACATTACCATATTGAGGTTAACAGAGAGATACAAACACATGTGAAATATATAATCACCAAAGACCTACGCAATACCAAGAGAAGACTACTCAACATTGTGTCATAACCTACATGGGAAAAGGATCCGAAGAATAGATATATGCATATGTGTGAAAGAACCACATCTTGCACACCTAGAACAAACAAAACATTGTAATCAAGTTTGCTGTGATAAGAAATAAAAATTAAGTTCAAAATACCAACAAGAAGTAATGAGACATAAACTTAAAGGGCTTTTTCCTCGCACATTCCATTCTAATTTACAACCTAGAACACCACTTCCAGTAAGGCTCTGTTGCCCTAGAAACCAGATTTGGTAAAGGAGAAATGCTGCCGCCTTGTGGCCGATTCCCGCAAGAGCAGCTTTTAACCCACAGCTAATGGTCACTTACCATTCACAAGGACTCAGGGCTGTAAAGGACACCTGCCCTCAAAATTGTGCTGAGGTAGGGAATGGATACAAAAAATTCAAAACAGGCCAAATTTTCAAGAAGATAGTATGAAGAGGTAAGTTTTACTCACTCTCTTTTTAAAGAAAGGAAAATGGATAAAAGCTCCACCTCAGGAAGTATGAGACTCATGCAATCTAATCTACAAAAAGTTTTCAACTCACACCAGTCGACTGACCATTGGCAAAAAGTCTACAAACAATAAATGCTGAAGAGGTTTTAGAGAACTGTGTACCCTCTAGCTGCTGGTGAGATGCAAAAGGGTTAAACGCTAATAATGAGAACAGAAAGGAGCTGCGTTGAAAAGGAAAAATTGAGGTACCATTCAATCCAGCAGACGCACCAATGGGCCTCTCACCTGAGAAGACCAGAATGAAGAAGACCCGGGCTGCAAAAGCTGCACTGCAGCCTTATTCACCATAGACAAGACAGTGAAGCAACCAAAATGTCCATCAACAGATGAAAGGATAAAGAAGAAGTGGTCCATGTACACAATGAATACTAGCCATGGAAAACAATGAAACACTGCTCTTTGAGGCACCATAGATGATCTTGGAGATAATCACAGAACATGAGGTAAGTCGGAAAGCAAAAGTCCTATATCCTATGATATCACTTATAGGCGTTATCTAATAACTGACACAAATGAACATATTTCCACAGAGAAAGTCAATCACAGACTTATTAAAAAAAAACTATGCTTATCTAAAAGGAAAGGTGGGGGGAATGGATAAATGAAGATTAGCGTTACCATATGTATACAAATACATATTATATACATATATCAAAAAGACCGACCATATAGCAAGGAAGGTTTACGGAACACTCTGTAATAATTTACAGGGGAAGAGGATCTCTACATAAATAGGTATATAGAATATGTAGATGAACCAGAGTGTGTACACCTTGGACAAGCAACATTCTAACCATTACCCCAATTGAAAAAATTAAAACAACGAACTAGGAGTAATGAGACATAAACTTATGGGGGGTTTTCCTGGCACATTCCATTCAAATTTACAACCTAGGCAAACGACTTCCAGAACGGCTCTGCTGCCCTAGTACCCAGATTTGGGAATGGAGAAATGCTGCATCCTTGTGGCCGTTTCCCACCACAGCAGCTTTAAACCCACTGCAAAAGGTCACTAAATATTCACCAATTGCAGGTCTGTAAATGACACCTGCCCTCCAAAAAATACTGAGGTCGAAAATCGACCAAAAAATTCTAGAGTGCAACCTTCCAAAAAGAAAATTTGAAGAGGTATATTATACTCACACTTTTGTTCTTTTTTCTTTTAACAGAAAAGAAAAAGGCGTGGAAAAATGATGAATTGTAGGAATTTTTACAGACATGTAAACCCAAATTACAAACACCTATCAGCTCACACCAGTCAGAATGGCCATCAACAAATATGCTGCAAACAAGAAATGCTGACGTGATTGTGGAGAAGTGCGTACCCTCGATTCTAAGGGGGACGTGGTAAGAGCCACTAATGACAGCACAATTGAGGTGCCTTGAAAAGGTAAACGTTGAGCTACCATACCAGTCAATCAATCATAACCACTGCTGGGTCTATCACCTGAGAAAATGAAAATCAAAAATCACAGGCTGGCAATCCTGCCCTCCAGCAATATTTACCATAGGCAACACTTGGAAGCAAGGAAAATGTCCATCAACAGAGGAATGCACCAAGAAGAAGTGGTCCATGTACACAATGGAATATTAGCCATGGAAAACACTGAAGCGCTGCTCTTTGAGGCACCACAGATGAGCCTGGAGATAATCACAAAACATGAAGTAGGTCAGAAAGCAAAAGACCTATAGCCTATATTATCACTTATGGCATTATCTAATAACTGACACAGATGAACATATTTCCAAAGAGAAAGACACTCACAGGCTTAGAAAACAAAACAAACTATGCTCATCTAAAAGGAAAGGAGGGGGGAAATTGAGAAATGAGGATTAGTGTTACTATACATATACAAATACATATTATATACATGTATCAAAAAGACCGAACATATAGCAAGGGAGGTCGATGGAACACTGTAATATTTTACATGGGAAGAGGATCTGTACATTAATAGACATACATAATGTACAAAAGGACCAGATGGTGTACACCTAGGACAAACAATATTCTAAACTTTACCCAGATTAAAAAAAATTTAAAAACCAAGAAGAAGTAATGAGACATAAACTTATGGGGATTTCTCCTGGCAAATTCCATTCTAATTTATAACCTAGGACAATGACTTCCAGAAGGGCTCTGCTGCCCTAGTACCCAGATTGGGGAATGGAGAAAAGCTACCTCCTTGTGGACGTTTCCCACAACAGCAGCTTTGAACCCACTGCAAAAGGTCACTAAATTTTCACCAACTTGCAGTTCTGTAAATGACACCTGCCCTCCAAAAAATTTCTGGGGTCAAAAATCGACCAAAAAATTCAAAAGAGGGCAACCTTCGAAGAAGTCAATTTCAAGAGC
This sequence comes from Balaenoptera borealis, assembly GCF_965194805.1. Classification (NCBI taxonomy): domain Eukaryota; kingdom Metazoa; phylum Chordata; class Mammalia; order Artiodactyla; family Balaenopteridae; genus Balaenoptera; species Balaenoptera borealis. The sequence goes on from NC_138873.1 coordinate 80,524,125, forward strand.
TGTATTATACTTACGGTTTTTTTCTTTTAAGAGAAAAGAAAAAGGCGTAGGAATATGATGAATTTAAAAATTTTAATGTCATGCATACCCATATTACAAAAACCTATCAGCTCACAGCAATCAGAATGGCCATTAGGAAAAATGCTGCCAAAAATAAACGGTGAAGGGAGTGTGGAGAAATGCGTACCCTCGGTTGTAAGGGGGGGCATGTAAAGATCCACTAATGAAAACACAACGTAGGTGCTTTGAAAAGGGAAACATTGAGCTACCAGTCAATCAATCACAACCACTGCTTGGCCTATCACCTGAGAAAATGAGAATCAAAAATCACAGGCTGGCAAACCTGTACGCCAGCAATATTTACCATAGCCAGCACTTGGAAGCAATGAAAATGTCCATCAACCGAGGAATGCACCAAGAAGAAGTGGTCCACGTACACAATGGATTATTACTCTAATAATAAATATAAATTAAATTAAAAACAAACAAAAGCAAGGAGACATCAACATTTGTGGGTTTATCCAGGCACACTGCACTCTAATTTATAACCGAAGAACACCACTGGCCGGTAGGTCTGTTTCCCTAGTACCAGCATGGGGAACGTAGAAAGGCTGCCGCTCTCTGGCCATTACCTGCAAAAGCAGGTTTAAAGCCTGAGCTAATGGTCACTTCATATGAACAAGTACTTCAGGGCTGTAAATGAAACCTGCCCTCAAAATGTCTTGAGGGAGATAATGGCCAAACTATTTCAAATGGTGACACATACTTTAAGAAAACACTTTGAAGAAATAAGCTCTAATCACAGCTGGAAAAATTAAAAGGACATGTCTTAAAGCTCAATTTCAACACATTATGAGACACATGCAAATTCAACCACAAAGAGGTATCAGCTCACACCACTCAGAATAACCATCAGCAAAAACTACAAAGAATAAATGCTGAAGGTGCTGGGAAGAAATACATACCCTCCACTTTAAGTGGGACGTAACCTGGAAAGAGCCACTAAGGAGAACAGAATAGAGGTGCCTTTAAAAGGTAACCATTGAGCTACCATATGATCTAGCAGACCTATGCCTAGACCTATAAACGAAGAAGAGAGAATTGGAAGGACACAGGCACGCAAATCTACATTGCATAGTATTACAATAGCCAAGATATGGAAGTAACCAAAAAGTCCACCGACAGATGGGTGGACAAAGAAGTACTGCTACCTGTACAGATGGAATAAGAGCTAGTGAAAAAATGAAACAATGCCATTTGCAGCACCATAGATGAGTCTAGAAGTAATCACGCAACTTGGAGTAAGTGAGAAAGCGAAAGACACATATCCTATCATATCACATATAGGTGTTACCTAAAAAATGATACAAACAAAGATATTTCCACAGAGAAACACTATCATAGATTCATTAAAAAAACTTATGGTTCACCAAATGGAAAGGTGTGAGGATTGGATACATTACCATATTGAGGTTAACAGAGAGATACAAACACATGTGAAATATATAATCACCAAAGACCTACGCAATACCAAGAGAAGACTACTCAACATTGTGTCATAACCTACATGGGAAAAGGATCCGAAGAATAGATATATGCATATGTGTGAAAGAACCACATCTTGCACACCTAGAACAAACAAAGCATTGTAATCAAGTTTGCTGTGATAAACAATAAAAATTAAGTTCAAAATACCAACAAGAAGTAATGAGACATAAACTTAAAGGGCCTTTTCCTCGCACATTCCATTCTAATTTACAACCTAGAACACCACTTCCAGTAAGGCTCTGTTGCCCTAGAAACCAGATTTGGTAAAGGAGAAATGCTGCCGCCTTGTGGCCGATTCCCGCAAGAGCAGCTTTTAACCCACAGCTAATGGTCACTTACCATTCACAAGGACTCAGGGCTGTAAAGGACACCTGCCCTCAAAATTGTGCTGAGGTAGGGAATGGATACAAAAAATTCAAAACAGGCCAAATTTTCAAGAAGATAGTATGAAGAGGTAAGTTTTACTCACTCTCTTTTTAAAGAAAGGAAAATGGATAAAAGCTCCACCTCAGGAAGTATTAGACTCATGCAATCTAATCTACAAAAAGTTTTCAACTCACACCAGTCGACTGACCATTGGCAAAAAGTCTACAAACAATAAATGCTGAAGAGGTTTTAGAGAACTGTGTACCCTCTAGCTGCTGGTGAGATGCAAAAGGGTTAAACGCTAATAATGAGAACAGAAAGGAGCTGCGTTGAAAAGGAAAAATTGAGGTACCATTCAATCCAGCAGACGCACCAATGGGCCTCTCACCTGAGAAGACCAGAATGAAGAAGACCCGGGCTGCAAAAGCTGCACTGCAGCCTTATTCACCATAGACAAGACAGTGAAGCAACCAAAATGTCCATCAACAGATGAAAGGATAAAGAAGAAGTGGTCCATGTACACAATGAATACTAGCCATGGAAAACAATGAAACACTGCTCTTTGAGGCACCATAGATGATCTTGGAGATAATCACAGAACATGAGGTAAGTCGGAAAGCAAAAGTCCTATATCCTATGATATCACTTATAGGCGTTATCTAATAACTGACACAAATGAACATATTTCCACAGAGAAAGTCAATCACAGACTTATTAAAAAAAAACTATGCTTATCTAAAAGGAAAGGTGGGGGGAATGGATAAATGAAGATTAGCGTTACCATATGTATACAAATACATATTATATACATATATCAAAAAGACCGACCATATAGCAAGGAAGGTTTACGGAACACTCTGTAATAATTTACAGGGGAAGAGGATCTCTACATAAATAGGTATATAGAATATGTAGATGAACCAGAGTGTGTACACCTTGGACAAGCAACATTCTAACCATTACCCCAATTGAAAAAATTAAAACAACGAACTAGGAGTAATGAGACATAAACTTATGGGGGGTTTTCCTGGCACATTCCATTCAAATTTACAACCTAGGCAAACGACTTCCAGAACGGCTCTGCTGCCCTAGTACCCAGATTTGGGAATGGAGAAATGCTGCATCCTTGTGGCCGTTTCCCACCACAGCAGCTTTAAACCCACTGCAAAAGGTCACTAAATATTCACCAATTGCAGGTCTGTAAATGACACCTGCCCTCCAAAAAATACTGAGGTCGAAAATCGACCAAAAAATTCTAGAGTGCAACCTTCCAAAAAGAAAATTTGAAGAGGTATATTATACTCACACTTTTGTTCTTTTTTCTTTTAACAGAAAAGAAAAAGGCGTGGAAAAATGATGAATTGTAGGAATTTTTACAGACATGTAAACCCAAATTACAAACACCTATCAGCTCACACCAGTCAGAATGGCCATCAACAAATATGCTGCAAACAAGAAATGCTGACGTGATTGTGGAGAAGTGCGTACCCTCGATTCTAAGGGGGACGTGGTAAGAGCCACTAATGAGAGCACAATTGAGGTGCCTTGAAAAGGTAAACGTTGAGCTACCATACCAGTCAATCAATCATAACCACTGCTGGGTCTATCACCTGAGAAAATGAAAATCACAAATCACAGGCTGGCAATCCTGCCCTCCAGCAATATTTACCATAGGCAACACTTGGAAGCAAGGAAAATGTCCATCAACAGAGGAATGCACCAAGAAGAAGTGGTCCATGTACACAATGGAATATTAGCCATGGAAAACACTGAAGCGCTGCTCTTTGAGGCACCACAGATGAGCCTGGAGATAATCACAAAACATGAAGTAGGTCGGAAAGCAAAAGACCTATAGCCTATATTATCACTTATGGCATTATCTAATAACTGACACAGATGAACATATTTCCAAAGAGAAAGACACTCACAGGCTTAGAAAACAAAACAAACTATGCTCATCTAAAAGGAAAGGAGGGGGGAAATTGAGAAATGAGGATTAGTGTTACTATACATATACAAATACATATTATATACATGTATCAAAAAGACCGAACATATAGCAAGGGAGGTCGATGGAACACTGTAATATTTTACATGGGAAGAGGATCTGTACATTAATAGACATACATAATGTACAAAAGGACCAGATGGTGTACACCTAGGACAAACAATATTCTAAACTTTACCCAGATTAAAAAAATTTTAAAAACCAAGATGAAGTAATGAGACATAAACTTATGGGGATTTCTCCTGGCAAATTCCATTCTAATTTATAACCTAGGACAATGACTTCCAGAAGGGCTCTGCTGCCCTAGTACCCAGATTGGGGAATGGAGAAAAGCTACCTCCTTGTGGACGTTTCCCACAACAGCAGCTTTGAACCCACTGCAAAAGGTCACTAAATTTTCACCAACTTGCAGTTCTGTAAATGACACCTGCCCTCCAAAAAATTTCTGGGGTCAAAAATCGACCAAAAAATTCAAAAGAGGGCAACCTTCGAAGAAGTCAATTTCAAGAGCTCTATTATACTTACGGTTTTTTTCTTTTAAGAGAAAAGAAAAAGGCGTAGGAATATGATGAATTTAAAAATTTTAATGTCATGCATACCCATATTACAAAAACCTATCAGCTCACAGCAATCAGAATGGCCATTAGGAAAAATGCTGCCAAAAATAAACGGTGAAGGGAGTGTGGAGAAATGCGTACCCTCGGTTGTAAGGGGGGGCATGTAAAGAGCCACTAATGAAAACACAACGTAGGTGCTTTGAAAAGGGAAACATTGAGCTACCAGTCAATCAATCACAACCACTGCTTGGCCTATCACCTGAGAAAATGAGAATGAAAAATCACAGGCTGGTAAACCTGTACGCCAGCAATATTTACCATAGCCAGCACTTGGAAGCAATGAAAATGTCCATCAACCGAGGAATGCACCAAGAAGAAGTGGTCCACGTACACAATGGAATATTACTCTAATAATAAATATAAATTAAATTAAAAACAAACAAAAGCAAGGAGACATCAACATTTGTGGGTTTATCCGGGCACATTGCACTCTAATTTATAACCGAAGAACACCACTGGCCGGTAGGTCTGTTTCCCTAGTACCAGCATGGGGAACGTAGAAAGGCTGCCGCTCTCTGGCCATTACCTGCAAAAGCAGGTTTAAAGCCTGAGCTAATGGTCACTTCATATGAACAAGTACTTCAGGGCTGTAAATGAAACCTGCCCTCAAAATGTCTTGAGGGAGATAATGGCCAAACTATTTCAAATGGTGACACATACTTTAAGAAAACACTTTGAAGAAATAAGCTCTAATCACAGCTGGAAAAATTAAAAGGACATGTCTTAAAGCTCAATTTCAACACATTATGAGACACATGCAAATTCAACCACAAAGAGGTATCAGCTCACACCACTCAGAATAACCATCAGCAAAAACTACAAAGAATAAATGCTGAAGGTGCTGGGAAGAAATACATACCCTCCACTTTAAGTGGGACGTAACCTGGAAAGAGCCACTAAGGAGAACAGAATAGAGGTGCCTTTAAAAGGTAACCATTGAGCTACCATATGATCTAGCAGACCTATGCCTAGACCTATAAACGAAGAAGAGAGAATTGGAAGGACACAGGCACGCAAATCTACATTGCATAGTATTACAATAGCCAAGATATGGAAGTAACCAAAAAGTCCACCGACAGATGGGTGGACAAAGAAGTACTGCTACCTGTACAGATGGAATAAGAGCTAGTGAAAAAATGAAACAATGCCATTTGCAGCACCATAGATGAGTCTAGAAGTAATCACGCAACTTGGAGTAAGTGAGAAAGCGAAAGACACATATCCTATCATATCACATATAGGTGTTACCTAAAAAATGATACAAACAAAGATATTTCCACAGAGAAACACTATCATAGATTCATTAAAAAAACTTATGGTTCACCAAATGGAAAGGTGTGAGGATTGGATACATTACCATATTGAGGTTAACAGAGAGATACAAACACATGTGAAATATATAATCACCAAAGACCTACGCAATACCAAGAGAAGACTACTCAACATTGTGTCATAACCTACATGGGAAAAGGATCCGAAGAATAGATATATGCATATGTGTGAAAGAACCACATCTTGCACACCTAGAACAAACAAAACATTGTAATCAAGTTTGCTGTGATAAGAAATAAAAATTAAGTTCAAAATACCAACAAGAAGTAATGAGACATAAACTTAAAGGGCTTTTTCCTCGCACATTCCATTCTAATTTACAACCTAGAACACCACTTCCAGTAAGGCTCTGTTGCCCTAGAAACCAGATTTGGTAAAGGAGAAATGCTGCCGCCTTGTGGCCGATTCCCGCAAGAGCAGCTTTTAACCCACAGCTAATGGTCACTTACCATTCACAAGGACTCAGGGCTGTAAAGGACACCTGCCCTCAAAATTGTGCTGAGGTAGGGAATGGATACAAAAAATTCAAAACAGGCCAAATTTTCAAGAAGATAGTATGAAGAGGTAAGTTTTACTCACTCTCTTTTTAAAGAAAGGAAAATGGATAAAAGCTCCACCTCAGGAAGTATTAGACTCATGCAATCTAATCTACAAAAAGTTTTCAACTCACACCAGTCGACTGACCATTGGCAAAAAGTCTACAAACAATAAATGCTGAAGAGGTTTTAGAGAACTGTGTACCCTCTAGCTGCTGGTGAGATGCAAAAGGGTTAAACGCTAATAATGAGAACAGAAAGGAGCTGCGTTGAAAAGGAAAAATTGAGGTACCATTCAATCCAGCAGGCGCACCAATGGGCCTCTCACCTGAGAAGACCAGAATGAAGAAGACCCGGGCTGCAAAAGCTGCACTGCAGCCTTATTCACCATAGACAAGACAGTGAAGCAACCAAAATGTCCATCAACAGATGAAAGGATAAAGAAGAAGTGGTCCATGTACACAATGAATACTAGCCATGGAAAACAATGAAACACTGCTCTTTGAGGCACCATAGATGATCTTGGAGATAATCACAGAACATGAGGTAAGTCGGAAAGCAAAAGTCCTATATCCTATGATATCACTTATAGGCGTTATCTAATAACTGACACAAATGAACATATTTCCACAGAGAAAGTCAATCACAGACTTATTAAAAAAAAACTATGCTTATCTAAAAGGAAAGGTGGGGGGAATGGATAAATGAAGATTAGCGTTACCATATGTATACAAATACATATTATATACATATATCAAAAAGACCGACCATATAGCAAGGAAGGTTTACGGAACACTCTGTAATAATTTACAGGGGAAGAGGATCTCTACATAAATAGGTATATAGAATATGTAGATGAACCAGAGTGTGTACACCTTGGACAAGCAACATTCTAACCATTACCCCAATTGAAAAAATTAAAACAACGAACTAGGAGTAATGAGACATAAACTTATGGGGGGTTTTCCTGGCACATTCCATTCAAATTTACAACCTAGGCAAACGACTTCCAGAACGGCTCTGCTGCCCTAGTACCCAGATTTGGGAATGGAGAAATGCTGCATCCTTGTGGCTGTTTCCCACCACAGCAGCTTTAAACCCACTGCAAAAGGTCACTAAATATTCACCAATTGCAGGTCTGTAAATGACACCTGCCCTCCAAAAAATAATGAGGTCGAAAATCGACCAAAAAATTCTAGAGTGCAACCTTCCAAAAAGAAAATTTGAAGAGGTATATTATACTCACACTTTTGTTCTTTTTTCTTTTAACAGAAAAGAAAAAGGCGTGGAAAAATGATGAATTGTAGGAATTTTTACAGACATGTAAACCCAAATTACAAACACCTATCAGCTCACACCAGTCAGAATGGCCATCAACAAATATGCTGCAAACAAGAAATGCTGACGTGATTGTGGAGAAGTGCGTACCCTCGATTCTAAGGGGGACGTGGTAAGAGCCACTAATGACAGCACAATTGAGGTGCCTTGAAAAGGTAAACGTTGAGCTACCATACCAGTCAATCAATCATAACCACTGCTGGGTCTATCACCTGAGAAAATGAAAATCAAAAATCACAGGCTGGCAATCCTGCCCTCCAGCAATATTTACCATAGGCAACACTTGGAAGCAAGGAAAATGTCCATCAACAGAGGAATGCACCAAGAAGAAGTGGTCCATGTACACAATGGAATATTAGCCATGGAAAACACTGAAACGCTGCTCTTTGAGGCACCACAGATGAGCCTGGAGATAATCACAAAACATGAAGTAGGTCGGAAAGCAAAAGACCTATAGCCTATATTATCACTTATGGCATTATCTAATAACTGACACAGATGAACATATTTCCAAAGAGAAAGACACTCACAGGCTTAGAAAACAAAACAAACTATGCTCATCTAAAAGGAAAGGAGGGGGGAAATTGAGAAATGAGGATTAGTGTTACTATACATATACAAATACATATTATATACATGTATCAAAAAGACCGAACATATAGCAAGGGAGGTCGATGGAACACTGTAATATTTTACATGGGAAGAGGATCTGTACATTAATAGACATACATAATGTACAAATGGACCAGATGGTGTACACCTAGGACAAACAATATTCTAAACTTTACCCAGATTAAAAAAATTTTAAAAACCAAGAAGAAGTAATGAGACATAAACTTATGGGGATTTCTCCTGGCAAATTCCATTCTAATTTATAACCTAGGACAATGACTTCCAGAAGGGCTCTGCTGCCCTAGTACCCAGATTGGGGAATGGAGAAAAGCTACCTCCTTGTGGACGTTTCCCACAACAGCAGCTTTGAACCCACTGCAAAAGGTCACTAAATTTTCACCAACTTGCAGTTCTGTAAATGACACCTGCCCTCCAAAAAATTTCTGGGGTCAAAAATCGACCAAAAAATTCAAAAGAGGGCAACCTTCGAAGAAGTCAATTTCAAGAGCTCTATTATACTTACGGTTTTTTTCTTTTAAGAGAAAAGAAAAAGGCGTAGGAATATGATGAATTTAAAAATTTTAATGTCATGCATACCCATATTACAAAAACCTATCAGCTCACAGCAATCAGAATGGCCATTAGGAAAAATGCTGCCAAAAATAAACGGTGAAGGGAGTGTGGAGAAATGCGTACCCTCGGTTGTAAGGGGGGGCATGTAAAGAGCCACTAATGAAAACACAACGTAGGTGCTTTGAAAAGGGAAACATTGAGCTACCAGTCAATCAATCACAACCACTGCTTGGCCTATCACCTGAGAAAATGAGAATCAAAAATCACAGGCTGGCAAACCTGTACGCCAGCAATATTTACCATAGCCAGCACTTGGAAGCAATGAAAATGTCCATCAACCGAGGAATGCACCAAGAAGAAGTGGTCCACGTACACAATGGAATATTACTCTAATAATAAATATAAATTAAATTAAAAACAAACAAAAGCAAGGAGACATCAACATTTGTGGGTTTATCCGGGCACATTGCACTCTAATTTATAACCGAAGAACACCACTGGCCGGTAGGTCTGTTTCCCTAGTACCAGCATGGGGAACGTAGAAAGGCTGCCGCTCTCTGGCCATTACCTGCAAAAGCAGGTTTAAAGCCTGAGCTAATGGTCACTTCATATGAACAAGTACTTCAGGGCTGTAAATGAAACCTGCCCTCAAAATGTCTTGAGGGAGATAATGGCCAAACTATTTCAAATGGTGACACATACTTTAAGAAAACACTTTGAAGAAATAAGCTCTAATCACAGCTGGAAAAATTAAAAGGACATGTCTTAAAGCTCAATTTCAACACATTATGAGACACATGCAAATTCAACCACAAAGAGGTATCAGCTCACACCACTCAGAATAACCATCAGCAAAAACTACAAAGAATAAATGCTGAAGGTGCTGGGAAGAAATACATACCCTCCACTTTAAGTGGGACGTAACCTGGAAAGAGCCACTAAGGAGAACAGAATAGAGGTGCCTTTAAAAGGTAACCATTGAGCTACCATATGATCTAGCAGACCTATGCCTAGACCTATAAACGAAGAAGAGAGAATTGGAAGGACACAGGCACGCAAATCTACATTGCATAGTATTACAATAGCCAAGATATGGAAGTAACCAAAAAGTCCACCGACAGATGGGTGGACAAAGAAGTACTGCTACCTGTACAGATGGAATAAGAGCTAGTGAAAAAATGAAACAATGCCATTTGCAGCACCATAGATGAGTCTAGAAGTAATCACGCAACTTGGAGTAAGTGAGAAAGCGAAAGACACATATCCTATCATATCACATATAGGTGTTACCTAAAAAATGATACAAACAAAGATATTTCCACAGAGAAACACTATCATAGATTCATTAAAAAAACTTATGGTTCACCAAATGGAAAGGTGTGAGGATTGGATACATTACCATATTGAGGTTAACAGAGAGATACAAACACATGTGAAATATATAATCACCAAAGACCTACGCAATACCAAGAGAAGACTACTCAACATTGTGTCATAACCTACATGGGAAAAGGATCCGAAGAATAGATATATGCATATGTGTGAAAGAACCACATCTTGCACACCTAGAACAAACAAAACATTGTAATCAAGTTTGCTGTGATAAGAAATAAAAATTAAGTTCAAAATACCAACAAGAAGTAATGAGACATAAACTTAAAGGGCTTTTTCCTCGCACATTCCATTCTAATTTACAACCTAGAACACCACTTCCAGTAAGGCTCTGTTGCCCTAGAAACCAGATTTGGTAAAGGAGAAATGCTGCCGCCTTGTGGCCGATTCCCGCAAGAGCAGCTTTTAACCCACAGCTAATGGTCACTTACCATTCACAAGGACTCAGGGCTGTAAAGGACACCTGCCCTCAAAATTGTGCTGAGGTAGGGAATGGATACAAAAAATTCAAAACAGGCCAAATTTTCAAGAAGATAGTATGAAGAGGTAAGTTTTACTCACTCTCTTTTTAAAGAAAGGAAAATGGATAAAAGCTCCACCTCAGGAAGTATTAGACTCATGCAATCTAATCTACAAAAAGTTTTCAACTCACACCAGTCGACTGACCATTGGCAAAAAGTCTACAAACAATAAATGCTGAAGAGGTTTTAGAGAACTGTGTACCCTCTAGCTGCTGGTGAGATGCAAAAGGGTTAAACGCTAATAATGAGAACAGAAAGGAGCTGCGTTGAAAAGGAAAAATTGAGGTACCATTCAATCCAGCAGGCGCACCAATGGGCCTCTCACCTGAGAAGACCAGAATGAAGAAGACCCGGGCTGCAAAAGCTGCACTGCAGCCTTATTCACCATAGACAAGACAGTGAAGCAACCAAAATGTCCATCAACAGATGAAAGGATAAAGAAGAAGTGGTCCATGTACACAATGAATACTAGCCATGGAAAACAATGAAACACTGCTCTTTGAGGCACCATAGATGATCTTGGAGATAATCACAGAACATGAGGTAAGTCGGAAAGCAAAAGTCCTATATCCTATGATATCACTTATAGGCGTTATCTAATAACTGACACAAATGAACATATTTCCACAGAGAAAGTCAATCACAGACTTATTAAAAAAAAACTATGCTTATCTAAAAGGAAAGGTGGGGGGAATGGATAAATGAAGATTAGCGTTACCATATGTATACAAATACATATTATATACATATATCAAAAAGACCGACCATATAGCAAGGAAGGTTTACGGAACACTCTGTAATAATTTACAGGGGAAGAGGATCTCTACATAAATAGGTATATAGAATATGTAGATGAACCAGAGTGTGTACACCTTGGACAAGCAACATTCTAACCATTACCCCAATTGAAAAAATTAAAACAACGAACTAGGAGTAATGAGACATAAACTTATGGGGGGTTTTCCTGGCACATTCCATTCAAATTTACAACCTAGGCAAACGACTTCCAGAACGGCTCTGCTGCCCTAGTACCCAGATTTGGGAATGGAGAAATGCTGCATCCTTGTGGCTGTTTCCCACCACAGCAGCTTTAAACCCACTGCAAAAGGTCACTAAATATTCACCAATTGCAGGTCTGTAAATGACACCTGCCCTCCAAAAAATAATGAGGTCGAAAATCGACCAAAAAATTCTAGAGTGCAACCTTCCAAAAAGAAAATTTGAAGAGGTATATTATACTCACACTTTTGTTCTTTTTTCTTTTAACAGAAAAGAAAAAGGCGTGGAAAAATGATGAATTGTAGGAATTTTTACAGACATGTAAACCCAAATTACAAACACCTATCAGCTCACACCAGTCAGAATGGCCATCAACAAATATGCTGCAAACAAGAAATGCTGACGTGATTGTGGAGAAGTGCGTACCCTCGATTCTAAGGGGGACGTGGTAAGAGCCACTAATGACAGCACAATTGAGGTGCCTTGAAAAGGTAAACGTTGAGCTACCATACCAGTCAATCAATCATAACCACTGCTGGGTCTATCACCTGAGAAAATGAAAATCAAAAATCACAGGCTGGCAATCCTGCCCTCCAGCAATATTTACCATAGGCAACACTTGGAAGCAAGGAAAATGTCCATCAACAGAGGAATGCACCAAGAAGAAGTGGTCCATGTACACAATGGAATATTAGCCATGGAAAACACTGAAGCGCTGCTCTTTGAGGCACCACAGATGAGCCTGGAGATAATCACAAAACATGAAGTAGGTCGGAAAGCAAAAGACCTATAGCCTATATTATCACTTATGGCATTATCTAATAACTGACACAGATGAACATATTTCCAAAGAGAAAGACACTCACAGGCTTAGAAAACAAAACAAACTATGCTCATCTAAAAGGAAAGGAGGGGGGAAATTGAGAAATGAGGATTAGTGTTACTATACATATACAAATACATATTATATACATGTATCAAAAAGACCGAACATATAGCAAGGGAGGTCGATGGAACACTGTAATATTTTACATGGGAAGAGGATCTGTACATTAATAGACATACATAATGTACAAATGGACCAGATGGTGTACACCTAGGACAAACAATATTCTAAACTTTACCCAGATTAAAAAAATTTTAAAAACCAAGAAGAAGTAATGAGACATAAACTTATGGGGATTTCTCCTGGCAAATTCCATTCTAATTTATAACCTAGGACAATGACTTCCAGAAGGGCTCTGCTGCCCTAGTACCCAGATTGGGGAATGGAGAAAAGCTACCTCCTTGTGGACGTTTCCCACAACAGCAGCTTTGAACCCACTGCAAAAGGTCACTAAATTTTCACCAACTTGCAGTTCTGTAAATGACACCTGCCCTCCAAAAAATTTCTGGGGTCAAAAATCGACCAAAAAATTCAAAAGAGGGCAACCTTCGAAGAAGTCAATTTCAAGAGCTCTATTATACTTACGGTTTTTTTCTTTTAAGAGAAAAGAAAAAGGCGTAGGAATATGATGAATTTAAAAATTTTAATGTCATGCATACCCATATTACAAAAACCTATCAGCTCACAGCAATCAGAATGGCCATTAGGAAAAATGCTGCCAAAAATAAACGGTGAAGGGAGTGTGGAGAAATGCGTACCCTCGGTTGTAAGGGGGGGCATGTAAAGAGCCACTAATGAAAACACAACGTAGGTGCTTTGAAAAGGGAAACATTGAGCTACCAGTCAATCAATCACAACCACTGCTTGGCCTATCACCTGAGAAAATGAGAATCAAAAATCACAGGCTGGCAAACCTGTACGCCAGCAATATTTACCATAGCCAGCACTTGGAAGCAATGAAAATGTCCATCAACCGAGGAATGCACCAAGAAGAAGTGGTCCACGTACACAATGGAATATTACTCTAATAATAAATATAAATTAAATTAAAAACAAACAAAAGCAAGGAGACATCAACATTTGTGGGTTTATCCGGGCACATTGCACTCTAATTTATAACCGAAGAACACCACTGGCCGGTAGGTCTGTTTCCCTAGTACCAGCATGGGGAACGTAGAAAGGCTGCCGCTCTCTGGCCATTACCTGCAAAAGCAGGTTTAAAGCCTGAGCTAATGGTCACTTCATATGAACAAGTACTTCAGGGCTGTAAATGAAACCTGCCCTCAAAATGTCTTGAGGGAGATAATGGCCAAACTATTTCAAATGGTGACACATACTTTAAGAAAACACTTTGAAGAAATAAGCTCTAATCACAGCTGGAAAAATTAAAAGGACATGTCTTAAAGCTCAATTTCAACACATTATGAGACACATGCAAATTCAACCACAAAGAGGTATCAGCTCACACCACTCAGAATAACCATCAGCAAAAACTACAAAGAATAAATGCTGAAGGTGCTGGGAAGAAATACATACCCTCCACTTTAAGTGGGACGTAACCTGGAAAGAGCCACTAAGGAGAACAGAATAGAGGTGCCTTTAAAAGGTAACCATTGAGCTACCATATGATCTAGCAGACCTATGCCTAGACCTATAAACGAAGAAGAGAGAATTGGAAGGACACAGGCACGCAAATCTACATTGCATAGTATTACAATAGCCAAGATATGGAAGTAACCAAAAAGTCCACCGACAGATGGGTGGACAAAGAAGTACTGCTACCTGTACAGATGGAATAAGAGCTAGTGAAAAAATGAAACAATGCCATTTGCAGCACCATAGATGAGTCTAGAAGTAATCACGCAACTTGGAGTAAGTGAGAAAGCGAAAGACACATATCCTATCATATCACATATAGGTGTTACCTAAAAAATGATACAAACAAAGATATTTCCACAGAGAAACACTATCATAGATTCATTAAAAAAACTTATGGTTCACCAAATGGAAAGGTGTGAGGATTGGATACATTACCATATTGAGGTTAACAGAGAGATACAAACACATGTGAAATATATAATCACCAAAGACCTACGCAATACCAAGAGAAGACTACTCAACATTGTGTCATAACCTACATGGGAAAAGGATCCGAAGAATAGATATATGCATATGTGTGAAAGAACCACATCTTGCACACCTAGAACAAACAAAACATTGTAATCAAGTTTGCTGTGATAAAAAATAAAAATTAAGTTCAAAATACCAACAAGAAGTAATGAGACATAAACTTAAAGGGCTTTTTCCTCGCACATTCCATTCTAATTTACAACCTAGAACACCACTTCCAGTAAGGCTCTGTTGCCCTAGAAACCAGATTTGGTAAAGGAGAAATGCTGCCGCCTTGTGGCCGATTCCCGCAAGAGCAGCTTTTAACCCACAGCTAATGGTCACTTACCATTCACAAGGACTCAGGGCTGTAAAGGACACCTGCCCTCAAAATTGTGCTGAGGTAGGGAATGGATACAAAAAATTCAAAACAGGCCAAATTTTCAAGAAGATAGTATGAAGAGGTAAGTTTTACTCACTCTCTTTTTAAAGAAAGGAAAATGGATAAAAGCTCCACCTCAGGAAGTATTAGACTCATGCAATCTAATCTACAAAAAGTTTTCAACTCACACCAGTCGACTGACCATTGGCAAAAAGTCTACAAACAATAAATGCTGAAGAGGTTTTAGAGAACTGTGTACCCTCTAGCTGCTGGTGAGATGCAAAAGGGTTAAACGCTAATAATGAGAACAGAAAGGAGCTGCGTTGAAAAGGAAAAATTGAGGTACCATTCAATCCAGCAGGCGCACCAATGGGCCTCTCACCTGAGAAGACCAGAATGAAGAAGACCCGGGCTGCAAAAGCTGCACTGCAGCCTTATTCACCATAGACAAGACAGTGAAGCAACCAAAATGTCCATCAACAGATGAAAGGATAAAGAAGAAGTGGTCCATGTACACAATGAATACTAGCCATGGAAAACAATGAAACACTGCTCTTTGAGGCACCATAGATGATCTTGGAGATAATCACAGAACATGAGGTAAGTCGGAAAGCAAAAGTCCTATATCCTATGATATCACTTATAGGCGTTATCTAATAACTGACACAAATGAACATATTTCCACAGAGAAAGTCAATCACAGACTTATTAAAAAAAAACTATGCTTATCTAAAAGGAAAGGTGGGGGGAATGGATAAATGAAGATTAGCGTTACCATATGTATACAAATACATATTATATACATATATCAAAAAGACCGACCATATAGCAAGGAAGGTTTACGGAACACTCTGTAATAATTTACAGGGGAAGAGGATCTCTACATAAATAGGCATATAGAATATGTAGATGAACCAGAGTGTGTACACCTTGGACAAGCAACATTCTAACCATTACCCCAATTGAAAAAATTAAAACAACGAACTAGGAGTAATGAGACATAAACTTATGGGGGGTTTTCCTGGCACATTCCATTCAAATTTACAACCTAGGCAAACGACTTCCAGAACGGCTCTGCTGCCCTAGTACCCAGATTTGGGAATGGAGAAATGCTGCATCCTTGTGGCTGTTTCCCACCACAGCAGCTTTAAACCCACTGCAAAAGGTCACTAAATATTCACCAATTGCAGGTCTGTAAATGACACCTGCCCTCCAAAAAATAATGAGGTCGAAAATCGACCAAAAAATTCTAGAGTGCAACCTTCCAAAAAGAAAATTTGAAGAGGTATATTATACTCACACTTTTGTTCTTTTTTCTTTTAACAGAAAAGAAAAAGGCGTGGAAAAATGATGAATTGTAGGAATTTTTACAGACATGTAAACCCAAATTACAAACACCTATCAGCTCACACCAGTCAGAATGGCCATCAACAAATATGCTGCAAACAAGAAATGCTGACGTGATTGTGGAGAAGTGCGTACCCTCGATTCTAAGGGGGACGTGGTAAGAGCCACTAATGACAGCACAATTGAGGTGCCTTGAAAAGGTAAACGTTGAGCTACCATACCAGTCAATCAATCATAACCACTGCTGGGTCTATCACCTGAGAAAATGAAAATCAAAAATCACAGGCTGGCAATCCTGCCCTCCAGCAATATTTACCATAGGCAACACTTGGAAGCAAGGAAAATGTCCATCAACAGAGGAATGCACCAAGAAGAAGTGGTCCATGTACACAATGGAATATTAGCCATGGAAAACACTGAAGCGCTGCTCTTTGAGGCACCACAGATGAGCCTGGAGATAATCACAAAACATGAAGTAGGTCGGAAAGCAAAAGACCTATAGCCTATATTATCACTTATGGCATTATCTAATAACTGACACAGATGAACATATTTCCAAAGAGAAAGACACTCACAGGCTTAGAAAACAAAACAAACTATGCTCATCTAAAAGGAAAGGAGGGGGGAAATTGAGAAATGAGGATTAGTGTTACTATACATATACAAATACATATTATATACATGTATCAAAAAGACCGAACATATAGCAAGGGAGGTCGATGGAACACTGTAATATTTTACATGGGAAGAGGATCTGTACATTAATAGACATACATAATGTACAAATGGACCAGATGGTGTACACCTAGGACAAACAATATTCTAAACTTTACCCAGATTAAAAAAATTTTAAAAACCAAGAAGAAGTAATGAGACATAAACTTATGGGGATTTCTCCTGGCAAATTCCATTCTAATTTATAACCTAGGACAATGACTTCCAGAAGGGCTCTGCTGCCCTAGTACCCAGATTGGGGAATGGAGAAAAGCTACCTCCTTGTGGACGTTTCCCACAACAGCAGCTTTGAACCCACTGCAAAAGGTCACTAAATTTTCACCAACTTGCAGTTCTGTAAATGACACCTGCCCTCCAAAAAATTTCTGGGGTCAAAAATCGACCAAAAAATTCAAAAGAGGGCAACCTTCGAAGAAGTCAATTTCAAGAGCTCTATTATACTTACGGTTTTTTTCTTTTAAGAGAAAAGAAAAAGGCGTAGGAATATGATGAATTTAAAAATTTTAATGTCATGCATACCCATATTACAAAAACCTATCAGCTCACAGCAATCAGAATGGCCATTAGGAAAAATGCTGCCAAAAATAAACGGTGAAGGGAGTGTGGAGAAATGCGTACCCTCGGTTGTAAGGGGGGGCATGTAAAGAGCCACTAATGAAAACACAACGTAGGTGCTTTGAAAAGGGAAACATTGAGCTACCAGTCAATCAATCACAACCACTGCTTGGCCTATCACCTGAGAAAATGAGAATCAAAAATCACAGGCTGGCAAACCTGTACGCCAGCAATATTTACCATAGCCAGCACTTGGAAGCAATGAAAATGTCCATCAACCGAGGAATGCACCAAGAAGAAGTGGTCCACGTACACAATGGAATATTACTCTAATAATAAATATAAATTAAATTAAAAACAAACAAAAGCAAGGAGACATCAACATTTGTGGGTTTATCCGGGCACATTGCACTCTAATTTATAACCGAAGAACACCACTGGCCGGTAGGTCTGTTTCCCTAGTACCAGCATGGGGAACGTAGAAAGGCTGCCGCTCTCTGGCCATTACCTGCAAAAGCAGGTTTAAAGCCTGAGCTAATGGTCACTTCATATGAACAAGTACTTCAGGGCTGTAAATGAAACCTGCCCTCAAAATGTCTTGAGGGAGATAATGGCCAAACTATTTCAAATGGTGACACATACTTTAAGAAAACACTTTGAAGAAATAAGCTCTAATCACAGCTGGAAAAATTAAAAGGACATGTCTTAAAGCTCAATTTCAACACATTATGAGACACATGCAAATTCAACCACAAAGAGGTATCAGCTCACACCACTCAGAATAACCATCAGCAAAAACTACAAAGAATAAATGCTGAAGGTGCTGGGAAGAAATACATACCCTCCACTTTAAGTGGGACGTAACCTGGAAAGAGCCACTAAGGAGAACAGAATAGAGGTGCCTTTAAAAGGTAACCATTGAGCTACCATATGATCTAGCAGACCTATTCTTGGACCTATAAACGAAGAAGAGAGAATTGGAAGGACACAGGCACGCAAATCTACATTGCATAGTATTACAATAGCCAAGATATGGAAGTAACCAAAAAGTCCACCGACAGATGGGTGGACAAAGAAGTACTGCTACCTGTACAGATGGAATAAGAGCTAGTGAAAAAATGAAACAATGCCATTTGCAGCACCATAGATGAGTCTAGAAGTAATCACGCAACTTGGAGTAAGTGAGAAAGCGAAAGACACATATCCTATCATATCACATATAGGTGTTACCTAAAAAATGATACAAACAAAGATATTTCCACAGAGAAACACTATCATAGATTCATTAAAAAAACTTATGGTTCACCAAATGGAAAGGTGTGAGGATTGGATACATTACCATATTGAGGTTAACAGAGAGATACAAACACATGTGAAATATATAATCACCAAAGACCTACGCAATACCAAGAGAAGACTACTCAACATTGTGTCATAACCTACATGGGAAAAGGATCCGAAGAATAGATATATGCATATGTGTGAAAGAACCACATCTTGCACACCTAGAACAAACAAAACATTGTAATCAAGTTTGCTGTGATAAAAAATAAAAATTAAGTTCAAAATACCAACAAGAAGTAATGAGACATAAACTTAAAGGGCTTTTTCCTCGCACATTCCATTCTAATTTACAACCTAGAACACCACTTCCAGTAAGGCTCTGTTGCCCTAGAAACCAGATTTGGTAAAGGAGAAATGCTGCCGCCTTGTGGCCGATTCCCGCAAGAGCAGCTTTTAACCCACAGCTAATGGTCACTTACCATTCACAAGGACTCAGGGCTGTAAAGGACACCTGCCCTCAAAATTGTGCTGAGGTAGGGAATGGATACAAAAAATTCAAAACAGGCCAAATTTTCAAGAAGATAGTATGAAGAGGTAAGTTTTACTCACTCTCTTTTTAAAGAAAGGAAAATGGATAAAAGCTCCACCTCAGGAAGTATTAGACTCATGCAATCTAATCTACAAAAAGTTTTCAACTCACACCAGTCGACTGACCATTGGCAAAAAGTCTACAAACAATAAATGCTGAAGAGGTTTTAGAGAACTGTGTACCCTCTAGCTGCTGGTGAGATGCAAAAGGGTTAAACGCTAATAATGAGAACAGAAAGGAGCTGCGTTGAAAAGGAAAAATTGAGGTACCATTCAATCCAGCAGGCGCACCAATGGGCCTCTCACCTGAGAAGACCAGAATGAAGAAGACCCGGGCTGCAAAAGCTGCACTGCAGCCTTATTCACCATAGACAAGACAGTGAAGCAACCAAAATGTCCATCAACAGATGAAAGGATAAAGAAGAAGTGGTCCATGTACACAATGAATACTAGCCATGGAAAACAATGAAACACTGCTCTTTGAGGCACCATAGATGATCTTGGAGATAATCACAGAACATGAGGTAAGTCGGAAAGCAAAAGTCCTATATCCTATGATATCACTTATAGGCGTTATCTAATAACTGACACAAATGAACATATTTCCACAGAGAAAGTCAATCACAGACTTATTAAAAAAAAAACTATGCTTATCTAAAAGGAAAGGTGGGGGGAATGGATAAATGAAGATTAGCGTTACCATATGTATACAAATACATATTATATACATATATCAAAAAGACCGACCATATAGCAAGGAAGGTTTACGGAACACTCTGTAATAATTTACAGGGGAAGAGGATCTCTACATAAATAGGTATATAGAATATGTAGATGAACCAGAGTGTGTACACCTTGGACAAGCAACATTCTAACCATTACCCCAATTGAAAAAATTAAAACAACGAACTAGGAGTAATGAGACATAAACTTATGGGGGGTTTTCCTGGCACATTCCATTCAAATTTACAACCTAGGCAAACGACTTCCAGAACGGCTCTGCTGCCCTAGTACCCAGATTTGGGAATGGAGAAATGCTGCATCCTTGTGGCTGTTTCCCACCACAGCAGCTTTAAACCCACTGCAAAAGGTCACTAAATATTCACCAATTGCAGGTCTGTAAATGACACCTGCCCTCCAAAAAATAATGAGGTCGAAAATCGACCAAAAAATTCTAGAGTGCAACCTTCCAAAAAGAAAATTTGAAGAGGTATATTATACTCACACTTTTGTTCTTTTTTCTTTTAACAGAAAAGAAAAAGGCGTGGAAAAATGATGAATTGTAGGAATTTTTACAGACATGTAAACCCAAATTACAAACACCTATCAGCTCACACCAGTCAGAATGGCCATCAACAAATATGCTGCAAACAAGAAATGCTGACGTGATTGTGGAGAAGTGCGTACCCTCGATTCTAAGGGGGACGTGGTAAGAGCCACTAATGACAGCACAATTGAGGTGCCTTGAAAAGGTAAACGTTGAGCTACCATACCAGTCAATCAATCATAACCACTGCTGGGTCTATCACCTGAGAAAATGAAAATCAAAAATCACAGGCTGGCAATCCTGCCCTCCAGCAATATTTACCATAGGCAACACTTGGAAGCAAGGAAAATGTCCATCAACAGAGGAATGCACCAAGAAGAAGTGGTCCATGTACACAATGGAATATTAGCCATGGAAAACACTGAAGCGCTGCTCTTTGAGGCACCACAGATGAGCCTGGAGATAATCACAAAACATGAAGTAGGTCGGAAAGCAAAAGACCTATAGCCTATATTATCACTTATGGCATTATCTAATAACTGACACAGATGAACATATTTCCAAAGAGAAAGACACTCACAGGCTTAGAAAACAAAACAAACTATGCTCATCTAAAAGGAAAGGAGGGGGGAAATTGAGAAATGAGGATTAGTGTTACTATACATATACAAATACATATTATATACATGTATCAAAAAGACCGAACATATAGCAAGGGAGGTCGATGGAACACTGTAATATTTTACATGGGAAGAGGATCTGTACATTAATAGACATACATAATGTACAAATGGACCAGATGGTGTACACCTAGGACAAACAATATTCTAAACTTTACCCAGATTAAAAAAATTTTAAAAACCAAGAAGAAGTAATGAGACATAAACTTATGGGGATTTCTCCTGGCAAATTCCATTCTAATTTATAACCTAGGACAATGACTTCCAGAAGGGCTCTGCTGCCCTAGTACCCAGATTGGGGAATGGAGAAAAGCTACCTCCTTGTGGACGTTTCCCACAACAGCAGCTTTGAACCCACTGCAAAAGGTCACTAAATTTTCACCAACTTGCAGTTCTGTAAATGACACCTGCCCTCCAAAAAATTTCTGGGGTCAAAAATCGACCAAAAAATTCAAAAGAGGGCAACCTTCGAAGAAGTCAATTTCAAGAGCTCTATTATACTTACGGTTTTTTTCTTTTAAGAGAAAAGAAAAAGGCGTAGGAATATGATGAATTTAAAAATTTTAATGTCATGCATACCCATATTACAAAAACCTATCAGCTCACAGCAATCAGAATGGCCATTAGGAAAAATGCTGCCAAAAATAAACGGTGAAGGGAGTGTGGAGAAATGCGTACCCTCGGTTGTAAGGGGGGGCATGTAAAGAGCCACTAATGAAAACACAACGTAGGTGCTTTGAAAAGGGAAACATTGAGCTACCAGTCAATCAATCACAACCACTGCTTGGCCTATCACCTGAGAAAATGAGAATCAAAAATCACAGGCTGGCAAACCTGTACGCCAGCAATATTTACCATAGCCAGCACTTGGAAGCAATGAAAATGTCCATCAACCGAGGAATGCACCAAGAAGAAGTGGTCCACGTACACAATGGAATATTACTCTAATAATAAATATAAATTAAATTAAAAACAAACAAAAGCAAGGAGACATCAACATTTGTGGGTTTATCCGGGCACATTGCACTCTAATTTATAACCGAAGAACACCACTGGCCGGTAGGTCTGTTTCCCTAGTACCAGCATGGGGAACGTAGAAAGGCTGCCGCTCTCTGGCCATTACCTGCAAAAGCAGGTTTAAAGCCTGAGCTAATGGTCACTTCATATGAACAAGTACTTCAGGGCTGTAAATGAAACCTGCCCTCAAAATGTCTTGAGGGAGATAATGGCCAAACTATTTCAAATGGTGACACATACTTTAAGAAAACACTTTGAAGAAATAAGCTCTAATCACAGCTGGAAAAATTAAAAGGACATGTCTTAAAGCTCAATTTCAACACATTATGAGACACATGCAAATTCAACCACAAAGAGGTATCAGCTCACACCACTCAGAATAACCATCAGCAAAAACTACAAAGAATAAATGCTGAAGGTGCTGGGAAGAAATACATACCCTCCACTTTAAGTGGGACGTAACCTGGAAAGAGCCACTAAGGAGAACAGAATAGAGGTGCCTTTAAAAGGTAACCATTGAGCTACCATATGATCTAGCAGACCTATTCTTGGACCTATAAACGAAGAAGAGAGAATTGGAAGGACACAGGCACGCAAATCTACATTGCATAGTATTACAATAGCCAAGATATGGAAGTAACCAAAAAGTCCACCGACAGATGGGTGGACAAAGAAGTACTGCTACCTGTACAGATGGAATAAGAGCTAGTGAAAAAATGAAACAATGCCATTTGCAGCACCATAGATGAGTCTAGAAGTAATCACGCAACTTGGAGTAAGTGAGAAAGCGAAAGACACATATCCTATCATATCACATATAGGTGTTACCTAAAAAATGATACAAACAAAGATATTTCCACAGAGAAACACTATCATAGATTCATTAAAAAAACTTATGGTTCACCAAATGGAAAGGTGTGAGGATTGGATACATTACCATATTGAGGTTAACAGAGAGATACAAACACATGTGAAATATATAATCACCAAAGACCTACGCAATACCAAGAGAAGACTACTCAACATTGTGTCATAACCTACATGGGAAAAGGATCCGAAGAATAGATATATGCATATGTGTGAAAGAACCACATCTTGCACACCTAGAACAAACAAAACATTGTAATCAAGTTTGCTGTGATAAAAAATAAAAATTAAGTTCAAAATACCAACAAGAAGTAATGAGACATAAACTTAAAGGGCTTTTTCCTCGCACATTCCATTCTAATTTACAACCTAGAACACCACTTCCAGTAAGGCTCTGTTGCCCTAGAAACCAGATTTGGTAAAGGAGAAATGCTGCCGCCTTGTGGCCGATTCCCGCAAGAGCAGCTTTTAACCCACAGCTAATGGTCACTTACCATTCACAAGGACTCAGGGCTGTAAAGGACACCTGCCCTCAAAATTGTGCTGAGGTAGGGAATGGATACAAAAAATTCAAAACAGGCCAAATTTTCAAGAAGATAGTATGAAGAGGTAAGTTTTACTCACTCTCTTTTTAAAGAAAGGAAAATGGATAAAAGCTCCACCTCAGGAAGTATTAGACTCATGCAATCTAATCTACAAAAAGTTTTCAACTCACACCAGTCGACTGACCATTGGCAAAAAGTCTACAAACAATAAATGCTGAAGAGGTTTTAGAGAACTGTGTACCCTCTAGCTGCTGGTGAGATGCAAAAGGGTTAAACGCTAATAATGAGAACAGAAAGGAGCTGCGTTGAAAAGGAAAAATTGAGGTACCATTCAATCCAGCAGGCGCACCAATGGGCCTCTCACCTGAGAAGACCAGAATGAAGAAGACCCGGGCTGCAAAAGCTGCACTGCAGCCTTATTCACCATAGACAAGACAGTGAAGCAACCAAAATGTCCATCAACAGATGAAAGGATAAAGAAGAAGTGGTCCATGTACACAATGAATACTAGCCATGGAAAACAATGAAACACTGCTCTTTGAGGCACCATAGATGATCTTGGAGATAATCACAGAACATGAGGTAAGTCGGAAAGCAAAAGTCCTATATCCTATGATATCACTTATAGGCGTTATCTAATAACTGACACAAATGAACATATTTCCACAGAGAAAGTCAATCACAGACTTATTAAAAAAAAACTATGCTTATCTAAAAGGAAAGGTGGGGGGAATGGATAAATGAAGATTAGCGTTACCATATGTATACAAATACATATTATATACATATATCAAAAAGACCGACCATATAGCAAGGAAGGTTTACGGAACACTCTGTAATAATTTACAGGGGAAGAGGATCTCTACATAAATAGGTATATAGAATATGTAGATGAACCAGAGTGTGTACACCTTGGACAAGCAACATTCTAACCATTACCCCAATTGAAAAAATTAAAACAACGAACTAGGAGTAATGAGACATAAACTTATGGGGGGTTTTCCTGGCACATTCCATTCAAATTTACAACCTAGGCAAACGACTTCCAGAACGGCTCTGCTGCCCTAGTACCCAGATTTGGGAATGGAGAAATGCTGCATCCTTGTGGCTGTTTCCCACCACAGCAGCTTTAAACCCACTGCAAAAGGTCACTAAATATTCACCAATTGCAGGTCTGTAAATGACACCTGCCCTCCAAAAAATAATGAGGTCGAAAATCGACCAAAAAATTCTAGAGTGCAACCTTCCAAAAAGAAAATTTGAAGAGGTATATTATACTCACACTTTTGTTCTTTTTTCTTTTAACAGAAAAGAAAAAGGCGTGGAAAAATGATGAATTGTAGGAATTTTTACAGACATGTAAACCCAAATTACAAACACCTATCAGCTCACACCAGTCAGAATGGCCATCAACAAATATGCTGCAAACAAGAAATGCTGACGTGATTGTGGAGAAGTGCGTACCCTCGATTCTAAGGGGGACGTGGTAAGAGCCACTAATGACAGCACAATTGAGGTGCCTTGAAAAGGTAAACGTTGAGCTACCATACCAGTCAATCAATCATAACCACTGCTGGGTCTATCACCTGAGAAAATGAAAATCAAAAATCACAGGCTGGCAATCCTGCCCTCCAGCAATATTTACCATAGGCAACACTTGGAAGCAAGGAAAATGTCCATCAACAGAGGAATGCACCAAGAAGAAGTGGTCCATGTACACAATGGAATATTAGCCATGGAAAACACTGAAGCGCTGCTCTTTGAGGCACCACAGATGAGCCTGGAGATAATCACAAAACATGAAGTAGGTCGGAAAGCAAAAGACCTATAGCCTATATTATCACTTATGGCATTATCTAATAACTGACACAGATGAACATATTTCCAAAGAGAAAGACACTCACAGGCTTAGAAAACAAAACAAACTATGCTCATCTAAAAGGAAAGGAGGGGGGAAATTGAGAAATGAGGATTAGTGTTACTATACATATACAAATACATATTATATACATGTATCAAAAAGACCGAACATATAGCAAGGGAGGTCGATGGAACACTGTAATATTTTACATGGGAAGAGGATCTGTACATTAATAGACATACATAATGTACAAATGGACCAGATGGTGTACACCTAGGACAAACAATATTCTAAACTTTACCCAGATTAAAAAAATTTTAAAAACCAAGAAGAAGTAATGAGACATAAACTTATGGGGATTTCTCCTGGCAAATTCCATTCTAATTTATAACCTAGGACAATGACTTCCAGAAGGGCTCTGCTGCCCTAGTACCCAGATTGGGGAATGGAGAAAAGCTACCTCCTTGTGGACGTTTCCCACAACAGCAGCTTTGAACCCACTGCAAAAGGTCACTAAATTTTCACCAACTTGCAGTTCTGTAAATGACACCTGCCCTCCAAAAAATTTCTGGGGTCAAAAATCGACCAAAAAATTCAAAAGAGGGCAACCTTCGAAGAAGTCAATTTCAAGAGCTGTATTATACTTACGGTTTTTTTCTTTTAAGAGAAAAGAAAAAGGCGTAGGAATATGATGAATTTAAAAATTTTAATGTCATGCATACCCATATTACAAAAACCTATCAGCTCACAGCAATCAGAATGGCCATTAGGAAAAATGCTGCCAAAAATAAACGGTGAAGGGAGTGTGGAGAAATGCGTACCCTCGGTTGTAAGGGGGGGCATGTAAAGAGCCACTAATGAAAACACAACGTAGGTGCTTTGAAAAGGGAAACATTGAGCTACCAGTCAATCAATCACAACCACTGCTTGGCCTATCACCTGAGAAAATGAGAATCAAAAATCACAGGCTGGCAAACCTGTACGCCAGCAATATTTACCATAGCCAGCACTTGGAAGCAATGAAAATGTCCATCAACCGAGGAATGCACCAAGAAGAAGTGGTCCACGTACACAATGGAATATTACTCTAATAATAAATATAAATTAAATTAAAAACAAACAAAAGCAAGGAGACATCAACATTTGTGGGTTTATCCGGGCACATTGCACTCTAATTTATAACCGAAGAACACCACTGGCCGGTAGGTCTGTTTCCCTAGTACCAGCATGGGGAACGTAGAAAGGCTGCCGCTCTCTGGCCATTACCTGCAAAAGCAGGTTTAAAGCCTGAGCTAATGGTCACTTCATATGAACAAGTACTTCAGGGCTGTAAATGAAACCTGCCCTCAAAATGTCTTGAGGGAGATAATGGCCAAACTATTTCAAATGGTGACACATCCTTTAAGAAAACACTTTGAAGAAATAAGCTCTAATCACAGCTGGAAAAATTAAAAGGACATGTCTTAAAGCTCAATTTCAACACATTATGAGACACATGCAAATTCAACCACAAAGAGGTATCAGCTCACACCACTCAGAATAACCATCAGCAAAAACTACAAAGAATAAATGCTGAAGGTGCTGGGAAGAAATACATACCCTCCACTTTAAGTGGGACGTAACCTGGAAAGAGCCACTAAGGAGAACAGAATAGAGGTGCCTTTAAAAGGTAACCATTGAGCTACCATATGATCTAGCAGACCTATGCCTAGACCTATAAACGAAGAAGAGAGAATTGGAAGGACACAGGCACGCAAATCTACATTGCATAGTATTACAATAGCCAAGATATGGAAGTAACCAAAAAGTCCACCGACAGATGGGTGGACAAAGAAGTACTGCTACCTGTACAGATGGAATAAGAGCTAGTGAAAAAATGAAACAATGCCATTTGCAGCACCATAGATGAGTCTAGAAGTAATCACGCAACTTGGAGTAAGTGAGAAAGCGAAAGACACATATCCTATCATATCACATATAGGTGTTACCTAAAAAATGATACAAACAAAGATATTTCCACAGAGAAACACTATCATAGATTCATTAAAAAAACTTATGGTTCACCAAATGGAAAGGTGTGAGGATTGGATACATTACCATATTGAGGTTAACAGAGAGATACAAACACATGTGAAATATATAATCACCAAAGACCTACGCAATACCAAGAGAAGACTACTCAACATTGTGTCATAACCTACATGGGAAAAGGATCCGAAGAATAGATATATGCATATGTGTGAAAGAACCACATCTTGCACACCTAGAACAAACAAAACATTGTAATCAAGTTTGCTGTGATAAGAAATAAAAATTAAGTTCAAAATACCAACAAGAAGTAATGAGACATAAACTTAAAGGGCTTTTTCCTCGCACATTCCATTCTAATTTACAACCTAGAACACCACTTCCAGTAAGGCTCTGTTGCCCTAGAAACCAGATTTGGTAAAGGAGAAATGCTGCCGCCTTGTGGCCGATTCCCGCAAGAGCAGCTTTTAACCCACAGCTAATGGTCACTTACCATTCACAAGGACTCAGGGCTGTAAAGGACACCTGCCCTCAAAATTGTGCTGAGGTAGGGAATGGATACAAAAAATTCAAAACAGGCCAAATTTTCAAGAAGATAGTATGAAGAGGTAAGTTTTACTCACTCTCTTTTTAAAGAAAGGAAAATGGATAAAAGCTCCACCTCAGGAAGTATTAGACTCATGCAATCTAATCTACAAAAAGTTTTCAACTCACACCAGTCGACTGACCATTGGCAAAAAGTCTACAAACAATAAATGCTGAAGAGGTTTTAGAGAACTGTGTACCCTCTAGCTGCTGGTGAGATGCAAAAGGGTTAAACGCTAATAATGAGAACAGAAAGGAGCTGCGTTGAAAAGGAAAAATTGAGGTACCATTCAATCCAGCAGACGCACCAATGGGCCTCTCACCTGAGAAGACCAGAATGAAGAAGACCCGGGCTGCAAAAGCTGCACTGCAGCCTTATTCACCATAGCCAAGACAGTGAAGCAACCAAAATGTCCATCAACAGATGAAAGGATAAAGAAGAAGTGGTCCATGTACACAATGAATACTAGCCATGGAAAACAATGAAACACTGCTCTTTGAGGCACCATAGATGATCTTGGAGATAATCACAGAACATGAGGTAAGTCGGAAAGCAAAAGTCCTATATCCTATGATATCACTTATAGGCGTTATCTAATAACTGACACAAATGAACATATTTCCACAGAGAAAGTCAATCACAGACTTATTAAAAAAAAACTATGCTTATCTAAAAGGAAAGGTGGGGGGAATGGATAAATGAAGATTAGCGTTACCATATGTATACAAATACATATTATATACATATATCAAAAAGACCGACCATATAGCAAGGAAGGTTTACGGAACACTCTGTAATAATTTACAGGGGAAGAGGATCTCTACATAAATAGGTATATAGAATATGTAGATGAACCAGAGTGTGTACACCTTGGACAAGCAACATTCTAACCATTACCCCAATTGAAAAAATTAAAACAACGAACTAGGAGTAATGAGACATAAACTTATGGGGGGTTTTCCTGGCACATTCCATTCAAATTTACAACCTAGGCAAACGACTTCCAGAACGGCTCTGCTGCCCTAGTACCCAGATTTGGGAATGGAGAAATGCTGCATCCTTGTGGCCGTTTCCCACCACAGCAGCTTTAAACCCACTGCAAAAGGTCACTAAATATTCACCAATTGCAGGTCTGTAAATGACACCTGCCCTCCAAAAAATACTGAGGTCGAAAATCGACCAAAAAATTCTAGAGTGCAACCTTCCAAAAAGAAAATTTGAAGAGGTATATTATACTCACACTTTTGTTCTTTTTTCTTTTAACAGAAAAGAAAAAGGCGTGGAAAAATGATGAATTGTAGGAATTTTTACAGACATGTAAACCCAAATTACAAACACCTATCAGCTCACACCAGTCAGAATGGCCATCAACAAATATGCTGCAAACAAGAAATGCTGACGTGATTGTGGAGAAGTGCGTACCCTCGATTCTAAGGGGGACGTGGTAAGAGCCACTAATGACAGCACAATTGAGGTGCCTTGAAAAGGTAAACGTTGAGCTACCATACCAGTCAATCAATCATAACCACTGCTGGGTCTATCACCTGAGAAAATGAAAATCAAAAATCACAGGCTGGCAATCCTGCCCTCCAGCAATATTTACCATAGGCAACACTTGGAAGCAAGGAAAATGTCCATCAACAGAGGAATGCACCAAGAAGAAGTGGTCCATGTACACAATGGAATATTAGCCATGGAAAACACTGAAGCGCTGCTCTTTGAGGCACCACAGATGAGCCTGGAGATAATCACAAAACATGAAGTAGGTCAGAAAGCAAAAGACCTATAGCCTATATTATCACTTATGGCATTATCTAATAACTGACACAGATGAACATATTTCCAAAGAGAAAGACACTCACAGGCTTAGAAAACAAAACAAACTATGCTCATCTAAAAGGAAAGGAGGGGGGAAATTGAGAAATGAGGATTAGTGTTACTATACATATACAAATACATATTATATACATGTATCAAAAAGACCGAACATATAGCAAGGGAGGTCGATGGAACACTGTAATATTTTACATGGGAAGAGGATCTGTACATTAATAGACATACATAATGTACAAAAGGACCAGATGGTGTACACCTAGGACAAACAATATTCTAAACTTTACCCAGATTAAAAAAATTTTAAAAACCAAGAAGAAGTAATGAGACATAAACTTATGGGGATTTCTCCTGGCAAATTCCATTCTAATTTATAACCTAGGACAATGACTTCCAGAAGGGCTCTGCTGCCCTAGTACCCAGATTGGGGAATGGAGAAAAGCTACCTCCTTGTGGACGTTTCCCACAACAGCAGCTTTGAACCCACTGCAAAAGGTCACTAAATTTTCACCAACTTGCAGTTCTGTAAATGACACCTGCCCTCCAAAAAATTTCTGGGGTCAAAAATCGACCAAAAAATTCAAAAGAGGGCAACCTTCGAAGAAGTCAATTTCAAGAGCTGTATTATACTTACGGTTTTTTTCTTTTAAGAGAAAAGAAAAAGGCGTAGGAATATGATGAATTTAAAAATTTTAATGTCATGCATACCCATATTACAAAAACCTATCAGCTCACAGCAATCAGAATGGCCATTAGGAAAAATGCTGCCAAAAATAAACGGTGAAGGGAGTGTGGAGAAATGCGTACCCTCGGTTGTAAGGGGGGGCATGTAAAGAGCCACTAATGAAAACACAACGTAGGTGCTTTGAAAAGGGAAACATTGAGCTACCAGTCAATCAATCACAACCACTGCTTGGCCTATCACCTGAGAAAATGAGAATCAAAAATCACAGGCTGGCAAACCTGTACGCCAGCAATATTTACCATAGCCAGCACTTGGAAGCAATGAAAATGTCCATCAACCGAGGAATGCACCAAGAAGAAGTGGTCCACGTACACAATGGAATATTACTCTAATAATAAATATAAATTAAATTAAAAACAAACAAAAGCAAGGAGACATCAACATTTGTGGGTTTATCCGGGCACATTGCACTCTAATTTATAACCGAAGAACACCACTGGCCAGTAGGTCTGTTTCCCTAGTACCAGCATGGGGAACGTAGAAAGGCTGCCGCTCTCTGGCCATTACCTGCAAAAGCAGGTTTAAAGCCTGAGCTAATGGTCACTTCATATGAACAAGTACTTCAGGGCTGTAAATGAAACCTGCCCTCAAAATGTCTTGAGGGAGATAATGGCCAAACTATTTCAAATGGTGACACATACTTTAAGAAAACACTTTGAAGAAATAAGCTCTAATCACAGCTGGAAAAATTAAAAGGACATGTCTTAAAGCTCAATTTCAACACATTATGAGACACATGCAAATTCAACCACAAAGAGGTATCAGCTCACACCACTCAGAATAACCATCAGCAAAAACTACAAAGAATAAATGCTGAAGGTGCTGGGAAGAAATACATACCCTCCACTTTAAGTGGGACGTAACCTGGAAAGAGCCACTAAGGAGAACAGAATAGAGGTGCCTTTAAAAGGTAACCATTGAGCTACCATATGATCTAGCAGACCTATGCCTAGACCTATAAACGAAGAAGAGAGAATTGGAAGGACACAGGCACGCAAATCTACATTGCATAGTATTACAATAGCCAAGATATGGAAGTAACCAAAAAGTCCACCGACAGATGGGTGGACAAAGAAGTACTGCTACCTGTACAGATGGAATAAGAGCTAGTGAAAAAATGAAACAATGCCATTTGCAGCACCATAGATGAGTCTAGAAGTAATCACGCAACTTGGAGTAAGTGAGAAAGCGAAAGACACATATCCTATCATATCACATATAGGTGTTACCTAAAAAATGATACAAACAAAGATATTTCCACAGAGAAACACTATCATAGATTCATTAAAAAAACTTATGGTTCACCAAATGGAAAGGTGTGAGGATTGGATACATTACCATATTGAGGTTAACAGAGAGATACAAACACATGTGAAATATATAATCACCAAAGACCTACGCAATACCAAGAGAAGACTACTCAACATTGTGTCATAACCTACATGGGAAAAGGATCCGAAGAATAGATATATGCATATGTGTGAAAGAACCACATCTTGCACACCTAGAACAAACAAAACATTGTAATCAAGTTTGCTGTGATAAGAAATAAAAATTAAGTTCAAAATACCAACAAGAAGTAATGAGACATAAACTTAAAGGGCTTTTTCCTCGCACATTCCATTCTAATTTACAACCTAGAACACCACTTCCAGTAAGGCTCTGTTGCCCTAGAAACCAGATTTGGTAAAGGAGAAATGCTGCCGCCTTGTGGCCGATTCCCGCAAGAGCAGCTTTTAACCCACAGCTAATGGTCACTTACCATTCACAAGGACTCAGGGCTGTAAAGGACACCTGCCCTCAAAATTGTGCTGAGGTAGGGAATGGATACAAAAAATTCAAAACAGGCCAAATTTTCAAGAAGATAGTATGAAGAGGTAAGTTTTACTCACTCTCTTTTTAAAGAAAGGAAAATGGATAAAAGCTCCACCTCAGGAAGTATTAGACTCATGCAATCTAATCTACAAAAAGTTTTCAACTCACACCAGTCGACTGACCATTGGCAAAAAGTCTACAAACAATAAATGCTGAAGAGGTTTTAGAGAACTGTGTACCCTCTAGCTGCTGGTGAGATGCAAAAGGGTTAAACGCTAATAATGAGAACAGAAAGGAGCTGCGTTGAAAAGGAAAAATTGAGGTACCATTCAATCCAGCAGACGCACCAATGGGCCTCTCACCTGAGAAGACCAGAATGAAGAAGACCCGGGCTGCAAAAGCTGCACTGCAGCCTTATTCACCATAGCCAAGACAGTGAAGCAACCAAAATGTCCATCAACAGATGAAAGGATAAAGAAGAAGTGGTCCATGTACACAATGAATACTAGCCATGGAAAACAATGAAACACTGCTCTTTGAGGCACCATAGATGATCTTGGAGATAATCACAGAACATGAGGTAAGTCGGAAAGCAAAAGTCCTATATCCTATGATATCACTTATAGGCGTTATCTAATAACTGACACAAATGAACATATTTCCACAGAGAAAGTCAATCACAGACTTATTAAAAAAAAACTATGCTTATCTAAAAGGAAAGGTGGGGGGAATGGATAAATGAAGATTAGCGTTACCATATGTATACAAATACATATTATATACATATATCAAAAAGACCGACCATATAGCAAGGAAGGTTTACGGAACACTCTGTAATAATTTACAGGGGAAGAGGATCTCTACATAAATAGGTATATAGAATATGTAGATGAACCAGAGTGTGTACACCTTGGACAAGCAACATTCTAACCATTACCCCAATTGAAAAAATTAAAACAACGAACTAGGAGTAATGAGACATAAACTTATGGGGGGTTTTCCTGGCACATTCCATTCAAATTTACAACCTAGGCAAACGACTTCCAGAACGGCTCTGCTGCCCTAGTACCCAGATTTGGGAATGGAGAAATGCTGCATCCTTGTGGCCGTTTCCCACCACAGCAGCTTTAAACCCACTGCAAAAGGTCACTAAATATTCACCAATTGCAGGTCTGTAAATGACACCTGCCCTCCAAAAAATACTGAGGTCGAAAATCGACCAAAAAATTCTAGAGTGCAACCTTCCAAAAAGAAAATTTGAAGAGGTATATTATACTCACACTTTTGTTCTTTTTTCTTTTAACAGAAAAGAAAAAGGCGTGGAAAAATGATGAATTGTAGGAATTTTTACAGACATGTAAACCCAAATTACAAACACCTATCAGCTCACACCAGTCAGAATGGCCATCAACAAATATGCTGCAAACAAGAAATGCTGACGTGATTGTGGAGAAGTGCGTACCCTCGATTCTAAGGGGGACGTGGTAAGAGCCACTAATGACAGCACAATTGAGGTGCCTTGAAAAGGTAAACGTTGAGCTACCATACCAGTCAATCAATCATAACCACTGCTGGGTCTATCACCTGAGAAAATGAAAATCAAAAATCACAGGCTGGCAATCCTGCCCTCCAGCAATATTTACCATAGGCAACACTTGGAAGCAAGGAAAATGTCCATCAACAGAGGAATGCACCAAGAAGAAGTGGTCCATGTACACAATGGAATATTAGCCATGGAAAACACTGAAGCGCTGCTCTTTGAGGCACCACAGATGAGCCTGGAGATAATCACAAAACATGAAGTAGGTCAGAAAGCAAAAGACCTATAGCCTATATTATCACTTATGGCATTATCTAATAACTGACACAGATGAACATATTTCCAAAGAGAAAGACACTCACAGGCTTAGAAAACAAAACAAACTATGCTCATCTAAAAGGAAAGGAGGGGGGAAATTGAGAAATGAGGATTAGTGTTACTATACATATACAAATACATATTATATACATGTATCAAAAAGACCGAACATATAGCAAGGGAGGTCGATGGAACACTGTAATATTTTACATGGGAAGAGGATCTGTACATTAATAGACATACATAATGTACAAAAGGACCAGATGGTGTACACCTAGGACAAACAATATTCTAAACTTTACCCAGATTAAAAAAATTTTAAAAACCAAGAAGAAGTAATGAGACATAAACTTATGGGGATTTCTCCTGGCAAATTCCATTCTAATTTATAACCTAGGACAATGACTTCCAGAAGGGCTCTGCTGCCCTAGTACCCAGATTGGGGAATGGAGAAAAGCTACCTCCTTGTGGACGTTTCCCACAACAGCAGCTTTGAACCCACTGCAAAAGGTCACTAAATTTTCACCAACTTGCAGTTCTGTAAATGACACCTGCCCTCCAAAAAATTTCTGGGGTCAAAAATCGACCAAAAAATTCAAAAGAGGGCAACCTTCGAAGAAGTCAATTTCAAGAGCTGTATTATACTTACGGTTTTTTTCTTTTAAGAGAAAAGAAAAAGGCGTAGGAATATGATGAATTTAAAAATTTTAATGTCATGCATACCCATATTACAAAAACCTATCAGCTCACAGCAATCAGAATGGCCATTAGGAAAAATGCTGCCAAAAATAAACGGT
This sequence comes from Balaenoptera borealis, assembly GCF_965194805.1. Classification (NCBI taxonomy): domain Eukaryota; kingdom Metazoa; phylum Chordata; class Mammalia; order Artiodactyla; family Balaenopteridae; genus Balaenoptera; species Balaenoptera borealis. The sequence continues at coordinate 80,559,752 of NC_138873.1, forward strand.
GAAGGGAGTGTGGAGAAATGCGTACCCTCGGTTGTAAGGGGGGGCATGTAAAGAGCCACTAATGAAAACACAACGTAGGTGCTTTGAAAAGGGAAACATTGAGCTACCAGTCAATCAATCACAACCACTGCTTGGCCTATCACCTGAGAAAATGAGAATCAAAAATCACAGGCTGGCAAACCTGTACGCCAGCAATATTTACCATAGCCAGCACTTGGAAGCAATGAAAATGTCCATCAACCGAGGAATGCACCAAGAAGAAGTGGTCCACGTACACAATGGAATATTACTCTAATAATAAATATAAATTAAATTAAAAACAAACAAAAGCAAGGAGACATCAACATTTGTGGGTTTATCCGGGCACATTGCACTCTAATTTATAACCGAAGAACACCACTGGCCAGTAGGTCTGTTTCCCTAGTACCAGCATGGGGAACGTAGAAAGGCTGCCGCTCTCTGGCCATTACCTGCAAAAGCAGGTTTAAAGCCTGAGCTAATGGTCACTTCATATGAACAAGTACTTCAGGGCTGTAAATGAAACCTGCCCTCAAAATGTCTTGAGGGAGATAATGGCCAAACTATTTCAAATGGTGACACATACTTTAAGAAAACACTTTGAAGAAATAAGCTCTAATCACAGCTGGAAAAATTAAAAGGACATGTCTTAAAGCTCAATTTCAACACATTATGAGACACATGCAAATTCAACCACAAAGAGGTATCAGCTCACACCACTCAGAATAACCATCAGCAAAAACTACAAAGAATAAATGCTGAAGGTGCTGGGAAGAAATACATACCCTCCACTTTAAGTGGGACGTAACCTGGAAAGAGCCACTAAGGAGAACAGAATAGAGGTGCCTTTAAAAGGTAACCATTGAGCTACCATATGATCTAGCAGACCTATGCCTAGACCTATAAACGAAGAAGAGAGAATTGGAAGGACACAGGCACGCAAATCTACATTGCATAGTATTACAATAGCCAAGATATGGAAGTAACCAAAAAGTCCACCGACAGATGGGTGGACAAAGAAGTACTGCTACCTGTACAGATGGAATAAGAGCTAGTGAAAAAATGAAACAATGCCATTTGCAGCACCATAGATGAGTCTAGAAGTAATCACGCAACTTGGAGTAAGTGAGAAAGCGAAAGACACATATCCTATCATATCACATATAGGTGTTACCTAAAAAATGATACAAACAAAGATATTTCCACAGAGAAACACTATCATAGATTCATTAAAAAAACTTATGGTTCACCAAATGGAAAGGTGTGAGGATTGGATACATTACCATATTGAGGTTAACAGAGAGATACAAACACATGTGAAATATATAATCACCAAAGACCTACGCAATACCAAGAGAAGACTACTCAACATTGTGTCATAACCTACATGGGAAAAGGATCCGAAGAATAGATATATGCATATGTGTGAAAGAACCACATCTTGCACACCTAGAACAAACAAAGCATTGTAATCAAGTTTGCTGTGATAAAAAATAAAAATTAAGTTCAAAATACCAACAAGAAGTAATGAGACATAAACTTAAAGGGCCTTTTCCTCGCACATTCCATTCTAATTTACAACCTAGAACACCACTTCCAGTAAGGCTCTGTTGCCCTAGAAACCAGATTTGGTAAAGGAGAAATGCTGCCGCCTTGTGGCCGATTCCCGCAAGAGCAGCTTTTAACCCACAGCTAATGGTCACTTACCATTCACAAGGACTCAGGGCTGTAAAGGACACCTGCCCTCAAAATTGTGCTGAGGTAGGGAATGGATACAAAAAATTCAAAACAGGCCAAATTTTCAAGAAGATAGTATGAAGAGGTAAGTTTTACTCACTCTCTTTTTAAAGAAAGGAAAATGGATAAAAGCTCCACCTCAGGAAGTATTAGACTCATGCAATCTAATCTACAAAAAGTTTTCAACTCACACCAGTCGACTGACCATTGGCAAAAAGTCTACAAACAATAAATGCTGAAGAGGTTTTAGAGAACTGTGTACCCTCTAGCTGCTGGTGAGATGCAAAAGGGTTAAACGCTAATAATGAGAACAGAAAGGAGCTGCGTTGAAAAGGAAAAATTGAGGTACCATTCAATCCAGCAGGCGCACCAATGGGCCTCTCACCTGAGAAGACCAGAATGAAGAAGACCCGGGCTGCAAAAGCTGCACTGCAGCCTTATTCACCATAGACAAGACAGTGAAGCAACCAAAATGTCCATCAACAGATGAAAGGATAAAGAAGAAGTGGTCCATGTACACAATGAATACTAGCCATGGAAAACAATGAAACACTGCTCTTTGAGGCACCATAGATGATCTTGGAGATAATCACAGAACATGAGGTAAGTCGGAAAGCAAAAGTCCTATATCCTATGATATCACTTATAGGCGTTATCTAATAACTGACACAAATGAACATATTTCCACAGAGAAAGTCAATCACAGACTTATTAAAAAAAACTATGCTTATCTAAAAGGAAAGGTGGGGGGAATGGATAAATGAAGATTAGCGTTACCATATGTATACAAATACATATTATATACATATATCAAAAAGACCGACCATATAGCAAGGAAGGTTTACGGAACACTCTGTAATAATTTACAGGGGAAGAGGATCTCTACATAAATAGGTATATAGAATATGTAGATGAACCAGAGTGTGTACACCTTGGACAAGCAACATTCTAACCATTACCCCAATTGAAAAAATTAAAACAACGAACTAGGAGTAATGAGACATAAACTTATGGGGGGTTTTCCTGGCACATTCCATTCAAATTTACAACCTAGGCAAACGACTTCCAGAACGGCTCTGCTGCCCTAGTACCCAGATTTGGGAATGGAGAAATGCTGCATCCTTGTGGCCGTTTCCCACCACAGCAGCTTTAAACCCACTGCAAAAGGTCACTAAATATTCACCAATTGCAGGTCTGTAAATGACACCTGCCCTCCAAAAAATACTGAGGTCGAAAATCGACCAAAAAATTCTAGAGTGCAACCTTCCAAAAAGAAAATTTGAAGAGGTATATTATACTCACACTTTTGTTCTTTTTTCTTTTAACAGAAAAGAAAAAGGTGTGGAAAAATGATGAATTGTAGGAATTTTTACAGACATGTAAACCCAAATTACAAACACCTATCAGCTCACACCAGTCAGAATGGCCATCAACAAATATGCTGCAAACAAGAAATGCTGACGTGATTGTGGAGAAGTGCGTACCCTCGATTCTAAGGGGGACGTGGTAAGAGCCACTAATGACAGCACAATTGAGGTGCCTTGAAAAGGTAAACGTTGAGCTACCATACCAGTCAATCAATCATAACCACTGCTGGGTCTATCACCTGAGAAAATGAAAATCAAAAATCACAGGCTGGCAATCCTGCCCTCCAGCAATATTTACCATAGGCAACACTTGGAAGCAAGGAAAATGTCCATCAACAGAGGAATGCACCAAGAAGAAGTGGTCCATGTACACAATGGAATATTAGCCATGGAAAACACTGAAGCGCTGCTCTTTGAGGCACCACAGATGAGCCTGGAGATAATCACAAAACATGAAGTAGGTCGGAAAGCAAAAGACCTATAGCCTATATTATCACTTATGGCATTATCTAATAACTGACACAGATGAACATATTTCCAAAGAGAAAGACACTCACAGGCTTAGAAAACAAAACAAACTATGCTCATCTAAAAGGAAAGGAGGGGGGAAATTGAGAAATGAGGATTAGTGTTACTATACATATACAAATACATATTATATACATGTATCAAAAAGACCGAACATATAGCAAGGGAGGTCGATGGAACACTGTAATATTTTACATGGGAAGAGGATCTGTACATTAATAGACATACATAATGTACAAAAGGACCAGATGGTGTACACCTAGGACAAACAATATTCTAAACTTTACCCAGATTAAAAAAATTTTAAAAACCAAGAAGAAGTAATGAGACATAAACTTATGGGGATTTCTCCTGGCAAATTCCATTCTAATTTATAACCTAGGACAATGACTTCCAGAAGGGCTCTGCTGCCCTAGTACCCAGATTGGGGAATGGAGAAAAGCTACCTCCTTGTGGACGTTTCCCACAACAGCAGCTTTGAACCCACTGCAAAAGGTCACTAAATTTTCACCAACTTGCAGTTCTGTAAATGACACCTGCCCTCCAAAAAATTTCTGGGGTCAAAAATCGACCAAAAAATTCAAAAGAGGGCAACCTTCGAAGAAGTCAATTTCAAGAGCTGTATTATACTTACGGTTTTTTTCTTTTAAGAGAAAAGAAAAAGGCGTAGGAATATGATGAATTTAAAAATTTTAATGTCATGCATACCCATATTACAAAAACCTATCAGCTCACAGCAATCAGAATGGCCATTAGGAAAAATGCTGCCAAAAATAAACGGTGAAGGGAGTGTGGAGAAATGCGTACCCTCGGTTGTAAGGGGGGGCATGTAAAGAGCCACTAATGAAAACACAACGTAGGTGCTTTGAAAAGGGAAACATTGAGCTACCAGTCAATCAATCACAACCACTGCTTGGCCTATCACCTGAGAAAATGAGAATCAAAAATCACAGGCTGGCAAACCTGTACGCCAGCAATATTTACCATAGCCAGCACTTGGAAGCAATGAAAATGTCCATCAACCGAGGAATGCACCAAGAAGAAGTGGTCCACGTACACAATGGAATATTACTCTAATAATAAATATAAATTAAATTAAAAACAAACAAAAGCAAGGAGACATCAACATTTGTGGGTTTATCCGGGCACATTGCACTCTAATTTATAACCGAAGAACACCACTGGCCGGTAGGTCTGTTTCCCTAGTACCAGCATGGGGAACGTAGAAAGGCTGCCGCTCTCTGGCCATTACCTGCAAAAGCAGGTTTAAAGCCTGAGCTAATGGTCACTTCATATGAACAAGTACTTCAGGGCTGTAAATGAAACCTGCCCTCAAAATGTCTTGAGGGAGATAATGGCCAAACTATTTCAAATGGTGACACATACTTTAAGAAAACACTTTGAAGAAATAAGCTCTAATCACAGCTGGAAAAATTAAAAGGACATGTCTTAAAGCTCAATTTCAACACATTATGAGACACATGCAAATTCAACCACAAAGAGGTATCAGCTCACACCACTCAGAATAACCATCAGCAAAAACTACAAAGAATAAATGCTGAAGGTGCTGGGAAGAAATACATACCCTCCACTTTAAGTGGGACGTAACCTGGAAAGAGCCACTAAGGAGAACAGAATAGAGGTGCCTTTAAAAGGTAACCATTGAGCTACCATATGATCTAGCAGACCTATGCCTAGACCTATAAACGAAGAAGAGAGAATTGGAAGGACACAGGCACGCAAATCTACATTGCATAGTATTACAATAGCCAAGATATGGAAGTAACCAAAAAGTCCACCGACAGATGGGTGGACAAAGAAGTACTGCTACCTGTACAGATGGAATAAGAGCTAGTGAAAAAATGAAACAATGCCATTTGCAGCACCATAGATGAGTCTAGAAGTAATCACGCAACTTGGAGTAAGTGAGAAAGCGAAAGACACATATCCTATCATATCACATATAGGTGTTACCTAAAAAATGATACAAACAAAGATATTTCCACAGAGAAACACTATCATAGATTCATTAAAAAAACTTATGGTTCACCAAATGGAAAGGTGTGAGGATTGGATACATTACCATATTGAGGTTAACAGAGAGATACAAACACATGTGAAATATATAATCACCAAAGACCTACGCAATACCAAGAGAAGACTACTCAACATTGTGTCATAACCTACATGGGAAAAGGATCCGAAGAATAGATATATGCATATGTGTGAAAGAACCACATCTTGCACACCTAGAACAAACAAAACATTGTAATCAAGTTTGCTGTGATAAGAAATAAAAATTAAGTTCAAAATACCAACAAGAAGTAATGAGACATAAACTTAAAGGGCTTTTTCCTCGCACATTCCATTCTAATTTACAACCTAGAACACCACTTCCAGTAAGGCTCTGTTGCCCTAGAAACCAGATTTGGTAAAGGAGAAATGCTGCCGCCTTGTGGCCGATTCCCGCAAGAGCAGCTTTTAACCCACAGCTAATGGTCACTTACCATTCACAAGGACTCAGGGCTGTAAAGGACACCTGCCCTCAAAATTGTGCTGAGGTAGGGAATGGATACAAAAAATTCAAAACAGGCCAAATTTTCAAGAAGATAGTATGAAGAGGTAAGTTTTACTCACTCTCTTTTTAAAGAAAGGAAAATGGATAAAAGCTCCACCTCAGGAAGTATTAGACTCATGCAATCTAATCTACAAAAAGTTTTCAACTCACACCAGTCGACTGACCATTGGCAAAAAGTCTACAAACAATAAATGCTGAAGAGGTTTTAGAGAACTGTGTACCCTCTAGCTGCTGGTGAGATGCAAAAGGGTTAAACGCTAATAATGAGAACAGAAAGGAGCTGCGTTGAAAAGGAAAAATTGAGGTACCATTCAATCCAGCAGACGCACCAATGGGCCTCTCACCTGAGAAGACCAGAATGAAGAAGACCCGGGCTGCAAAAGCTGCACTGCAGCCTTATTCACCATAGACAAGACAGTGAAGCAACCAAAATGTCCATCAACAGATGAAAGGATAAAGAAGAAGTGGTCCATGTACACAATGAATACTAGCCATGGAAAACAATGAAACACTGCTCTTTGAGGCACCATAGATGATCTTGGAGATAATCACAGAACATGAGGTAAGTCGGAAAGCAAAAGTCCTATATCCTATGATATCACTTATAGGCGTTATCTAATAACTGACACAAATGAACATATTTCCACAGAGAAAGTCAATCACAGACTTATTAAAAAAAAACTATGCTTATCTAAAAGGAAAGGTGGGGGGAATGGATAAATGAAGATTAGCGTTACCATATGTATACAAATACATATTATATACATATATCAAAAAGACCGACCATATAGCAAGGAAGGTTTACGGAACACTCTGTAATAATTTACAGGGGAAGAGGATCTCTACATAAATAGGTATATAGAATATGTAGATGAACCAGAGTGTGTACACCTTGGACAAGCAACATTCTAACCATTACCCCAATTGAAAAAATTAAAACAACGAACTAGGAGTAATGAGACATAAACTTATGGGGGGTTTTCCTGGCACATTCCATTCAAATTTACAACCTAGGCAAACGACTTCCAGAACGGCTCTGCTGCCCTAGTACCCAGATTTGGGAATGGAGAAATGCTGCATCCTTGTGGCCGTTTCCCACCACAGCAGCTTTAAACCCACTGCAAAAGGTCACTAAATATTCACCAATTGCAGGTCTGTAAATGACACCTGCCCTCCAAAAAATACTGAGGTCGAAAATCGACCAAAAAATTCTAGAGTGCAACCTTCCAAAAAGAAAATTTGAAGAGGTATATTATACTCACACTTTTGTTCTTTTTTCTTTTAACAGAAAAGAAAAAGGCGTGGAAAAATGATGAATTGTAGGAATTTTTACAGACATGTAAACCCAAATTACAAACACCTATCAGCTCACACCAGTCAGAATGGCCATCAACAAATATGCTGCAAACAAGAAATGCTGACGTGATTGTGGAGAAGTGCGTACCCTCGATTCTAAGGGGGACGTGGTAAGAGCCACTAATGACAGCACAATTGAGGTGCCTTGAAAAGGTAAACGTTGAGCTACCATACCAGTCAATCAATCATAACCACTGCTGGGTCTATCACCTGAGAAAATGAAAATCACAAATCACAGGCTGGCAATCCTGCCCTCCAGCAATATTTACCATAGGCAACACTTGGAAGCAAGGAAAATGTCCATCAACAGAGGAATGCACCAAGAAGAAGTGGTCCATGTACACAATGGAATATTAGCCATGGAAAACACTGAAGCGCTGCTCTTTGAGGCACCACAGATGAGCCTGGAGATAATCACAAAACATGAAGTAGGTCAGAAAGCAAAAGACCTATAGCCTATATTATCACTTATGGCATTATCTAATAACTGACACAGATGAACATATTTCCAAAGAGAAAGACACTCACAGGCTTAGAAAACAAAACAAACTATGCTCATCTAAAAGGAAAGGAGGGGGGAAATTGAGAAATGAGGATTAGTGTTACTATACATATACAAATACATATTATATACATGTATCAAAAAGACCGAACATATAGCAAGGGAGGTCGATGGAACACTGTAATATTTTACATGGGAAGAGGATCTGTACATTAATAGACATACATAATGTACAAAAGGACCAGATGGTGTACACCTAGGACAAACAATATTCTAAACTTTACCCAGATTAAAAAAAATTTAAAAACCAAGAAGAAGTAATGAGACATAAACTTATGGGGATTTCTCCTGGCAAATTCCATTCTAATTTATAACCTAGGACAATGACTTCCAGAAGGGCTCTGCTGCCCTAGTACCCAGATTGGGGAATGGAGAAAAGCTACCTCCTTGTGGACGTTTCCCACAACAGCAGCTTTGAACCCACTGCAAAAGGTCACTAAATTTTCACCAACTTGCAGTTCTGTAAATGACACCTGCCCTCCAAAAAATTTCTGGGGTCAAAAATCGACCAAAAAATTCAAAAGAGGGCAACCTTCGAAGAAGTCAATTTCAAGAGCTGTATTATACTTACGGTTTTTTTCTTTTAAGAGAAAAGAAAAAGGCGTAGGAATATGATGAATTTAAAAATTTTAATGTCATGCATACCCATATTACAAAAACCTATCAGCTCACAGCAATCAGAATGGCCATTAGGAAAAATGCTGCCAAAAATAAACGGTGAAGGGAGTGTGGAGAAATGCGTACCCTCGGTTGTAAGGGGGGGCATGTAAAGATCCACTAATGAAAACACAACGTAGGTGCTTTGAAAAGGGAAACATTGAGCTACCAGTCAATCAATCACAACCACTGCTTGGCCTATCACCTGAGAAAATGAGAATCAAAAATCACAGGCTGGCAAACCTGTACGCCAGCAATATTTACCATAGCCAGCACTTGGAAGCAATGAAAATGTCCATCAACCGAGGAATGCACCAAGAAGAAGTGGTCCACGTACACAATGGATTATTACTCTAATAATAAATATAAATTAAATTAAAAACAAACAAAAGCAAGGAGACATCAACATTTGTGGGTTTATCCAGGCACACTGCACTCTAATTTATAACCGAAGAACACCACTGGCCGGTAGGTCTGTTTCCCTAGTACCAGCATGGGGAACGTAGAAAGGCTGCCGCTCTCTGGCCATTACCTGCAAAAGCAGGTTTAAAGCCTGAGCTAATGGTCACTTCATATGAACAAGTACTTCAGGGCTGTAAATGAAACCTGCCCTCAAAATGTCTTGAGGGAGATAATGGCCAAACTATTTCAAATGGTGACACATACTTTAAGAAAACACTTTGAAGAAATAAGCTCTAATCACAGCTGGAAAAATTAAAAGGACATGTCTTAAAGCTCAATTTCAACACATTATGAGACACATGCAAATTCAACCACAAAGAGGTATCAGCTCACACCACTCAGAATAACCATCAGCAAAAACTACAAAGAATAAATGCTGAAGGTGCTGGGAAGAAATACATACCCTCCACTTTAAGTGGGACGTAACCTGGAAAGAGCCACTAAGGAGAACAGAATAGAGGTGCCTTTAAAAGGTAACCATTGAGCTACCATATGATCTAGCAGACCTATGCCTAGACCTATAAACGAAGAAGAGAGAATTGGAAGGACACAGGCACGCAAATCTACATTGCATAGTATTACAATAGCCAAGATATGGAAGTAACCAAAAAGTCCACCGACAGATGGGTGGACAAAGAAGTACTGCTACCTGTACAGATGGAATAAGAGCTAGTGAAAAAATGAAACAATGCCATTTGCAGCACCATAGATGAGTCTAGAAGTAATCACGCAACTTGGAGTAAGTGAGAAAGCGAAAGACACATATCCTATCATATCACATATAGGTGTTACCTAAAAAATGATACAAACAAAGATATTTCCACAGAGAAACACTATCATAGATTCATTAAAAAAACTTATGGTTCACCAAATGGAAAGGTGTGAGGATTGGATACATTACCATATTGAGGTTAACAGAGAGATACAAACACATGTGAAATATATAATCACCAAAGACCTACGCAATACCAAGAGAAGACTACTCAACATTGTGTCATAACCTACATGGGAAAAGGATCCGAAGAATAGATATATGCATATGTGTGAAAGAACCACATCTTGCACACCTAGAACAAACAAAGCATTGTAATCAAGTTTGCTGTGATAAACAATAAAAATTAAGTTCAAAATACCAACAAGAAGTAATGAGACATAAACTTAAAGGGCCTTTTCCTCGCACATTCCATTCTAATTTACAACCTAGAACACCACTTCCAGTAAGGCTCTGTTGCCCTAGAAACCAGATTTGGTAAAGGAGAAATGCTGCCGCCTTGTGGCCGATTCCCGCAAGAGCAGCTTTTAACCCACAGCTAATGGTCACTTACCATTCACAAGGACTCAGGGCTGTAAAGGACACCTGCCCTCAAAATTGTGCTGAGGTAGGGAATGGATACAAAAAATTCAAAACAGGCCAAATTTTCAAGAAGATAGTATGAAGAGGTAAGTTTTACTCACTCTCTTTTTAAAGAAAGGAAAATGGATAAAAGCTCCACCTCAGGAAGTATTAGACTCATGCAATCTAATCTACAAAAAGTTTTCAACTCACACCAGTCGACTGACCATTGGCAAAAAGTCTACAAACAATAAATGCTGAAGAGGTTTTAGAGAACTGTGTACCCTCTAGCTGCTGGTGAGATGCAAAAGGGTTAAACGCTAATAATGAGAACAGAAAGGAGCTGCGTTGAAAAGGAAAAATTGAGGTACCATTCAATCCAGCAGACGCACCAATGGGCCTCTCACCTGAGAAGACCAGAATGAAGAAGACCCGGGCTGCAAAAGCTGCACTGCAGCCTTATTCACCATAGACAAGACAGTGAAGCAACCAAAATGTCCATCAACAGATGAAAGGATAAAGAAGAAGTGGTCCATGTACACAATGAATACTAGCCATGGAAAACAATGAAACACTGCTCTTTGAGGCACCATAGATGATCTTGGAGATAATCACAGAACATGAGGTAAGTCGGAAAGCAAAAGTCCTATATCCTATGATATCACTTATAGGCGTTATCTAATAACTGACACAAATGAACATATTTCCACAGAGAAAGTCAATCACAGACTTATTAAAAAAAAACTATGCTTATCTAAAAGGAAAGGTGGGGGGAATGGATAAATGAAGATTAGCGTTACCATATGTATACAAATACATATTATATACATATATCAAAAAGACCGACCATATAGCAAGGAAGGTTTACGGAACACTCTGTAATAATTTACAGGGGAAGAGGATCTCTACATAAATAGGTATATAGAATATGTAGATGAACCAGAGTGTGTACACCTTGGACAAGCAACATTCTAACCATTACCCCAATTGAAAAAATTAAAACAACGAACTAGGAGTAATGAGACATAAACTTATGGGGGGTTTTCCTGGCACATTCCATTCAAATTTACAACCTAGGCAAACGACTTCCAGAACGGCTCTGCTGCCCTAGTACCCAGATTTGGGAATGGAGAAATGCTGCATCCTTGTGGCCGTTTCCCACAACAGCAGCTTTAAACCCACTGCAAAAGGTCACTAAATATTCACCAATTGCAGGTCTGTAAATGACACCTGCCCTCCAAAAAATACTGAGGTCGAAAATCGACCAAAAAATTCTAGAGTGCAACCTTCCAAAAAGAAAATTTGAAGAGGTATATTATACTCACACTTTTGTTCTTTTTTCTTTTAACAGAAAAGAAAAAGGCGTGGAAAAATGATGAATTGTAGGAATTTTTACAGACATGTAAACCCAAATTACAAACACCTATCAGCTCACACCAGTCAGAATGGCCATCAACAAAAATGCTGCAAACAAGAAATGCTGACGTGATTGTGGAGAAGTGCGTACCCTCGATTCTAAGGGGGACGTGGTAAGAGCCACTAATGAAAGCACAATTGAGGTGCCTTGAAAAGGTAAACGTTGAGCTACCATACCAGTCAATCAATCATAACCACTGCTGGGTCTATCACCTGAGAAAATGAAAATCACAAATCACAGGCTGGCAATCCTGCCCTCCAGCAATATTTACCATAGGCAACACTTGGAAGCAAGGAAAATGTCCATCAACAGAGGAGTGCACCAAGAAGACGTGGTCCATGTACACAATGGAATATTAGCCATGGAAAACACTGAAGCGCTGCTCTTTGAGGCACCACAGATGAGCCTGGAGATAATCACAAAACATGAAGTAGGTCGGAAAGCAAAAGACCTATAGCCTATATAATCACTTATGGCCTTATCTAATAACTGACACAGATGAACATATTTCCAAAGAGAAAGACACTCACAGGCTTAGAAAACAAAACAAACTATGCTCATCTAAAAGGAAAGGAGGGGGGAAATTGAGAAATGAGGATTAGTGTTACTATACATATACAAATACATATTATATACATGTATCAAAAAGACCGAACATATAGCAAGGGAGGTCGATGGAACACTGTAATATTTTACATGGGAAGAGGATCTGTACATTAATAGACATACATAATGTACAAATGGACCAGATGGTGTACACCTAGGACAAACAATATTCTAAACTTTACCCAGATTAAAAAAATTTTAAAAACCAAGAAGAAGTAATGAGACATAAACTTATGGGGATTTCTCCTGGCAAATTCCATTCTAATTTATAACCTAGGACAATGACTTCCAGAAGGGCTCTGCTGCCCTAGTACCCAGATTGGGGAATGGAGAAAAGCTACCTCCTTGTGGACGTTTCCCACAACAGCAGCTTTGAACCCACTGCAAAAGGTCACTAAATTTTCACCAACTTGCAGTTCTGTCAATGACACCTGCCCTCCAAAAAATTTCTGGGGTCAAAAATCGACGAAAAAAATTCAAAAGAGGGCAACCTTCGAAGAAGTCAATTTCAAGAGCTCTATTATACTTACGGTTTTTTCTTTTAAGAGAAAAGAAAAAGGCGTAGGAATATGATGAATTTAAAAATTTTAATGTCATGCATACCCATATTACAAAAACCTATCAGCTCACAGCAATCAGAATGGCCATTAGGAAAAATGCTGCCAAAAATAAACGGTGAAGGGAGTGTGGAGAAATGCGTACCCTCGGTTGTAAGGGGGGGCATGTAAAGAGCCACTAATGAAAACACAACTTAGGTGCTTTGAAAAGGGAAACATTGAGCTACCAGTCAATCAATCACAACCACTGCTTGGCCTATCACCTGAGAAAATGAGAATCAAAAATCACAGGCTGGCAAACCTGTACGCCAGCAATATTTACCATAGCCAGCACTTGGAAGCAATGAAAATGTCCATCAACCGAGGAATGCACCAAGAAGAAGTGGTCCACGTACACAATGGAATATTACTCTAATAATAAATATAAATTAAATTAAAAACAAACAAAAGCAAGGAGACATCAACATTTGTGGGTTTATCCGGGCACATTGCACTCTAATTTATAACCGAAGAACACCACTGGCCGGTAGGTCTGTTTCCCTAGTACCAGCATGGGGAACGTAGAAAGGCTGCCGCTCTCTGGCCATTACCTGCAAAAGCAGGTTTAAAGCCTGAGCTAATGGTCACTTCATATGAACAAGTACTTCAGGGCTGTATATGAAACCTGCCCTCAAAATGTCTTGAGGGAGATAATGGCCAAACTATTTCAAATGGTGACACATACTTTAAGAAAACACTTTGAAGAAATAAGCTCTAATCACAGCTGGAAAAATTAAAAGGACATGTCTTAAAGCTCAATTTCAACGCAGTATGAGACACATGCAAATTCAACCACAAAGAGGTATCAGCTCACACCACTCAGAATAACCATCAGCAAAAACTACAAAGAATAAATGCTGAAGGTGCTGGGAAGAAATACATACCCTCCACTTTAAGTGGGACGTAACCTGGAAAGAGCCACTAAGGAGAACAGAATAGAGGTGCCTTTTAAAGGTAACCATTGAGTTACCATATGATCTAGCAGACCTATGCCTAGACCTATAAACTAAGAAGAGAGAATTGGAAGGACACAGGCACGCAAATCTACATTGCATAGTATTACAATAGCCAAGATATGGAAGTAACCAAAAAGTCCACCGACAGATGGGTGGACAAAGAAGTACTGATACCTGTACAGATGGAATAAGAGCTAGTGAAAAAATGAAACAATGCCATTTGCAGCACCATAGAGGAGTCTAGAAGTAAACACGCAACTTGGAGTAAGTGAGAAAGCGAAAGACACATATCCTATCATATCACATATAGGTGTTACCTAAAAAATGATACAAACAAAGATATTTCCACAGAGAAACACTATCATAGATTCATTAAAAAAACTTATGGTTCACCAAATGGAAAGGTGTGAGGATTGGATACATTACCATATTGAGGTTAACAGAGAGATAAAAACACATGTGAAATATATAATCACCAAAGACCTACGCAATACCAAGAGAAGACTACTCAACATTGTGTCATAACCTACATGGGAAAAGGATCCGAAGAAGAGATATATGCATGTGTGTGAAAGAACCACGTCTTGCACACCTAGAACAAACAAAACATTGTAATCAAGTTTGCTGTGATAAAAAATAAAAATTAAGTTCAAAATACCAACAAGAAGTAATGAGACATAAACTTAAAAGGCTGTTTCCTCGCACATTCCATTCTAATTTACAACCTAGAACACCACTTCCAGTAAGGCTCTGTTGCCCTAGTAACCAGATTTGGTAAAGGAGAAATGCTGCCGCCTTGTGGCCGATTCCCGCAAGAGCAGCTTTTAACCCACAGCTAATGGTCACTTACCATTCACAAGGACTCAGGGCTGTAAAGGACACCTGCCCTCAAAATTGTGCTGAGGTAGGGAATGGATACAAAAAATTCAAAACAGGCCAAATTTTCAAGAAGATAGTATGAAGAGGTAAGTTTTACTCACTCTCTTTTTAAAGAAAGGAAAATGGATAAAAGCTCCACCTCAGGAAGTATTAGACTCATGCAATCTAATCTACAAAAAGTTTTCAACTCACACCAGTCGACTGACCATTGGCAAAAAGTCTACAAACAATAAATGCTGAAGAGGTTTTAGAGAACTGTGTACCCTCTAGCTGCTGGTGAGATGCAAAAGGGTTAAACGCTAATAATGAGAACAGAAAGGAGCTGCGTTGAAAAGGAAAAATTGAGGTACCATTCAATCCAGCAGACGCACCAATGGGCCTCTCACCTGAGAAGACCAGAATGAAGAAGACCCGGGCTGCAAAAGCTGCACTGCAGCCTTATTCACAATAGACAAGACAGTGAAGCAACCAAAATGTCCATCAACAGATGAAAGGATAAAGAAGAAGTGGTCCATGTACACAATGAATACTAGCCATGGAAAACAATGAAACACTGCTCTTTGAGGCACCATAGATGATCTTGGAGATAATCACAGAACATGAGGTAAGTCGGAAAGCAAAAGTCCTATATCCTATGATATCACTTATAGGCGTTATCTAATAACTGACACAAATGAACATATTTCCACAGAGAAAGTCAATCACAGACTTATTATAAAAAAACCTATGCTTATCTAAAAGGAAAGGTGGGGGGAATGGATAAATGAAGATTAGCGTTACCATATGTATACAAATACATATTATATACATATATCAAAAAGACCGACCATATAGCAAGGAAGGTTTACGGAACACTCTGTAATAATTTACAGGGGAAGAGGATCTCTACATAAATAGGTATATAGAATATGTAGATGAACCAGAGTGTGTACACCTTGGACAAGCAACATTCTAACCATTACCCCAATTGAAAAAATTAAAACAACGAACTAGGAGTAATGAGACATAAACTTATGGGGGGTTTTCCTGGCACATTCCATTCAAATTTACAACCTAGGCAAACGACTTCCAGAACGGCTCTGCTGCCCTAGTACCCAGATTTGGGAATGGAGAAATGCTGCATCCTTGTGGCCGTTTCCCACCACAGCAGCTTTAAACCCACTGCAAAAGGTCACTAAATATTCACCAATTGCAGGTCTGTAAATGACACCTGCCCTCCAAAAAATACTGAGGTCGAAAATCGACCAAAAAATTCTAGAGTGCAACCTTCCAAAAAGAAAATTTGAAGAGGTATATTATACTCACACTTTTGTTCTTTTTTCTTTTAACAGAAAAGAAAAAGGCGTGGAAAAATGATGAATTGTAGGAATTTTTACAGACATGTAAACCCAAATTACAAACACCTATCAGCTCACACCAGTCAGAATGGCCATCAACAAAAATGCTGCAAACAAGAAATGCTGACGTGATTGTGGAGAAGTGCGTACCCTCGATTCTAAGGGGGACGTGGTAAGAGCCACTAATGAAAGCACAATTGAGGTGCCTTGAAAAGGTAAACGTTGAGCTACCATACCAGTCAATCAATCATAACCACTGCTGGGTCTATCACCTGAGAAAATGAAAATCACAAATCACAGGCTGGCAATCCTGCCCTCCAGCAATATTTACCATAGGCAACACTTGGAAGCAAGGAAAATGTCCATCAACAGAGGAGTGCACCAAGAAGACGTGGTCCATGTACACAATGGAATATTAGCCATGGAAAACACTGAAGCGCTGCTCTTTGAGGCACCACAGATGAGCCTGGAGATAATCACAAAACATGAAGTAGGTCGGAAAGCAAAAGACCTATAGCCTATATAATCACTTATGGCCTTATCTAATAACTGACACAGATGAACATATTTCCAAAGAGAAAGACACTCACAGGCTTAGAAAACAAAACAAACTATGCTCATCTAAAAGGAAAGGAGGGGGGAAATTGAGAAATGAGGATTAGTGTTACTATACATATACAAATACATATTATATACATGTATCAAAAAGACCGAACATATAGCAAGGGAGGTCGATGGAACACTGTAATATTTTACATGGGAAGAGGATCTGTACATTAATAGACATACATAATGTACAAATGGACCAGATGGTGTACACCTAGGACAAACAATATTCTAAACTTTACCCAGATTAAAAAAATTTTAAAAACCAAGAAGAAGTAATGAGACATAAACTTATGGGGATTTCTCCTGGCAAATTCCATTCTAATTTATAACCTAGGACAATGACTTCCAGAAGGGCTCTGCTGCCTTAGTACCCAGATTGGGGAATGGAGAAAAGCTACCTCCTTGTGGACGTTTCCCACAACAGCAGCTTTGAACCCACTGCAAAAGGTCACTAAATTTTCACCAACTTGCAGTTCTGTCAATGACACCTGCCCTCCAAAAAATTTCTGGGGTCAAAAATCGACGAAAAAAATTCAAAAGAGGGCAACCTTCGAAGAAGTCAATTTCAAGAGCTCTATTATACTTACGGTTTTTTCTTTTAAGAGAAAAGAAAAAGGCGTAGGAATATGATGAATTTAAAAATTTTAATGTCATGCATACCCATATTACAAAAACCTATCAGCTCACAGCAATCAGAATGGCCATTAGGAAAAATGCTGCCAAAAATAAACGGTGAAGGGAGTGTGGAGAAATGCGTACCCTCGGTTGTAAGGGGGGGCATGTAAAGAGCCACTAATGAAAACACAACTTAGGTGCTTTGAAAAGGGAAACATTGAGCTACCAGTCAATCAATCACAACCACTGCTTGGCCTATCACCTGAGAAAATGAGAATCAAAAATCACAGGCTGGCAAACCTGTACGCCAGCAATATTTACCATAGCCAGCACTTGGAAGCAATGAAAATGTCCATCAACCGAGGAATGCACCAAGAAGAAGTGGTCCACGTACACAATGGAATATTACTCTAATAATAAATATAAATTAAATTAAAAACAAACAAAAGCAAGGAGACATCAACATTTGTGGGTTTATCCGGGCACATTGCACTCTAATTTATAACCGAAGAACACCACTGGCCGGTAGGTCTGTTTCCCTAGTACCAGCATGGGGAACGTAGAAAGGCTGCCGCTCTCTGGCCATTACCTGCAAAAGCAGGTTTAAAGCCTGAGCTAATGGTCACTTCATATGAACAAGTACTTCAGGGCTGTATATGAAACCTGCCCTCAAAATGTCTTGAGGGAGATAATGGCCAAACTATTTCAAATGGTGACACATACTTTAAGAAAACACTTTGAAGAAATAAGCTCTAATCACAGCTGGAAAAATTAAAAGGACATGTCTTAAAGCTCAATTTCAACGCAGTATGAGACACATGCAAATTCAACCACAAAGAGGTATCAGCTCACACCACTCAGAATAACCATCAGCAAAAACTACAAAGAATAAATGCTGAAGGTGCTGGGAAGAAATACATACCCTCCACTTTAAGTGGGACGTAACCTGGAAAGAGCCACTAAGGAGAACAGAATAGAGGTGCCTTTTAAAGGTAACCATTGAGCTACCATATGATCTAGCAGACCTATGCCTAGACCTATAAACTAAGAAGAGAGAATTGGAAGGACACAGGCACGCAAATCTACATTGCATAGTATTACAATAGCCAAGATATGGAAGTAACCAAAAAGTCCACCGACAGATGGGTGGACAAAGAAGTACTGATACCTGTACAGATGGAATAAGAGCTAGTGAAAAAATGAAACAATGCCATTTGCAGCACCATAGAGGAGTCTAGAAGTAAACACGCAACTTGGAGTAAGTGAGAAAGCGAAAGACACATATCCTATCATATCACATATAGGTGTTACCTAAAAAATGATACAAACAAAGATATTTCCACAGAGAAACACTATCATAGATTCATTAAAAAAACTTATGGTTCACCAAATGGAAAGGTGTGAGGATTGGATACATTACCATATTGAGGTTAACAGAGAGATAAAAACACATGTGAAATATATAATCACCAAAGACCTACGCAATACCAAGAGAAGACTACTCAACATTGTGTCATAACCTACATGGGAAAAGGATCCGAAGAAGAGATATATGCATGTGTGTGAAAGAACCACGTCTTGCACACCTAGAACAAACAAAACATTGTAATCAAGTTTGCTGTGATAAAAAATAAAAATTAAGTTCAAAATACCAACAAGAAGTAATGAGACATAAACTTAAAAGGCTGTTTCCTCGCACATTCCATTCTAATTTACAACCTAGAACACCACTTCCAGTAAGGCTCTGTTGCCCTAGTAACCAGATTTGGTAAAGGAGAAATGCTGCCGCCTTGTGGCCGATTCCCGCAAGAGCAGCTTTTAACCCACAGCTAATGGTCACTTACCATTCACAAGGACTCAGGGCTGTAAAGGACACCTGCCCTCAAAATTGTGCTGAGGTAGGGAATGGATACAAAAAATTCAAAACAGGCCAAATTTTCAAGAAGATAGTATGAAGAGGTAAGTTTTACTCACTCTCTTTTTAAAGAAAGGAAAATGGATAAAAGCTCCACCTCAGGAAGTATTAGACTCATGCAATCTAATCTACAAAAAGTTTTCAACTCACACCAGTCGACTGACCATTGGCAAAAAGTCTACAAACAATAAATGCTGAAGAGGTTTTAGAGAACTGTGTACCCTCTAGCTGCTGGTGAGATGCAAAAGGGTTAAACGCTAATAATGAGAACAGAAAGGAGCTGCGTTGAAAAGGAAAAATTGAGGTACCATTCAATCCAGCAGACGCACCAATGGGCCTCTCACCTGAGAAGACCAGAATGAAGAAGACCCGGGCTGCAAAAGCTGCACTGCAGCCTTATTCACAATAGACAAGACAGTGAAGCAACCAAAATGTCCATCAACAGATGAAAGGATAAAGAAGAAGTGGTCCATGTACACAATGAATACTAGCCATGGAAAACAATGAAACACTGCTCTTTGAGGCACCATAGATGATCTTGGAGATAATCACAGAACATGAGGTAAGTCGGAAAGCAAAAGTCCTATATCCTATGATATCACTTATAGGCGTTATCTAATAACTGACACAAATGAACATATTTCCACAGAGAAAGTCAATCACAGACTTATTATAAAAAAACCTATGCTTATCTAAAAGGAAAGGTGGGGGGAATGGATAAATGAAGATTAGCGTTACCATATGTATACAAATACATATTATATACATATATCAAAAAGACCGACCATATAGCAAGGAAGGTTTACGGAACACTCTGTAATAATTTACAGGGGAAGAGGATCTCTACATAAATAGGTATATAGAATATGTAGATGAACCAGAGTGTGTACACCTTGGACAAGCAACATTCTAACCATTACCCCAATTGAAAAAATTAAAACAACGAACTAGGAGTAATGAGACATAAACTTATGGGGGGTTTTCCTGGCACATTCCATTCAAATTTACAACCTAGGCAAACGACTTCCAGAACGGCTCTGCTGCCCTAGTACCCAGATTTGGGAATGGAGAAATGCTGCATCCTTGTGGCCGTTTCCCACCACAGCAGCTTTAAACCCACTGCAAAAGGTCACTAAATATTCACCAATTGCAGGTCTGTAAATGACACCTGCCCTCCAAAAAATACTGAGGTCGAAAATCGACCAAAAAATTCTAGAGTGCAACCTTCCAAAAAGAAAATTTGAAGAGGTATATTATACTCACACTTTTGTTCTTTTTTCTTTTAACAGAAAAGAAAAAGGCGTGGAAAAATGATGAATTGTAGGAATTTTTACAGACATGTAAACCCAAATTACAAACACCTATCAGCTCACACCAGTCAGAATGGCCATCAACAAAAATGCTGCAAATAAGAAATGCTGACGTGATTGTGGAGAAGTGCGTACCCTCGATTCTAAGGGGGACGTGGTAAGAGCCACTAATGAAAGCACAATTGAGGTGCCTTGAAAAGGTAAACGTTGAGCTACCATACCAGTCAATCAATCATAACCACTGCTGGGTCTATCACCTGAGAAAATGAAAATCACAAATCACAGGCTGGCAATCCTGCCCTCCAGCAATATTTACCATAGGCAACACTTGGAAGCAAGGAAAATGTCCATCAACAGAGGAGTGCACCAAGAAGACGTGGTCCATGTACACAATGGAATATTAGCCATGGAAAACACTGAAGCGCTGCTCTTTGAGGCACCACAGATGAGCCTGGAGATAATCACAAAACATGAAGTAGGTCGGAAAGCAAAAGACCTATAGCCTATATAATCACTTATGGCCTTATCTAATAACTGACACAGATGAACATATTTCCAAAGAGAAAGACACTCACAGGCTTAGAAAACAAAACAAACTATGCTCATCTAAAAGGAAAGGAGGGGGGAAATTGAGAAATGAGGATTAGTGTTACTATACATATACAAATACATATTATATACATGTATCAAAAAGACCGAACATATAGCAAGGGAGGTCGATGGAACACTGTAATATTTTACATGGGAAGAGGATCTGTACATTAATAGACATACATAATGTACAAATGGACCAGATGGTGTACACCTAGGACAAACAATATTCTAAACTTTACCCAGATTAAAAAAATTTTAAAAACCAAGAAGAAGTAATGAGACATAAACTTATGGGGATTTCTCCTGGCAAATTCCATTCTAATTTATAACCTAGGACAATGACTTCCAGAAGGGCTCTGCTGCCCTAGTACCCAGATTGGGGAATGGAGAAAAGCTACCTCCTTGTGGACGTTTCCCACAACAGCAGCTTTGAACCCACTGCAAAAGGTCACTAAATTTTCACCAACTTGCAGTTCTGTCAATGACACCTGCCCTCCAAAAAATTTCTGGGGTCAAAAATCGACGAAAAAAATTCAAAAGAGGGCAACCTTCGAAGAAGTCAATTTCAAGAGCTCTATTGTACTTACGGTTTTTTCTTTTAAGAGAAAAGAAAAAGGCGTAGGAATATGATGAATTTAAAAATTTTAATGTCATGCATACCCATATTACAAAAACCTATCAGCTCACAGCAATCAGAATGGCCATTAGGAAAAATGCTGCCAAAACTAAACGGTGAAGGGAGTGTGGAGAAATGCGTACCCTCGGTTGTAAGGGGGGGCATGTAAAGAGCCACTAATGAAAACACAACGTAGGTGCTTTGAAAAGGGAAACATTGAGCTACCAGTCAATCAATCACAACCACTGCTTGGCCTATCACCTGAGAAAATGAGAATCAAAAAT
Source organism: Balaenoptera borealis (assembly GCF_965194805.1). NCBI lineage: Eukaryota > Metazoa > Chordata > Mammalia > Artiodactyla > Balaenopteridae > Balaenoptera > Balaenoptera borealis. The sequence goes on from NC_138873.1 coordinate 80,582,084, forward strand.
CACAGGCTGGCAAACCTGTACGCCAGCAATATTTACCATAGCCAGCACTTGGAAGCAATGAAAATGTCCATCAACCGAGGAATGCACCAAGAAGAAGTGGTCCACGTACACAATGGAATATTACTCTAATAATAAATATAAATTAAATTAAAAACAAACAAAAGCAAGGAGACATCAACATTTGTGGGTTTATCCGGGCACATTGCACTCTAATTTATAACCGAAGAACACCACTGGCCGGTAGGTCTGTTTCCCTAGTACCAGCATGGGGAACGTAGAAAGGCTGCCGCTCTCTGGCCATTACCTGCAAAAGCAGGTTTAAAGCCTGAGCTAATGGTCACTTCATATGAACAAGTACTTCAGGGCTGTAAATGAAACCTGCCCTCAAAATGTCTTGAGGGAGATAATGGCCAAACTATTTCAAATGGTGACACATACTTTAAGAAAACACTTTGAAGAAATAAGCTCTAATCACAGCTGGAAAAATTAAAAGGACATGTCTTAAAGCTCAATTTCAACACATTATGAGACACATGCAAATTCAACCACAAAGAGGTATCAGCTCACACCACTCAGAATAACCATCAGCAAAAACTACAAAGAATAAATGCTGAAGGTGCTGGGAAGAAATACATACCCTCCACTTTAAGTGGGACGTAACCTGGAAAGAGCCACTAAGGAGAACAGAATAGAGGTGCCTTTAAAAGGTAACCATTGAGCTACCATATGATCTAGCAGACCTATGCCTAGACCTATAAACGAAGAAGAGAGAATTGGAAGAACACAGGCACGCAAATCTACACTGCATAGTATTACAATAGCCAAGATATGGAAGTAACCAAAAAGTCCACCGACAGATGGGTGGACAAAGAAGAACTGCTACCTGTACAGATGGAAGAGGAGCTAGTGAAAAAATGAAACAATGCCATTTGTAGCACCATAGATGAATCTAGAAGTAATCATGCAAGTTGGAGTAAATGAGAAAGCGAAAGACACATATCCTATCATATCACATATAGGTGTTACCTAAAAAATGATACAAACAAAGATATTTCCACAGAGAAACACTATCATAGATTCATTAAAAAACTTATGGTTCACCAAATGGAAAGGTGTGAGGATTGGATACATTACCATATTGAGGTTAACAGAGAGATACAAACACATGTGAAATATATAATCACCAAAGACCTACGCAATACCAAGAGAGGACTACTCAACATTGTGTCATAACCTACATGGGAAAAGGATCCGAAGAAGAATAGATATATGCATATGTGTGAAAGAACCACATCTTGCACACCTAGAAAAAACAAAACATTGTAATCAAGTTTCCTGTGATAAGAAATAAAAATTAAGTTTAAAATACCAACAAGAAGTAATGAGACATAAACTTAAAGGGCTTTTGCCTCGCACATTCCATTCTAATTTACAACCTAGAACACCACTTCCAGTAAGGCTCTGTTGCCCTAGTAACCAGATTTGGTAAAGGAGAAATGCTGCCGCCTTGTGGCCGATTCCCGCAAGAGCAGCTTTTAACCCACAGCTAATGGTCACTTACCATTCACAAGGACTCTGGGCTGTAAAGGACAGCTGCCCTCAAAATTGTGCTGAGGTAGGGAATGGATACAAAAAGTTCAAAACAGGCCAAATTTTCAAGAAGATAGTATGAAGAGGTAAGTTTTACTCACTCTCTTTTTAAAGAAAGGAAAATGGATAAAAGCTCCACCTCAGGAAGTATTAGACTCATGCAATCTAATCTACAAAAAGTTTTCAACTCACACCAGTCGACTGACCATTGGCAAAAAGTCTACAAACAATAAAAGCTGAAGAGGTTTTAGAGAACTGTGTACCCTCTAGCTGCTGGTGAGATGCAAAAGGGTTAAACGCTAATAATGAGAACAGAAAGGAGCTGCGTTGAAAAGGAAAAATTGAGGTACCATTCAATCCAGCAGGCGCACCAATGGGCCTCTCACCTGAGAAGACCAGAATGAAGAAGACCCGGGCTGCAAAAGCTGCACTGCAGCCTTATTCACAATAGACAAGACAGTGAAGCAACCAAAATGTCCATCAACAGATGAAAGGATAAAGAAGAAGTGGTCCATGTACACAATGAATACTAGCCATGGAAAACAATGAAACACTGCTCTTTGAGGCACCATAGATGATCTTGGAGATAATCACAGAACATGAGGTCAGTCGGAAAGCAAAAGTCCTATATCCTATGATATCACTTATAGGCGTTATCTAATAACTGACACAAATGAACATATTTCCACAGAGAAAGTCAATCACAGACTTATTCAAAAAAACCTATGCTTATCTAAAAGGAAAGGTGTGGGGAATGGATAAATGAAGATTAGCGTTACCATATGTATACAAATACATATTATATACATATATCAAAAAGACCGACCATATAGCAAGGAAGGTTTACGGAACACTCTGTAATAATTTACAGGGGAAGAGGATCTCTACATAAATAGGTATATAGAATCTGTAGATGAACCAGAGTGTGTACACCTTGGACAAGCAACATTCTAACCATTACCCCAACTGAAAAAATTAAAACAACGAACTGGGAGTAATGAGACATAAACTTATGGGGGGTTTTCCTGGCACATTCCATTCAAATTTACAACCTAGGCAAACGACTTCCAGAACGGCTCTGCTGCCCTAGTACCCAGATTTGGGAATGGAGAAATGCTGCATCCTTGTGGCCGTTTCCCACCACAGCAGCTTTAAACCCACTGCAAAAGGTCACTAAATATTCACCAATTGCAGTTCTGTAAATGACACCTGCCCTCCAAAAAATACTGAGGTCGAAAATCGACCAAAAAATTCTAGAGTGCAACCTTCCAAAAAGAAAATTTGAAGAGGTATATTATACTCACACTTTTGTTCTTTTTTCTTTTAACAGAAAAGAAAAAGGCGTGGAAAAATGATGAATTGTAGGAATTTTTACAGACATGTAAACCCAAATTACAAACACCTATCAGCTCACACCAGTCAGAATGGCCATCAACAAAAATGCTGCAAACAAGAAATGCTGACGTGATTGTGGAGAAATGCGTACCCTCGATTCTAAGGGGGACGTGGTAAGAGCCACTAATGAAAGCACAATTGAGGTGCCTTGAAAAGGTAAACGTTGAGCTACCATACCAGTCAATCAATCATACCCACTGCTGGGTCTATCAACTGAGAAAAGGAAAATCAAAAATCACAGGCTGGCAATCCTGCATTCCAGCAATATTTACCATAGGCAACACTTGGAAGCAACGAAAATGTCCATCAACCGAGGAATGCACCAAGAAGAATTTATCCATGTACACAATGTAATATAAGCCATGGAAAACAATGAAGCACTGCTCTTTGAGGCACCATAGATGAGCCTGGAGATAATTACAAAACATGAGGTCGATCGGAAAGCAAAAGACCTATACCCTCTGATATCACTTATGGTGTTATCTAATAACTGACAGAAATGAACATATTTCCAAAGAGAAAGACACTCACGTGCTTAGAAATCAAACCCTGCTCATGTATAAGGAAAGGTGGGGGCAATGGACAAATGAAGATTAGTGTTACTATACATATATAAATACATATTATATACATTTATCAAAAAGCCAGACCATATATTAACGAGGGGTCTACGGAACACTCTGTAATATTTTACATGGGAAGAGGATCTGTACATGAATAGACGTATATAATGTATAAATGAACCAGACTGTGTACACTTAGGACAAGCAATATTGTAATCTTAACCCCGATTTTGAAAATTTAAAAAACCAAGAAGAAGTAATGAGACATAAACATATGGGGTATCTCCTGGCACATTCCATTCTAATTTACAACCTAGGAACATGACTTCCAGAAAGGCTCTTGCCCTCGTACCCAGATTTGGGAATGGAGAAATGCTACCCCACTGTAGCCGTTTCCCACAACAGAAGCTTTAAACCCATTTCTTAAGGTCACTAAGTATTCAGATAACCGCAGGCCTGTAAATGACACCTACCCTCCAAAACAATCCTGGGGTTGAAAATTGACCAAAAAATTCAAATGAGGGCAACGTTCCAAGAAGACACTTTCAAGAGGTATATTGTACTCACACTTTTTTCTTTTTTTTTTAAACAGAAAAAAAAGGTGTGGAAAACTGATGAATTTTAGAAATTTTAATGACATGAATTTTTAATGACATGAATACCCATATTAGAAAAACCTATCAGCTCACAGCAGTCAGAATGGCCATTAGGAAAAATGTTGCAAAAAATAAATGCTGAAGGGAGTGTGGAGAAATGTGTACCCTCGGTTGTAAGGGGGGGCATGTAAAGAGCCACTAATGAAAATGCATTGTAGGTGCTTTTAAAAGGGAAACATTGAGCTACCAGTCAATCAGTCACAACATTGAGCTACCAGTCAATCAGTCACAACCACTGCTGGGCCTATCACCTGCGAAAATGAAAATCAAAAAGTCACAGGCTGGCAATCCCGCACTCCAGCACTATTTACCATAGCCAACACTTGGAAGCAACAAAAATGTCCATCAACTGAGGAATGCACCAAGACGAAGTGTTCCATGTACACAATGGAATATTACTCCAATAATAAATATAAATTAAATCTAAAAAACAAAGCAAAAGTAAGGAGACATCAGCATTTGTGGGTTTATCCGGGCACATTGCACTCTAATTTATAACCGAGGGCCACCAGTGGCCGGAAGGTGTGTTTCCCTAGTTACCAGAGTGGGGAACATAGAAAGGCTGCCGCCTTCTGGCCGTTACCTGCAAAAGCAGCTTTAAAGCCTGTGCTCATGGTCACTTCATATGAACAAGTACTGCAGGGCTGTAAATGAAACCTGCCCTCAAAATGTCTTGAGGGAGGTAATGGCCAAAAAATTTCAAAATGTGACACATACTTTAAGTAAACACTTTGAAGAACTAAGCTGTAATCACAGTTTGATAAATAAAAAGGACATGCTTTAAAGCTCAATTTCAACAGATTAGGGGACACATGCAAGTTCAACAACAAAGAGGTCTCAGCTCGTACCTGTCAGAATAACCATCAGCAATAAAACTACAGACAATATATACTGAAGGTGTTTTGGAGAAATGAATACCCTCAACTTTAAGTTGGACGTAACCTGGAAAGAGCCACTAATGAGAACTGAATGGTGGTGCCTTTAAAACGTACACACTGAGCTACCATATGATACAGCAAGCCCATTCCTTGGCCTATAACATAGGAAGATAGATCTGCAAAGACACAGGCAAGCAAATGTGCATTGCAGCAGTATTACAATAGCCAAGACATGCATGCAACCAAAAAGTCCATCAAGAGTTGCGTGGCCAAAGAAGAACTGGTTCATGTACAGATGGAATATTAGCCAGGGAAAAAAATGAAACAAGGCCATTTGCAGCACCATGTATGATTCTTGAGGTAATCAGGCAAATTGTACTAAGTCAGAAAACAAAAGACACATATCCTATAATATCACTTATAGGTCTTAGCTAAAAATTGATACCAATGAAGATATTTCCACAGAGAAATGCAATCACAGATTCATTAAAGAAACTTATGTTTCATCAAATGGAAAGGTGTGAGGATTGGATACATTAGGATATTGGGGTTAACATAGATATAGAAACACATGTGATATATGTAATCACCAAAGACCTATGTAATACCAAGAGAAGATTACTCAACATTGTGTCATAACCTACATGGGAAAATGATCCAAAGAAGAATAGATATATGTATATGTTTAAAAGAACCACATCTTGCACACCTAGAAGAAACAAAACATTTTAATCAAATTTGCTCTGATAAAAAATAAAAATTAAATTAAAAAAAAGAACTAGAAGTAATGAGACATAAACTTAAGGGGCTTTTTGCTGGCACATTGCATTCTACTTTACAACCAGAACATGACTTCCATTAAGGCTCTGGCATCACTAATAAAGCAGCTTTATAAGCAATGTTGAAGATAGCTTAAAAGAAGTCTCACTAATTATTGATAGTAGCAAGAAAACAAAGTAAAGTAAAAATCTCACTGCAAAAAGTATACATAGAGTGAGGATAGTAGATCAAACACTTATTACACTTCTGTAAAGAATAAAAGACAACAATAGTATGTTTTTTTTTTAAAAAAAGAAAGGGCCCAAATAAATCTGAAATGAAAGAGATGATGTTACAACAGACACCACAGAAATACAAAGTATCCTAAGATACACACAGGGTAACTCAGGGCTCAGACTGGAAAGAGCCCACTCTCCAGTCCCCTTTACATGACTTACAGGAGCCTCAGGAACTGAGGAGGGGGTCCCTGAGGAGAGGCTCAAGATAGAATATGGTAGGCATTAACATGGCTCCATTCATCTTAAACATGCCTGAACTACATTCACACGAGATGATTTTGTCCTGTATGTACATCGGCACCTCTAGTCGGAACTGCAGATCTTTGGCTTCACCACCTCTACTGACAGCATTAGCTTCACCTGCTGTGGACCGTCTCCTATAGGATTTCTAGAACCACAAAACATCGAAGCTTCATAGGACCCAGAGTCTGTGCGACTCCACGCAGAGTCTCAGAGTCTCAACTCCACTCAGATACTCCACTCTTGGAGGGCACACACAAAGTAATGTGCACATCAGGGCCCAGGGGAAAGAGCAGTGACCCCATAGGAGAATGACCAGAACTACCTGATAGTTTTAGAGGGTCTCCTGCAGAGGCAGGCGGTGGCTGTGGCTGTGGCTGTGGCTCACCATGAGGACAATGACACTGGCAGCAGAAGTTCTGGGAAATACTCCTTGGTGTGAGCCCTCCCAGAGTCCGCCATTAGCCCCACCAAGAGCAAGGTAGGCTCCAGTGCTGGGTTGCCTCAGGCCAAACAACCAACAGGGAGGGAACCCAGCCCCATGGATCAGCAGACAAGCGGATTAAACTTTTTATTAAAGTTTTATTTAATCTGCAGACAAGCAGATTAAAGCTCTGCCCACAAAAGCAACACCCAGCTCTACCCACCACCAGTCCCTCCCATCAGGAAGCTTGCACAAGCCTCTAAGATAGACTCATCCACTGGAGAGCAGACAGCAGAAGGAAGAAGAACTACAATTCTGAAGCCTGTGGAAGGAAAACCACATTCACAGAAAGATAGACAAAATGAAAAGGCAGAGGACTTTATACCAGATCAAGGAACAAGATAAAACCCCAGAAAAAGAACGAAATGAGGTGGAGATAGGGAACCTTCCAGAAAAAGAATCAGAATAAAGATAGTGAAGATGATCCAAGACCTTGGCAAAAGAATGGAGGCAAAAACAAAAAGAATAAAATATCTAGGAATAAACCTACCTAAGGAGACAAAAGACCTGTATGCAGAAAATTATAGGACACTGATGAAAGAAATTAAAGATGATACAAATAGATGGAGAGAGATACCATGTTCTTGGATTGGAAGAATCAACATTGTGAGAATGACTCTACTACCCAAAGCAATCTACAGATTGAATGCAATCCCTATCAAATTACCACTGGCATTTTTCACAGAACTAGAACAAAAAAATTCACAATTTGTATGGAGACACAAAAGACCCCGAATAGCCAAAGCAATCTTGAGAATGAAAAATGGAGCTGGAGGAATCAGGCTCCCTGACTTCAGACTATATTACAAAGCTAGAGTAATCAAGACAGTTTGGTACTGGCACAAAAACAGAAATATAGATCAATGGAACAGGATAGAAAGCCCAGAGATAAACCCACGCACATATGGTCACCTTATCTTTGATAAAGGAGGCAAGCATATACAGTGGAGAAAAGACAGCCTCTTCAATAAGTGGTGCTGGGAAAATTGGACAGGTACATGTAAAAGTATGAAATTAGAACACTCCCTGACACCATACACAAAAATAAACTCAAAATGGATTAAAGACCTAAGTGTAAAGCCAGACACTATCAAACTCTTAGAGGAAAAGATAGGCAGAACACTCTATGACATACATCACAGCAAGATTCTTTTTGACCCAGCTCCTAGAGAAATGGAAATAAGCACACAAATAAACAAATGGGACCTAATGAAACTTAAAAGCTTTTGCACAGCAAAGGAAACCATAAACAAGACCAAAAGACAACCCTCAGAATGGGAGAAAATATTTGCAAATGAAGCAAATGACAAAGGATTAATCTCCAAGATTTACAAGCAGCTCATGCAGCTCAATAACAAAAAAACAAACAACCCAATCCAAAAATGGGCAGAAGACCTAAATAGACATTTCTCCAAAGAAGATATACAGATGGCCAACAGACACATGAAAGAATGCTCAACATCATTAATCATTAGAGAAATGCAAATCAAAACTACAATGAGGTATCATCTCACACCGGTCAGAATGGCCATCATCAAAAAATCTAGAAACAATAAATGCTGGAGAGGGTGTGGAGAAAAGGGAACACTCTTGCACTGTTGGTGGGAATGTAAATTGATACAGCCACTATGGAGAACAGTATGGAGGTTCCTTAAAAAACTACAAATAGAACTACCATACGACCCAGCAATCCCACTACTGGGCATATACCCTGAGAAAACCATAATTCAAAAAGAGTCATGTACCAAAATGTTCATTGCAGCTCTATTTACAATAGCCAGGACATGGAAGCAACCTAAGTGTCCATCATCGGATGAATGGATAAAGAAGATGTGGCACATATATACAATGGAATATTACTCAGTCATAAAAAGCAATGAAATGGAGGTATTTGTAATGAAGTGGATGGAGTTAGAGTCTGTCATACAGAGTGAACTAAGTCAGAAAGAGAAAAACAAATACAGTATGTTAACACATATATATGGAATCTAAGGGAAAAAAAAGGTCATGAAGAACCTAGTGGCAAGATGGGAATAAAGACACAGACCTACTAAAGAATGGACTTGAGGATATGGGGAGGGGGAGGGGTGAGATGTGACAGGGTGACAGAGTGTCATGGACATATATACACTACCAAATGTAAAATAGATGGCTAGTGGGAAGCAGCCGCATAGCACAGGGAGATCAGCTCGGTGCTTTGTGACCGCCTGGGGGGGTGGGATTGGGAGGGTGGGAGGGAGGGAGATGCGGGAGGGAGGAGATATGGGAACGTGTGTATATGTGTAGCTGATTCACTTTGTTATAAAGCAGAAACTAACACACCATTGTGAAGCAATTATACTTCAATAAAGATGTTTTTTAAAAAAACGTAAAAAAAAATTAAAAAAAAAAAAGAATGGAGGCAAAGATCGAGAAGATGCAAGAAATGCTTAACAAAGACCTAGAAGAATTAAGGAACAAACACCTAGAAGAATTAAAGAACAAACAAACAGAGGTGAATAATATAATAACTGAAATGAAAAATACACTAGAAGGAATCAGTAGCAGAATAACTGTGGCAGAAGAACGGATAAGTCACCTGGAAGACAGAAAGGTGGAAATCACTGCCATGGAACACAATAAAGAAAAATAATGAAAATAAATGAAGACACCCTAAGAGTCCTCTGGGACAACATTAAATGCAACAACATTCACATTATAGGGGTCCCAGAAGGAGAAGAGAGAGAGAAAGGACGCAAGAATACATTTGAAGAGATTATAGTCAAAAACTTCCCTAGCATGGGAAAAGAAATAGCCACCCAAGTCCAGGAAGTGCAGAGAGTCCCAGGCAGGATAAATCAAAGGAGAAAAATGCCAAGACACATAGTAACCAAACTGACAAAAATTAAAGACAAAGAAAAATTATTGAAAGCAACAAGGGGAAAATGACAAATAACATAAAAGGGAACTCCCATAACAGCTGATTTCTCAGCAGAAAATCTACAAGCCAGAAGGGAGTGGCGTGATAAATTTAAAGTGATGAAAGGGAAGAACCAACAACCAAGAGTACTCCAGCCAGCAAGGATCTCTTTCAGATTTCACAGAGAAATCAAAAGTCCTACAGACAAGCAAAAGCTAAGAGAATTCAGCACCATGAAACCAGCTCTACACCAAATGCTAAAGGAAATTCTCTAAGTGGGAAACACAAGAGAAGAAAAGGACCCAACAAGACAAACCCGTAACAATTAAGAAAATAGTAATATACATATTAATAATTACCTTAAACATGAATGGACTAAATGTTCCAACCAAAAGACACAGCCTCTCTGAATGGATACAAAAACAAGACCTATATATATGCTGTCTACAAGAGACCCATTTCAGACCTAGGGACACATACAGACTGAAAGTGAGGCGATGGAAAAATATATTCTATGCAAATGAAAATCAAAAGAAAGCTGGAGTAGCAATACTCATATCAGATAAAATAGACTTTAAAATAAAGAATGTTACAAAAGACAAGGAAAGACACTACATAACAGTCAAGGGATCAATCCAAGAAGAAGATATAACAATTATAAATATATACGTACCCAACATAGGAGCACCTCAATATATAAGGCAACTGCTAACAGCTATAAAAGAGGAAATCGACAGTAACACAATAATAGCGGGGGACTTTAACAGCTCACTTACACCAGTGGAGATCATCCAGAAAGAAAATTAATAAGGAAACACAAGCTTTAAATGACACAATAGACCAGATAGAGTTAACTGATATTTATAGGACATCCCATCCAAAAACAGCAGATTACACGTTCTTCTCAACTGCACACGGAACATTCTCCAGGATAGATCATATCTCGGGTCACAAAAAAGCCTCAGTAAATTAAAGAAAACTGAAATCATATCAAGCAGCTGTTCTGACCACAATGCTATGAGATTAGAAATCAATTACAGGGAAAAATCCGTAAAAAACAAAAAACATGGAGGCTAAACAATACGTTACTAAATAACCAAGAGATCACTGAAGAAATAAAAGAGGAAATCAAAAACTACCTAGAGACAAATGACAACAAAAACACGATGATCCAAAACCTATGGGATGCAGCAAAAGCAGTTCTAAGAGGGAAGTTTATAGCAATGCAAGCCTACCTCAAGAAACAAGAAAAATCTCAAATAAACAATCTAACCTTACACCTAGAGGAACTAGAGAAAGAAGAACAAAACCCAAAGTTAGTAGAAGGAAAGGAATCATAAAGATCAGAGCAGAAATAAATGGAATAGAAACAAAGAAAATGAAAGCAAAGATCAATAAAACTAAAAGCTGGTTCTTTGAGAAGATAAACAAAAATGATAAGCCTTTAGCCAGACCCAAGAAAAAGAGGGAGAGGACTCAAATCAACAAAATTAGAAGTGAAAAAGGAGCAGTTACAACAGACACCACAGGAATACAAAGCATCCTAAGAGACTACTACAAGCAACTCTATGCCAATAAAATGGACAACCTGGAAGAAATGGACAAATTCTTAGAAAGGGATAAGTTTCCAAGACTGAATCAGGAAGAAATAGAGAATATGAACAAACCTATCACAAGCAATGAAATTGAAACTGTGATTAAAAATCTTCCAACAAACAAAAGTCCAGAACCAGATGGCATCACAGGTGAATTCTATCAAATATTTAGAGAAGAGCTAGCACCCAACCTTCTCAAATTCTTCAAAACAATTGCAGGGGAAGGAACACTCCCAAACTCATTCTATGAGACCACCATCACCCTGATACCAAAACCAGACAAAGATACTACAAGGAAAGTAAATTATAGACCAATATCACTGATGAATATAGATGTAAAAATCCTCAACAAAATACTAGCAAACAGAATCGAACAACACGTTAAAAGGATCATACACCATGATCAAGTGGGGTTTATCCCAGGGATGCAAGGATTCTTCAATATACACAAATCAATGTGATACACCATATTAACAAATTGTAGAATAAAACCATATGATCATCTCAATAGATGCAGGAAAAGATTTTGAGAAAATTCAACATCCATTTATGATAAAAACTCTGCAGAGTGTGGGCATAGAGGGAAACTACCTGAACCTTATAAAGGCCATATATGACAAACCCACAGCAAACATCATTCTCAACAGTGAAAAACTGAAAACGTTTCCTCTAAGATCAGGAACAAGACGAGGATGTCCACTCTCACCACTACTATTCAACATAGTTTTGGAAGTCCTAGCCATGGCAATCAGAGAAGAAAAAGAAATAAAAGGAATACAAAAAGGAAAAGAAGAAGTAAAATTGTCACTGTTGGCAGATGACATCATATCATAGATAGAGAATCCTAAAGATGCCACCAGAAAACCACTGGAGCTAATCAATGAATTTGGTAAAGTTGCAGGATACAAAATTAATGCACAGAAATTGCTTGCATTCCTATACACTAACAATGAAAGAACAGAAAGAGAAATTAAGGAAACAATTCCATTACCACTGCAACAAAAAGAATAAACTACCTAGGAATAAACCTACCTAAGGAAGTAAAAGACCTGTACTCAGAAAACTATAAGACACTGATGAAATAAATCAAAGATGATATAAACAGATGGAGACATATACCATGTTCTTGGATTAGAAGAATCAATATTGTGAAAATGACTATACTACCCAAAGCAATCTACAGATTCAATGCAATCCCTATCAAAATACCTTTGGCATTTTCTACAGAACTAGAAAAAAAAATCTTAAAATTTGTAGGGAGACACAAAAGACCCCGGATAGCCAAAGCAGCCTTGAGGGGAAAAAAAAAAGAGCTGGAGGAATCAGACTTCCAGACTTCAGACTATATTACAAAGCTACAGTAATCAAGATGATATGGTACTGACACAAAAACAGAAATATAGATCAATAGAACAGGATAGAAAGCACAGAGATAAACCCACGTACCTATGGTTAACTAATCTATGACAAAGGAGGCAAGGGTATACAATGGAGAAAAGACAGTGTCTTCAGTAGGTGGTGCTGGGAAAACTGGACAGCTACATGTAAAAGAATGAAATTAGAACACTCCCTAACACCATACACAAAAATAAACTCAAAATGGATTAGAGACCTAAATGTAAGACCAGCCACTATAAAACTCTTAGAGGAAAACATAGCAGAACAGTCTATGACATAAATCACAGCAAGATCCTTTTTGACCCACCTCCTAGGGAAATGGAAATATAAACAAAAATTAAAAAAATGGGACCTAATGAAACTTAAAATCTTTTGCACAGCAAAGGAAAACATAAGCAAGATGAAAAGACAACCATCAGCATGGGAGAAAATATTTTCAAATGAAGCAAATGGCAAAGGATTAATCTCCAAAAAGCAGCTCATGTAGCTCAGTATCACAAAACCAAACAACCCAATCCAAAAATGGGCAGAAGACCTAAATAGACATTTCTCCAAAGAAGATATACAGTTTGCCAGCAAACACATGAAAGGATGCTGAACATCACTAATCATTAGAGAAATGCAAATCAAAACTACAGTGAGATATCACCTCACACCAGTCAGAATGGCCATCATCAAAAAATCTACAAACAATAAATGCTGGAGAGGCATTTATTGGAAAAAAGGGAACCCTCTTGCACTGTTGGTGGGAATGTAAATTGATATAGCTACTAGGGAGAACGGTATGGGGGTTCCTTAAAAACTAAAAATAGAACAACCGTACAACCCAGCAATCCCACTACTGGACAATTACCCTGAGAAAACCATAATTCAAAAAGAGTCATGTACCACAATGTTCATTGTAGCTCTATTTACAATAGCCAGGACATGGAAGCAACCTAAGTGTCCATCAACAGATAACTGGATAAAGAAGATGTGGCACATATATACAATGGAACATTATTCAGCCATAAAAAGAAACGAAATTGAGTTATTTGTAGTGAGGTGGATGGATCTAGAGTCTGTCATACAGAGTGAAGTAAGTCAGAAAGAGAAAAACAAATACCGTATGCTAACACATATATATGGAATGTAAAAGAAAAAAGTTTATGAAGAACCTAGGGGCAGGAAAGGATTAAGGACACAGACGTAGAGAAAGGACTTGAGGACACGGGGAGGGGGAAGGGTAAGCTGGGACAAAGTGAGAGAGTGGTATGGACATATATACACTACCAAATGTAAAATTGATAGCTACTGGGAAGCAGCCACATAGCACAGGGAGATCAGCTCGGTGCTTTGTGACCACCTAAAGGGGTGGGATAAGGGAGTAAGAGGGAAGTGCAAGAGGGAGGGGATATGGTGTTATATGTATACATATAGCTGATTCACTTTTTCATACAGCAGAAACTAACACACAATTGTAAAACAATTATACTCCAATAAAGATGTAAAAGAAAAAAAAAAAAGAAAGCCCAGAGACAAACCTACACACCTATGGTCCACTAATCTATGACAAAGGAGGCAAGGATATACAATGGAGAAAAGACAGTCTCTTCAATAAGTGGTGCTGGGAAAAATGGACAGCTACATGTAAAAGAATGAAATTAGAACACTCCCTAACACCATACACAAAAAATAAACTCAAAATGGATTAGAGACCGAAATGTTAGACTGGACACTATAAAACTCTTAGAGGAAAACATAGGAAGAATACTCTTTGACATAAATCACAGCAAGATCTTTTTTGATCCACGTCCTAGAGTAATGGAATAAAAACCAAAAATAAACAAATGGGAGCAAATGAAACCTAAAAGCTTTTGGAAAGCAAAGGAAACTACAAAGACGACGAAAAGACAACCCTCAGAATGGGAGAAAATATTTGCAAACGAATCAATGGACAAAGGATTAATCTCCAATATATATAAACAGCTCATGCAGCTCAACAGTAAAAAAACAAACAACCCAATCCAAAAATGGGCAGATGACGTAAATAGACATTTGTCCCAAGAAGACATACAGATGGCCAAGAAGCACATGAAAAGCTGCTCAACATCACTAATTATTAGAGAAATATAAACCAAAACTACAATGAGGTATCACCTCACACAAGTTAGAATGGGCATCATCAGAAAATCTACAGACAACAAATGCTGGAGAGGGTGTGGAGAAAAGGGAACCCTCTTACACTATTTGTGGGAATGTAAATTGATACAGTCACTATGGAGAACAGTATGGAGGTTCCTTAAAAAACTAAAAATAGAATTACCATATGACCCAGCAATCCCACTACTGGGCATATACCCAGAGAAAACCATAATTCAAAAAGACACATTCACCACAATGTTCATTGCAGCACTATTTACAATAGCCAGGTCATGGAAGCAACCTAAATGCCCATAGATAGACAAATGGAAAATATGTGGTACATATATTAAATGGAATATTACTCAGCCATAAAAAGGAATGAAATTGGGTCATTTGTAGAGACGTGGATAGATCTAGAGACTGTCATACAGAGTGAAGTAAGTCAGAAAAAGAAAAACATATATCGTATATTAACGCATACATGTGGAACCTAGAAAAATGGTACAGATGAACCGGTTTGCAAGGCAGAAATAGAGACACAGATGTAGAGAACAAATGTATGGTCACCAAGGGGGGAAAGTGGCAGGGTGGTGGGATGAATTGCGAGCCTGGGATTGACATATATACACTTATATGTATAAAATAGATAACCAATAAGAACCTGCTGTATAAAAAAATGAATAAAATAAAGCTTAAAAATTTAAAAATATTTAAAAACATAAAACAGAAAAAAAAGTTCTGTCCTTCCCATAGACGTATTTATATGAATGAATTATTTCCATGCTTATATCTATAAATACAAAAAGAGGAATAAAACCTACCTTGAACCAAAAAAGAAAAAAAAAAAAAAACAGAACCCAGTGGTCATACAGAGGAAAACCCTATCAGGGCACTTGCTCCAGTGGTAAACAATTCTGAAGTTGGTCAGAGGTGGGGAATCGTCTCCCATGCAGCCAGCAGCCCCCCCGCAAGGAGCGTCCTCATTGCAAAGCTGGGGGACCGTGAGGAGGCGTCTCTGAGTAAACGTGAGCTGAGCCCCAGGCCAGCTGCTGCTGAACTTTTCCCACCCTTCCCAGGTAAAACACCTGAATGTGTGCAAAAACTTTAAAGCCTAGAGGAAGGGGCTTGGAGTCACACCAGCGACAGCACGCAGGCCGACTTGGTGCCTGCAGGCCAGCCAGGACGGTCCTGGCCCCGGGCGCTCTTCTGGAATCTTTCCATTTCCCTGCCTGAGGTACCCCTCCTGTCCCGGCCCCCACTGCTTTTTTCCTTCCTCACCTCTTCCCGGGGAGAAATTCCAGCAGCAGGTATGGGTGACACATCCTCTTCTTTAGCAGGTGGCAGCCCGGCAACTCCTGCAGAAAGTCCAGCAGAGCCCCACTCACATGGGGCCACTCATAGAGCCTTGGGCCCTACTCCCTCCCACCAGCACAACCCCGAAACTGCTGACGGGGCAGAGACTATGGCGTCAGGCACAGCTGCAGAGGCTTTTGCTGCCTGGAGGGGTATTTATATTGACCTCAACCCAGGCACACCTGGGAAGGGCTGGCCGGCCAGGTCAGGCTGCCCAGGTCAGCCAATCCTCGCCCCTCAGGGGTTCAGAGTTGCAGATAATGGGCCTTGCTGCACCGACCAGATCCAAGGAACAGGTGTAGGGTCCCGAGAGTCAGGATAGACAAGGGGCGGCAGCCCTGGCTTGTTTTCTAATCATTTTATCTGGTCCATGAGTGGAAGACAACTTCAAGAAGACCCTCTCCTAATGAGAGGAACCCAGGAGTCAGGGAGAGGAGGGTTGGTGGGTGGAGACAGAGGCCTGGTGCCCCGGCTGCAGTGGAAGCCCCTGGAAGACCAGGCGGAGGGAGGCCGCACAGAGTGAAGCCTAGGGTCACAGACCTGTCGGAGCTGCTGTTTGTTAGTTCAAGCCCTGCTCTGAGGTGCTCTGTGTCAGCTCTGAGCGACAGGTGTGCTGGGGGTGCTCTGCAATGAGGGCTATGTGCACGGTTCCTGTGTGCCCAGCTCTGCCGGGGTACCTGTCCAGGGGAGCTCCATATCCAGGGAGAGGCCTGCCCACGAGAGCCCCGTGAGCTGCTGGGTACCTGCCCAAGTGAGCTCCATATCCTGGTAGGGATCTGCCCACGAGAGCCCCGTGAGCTGCTGGGTACCTGCCCAGGTGAGCTCCATATCCTGGGAGGGGCCTGACAATGAGAGCCCCGTGGGCTGCTGGGTACCTGCACAGGTGAGCTCCATATCCTGGGAGGGACCTAACCACGAGAGCCCCGTGGGCTTCTGGCTACCTGCACAGGTGAGCTCCATATCCTGGGAGGGGCCTGACCATGAGAGCCCCGTGGGCTGCTGGGGACCTGGTAAATGACGCCAGGACAGTCAGTGAAGCCACAGAGGATATACATCCAGTAGTTCCTAATTCCTACACCCTGCTGGTCATTCTACCATCCACCAGGACATGATATTCTGTATTAGACTTCAATGATGCCTTCTTCTGTATTCCTTTAGTCCCAGAGTCACAAGAAATTTTGGCTGTGAGTGGCACGACTCAACATACAACAAAAACAATACTGCTTGGCCGTCCTGCCCCAGGGGTTCAAAATTTCCCACACCATCTTTGGGGAAACGTTAGCTAAAACCCTAAAAGATCTACCTCTGGAGAAGTGAACCCTCCTTCAATATGCAGACGACATTCTGGGCTTCCCTGGTGGCGCAGTGTTTGAGAATCTGCCTACCAATGCAGGGGACACAGGTTCGAGCCCTGGTCTGAGAAGATCCCATATGCCGCAGAGCAACTAGGCCCGTGAGCCACAATTACTGAGCCTGCGCGTCTGGAGCCTGTGCTCCACAATAAGAGAGGCTGCGATAGTGAGAGGCCCGCGCACCGCGATGAAGAGTGGCCCCCGCTTGCCGCAACTAGAGAAAGCCCTCGCACAGAAACGAAGACCCAACACAGCCATAAATAATAAATAAATAAATTAAAAAAAAATGCAGACGACATTCTGATCGCCAGCCCTACTAAGGAGGCCTCTGGACTACCTAGCCTATAAAAGATAGAAGGTGTCCAAGAAAAAGGCTCAAATATCACAGACTAAGGTGACCTGCCTGGGCTTCATTCTCACAGAAGATTGGAGAAGCCCATCCCAGGAAAGGGAAGAAGCCATTTGCAGCCTCACCCTTCCTAAAACTAGAAGACAGCTTAGGGGTTCCTGGGGAGACCGGGGTTTGCTGCATCTGGATCCCTAACTACAGTCTAATACCTGGGCCTCTATATGAAACACTGAAAGGAAAAGATGATGATCCTTTTGAATAGAATCCAGAAGCGGCCTTTCAAGAAAGGAAAGAGCAGTCAATTCAGACCCTTGCCTTGGACCTCCCTAATTTAGCTAAACCGTTTGACCTTTATATTCCTGGTCGAAGGCGAATTGCCCTTGGAGTTTTAGTGCAAAAACTGGGACCACTTGAAATGGAACAACGCAAGAATGCCCTCCAGGCATTGGCCAGCCACCCCATCCGACCAGGATACTGGGGGTATCTAAAAACCTGGAAATGAGCAGCCCGCAAGGCCAGCTCCCTCCTAAGGGTAAAGGAGGCCACTTGGTGATCCTAACCACCCACCATGCCCTGAAGTTGCAGGGATCGCTCCGTGGGCACAATGACCTCGAGTGAGGAGGCCCTCCAACTCCAACCTCCAGAGAGACAACCTGGGGCAACAGGCCCCCATGACGACTCATGTGACCATCACTTGACCTGGAGCTTCTCTCAGAAAACCACAAGAGTGTGCCCCAAAAGAACAGACTATTGCTTGCAGGACTTACTGCACCCAGAGCGGAGCTAATAAACTTGGCAGGGGAACCCTAAATAACGCTGCCACCATAGAAAAGCCTACAGACACCACGGTGACGGCGGCCAATGAGACCAGATGTACTCCTGGTTACTTCAAAAGGGCGGTGACTGAGTGGCCGTCATGGTCCTGGATCACCACCGGCCCTGGACTGTCTGGGAGTTGAGCAGCCAGGGCTCTGACACCTGGTGCTGTTTGTACGTTAATTCAGTGGCCTAACTGAAGAAAGCACAGACTACTGGTCAGAGCATCTAGGCTGGCAGAAACCGTCAGCCTAAGGGGGCCGAACCAATGTGGAGCAGGGTAAAACCGGCCCCCCCAGCGTCCCTGCGCATCTCTTTCCTGGACCCTTAAAGGTCATTAGAATCTATAAAACTTCCAACGCTGGTGCTCAGGCAGACGAGCAGTGAGGGAGGAGGCCTGGGGACAATCAACCTCACCTGGAGGCTGCTGGGGAGAAGTCCTGCCCCTCCCCCCGGGTATGAGGACACCCAACTCAGCACGAAGCATTTACAGAAGAGGTGTCTGCACCCTCAGCGCCCCAAGAATGTGGAATGGGACAAGAGGCAGAGGAGGGGTTTGTCACTGGCAAAGCCCATTAAAAATTCCTGGGAGATAAAAATAGAATCTGGGCAATAAAATAAAGTCTAATCTTTTTTTCCTTTGTGCTTTTTCTAATTTCACTTGTTCCTAGGTTTCCACAGGCAGAGGTCCCACACCTGGCACTTCAGACCCGATTTCCTAGTGCAAAATGGCTGGGCCGACACCTCAGCTCTCGGGGCCCCGTGCAGACTCCGCCACATAGAGCCTGAGCTCCAGCCAACCCGGCCCTCGAGAGCTCCGCCCCGTCCCTCCCGCTGACGCTGACGGGATCCCTACACAGCAGCCCGGCCCACAGCCCGCGGGGGAGCGCACGCCCTCACCTCTCCATTCTCTGATCAAAATATAAAGTTTTCCTTTGCTTCTGAACCAAACTCAGTCTCGATCTGTTGGCTCCAGTGACACTGGGCAGGGGGACTTTTGTTGGGGCCGACTCTGCAGGATCAGCAACAGAATTTGAGAACATTGTAACTTCAATGAACAGATGTGTGAGCCAAATATTGTAACATCAATGAACAGATGTGTGAGCCAAATATTGTAACATCAATGAACAGATGTGTGAGCCAAATATTGTAACTTCAATGAACAGATGTGTGAGCCAAATATTGTAACTTCAATGAACAGATGTGTGAGCCAAACTGTAATTAACACAGAGCAGTGTATAAGGCTCGTGTAAAATAAGGTATTTCTAACACTTCCATTTGATATTTCCATCACTTTATTATAAGCAAGTTCAGTGGAGGGGTTTGTCGTATTTGTCAGGTCAACAGTAGAGAAATGCAGTGATTTCTTTCCAAGGATGTGGATCTACTAATCTTGGCTGAAGTTTCAATCTTGTTTTGAATGATTTTGCATTGAAAATGATACCTCTCTTTCAGCTCCTAGATTTCTGAGAAGTATAAAATCTTGTATTTTTTTATTACCAAAGGGGAAAGGTGGGAGGAGGGATAAATTAACAGTTTCTGATTAACATATACACACTGCTATGTATAAAATATACAATCAAAAAGGAACTGCTGTATAGCACAGGGAACTATACTCAATATTTTATAATAACCCCTAAGGGGAAATAATCTGAAAAACAATAGATATCTATATCGACATCATCTATCAAATACAGATAAAATGGAACCTAAAGGAGGCCGATGGTGAGCGTTTCTGACCATGAAGACTTCAATCCTCTAAAGTTCGGACTCTGCCTACAGCCCAGTCCCTTAATGAACATACATGTAGCAGTAGCTTAAAAATTCCCCAGATTGGGGTTCGGGGAGACACTGATTTGAAAAAATCCCTGGTGTTCTCCTAACATACATGGGACCTTTCCTACAGCTAAAACATGCCTGTGACACCCAGAAGATGGTACACGGTTGGATCAGGAAGATTTTGGAAAAGGCACCTCATATCCTAATCCCCTGGTTGTCGGGTTCACCCCTCCAGCCTCTTTCCTAACATACTCCAAACTTGAGGATGTCAGCACCTTCAACATACTGTTGCACAGAGTTTGGAATTTGTCCAGAGGATGAAGGGGAAGGAGGAGAAAAAATGACAGACAAGCCCTAGACGTTCAGACAGGCACAGGTCACTCTAATTTCCCATCAAGAAGAAGAATTAACCACAGGCTCAGCCTGCCCCACGGAACCAGTATAGGGCCTAAAGAAATCCTGCGGTTTTGCAGCCAGCTCCCAAAAAAGCGAGTTGAATAATGGAGCTCAGGGGCACTGCAATTCACAAACCTGCAGACTTAGAAATGATAACTCTCGTCCACAAATATATTGAGGGAAGGCAACGAAGAGGATTTGAAAGCAAGGCAGAATTGCAGGAAACAGATTTCAGGAGGTAGATTCGAATCGCCTTTAAAGCACAGGAAAAGTGGCAAAACCTCGACAATGATGCCCTTGGCCAAAAAGGGCGTATGCGTTTTTTCCTGAATATATTCAGGAAAAAACGCATACGCCCTTTTTGGCCAACCAAGCAACCTGGAAAGGCAAATCAGCGCTACAAAGAAGTCGCGCTTCCCATCGGTCAAAAGGGCGATGCTGAATAAAGTGTCAAAACCAGAAATGCAGGACAGGCCATGGAGAAATGGGAGCCTTGCTACGCTGATGGGCGGGATGTAAATTGCCAACAGCCACTCTGGAGAAATGTACGGTGTGTCCTGAAACATCTAAAAAACTCAGCTTAGAGAGCATAGGGCACTTCCACTCATGGGCGTATAAATTGGGAAAACTAAAACTCAGCAAGACACAGGCACCCCAAAGTTTTGGGCTTCTCTGTTGACAAGAACCTCCACTTCGTTACACCTTAAATATCCCAGGAAAGAGAAGAATGGATAAAGAAGTTGTGGTCCTTATGTACAATGGAATATCACTCAGCCATGAAATCAATGTCATAAGGCTAGTAGCAGCATGATGAGTGGATTTAGGTATGACGATTCTAAGTGAAATAAGTCACACA
This sequence comes from Balaenoptera borealis, assembly GCF_965194805.1. Classification (NCBI taxonomy): domain Eukaryota; kingdom Metazoa; phylum Chordata; class Mammalia; order Artiodactyla; family Balaenopteridae; genus Balaenoptera; species Balaenoptera borealis. The sequence goes on from NC_138873.1 coordinate 80,603,865, forward strand.
GAAAAAGACACTTATCATGAGATATCACTTATAGAGGGAATGTAAAAACCGCTACCCTTGAACTGAATTACAAAACAGAACAGAGTCACACGTTTAGAAAACACACTATGGCTGCTTAACGGGAAAGGTGAGGTGGGGTGATGCATAAAACAAGGGTTTCAAATTAGCTCAGATACCGTTCCATAAACCCAATATGTAATAGACAAGACCTACTCCTTGCTCAGTGAACTGGACTCAACACCCCCTATTCACCGCCCAAGAATATATCTGACTAGTAAGAATCTTCAAACCTATGTATTGATATCTCTCTGTAAGTGAGTCAAGTGGGTGTAAAGCGGCATAAACACAGCAGTGAAAAGCAGCCAAACCCCATTATAAAAATCAATTACTTTTCAAAACCCGTAAAACAAAGACAGTGAAAGAGAGAGAAATTCTTACAAAATTCGTTCAGGGGCTGTGATGCCACCTGGATTGACCATATCTAGACCCACAGCTGATTGAGACATATGGGTGGACACTCTTGGGGCTGAGAGGTTTGGTGAGGTTGGGTGAGCTAACGCAGACCCTTTAAATTAATACGGCGTGATACCCATCCCATGGGTCCCAAATCTCCAGGTTCAAGGGCATCGTCCTACATTCAAAACATGCATGAGAAACCCCGAAGATGGCACACCGTGTGATGGGGAAAGGTTTCTAAAACGCACCTCATTTCTCATCTCCTTGTGCTCCGGTTCGCCATTCCAGCCGCTTTACTAGCAATCTCTCTCCTTGGAGAATCAGCACCTTTATCCTCCTGTTCCGTACAGGTTGCAATTTGTCCTGAGGATGAACGGGAAGAGGGGGAACCAATGAGAGACTAGCTCTAGGTGTTGGGACAGGCACAGGTCACTCTGTTTTCCCATCAGGAAGAAGAATTAACCACAGGCTCAGCCTGCCGCCAGGAACCAGAATACGGCCTGAAGCAATCCTGCGCTTTTGCGGCCAGCTCCCAAGAAAGCGAGTTGAATAATGGAGCTCAGGGGCACTGCAATTCACAAACCTGCAGAGTTAGAAATGATAACTCTCGTCAACAAATATATTGAGGGAAGGCAACGAAGAGGATTTGAAAGCAAGGAAGAATTGCAGGAAACAGATTTCAGGAGGTAGATTTGAATCGCCTTTAAAGCACAGGAAAAGCGGCAAAACCTCGACAATGATGCCCTTGGCCAAAAAGGGCGTATGCGTTTTTTCCTGAATATATTCCTGAATATATTCAGGAAAAAACGCATACGCCCTTTTTGGCCAACCAAGCAACCTGGAAAGGCAAATCAGCGCTACAAAGAAGTCTCGCTTCCCATCGGTCAAAAGGGCCATGCTGAATAAAGTGTCAAAACCAGAAATGCAGGACAGGCCATGGAGAAATGGGAGCCTTGCTACGCTGATGGGCGGGACGTAAATTGCTAACAGCCACTCTGGAGAAGTGTACGGTGTGTCCTGAAACATCTAAAAAACTCAGCTTAGAGAGCTTGGGCACTTCCACTCATGGGCGTATAAATTGGGAAAACTAAAAATCAGCAAGACACAGGCACCCCAAAGTTTTGGGCTACTCTGTTGACAAGAACCTCCACTTCGTTACACCTTAAATATCCCAGGAAAGAGAAGAATGGATAAAGAAGTTGTGGTCCTTATGTACAATGGAATATCACTCAGCCATGAAATCAATGTCATAAGGCTAGTAGCAGCATGATGAGTGGATTTAGGTATGACGATTCTAAGTGAAATAAATCACACAGAAAAAGACACTTATAATAAGATATCACTTATAGAGGGAATGTAAAAACCGCTACCCTTGAACTGAATTACAAAACAGAACAGAGTCACACGTTTAGAAAACACACTATGGCTGCTTAACGGGAAAGGTGAGGTGGGGTGATGCATAATACAAGGGTTTCAAATTAGCTCAGATATCGTTCCATAAACCCAATATGTAATAGACAAGACCTACTCCTTGCTCAGTGAACTGGACTCAACACCCCCTATTCACCGCCCAAGAATATATCTGACTAGTAAGAATCTTCAAACCTATGTATTGATATCTCTCTGTAAGTGAGTCAAGTGGGTATAAAGCGGCATAAACACAGCAGTGAAAAGCAGCTAAACCCCATTATAAAAATCAATTACTTTTAAAAACCCGTGAAACAAAGACAGTGAAAGAGAGAGAAATTGTTACAAAATTCGTTCAGGGGCTCTGATGCCACCTGGATTGAACACATCTAGACCCACAGCTGATTGAGACATAAGGGTGGACACTCTTGGGGCTGAGAGGTTTGGTGAGGTTGGGTGAGCAAACGCAGACCCTTTAAAGTAATACGGCGTGGTACCCATCCCATGGGTCCCAAATCTCCAGGTTCAAGGGCATCGTCCTACATTGAAAACATGCATGAGAAACCCCGAAGATGGCACACCGTGTGATCGGGAAAGGTTTCTAAAACGCACCTCATTTCTCATCTCCTTGTGCTCCGGCTCGCCATTCCAGCCGCTTTACTAGCAATCTTTCTCCTTGGAGAATCAGCACCTTTATCCTCCTGTTCCGTACAGGTTGCAATTTGTCCTGAGGATGAACGGGAAGAGGGGGAACCAATGAGAGACTAGCTCTAGGTGTTGGGACAGGCACAGGTCACTCTGTTTTCCCATCAGGAAGAAGAATTAACCACAGGCTCAGCCTGCCGCCAGGAACCAGAATACGGCCTGAAGCAATCCTGCGCTTTTGCGGCCAGCTCCCAAGAAAGAGAGTTGAATAATGGAGCTCAGGGGCACTGCAATTCACAAACCTGCAGACTTAGAAATGATAACTCTCGTCCACAAATATATTGAGGGAAGGCAACGAAGAGGATTTGAAAGCAAGGCAGAATTGCAGGAAACAGATTTCAGGAGGTAGATTCGAATCGCCTTTAAAGCACAGGAAAAGCGGCAAAACCTCGACAGTGATGCCCTTGGCCAAAAAGGGCGTATGCGTTTTTTCCTGAGTATATTCAGGAAAAAACGCATACGCCCTTTTTGGCCAACCAAGCAACCTGGAAAGGCAAATCAGCGCTACAAAGAAGTCTCGCTTCCCATTGGTCAAAAGGGCCATGCTGAATAAAGTGTCAGAACCAGAAATGCAGGAGAGGCCATGGAGAAATGGGAGCCTTGCTACGCTGATGGGCGGGACGTAAATTGCCAACAGCCACTCTGGAGAAGTGTACGGTGTGTCCTGAAACATCTAAAAAACTCAGCTTAGAGAGCTTGGGCACTTCCACTCATGGGCGTATAAATTGGGAAAACTAAAAATCAGCAAGACACAGGCACCCCAAAGTTTTGGGCTACTCTGTTGACAAGAACCTCCACTTCGTTACACCTTAAATATCCCAGGAAAGAGAAGAATGGATAAAGAAGTTGTGGTCCTTATGTACAATGGAATATCACTCAGCCATGAAATCAATGTCATAAGGCTAGTAGCAGCATGATGAGTGGATTTAGGTATGACGATTCTAAGTGAAATAAATCACACAGAAAAAGACACTTATAATAAGATATCACTTATAGAGGGAATGTAAAAACCGCTACCCTTGAACTGAATTACAAAACAGAACAGAGTCACACGTTTAGAAAACACACTATGGCTGCTTAACGGGAAAGGTGAGGTGGGGTGATGCATAATACAAGGGTTTCAAATTAGCTCAGATATCGTTCCATAAACCCAATATGTAATAGACAAGACCTACTCCTTGCTCAGTGAACTGGACTCAACACCCCCTATTCACCGCCCAAGAATATATCTGACTAGTAAGAATCTTCAAACCTATGTATTGATATCTCTCTGTAAGTGAGTCAAGTGGGTATAAAGCGGCATAAACACAGCAGTGAAAAGCAGCTAAACCCCATTATAAAAATCAATTACTTTTCAAAACCCGTGAAACAAAGACAGTGAAAGAGAGAGAAATTGTTACAAAATTCGTTCAGGGGCTCTGATGCCACCTGGATTGAACATATCTAGACCCACAGCTGATTGAGACATAAGGGTGGACACTCTTGGGGCTGAGAGGTTTGGTGAGGTTGGGTGAGCAAACGCAGACCCTTTAAAGTAATACGGCGTGGTACCCATCCCATGGGTCCCAAATCTCCAGGTTCAAGGGCATCGTCCTACATTGAAAACATGCATGAGAAACCCCGAAGATGGCACACCGTGTGATCGGGAAAGGTTTCCAAAACGCACCTCATTTCTCATCTCCTTGTGTTCCGGTTCTCCATTCCAGCCGCTTTACTAGCAATCTCCCTCCTTGGAGAATCAGCACCTTTATCCTCCTGTTCCGTACAGGTTGCAATTTGTCCTGAGGATGAACGGGAAGAGGGGGAACCAATGAGAGACTAGCTCTAGGTGTTGGGACAGTCACAGGTCACTCTATTTTCCCATCAGGAAGAAGAATTAACTACAGGCTCAGCCTGCCGCCAGGAAGCAGAATACGGCCTGAAGCAATCCTGCGCTTTTGCGGCCAGCTCCCAAGAAAGCGAGTTGAAGAATGGAGCTCAGGGGCACTGCAATTCACAAACCTGCAGACTTAGAAATGATAACTCTCGTCCACAAATATATTGAGGGAAGGCAACGAAGAGGATTTGAAAGCAAGGCAGAATTGCAGGAAACAGATTTCAGGAGGTAGATTCGAATCGCCTTTAAAGCACAGGAAAAGCGGCAAAACCTCGACAATGATGCCCTTGGCCAAAAAGGGCGTATGCGTTTTTTCCTGAATATATTCAGGAAAAAACGCATACGCCCTTTTTGGCCAACCAAGCAACCTGGAAAGGCAAATCAGCGCTACAAAGAAGTCTCGCTTCCCATCGGTCAAAAGGGCCATGCTGAATAAAGGGTCAAAACCAGAAATGCAGGACAGGCCATGGAGAAATGGGAGCCTTGCTACGCTGATGGGCGGGATGTAAATTGCCAACAGCCACTCTGGAGAAGTGTACGGTGTGTCCTGAAACATCTAAAAAACTCAGCTTAGAGAGCATAGGGCACTTCCACTCATGGGCGTATAAATTGGGAAAACTAAAAGTCAGCAAGACACAGGCACCCCAAAGTTTTGGGCTACTCTGTTGACAAGAACCTCCACTTCGTTACACCTTAAATATCCCAGGAAAGAGAAGAATGCATAAAGAAGATGTGATCCTTATATACAATGGAATATCACTCAGCCATGAAATCAATGTCATAAGGCTAGTAGCAGCATGATGAGTGGATTTAGGTATGACGATTCTAAGTGAAATAAGTCACACAGAAAAAGACACTTATCATAAGATATCACTTATAGAGGGAATGTAAAAACCGCTACCCTTGAACTGAATTACAAAACAGAACAGAATCACACGTTTAGAAAACAGACTATGGCTGCTTAACGGGAAAGGTGAGGTGGGGTGATGCATAAAACAAGGGTTTCAAATTAGCTCAGATATCGTTCCATAAACCCAATATGTAAGAGACAAGACCTACTCCTTGCTCAGTGAACTGGACTCAACACCCCCTATTCACCGCCCAAGAATATATCTGACTAGTAAGAATCTGCAAACCTATGTATTGATATCTCTCTGTAAGTGAGTCAAGTGGGTGTAAAGCGGCATGAACACAGCAGTGAAAAGCAGCCAAACCCCATTATAAAAATCAATTACTTTTCAAAACCCGTAAAACAAAGACAGTGAAAGAGAGAGAAATTCTTACAAAATTCGTTCAGGGGCTGTGATGCCACCTGGATTGACCATATCTAGACCCACAGCTGATTGAGACATATGGGTGGACACTCTTGGGGCTGAGAGGTTTGGTGAGGTTGGGTGAGCTAACGCAGACCCTTTAAATTAATACGGCGTGATACCCATCCCATGGGTCCCAAATCTCCAGGTTCAAGGGCATCGTCCTACATTCAAAACATGCATGAGAAACCCCGAAGATGGCACACCGTGTGATGGGGAAAGGTTTCTAAAACGCACCTCATTTCTCATCTCCTTGTGCTCCGGTTCGCCATTCCAGCCGCTTTACTAGCAATCTCTCTCCTTGGAGAATCAGCACCTTTATCCTCCTGTTCCGTACAGGTTGCAATTTGTCCTGAGGATGAACGGGAAGAGGGGGAACCAATGAGAGACTAGCTCTAGGTGTTGGGACAGGCACAGGTCACTCTGTTTTCCCATCAGGAAGAAGAATTAACCACAGGCTCAGCCTGCCGCCAGGAACCAGAATACGGCCTGAAGCAATCCTGCGCTTTTGCGGCCAGCTCCCAAGAAAGCGAGTTGAATAATGGAGCTCAGGGGCACTGCAATTCACAAACCTGCAGAGTTAGAAATGATAACTCTCGTCAACAAATATATTGAGGGAAGGCAACGAAGAGGATTTGAAAGCAAGGAAGAATTGCAGGAAACAGATTTCAGGAGGTAGATTTGAATCGCCTTTAAAGCACAGGAAAAGCGGCAAAACCTCGACAATGATGCCCTTGGCCAAAAAGGGCGTATGCGTTTTTTCCTGAATATATTCCTGAATATATTCAGGAAAAAACGCATACGCCCTTTTTGGCCAACCAAGCAACCTGGAAAGGCAAATCAGCGCTACAAAGAAGTCTCGCTTCCCATCGGTCAAAAGGGCCATGCTGAATAAAGTGTCAAAACCAGAAATGCAGGACAGGCCATGGAGAAATGGGAGCCTTGCTACGCTGATGGGCGGGACGTAAATTGCTAACAGCCACTCTGGAGAAGTGTACGGTGTGTCCTGAAACATCTAAAAAACTCAGCTTAGAGAGCTTGGGCACTTCCACTCATGGGCGTATAAATTGGGAAAACTAAAAATCAGCAAGACACAGGCACCCCAAAGTTTTGGGCTACTCTGTTGACAAGAACCTCCACTTCGTTACACCTTAAATATCCCAGGAAAGAGAAGAATGGATAAAGAAGTTGTGGTCCTTATGTACAATGGAATATCACTCAGCCATGAAATCAATGTCATAAGGCTAGTAGCAGCATGATGAGTGGATTTAGGTATGACGATTCTAAGTGAAATAAATCACACAGAAAAAGACACTTATAATAAGATATCACTTATAGAGGGAATGTAAAAACCGCTACCCTTGAACTGAATTACAAAACAGAACAGAGTCACACGTTTAGAAAACACACTATGGCTGCTTAACGGGAAAGGTGAGGTGGGGTGATGCATAATACAAGGGTTTCAAATTAGCTCAGATATCGTTCCATAAACCCAATATGTAATAGACAAGACCTACTCCTTGCTCAGTGAACTGGACTCAACACCCCCTATTCACCGCCCAAGAATATATCTGACTAGTAAGAATCTTCAAACCTATGTATTGATATCTCTCTGTAAGTGAGTCAAGTGGGTATAAAGCGGCATAAACACAGCAGTGAAAAGCAGCTAAACCCCATTATAAAAATCAATTACTTTTAAAAACCCGTGAAACAAAGACAGTGAAAGAGAGAGAAATTGTTACAAAATTCGTTCAGGGGCTCTGATGCCACCTGGATTGAACACATCTAGACCCACAGCTGATTGAGACATAAGGGTGGACACTCTTGGGGCTGAGAGGTTTGGTGAGGTTGGGTGAGCAAACGCAGACCCTTTAAAGTAATACGGCGTGGTACCCATCCCATGGGTCCCAAATCTCCAGGGTCAAGGGCATCGTCCTACATTGAAAACATGCATGAGAAACCCCGAAGATGGCACACCGTGTGATCGGGAAAGGTTTCTAAAACGCACCTCATTTCTCATCTCCTTGTGCTCCGGCTCGCCATTCCAGCCGCTTTACTAGCAATCTTTCTCCTTGGAGAATCAGCACCTTTATCCTCCTGTTCCGTACAGGTTGCAATTTGTCCTGAGGATGAACGGGAAGAGGGGGAACCAATGAGAGACTAGCTCTAGGTGTTGGGACAGGCACAGGTCACTCTGTTTTCCCATCAGGAAGAAGAATTAACCACAGGCTCAGCCTGCCGCCAGGAACCAGAATACGGCCTGAAGCAATCCTGCGCTTTTGCGGCCAGCTCCCAAGAAAGAGAGTTGAATAATGGAGCTCAGGGGCACTGCAATTCACAAACCTGCAGACTTAGAAATGATAACTCTCGTCCACAAATATATTGAGGGAAGGCAACGAAGAGGATTTGAAAGCAAGGCAGAATTGCAGGAAACAGATTTCAGGAGGTAGATTCGAATCGCCTTTAAAGCACAGGAAAAGCGGCAAAACCTCGACAGTGATGCCCTTGGCCAAAAAGGGCGTATGCGTTTTTTCCTGAGTATATTCAGGAAAAAACGCATACGCCCTTTTTGGCCAACCAAGCAACCTGGAAAGGCAAATCAGCGCTACAAAGAAGTCTCGCTTCCCATTGGTCAAAAGGGCCATGCTGAATAAAGTGTCAGAACCAGAAATGCAGGAGAGGCCATGGAGAAATGGGAGCCTTGCTACGCTGATGGGCGGGACGTAAATTGCCAACAGCCACTCTGGAGAAGTGTACGGTGTGTCCTGAAACATCTAAAAAACTCAGCTTAGAGAGCTTGGGCACTTCCACTCATGGGCGTATAAATTGGGAAAACTAAAAATCAGCAAGACACAGGCACCCCAAAGTTTTGGGCTACTCTGTTGACAAGAACCTCCACTTCGTTACACCTTAAATATCCCAGGAAAGAGAAGAATGGATAAAGAAGTTGTGGTCCTTATGTACAATGGAATATCACTCAGCCATGAAATCAATGTCATAAGGCTAGTAGCAGCATGATGAGTGGATTTAGGTATGACGATTCTAAGTGAAATAAATCACACAGAAAAAGACACTTATAATAAGATATCACTTATAGAGGGAATGTAAAAACCGCTACCCTTGAACTGAATTACAAAACAGAACAGAGTCACACGTTTAGAAAACACACTATGGCTGCTTAACGGGAAAGGTGAGGTGGGGTGATGCATAATACAAGGGTTTCAAATTAGCTCAGATATCGTTCCATAAACCCAATATGTAATAGACAAGACCTACTCCTTGCTCAGTGAACTGGACTCAACACCCCCTATTCACCGCCCAAGAATATATCTGACTAGTAAGAATCTTCAAACCTATGTATTGATATCTCTCTGTAAGTGAGTCAAGTGGGTATAAAGCGGCATAAACACAGCAGTGAAAAGCAGCTAAACCCCATTATAAAAATCAATTACTTTTCAAAACCCGTGAAACAAAGACAGTGAAAGAGAGAGAAATTGTTACAAAATTCGTTCAGGGGCTCTGATGCCACCTGGATTGAACATATCTAGACCCACAGCTGATTGAGACATAAGGGTGGACACTCTTGGGGCTGAGAGGTTTGGTGAGGTTGGGTGAGCAAACGCAGACCCTTTAAAGTAATACGGCGTGGTACCCATCCCATGGGTCCCAAATCTCCAGGTTCAAGGGCATCGTCCTACATTGAAAACATGCATGAGAAACCCCGAAGATGGCACACCGTGTGATCGGGAAAGGTTTCCAAAACGCACCTCATTTCTCATCTCCTTGTGTTCCGGTTCTCCATTCCAGCCGCTTTACTAGCAATCTCCCTCCTTGGAGAATCAGCACCTTTATCCTCCTGTTCCGTACAGGTTGCAATTTGTCCTGAGGATGAACGGGAAGAGGGGGAACCAATGAGAGACTAGCTCTAGGTGTTGGGACAGTCACAGGTCACTCTATTTTCCCATCAGGAAGAAGAATTAACTACAGGCTCAGCCTGCCGCCAGGAAGCAGAATACGGCCTGAAGCAATCCTGCGCTTTTGCGGCCAGCTCCCAAGAAAGCGAGTTGAAGAATGGAGCTCAGGGGCACTGCAATTCACAAACCTGCAGACTTAGAAATGATAACTCTCGTCCACAAATATATTGAGGGAAGGCAACGAAGAGGATTTGAAAGCAAGGCAGAATTGCAGGAAACAGATTTCAGGAGGTAGATTCGAATCGCCTTTAAAGCACAGGAAAAGCGGCAAAACCTCGACAATGATGCCCTTGGCCAAAAAGGGCGTATGCGTTTTTTCCTGAATATATTCAGGAAAAAACGCATACGCCCTTTTTGGCCAACCAAGCAACCTGGAAAGGCAAATCAGCGCTACAAAGAAGTCTCGCTTCCCATCGGTCAAAAGGGCCATGCTGAATAAAGGGTCAAAACCAGAAATGCAGGACAGGCCATGGAGAAATGGGAGCCTTGCTACGCTGATGGGCGGGATGTAAATTGCCAACAGCCACTCTGGAGAAGTGTACGGTGTGTCCTGAAACATCTAAAAAACTCAGCTTAGAGAGCATAGGGCACTTCCACTCATGGGCGTATAAATTGGGAAAACTAAAAGTCAGCAAGACACAGGCACCCCAAAGTTTTGGGCTACTCTGTTGACAAGAACCTCCACTTCGTTACACCTTAAATATCCCAGGAAAGAGAAGAATGCATAAAGAAGATGTGATCCTTATATACAATGGAATATCACTCAGCCATGAAATCAATGTCATAAGGCTAGTAGCAGCATGATGAGTGGATTTAGGTATGACGATTCTAAGTGAAATAAGTCACACAGAAAAAGACACTTATCATGAGATATCACTTATAGAGGGAATGTAAAAACCGCTACCCTTGAACTGAATTACAAAACAGAACAGAATCACACGTTTAGAAAACAGACTATGGCTGCTTAACGGGAAAGGTGAGGTGGGGTGATGCATAAAACAAGGGTTTCAAATTAGCTCAGATATCGTTCCATAAACCCAATATGTAAGAGACAAGACCTACTCCTTGCTCAGTGAACTGGACTCAACACCCCCTATTCACCGCCCAAGAATATATCTGACTAGTAAGAATCTTCAAACCTATGTATTGATATCTCTCTGTAAGTGAGTCAAGTGGGTGTAAAGCGGCATAAACACAGCAGTGAAAAGCAGCTAAACCCCATTATAAAAATCAATTACTTTTCAAAACCCGTGAAACAAAGACAGTGAAAGAGAGAGAAATTCTTAGGAAATTCGTTCAGGGGTTGTGATGCCACCTGGATTGATCATATCTAGACCCACAGCTGATTGAGACATATGGGTGGACACTCTTGGGGCTGAGAGGTTTGGTGAGGTTGGGTGAGCTAACGCAGACCCTTTAAATTAATACGGCGTGGTACCCATCCCATGGGTCCCAAATCTCCAGGTTCAAGGGCATCGTCCTACATTGAAAACATGCATGAGAAACCCCGAAGATGGCACACCGTGTGATCGGGAAAGGTTTCTAAAACGCACCTCATTTCTCATCTCCTTGTGCTCCGGCTCGCCATTCCAGCCGCTTTACTAGCAATCTTTCTCCTTGGAGAATCAGCACCTTTATCCTCCTGTTCCGTACAGGTTGCAATTTGTCCTGAGGATGAACGGGAAGAGGGGGAACCAATGAGAGACTAGCTCTAGGTGTTGGGACAGGCACAGGTCACTCTGTTTTCCCATCAGAAAGAAGAATTAACCACAGGCTCAGCCTGCCGCCAGGAACCAGAATACGGCCTGAAGCAATCCTGCGCTTTTGCGGCCAGCTCCCAAGAAAGAGAGTTGAATAATGGAGCTCAGGGGCACTGCAATTCACAAACCTGCAGACTTAGAAATGATAACTCTCGTCCACAAATATATTGAGGGAAGGCAACGAAGAGGATTTGAAAGCAAGGCAGAATTGCAGGAAACAGATTTCAGGAGGTAGATTCGAATCGCCTTTAAAGCACAGGAAAAGCGGCAAAACCTCGACAGTGATGCCCTTGGCCAAAAAGGGCGTATGCGTTTTTTCCTGAGTATATTCAGGAAAAAACGCATACGCCCTTTTTGGCCAACCAAGCAACCTGGAAAGGCAAATCAGCGCTACAAAGAAGTCTCGCTTCCCATTGGTCCAAAGGGCCATGCTGAATAAAGTGTTCAGAACCAGAAATGCAGGACAGGTCATGGAGAAATGGGAGCCTTGCTACGTTGATGGGCGGGACGTAAATTGTCAACAGCCACTCTGGAGAAGTGTACGGTGTGTCCTGAAACATCTAAAAAACTCAGCTTAGAGAGCTTGGGCACTTCCACTCATGGGCGTATAAATTGGGAAAACTAAAAATCAGCAAGACACAGGCACCCCAAAGTTTTGGGCTACTGTGTTGACAAAAACCTCCACTTCATTACACCTTAAATATCCGAGGAAAGACAAGAATGGATAAAGAAGTTGTGGTCCTTATGTACAATGGAATATCACTCAGCCATGAAATCAATGTCATAAGGCTAGTAGCAGCATGATGAGTGGATTTAGGTATGACGATTCTAAGTGAAATAAATCACACAGAAAAGGACACTTATCATAAGATATCACTTATAGAGGGAATGTAAAAACCGCTACCCTTGAACTGAATTACAAAACAGAACAGAGTCACACGTTTAGAAAACACACTATGGCTGCTTAACGGGAAAGGTGAGGTGGGGTGATGCATAAAACAAGGGTTTCAAATTAGCTCAGATACCGTTCCATAAACCCAATATGTAATAGACAAGACCTACTCCTTGCTCAGTGAACTGGACTCAACACCCCCTATTCACCGCCCAAGATTATATCTGACTAGTAAGAATCTTCAAACCTATGTATTGATATCTCTCTGTAAGTGAGTCAAGTGGGTATAAAGCGGCATAAACACAGCAGTGAAAAGCAGCTAAACCCCATTATAAAAATCAATTACTTTTCAAAACCCGTGAAACAAAGACAGTGAAAGAGAGAGAAATTCTTACAAAATTCGTTCAGGGTCTGTGATGCCACCTGGATTGACCATATCTAGACCCACAGCTGATTGAGACATATGGGTGGACACTCTTGGGGCTGAGAGGTTTGGTGAGGTTGGGTGAGCTAACGCAGACCCTTTAAATTAATACGGCGTGGTACCCATCCCATGGGTCCCAAATCTCCAGGTTCAAGGGCATCGTCCTACATTGAAAACATGCATGAGAAACCCCGAAGATGGCACACCGTGTGATCGGGAAAGGTTTCTAAAACGCACCTCATTTCTCATTTCCTTGTGCTCCGGTTCGCCATTCCAGCCGCTTTACTAGCAATCTCTCTCCTTGGAGAATCAGCACCTTTATCCTCCTGTTCCGTACAGGTTGCAATTTGTCCTGAGGATGAACGGGAAGAGGGGGAACCAATGAGAGACTAGCTCTAGGTGTAGGGACAGGCACAGGTCACTCTATTTTCCCATCAGGAAGAAGAATTAACCACAGGCTCAGCCTGCCGCCAGGAACCAGAATACGGCCTGAAGCAATCCTGCGCTTTTGCGGCCAGCTCCCCAGAAAGCGAGTTGAAAAATGGAGCTCAGGGGCACTGCAATTCACAAACCGGTAGACTTAGAAATGATAACTCTCGTCCACAAATATATTGAGGGAAGGCAACGAAGAGGATTTGAAAGCAAGGCAGAATTGCAGGAAACAGATTTCAGGAGGTAGATTCGAATCGCCTTTAAAGCACAGGAAAAGCGGCAAAACCTCGACAATGATGCCCTTGGCCAAAAAGGGCGTATGCGTTTTTTCCTGAATATATTCAGGAAAAAACGCATACGCCCTTTTTGGCCAACCAAGCAACCTGGAAAGGCAAATCAGCGCTACAAAGAAGTCTCGCTTCCCATCGGTCAAAAGGGCCATGCTGAATAAAGTGTCAAAACCAGAAATGCAGGACAGGCCATGGAGAAATGGGAGCGTTGCTACGCTGATGGGCGGGACGTAAATTGCCAACAGCCACTCTGGAGAAGTGTACGGTGTGTCCTGAAACATCTAAAAAACTCAGCTTAGAGAGCTTGGGCCCTTCCACTCATGGGCGTATAAATTGGGAAAACTAAAAATCAGCAAGACACAGGCACCCCAAAGTTTTGGGCTACTCTGTTGACAAAAACCTCCACTTCATTACACCTTAAATATCCGAGGAAAGAGAAGAATGGATAAAGAAGTTGTGGTCCTTATGTACAATGGAATATCACTCAGCCATGAAATCAATGTCATAAGGCTAGTAGCAGCATGATGAGTGGATTTAGGTATGACGATTCTAAGTGAAATAAATCACACAGAAAAAGACACTTATCATAAGATATCACTTATAGAGAGAATGTAAAAACCGCTACCCTTGAACTGCATTACAAAACAGAACAGAGTCACACGTTTAGAAAACACACTATGGCTGCTTAACGGGAAAGGTGAGGTGGGGTGATGCATAAATCAAGGGTTTCAAATTAGCTCAGATACCGTTCCATAAACCCAATATGTAATAGACAAGACCTACTCCTTGCTCAGTGAACTGGACTCAACACCCCCTATTCACCGCCCAAGAATATATCTGACTAGTAAGAATCTTCAAACCTATGTATTGATATCTCTCTGTAAGTGAGTCAAGTGGGTATAAAGCGGCATAAACACAGCAGTGAAAAGCAGCTAAACCCCATTATAAAAATCAATTACTTTTCAAAACCCGTGAAACAAAGACAGTGAAAGAGAGAGAAATTCTTACAAAATTCGTTCAGGGGCTGTGAAGCCACCTGGATTGACCATATCTAGACCCACAGCTGTTTGAGACATATGGGTGGACACTCTTGGGGCTGAGAGGTTTGGTGAGGTTGGGTGAGCTAACGCAGACCCTTTAAATTAATACGGCGTGGTACCCATCCCATGGGTCCCAAATCTCCAGGTTCAAGGGCATCGTCCTACATTGAAAACATGCATGAGAAACCCCGAAGATGGCACACCGTGTGATGGGGAAAGGTTTCTAAAACGCACCTCATTTCTCATCTCCTTGTGCTCCGGTTCGCCATTCCAGCCGCTTTACTAGCAATCTCTCTCCTTGGAGAATCAGCACCTTTATCCTCCTGTTCCGTACAGGTTGCAATTTGTCCTGAGGATGAACGGGAAGAGGGGGAACCAATGAGAGACTAGCTCTAGGTGTTGGGACAGGCACAGGTCACTCTGTTTTCCCATCAGGAAGAAGAATTAACCACAGGCTCAGCCTGCCGCCAGGAAGCAGAATACGGCCTGAAGCAATCCTGCGCTTTTGCGGCCAGCTCCCAAGAAAGCGAGTTGAATAATGGAGCTCAGGGGCACTGCAATTCACAAACCTGCAGACTTAGAAATGATAACTCTCGTCCACAAATATATTGAGGGAAGGCAACGAAGAGGATTTGAAAGCAAGGCAGAATTGCAGGAAACAGATTTCAGGAGGTAGATTCGAATCGCCTTTAAAGCACAGGAAAAGCGGCAAAACCTCGACAATGATGCCCTTGGCCAAAAAGGGCGTATGCGTTTTTTCCTGAATATATTCAGGAAAAAACGCATACGCCCTTTTTGGCCAACCAAGCAACCTGGAAAGGCAAATCAGCGCTACAAAGAAGTCTCGCTTCCCATCGGTCAAAAGGGCCATGCTGAATAAAGTGTCAAAACCAGAAATGCAGGACAGGCCATGGAGAAATGGGAGCCTTGCTACGCTGATGGGCGGGACGTAAATTGCCAACAGCCACTCTGGAGAAGTGTACGGTGTGTCCTGAAACATCTAAAAAACTCAGCTTAGAGAGCTTGGGCACTTCCACTCATGGGCGTATAAATTGGGAAAACTAAAAATCAGCAAGACACAGGCACCCCAAAGTTTTGGGCTACTCTGTTGACAAAAACCTCCACTTCATTACACCTTAAATATCCGAGGAAAGAGAAGAATGGATAAAGAAGTTGTGGTCCTTATGTACAATGGAATATCACTCAGCCATGAAATCAATGTCATAAGGCTAGTAGCAGCATGATGAGTGGATTTAGGTATGACGATTCTAAGTGAAATAAATCACACAGAAAAAGACACTTATCATAAGATATCACTTATAGAGAGAATGTAAAAACCGCTACCCTTGAACTGCATTACAAAATAGAACAGAGTCACACGTTTAGAAAACACACTATGGCTGCTTAACGGGAAAGGTGAGGAGGGGTGATGCATAAATCAAGGGTTTCAAATTAGCTCAGATACCGTTCCATAAACCCAATATGTAATAGACAAGACCTACTCCTTGCTCAGTGAACTGGACTCAACACCCCCTATTCACCGCCCAAGAATATATCTGACTAGTAAGAATCTTCAAACCTATGTATTGATATCTCTCTGTAAGTGAGTCAAGTGGGTATAAAGCGGCATAAACACAGCAGTGAAAAGCAGCTAAACCCCATTATAAAAATCAATTACTTTTCAAAACCCGTGAAACAAAGACAGTGAAAGAGAGAGAAATTCTTACAAAATTCGTTCAGGGGCTGTGAAGCCACCTGGATTGACCATATCTAGACCCACAGCTGTTTGAGACATATGGGTGGACACTCTTGGGGCTGAGAGGTTTGGTGAGGTTGGGTGAGCTAACGCAGACCCTTTAAATTAATACGGCGTGGTACCCATCCCATGGGTCCCAAATCTCCAGGTTCAAGGGCATCGTCCTACATTGAAAACATGCATGAGAAACCCCGAAGATGGCACACCGTGTGATGGGGAAAGGTTTCTAAAACGCACCTCATTTCTCATCTCCTTGTGCTCCGGTTCGCCATTCCAGCCGCTTTACTAGCAATCTTTCTCCTTGGAGAATCAGCACCTTTATCCTCCTGTTCCGTACAGGTTGCAATTTGTCCTGAGGATGAACGGGATGAGGGGGAACCAATGAGAGACTAGCTCTAGGTGTTGGAACAGGCACAGGTCACTCTCTTTTCCCATCAGGAAGAAGAATTAACCACAGGCTCAGCCTGCCGCCAGGAACCAGAATACGGCCTGAAGCAATCCTGCGCTTTTGCGGCCAGCTCCCAAGAAAGCGAGTTGAAGAATGGAGCTCAGGGGCACTGCAATTCACAAACCTGCAGACTTAGAAATGATAACTCTCGTCCACAAATATATTGAGGGAAGGCAACGAAGAGGATTTGAAAGCAAGGCAGAATTGCAGGAAACAGATTTCAGGAGGTAGATTCGAATCGCCTTTAAAGCACAGGAAAAGCGGCAAAACCTCGACAATGATGCCCTTGGCCAAAAAGGGCGTATGCGTTTTTTCCTGAATATATTCAGGAAAAAACGCATACGCCCTTTTTGGCCAACCAAGCAACCTGGAAAGGCAAATCAGCGCTACAAAGAAGTCTCGCTTCCCATCGGTCAAAAGGGCCATGCTGAATAAAGTGTCAAAACCAGAAATGCAGGACAGGCCATGGAGAAATGGGAGCGTTGCTACGCTGATGGGCGGGACGTAAATTGCCAACAGCCACTCTGGAGAAGTGTACGGTGTGTCCTGAAACATCTAAAAAACTCAGCTTAGAGAGCTTGGGCCCTTCCACTCATGGGCGTATAAATTGGGAAAACTAAAAATCAGCAAGACACAGGCACCCCAAAGTTTTGGGCTACTCTGTTGACAAAAACCTCCACTTCATTACACCTTAAATATCCGAGGAAAGAGAAGAATGGATAAAGAAGTTGTGGTCCTTATGTACAATGGAATATCACTCAGCCATGAAATCAATGTCATAAGGCTAGTAGCAGCATGATGAGTGGATTTAGGTATGACGATTCTAAGTGAAATAAATCACACAGAAAAAGACACTTATCATAAGATATCACTTATAGAGAGAATGTAAAAACCGCTACCCTTGAACTGCATTACAAAACAGAACAGAGTCACACGTTTAGAAAACACACTATGGCTGCTTAACGGGAAAGGTGAGGTGGGGTGATGCATAAATCAAGGGTTTCAAATTAGCTCAGATACCGTTCCATAAACCCAATATGTAATAGACAAGACCTACTCCTTGCTCAGTGAACTGGACTCAACACCCCCTATTCACCGCCCAAGAATATATCTGACTAGTAAGAATCTTCAAACCTATGTATTGATATCTCTCTGTAAGTGAGTCAAGTGGGTATAAAGCGGCATAAACACAGCAGTGAAAAGCAGCTAAACCCCATTATAAAAATCAATTACTTTTCAAAACCCGTGAAACAAAGACAGTGAAAGAGAGAGAAATTCTTACAAAATTCGTTCAGGGGCTGTGAAGCCACCTGGATTGACCATATCTAGACCCACAGCTGTTTGAGACATATGGGTGGACACTCTTGGGGCTGAGAGGTTTGGTGAGGTTGGGTGAGCTAACGCAGACCCTTTAAATTAATACGGCGTGGTACCCATCCCATGGGTCCCAAATCTCCAGGTTCAAGGGCATCGTCCTACATTGAAAACATGCATGAGAAACCCCGAAGATGGCACACCGTGTGATGGGGAAAGGTTTCTAAAACGCACCTCATTTCTCATCTCCTTGTGCTCCGGTTCGCCATTCCAGCCGCTTTACTAGCAATCTCTCTCCTTGGAGAATCAGCACCTTTATCCTCCTGTTCCGTACAGGTTGCAATTTGTCCTGAGGATGAACGGGAAGAGGGGGAACCAATGAGAGACTAGCTCTAGGTGTTGGGACAGGCACAGGTCACTCTGTTTTCCCATCAGGAAGAAGAATTAACCACAGGCTCAGCCTGCCGCCAGGAAGCAGAATACGGCCTGAAGCAATCCTGCGCTTTTGCGGCCAGCTCCCAAGAAAGCGAGTTGAATAATGGAGCTCAGGGGCACTGCAATTCACAAACCTGCAGACTTAGAAATGATAACTCTCGTCCACAAATATATTGAGGGAAGGCAACGAAGAGGATTTGAAAGCAAGGCAGAATTGCAGGAAACAGATTTCAGGAGGTAGATTCGAATCGCCTTTAAAGCACAGGAAAAGCGGCAAAACCTCGACAATGATGCCCTTGGCCAAAAAGGGCGTATGCGTTTTTTCCTGAATATATTCAGGAAAAAACGCATACGCCCTTTTTGGCCAACCAAGCAACCTGGAAAGGCAAATCAGCGCTACAAAGAAGTCTCGCTTCCCATCGGTCAAAAGGGCCATGCTGAATAAAGTGTCAAAACCAGAAATGCAGGACAGGCCATGGAGAAATGGGAGCCTTGCTACGCTGATGGGCGGGACGTAAATTGCCAACAGCCACTCTGGAGAAGTGTACGGTGTGTCCTGAAACATCTAAAAAACTCAGCTTAGAGAGCTTGGGCACTTCCACTCATGGGCGTATAAATTGGGAAAACTAAAAATCAGCAAGACACAGGCACCCCAAAGTTTTGGGCTACTCTTTTGACAAGAACCTCCACTTCGTTACACCTTAAATATCCCAGGAAAGAGAAGAATGGATAAAGAAGTTGTGGTCCTTATGTACAATGGAATATCACTCAGCCATGAAATCAATGTCATAAGGCTAGTAGCAGCATAATGAGTGGATTTAGGTATGACGATTCTAAGTGAAATAAGTCACACAGAAAAAGACACTTATCATAAGATATCACTTATAGAGGGAATGTAAAAACCGCTACCCTTGAACTGAATTACAAAACAGAACAGAGTCACACGTTTAGAAAACACACTATGGCTGCTTAACGGGAAAGGTGAGGTGGGGTGATGCATAAAACAAGGGTTTCAAATTAGCTCAGATACCGTTCCATAAACCCAATATGTAAGAGACAAGACCTACTCCTTGCTCAGTGAACTGGACTCAACACCCCCTATTCACCGCCCAAGAATATATCTGACTAGTAAGAATCTTCAAACCTATGTATTGATATCTCTCTGTAAGTGAGTCAAGTGGGTATAAAGCGGCATAAACACAGCAGTGAAAAGCAGCTAAACCCCATTATAAAAATCAATTACTTTTCAAAACCCGTGAAACAAAGACAGTGGAAGAGAGAGAAATTCTTACAAAATTCGTTCAGGGGCTCTGATGCCACCTGGATTGACCATATCTAGACCCACAGCTGATTGAGACATAAGGGGGACACTCTTGGGGCTGAGAGGTTTGGTGAGGTTGGGTGAGCAAACGCAGACCCTTTAAATTAATACGGCGTGGTACCCATCCCATGGGTCCCAAATCTCCAGGTTCAAGGGCATCGTCCTACATTGAAAACATGCATGAGAAACCCCGAAGATGGCACACCGTGTGATGGGGAAAGGTTTCTAAAACGCACCTCATTTCTCATCTCCTTGTGCTCCGGCTCGCCATTCCAGCCGCTTTACTAGCAATCTTTCTCCTTGGAGAATCAGCACCTTTATCCTCCTGTTCCGTACAGGTTGCAATTTGTCCTGAGGATGAACGGGAAGAGGGGGAACCAATGAGAGACTAGCTCTAGGTGTTGGGACAGGCACAGGTCACTCTGTTTTCCCATCAGGAAGAAGAATTAACCACAGGCTCAGCCTGCCGCCAGGAACCAGAATACGGCCTGAAGCAATCCTGCGCTTTTGCGGCCAGCTCCCAAGAAAGAGAGTTGAATAATGGAGCTCAGGGGCACTGCAATTCACAAACCTGCAGACTTAGAAATGATAACTCTCGTCCACAAATATATTGAGGGAAGGCAACGAAGAGGATTTGAAAGCAAGGCAGAATTGCAGGAAACAGATTTCAGGAGGTAGATTCGAATCGCCTTTAAAGCACAGGAAAAGCGGCAAAACCTCGACAGTGATGCCCTTGGCCAAAAAGGGCGTATGCGTTTTTTCCTGGGTATATTCAGGAAAAAACGCATACGCCCTTTTTGGCCAACCAAGCAACCTGGAAAGGCAAATCAGCGCTACAAAGAAGTCTCGCTTCCCATTGGTCCAAAGGGCCATGCTGAATAAAGTGTCAGAACCAGAAATGCAGGACAGGTCATGGAGAAATGGGAGCCTTGCTACGTTGATGGGCGGGACGTAAATTGTCAACAGCCACTCTGGAGAAGTGTACGGTGTGTCCTGAAACATCTAAAAAACTCAGCTTAGAGAGCTTGGGCACTTCCACTCATGGGCGTATAAATTGGGAAAACTAAAAATCAGCAAGACACAGGCACCCCAAAGTTTTGGGCTACTCTGTTGACAAAAACCTCCACTTCATTACACCTTAAATATCCGAGGAAAGAGAAGAATGGATAAAGAAGTTGTGGTCCTTATGTACAATGGAATATCACTCAGCCATGAAATCAATGTCATAAGGCTAGTAGCAGCATGATGAGTGGATTTAGGTATGACGATTCTAAGTGAAATAAATCACACAGAAAAAGACACTTATCATAAGATATCACTTATAGAGAGAATGTAAAAACCGCTACCCTTGAACTGCATTACAAAATAGAACAGAGTCACACGTTTAGAAAACACACTATGGCTGCTTAACGGGAAAGGTGAGGAGGGGTGATGCATAAATCAAGGGTTTCAAATTAGCTCAGATACCGTTCCATAAACCCAATATGTAATAGACAAGACCTACTCCTTGCTCAGTGAACTGGACTCAACACCCCCTATTCACCGCCCAAGAATATATCTGACTAGTAAGAATCTTCAAACCTATGTATTGATATCTCTCTGTAATTGAGTCAAGTGGGTATAAAGCGGCATAAACACAGCAGTGAAAAGCAGCTAAACCCCATTATAAAAATCAATTACTTTTCAAAACCCGTGAAACAAAGACAGTGAAAGAGAGAGAAATTCTTACAAAATTCGTTCAGGGGCTGTGAAGCCACCTGGATTGACCATATCTAGACCCACAGCTGTTTGAGACATATGGGTGGACACTCTTGGGGCTGAGAGGTTTGGTGAGGTTGGGTGAGCTAACGCAGACCCTTTAAATTAATACGGCGTGGTACCCATCCCATGGGTCCCAAATCTCCAGGTTCAAGGGCATCGTCCTACATTGAAAACATGCATGAGAAACCCCGAAGATGGCACACCGTGTGATGGGGAAAGGTTTCTAAAACGCACCTCATTTCTCATCTCCTTGTGCTCCGGTTCGCCATTCCAGCCGCTTTACTAGCAATCTTTCTCCTTGGAGAATCAGCACCTTTATCCTCCTGTTCCGTACAGGTTGCAATTTGTCCTGAGGATGAACGGGAAGAGGGGGAACCAATGAGAGACTAGCTCTAGGTGTTGGGACAGGCACAGGTCACTCTGTTTTCCCATCAGGAAGAAGAATTAACCACAGGCTCAGCCTGCCGCCAGGAACCAGAATACGGCCTGAAGCAATCCTGCGCTTTTGCGGCCAGCTCCCAAGAAAGAGAGTTGAATAATGGAGCTCAGGGGCACTGCAATTCACAAACCTGCAGACTTAGAAATGATAACTCTCGTCCACAAATATATTGAGGGAAGGCAACGAAGAGGATTTGAAAGCAAGGCAGAATTGCAGGAAACAGATTTCAGGAGGTAGATTCGAATCGCCTTTAAAGCACAGGAAAAGCGGCAAAACCTCGACAGTGATGCCCTTGGCCAAAAAGGGCGTATGCGTTTTTTCCTGAATATATTCAGGAAAAAACGCATACGCCCTTTTTGGCCAACCAAGCAACCTGGAAAGGCAAATCAGCGCTACAAAGAAGTCTCGCTTCCCATCGGTCAAAAGGGCCATGCTGAATAAAGTGTCAAAACCAGAAATGCAGGACAGGTCATGGAGAAATGGGAGCCTTGCTACGCTGATGGGCGGGACGTAAATTGTCATCAGCCACTCTGGAGAAGTGTACGGTGTGTCCTGAAACATCTAAAAAACTCAGCTTAGAGAGCTTGGGCACTTCCACTCATGGGCGTATAAATTGGGAAAACTAAAAATCAGCAAGACACAGGCACCCCAAAGTTTTGGGCTACTGTGTTGACAAAAACCTCCACTTCATTACACCTTAAATATCCGAGGAAAGACAAGAATGGATAAAGAAGTTGTGGTCCTTATGTACAATGGAATATCACTCAGCCATGAAATCAATGTCATAAGGCTAGTAGCAGCATGATGAGTGGATTTAGGTATGACGATTCTAAGTGAAATAAATCACACAGAAAAAGACACTTATCATAAGATATCACTTATAGAGGGAATGTAAAAACCGCTACCCTTGAACTGAATTACATAACAGAACAGAGTCACACGTTTAGAAAACACACTATGGCTGCTTAACGGGAAAGGTGAGGTGGGGTGATGCATAAATCAAGGGTTTCAAATTAGCTCAGATACCGTTCCATAAACCAAATATGTAATAGACAAGACCTACTCCTTGCTCAGTGAACTGGACTCAACACCCCCTATTCACCGCCCAAGATTATATCTGACTAGTAAGAATTTTCAAACCTATGTATTGATATCTCTCTGTAAGTGAGTCAAGTGGGTATAAAGCGGCATAAACACAGCAGTGAAAAGCAGCTAAACCCCATTATAAAAATCAATTACTTTTCAAAACCCGTGAAACAAAGACAGTGAAAGAGAGAGAAATTCTTACAAACTTCGTTCAGGGTCTGTGATGCCACCTGGATTGACCATATCTAGAACCACAGCTGATTGAGACATATGGGTGGACACTCTTGGGGCTGAGAGGTTTGGTGAGGTTGGGTGAGCTAACGCAGACCCTTTAAATTAATACGGCGTGGTACCCATCCCATGGGTCCCAAATCTCCAGGTTCAAGGGCATCGTCCTACATTGAAAACATGCATGAGAAACCCCGAAGATGGCACACCGTGTGATCGGGAAAGGTTTCTAAAACGCACCTCATTTCTCATTTCCTTGTGCTCCGGTTCGCCATTCCAGCCGCTTTACTAGCAATCTCTCTCCTTGGAGAATCAGCACCTTTATCCTCCTGTTCCGTACAGGTTGCAATTTGTCCTGAGGATGAACGGGATGAGGGGGAACCAATGAGAGACTAGCTCTAGGTGTTGGAACAGGCACAGGTCACTCTCTTTTCCCATCAGGAAGAAGAATTAACCACAGGCTCAGCCTGCCGCCAGGAACCAGAATACGGCCTGAAGCAATCCTGCGCTTTTGCGGCCAGCTCCCAAGAAAGCGAGTTGAAGAATGGAGCTCAGGGGCACTGCAATTCACAAACCTGCAGACTTAGAAATGATAACTCTCGTCCACAAATATATTGAGGGAAGGCAACGAAGAGGATTTGAAAGCAAGGCAGAATTGCAGGAAACAGATTTCAGGAGGTAGATTCGAATCGCCTTTAAAGCACAGGAAAAGCGGCAAAACCTCGACAATGATGCCCTTGGCCAAAAAGGGCGTATGCGTTTTTTCCTGAATATATTCAGGAAAAAACGCATACGCCCTTTTTGGCCAACCAAGCAACCTGGAAAGGCAAATCAGCGCTACAAAGAAGTCTCGCTTCCCATCGGTCAAAAGGGCCATGCTGAATAAAGTGTCAAAACCAGAAATGCAGGACAGGCCATGGAGAAATGGGAGCCTTGCTACGCTGATGGGCGGGACGTAAATTGCCAACAGCCACTCTGGAGAAGTGTACGGTGTGTCCTGAAACATCTAAAAAACTCAGCTTAGAGAGCTTGGGCACTTCCACTCATGGGCGTATAAATTGGGAAAACTAAAAATCAGCAAGACACAGGCACCCCAAAGTTTTGGGCTACTCTGTTGACAAAAACCTCCACTTCATTACACCTTAAATATCCGAGGAAAGAGAAGAATGGATAAAGAAGATGTGGTCCTTATGTACAATGGAATATCACTCAGCCATGAAATCAATGTCATAAGGCTAGTAGCAGCATGATGAGTGGATTTAGGTATGACGATTCTAAGTGAAATAAATCACACAGAAAAAGACACTTATCATAAGATATCACTTATAGAGGGAATGTAAAAACCGCTACCCTTGAACTGCATTACAAAATAGAACAGAGTCACACGTTTAGAAAACACACTATGGCTGCTTAACGGGAAAGGTGAGGTGGGGTGATGCATAAATCAAGGGTTTCAAATTAGCTCAGATACCGTTCCATAAACCCAATATGTAATAGACAAGACCTACTCCTTGCTCAGTGAACTGGACTCAACACCCCCTATTCACCGCCCAAGAATATATCTGACTAGTAAGAATCTTCAAACCTATGTATTGATATCTCTCTGTAAGTGAGTCAAGTGGGTATAAAGCGGCATAAACACAGCAGTGAAAAGCAGCTAAACCCCATTATAAAAATCAATTACTTTTCAAAACCCGTGAAACAAAGACAGTGAAAGAGAGAGAAATTCTTACAAAATTCGTTCAGGGGCTGTGAAGCCACCTGGATTGACCATATCTAGACCCACAGCTGTTTGAGACATATGGGTGGACACTCTTGGGGCTGAGAGGTTTGGTGAGGTTGGGTGAGCTAACGCAGACCCTTTAAATTAATACGGCGTGGTACCCATCCCATGGGTCCCAAATCTCCAGGTTCAAGGGCATCGTCCTACATTGAAAACATGCATGAGAAACCCCGAAGATGGCACACCGTGTGATGGGGAAAGGTTTCTAAAACGCACCTCATTTCTCATCTCCTTGTGCTCCGGCTCGCCATTCCAGCCGCTTTACTAGCAATCTTTCTCCTTGGAGAATCAGCACCTTTATCCTCCTGTTCCGTACAGGTTGCAATTTGTCCTGAGGATGAACGGGAAGAGGGGGAACCAATGAGAGACTAGCTCTAGGTGTTGGGACAGTCACAGGTCACTCTGTTTTCCCATCAGGAAGAAGAATTAACCACAGGCTCAGCCTGCCGCCAGGAAGCAGAATACGGCCTGAAGCAATCCTGCGCTTTTGCGGCCAGCTCCCAAGAAAGAGAGTTGAATAATGGAGCTCAGGGGCACTGCAATTCACAAACCTGCAGACTTAGAAATGATAACTCTCGTCCACAAATATATTGAGGGAAGGCAACGAAGAGGATTTGAAAGCAAGGCAGAATTGCAGGAAACAGATTTCAGGAGGTAGATTCGAATCGCCTTTAAAGCACAGGAAAAGCGGCAAAACCTCGACAGTGATGCCCTTGGCCAAAAAGGGCGTATGCGTTTTTTCCTGAATATATTCAGGAAAAAACGCATACGCCCTTTTTGGCCAACCAAGCAACCTGGAAAGGCAAATCAGCGCTACAAAGAAGTCTCGCTTCCCATTGGTCAAAAGGGCCATGCTGAATAAAGTGTCAAAACCAGAAATGCAGGACAGGTCATGGAGAAATGGGAGCCTTGCTACGCTGATGGGCGGGACGTAAATTGTCATCAGCCACTCTGGAGAAGTGTACGGTGTGTCCTGAAACATCTAAAAAACTCAGCTTAGAGAGCTTGGGCACTTCCACTCATGGGCGTATAAATTGGGAAAACTAAAAATCAGCAAGACACAGGCACCCCAAAGTTTTGGGCTACTGTGTTGACAAAAACCTCCACTTCATTACACCTTAAATATCCAGGAAAGACAAGAATGGATAAAGAAGTTGTGGTCCTTATGTACAATGGAATATCACTCAGCCATGAAATCAATGTCATAAGGCTAGTAGCAGCATGATGAGTGGATTTAGGTATGACGATTCTAAGTGAAATAAATCACACAGAAAAAGACACTTATCATAAGATATCACTTATAGAGGGAATATAAAAACCGCTACCCTTGAACTGAATTACAAAACAGAACAGAGTCACACGTTTAGAAAACACACTATGGCTGCTTAACGGGAAAGGTGAGGTGAGGTGATGCATAAATCAAGGGTTTCAAATTAGCTCAGATACCGTTCCATAAACCCAATATGTAATAGACAAGACCTACTCCTTGCTCAGTGAACTGGACTCAACACCCCCTATTCACCGCCCAAGATTATATCTGACTAGTAAGAATCTTCAAACCTATGTATTGATATCTCTCTGTAAGTGAGTCAAGTGGGTATAAAGCGGCATAAACACAGCAGTGAAAAGCAGCTAAACCCCATTATAAAAATCAATTACTTTTCAAAACCGGTGAAACAAAGACAGTGAAAGAGAGAGAAATTCTTACAAAATTCGTTCAGGGGCTGTGATGCCACCTGGATTGACCATATCTAGACCCACAGCTGTTTGAGACATATGGGTGGACACTCTTGGGGCTGAGAGGTTTGGTGAGGTTGGGTGAGCTAACGCAGACCCTTTAAATTAATACGGCGTGGTACCCATCCCATGGGTCCCAAATCTCCAGGTTCAAGGGCATCGTCCTACATTGAAAACATGCATGAGAAACCCCGAAGATGGCACACCGTGTGATGGGGAAAGGTTTCTAAAACGCACCTCATTTCTCATCTCCTTGTGCTCCGGTTCGCCATTCCAGCCGCTTTACTAGCAATCTCTCTCCTTGGAGAATCAGCACCTTTATCCTCCTGTTCCGTACAGGTTGCAATTTGTCCTGAGGATGAACGGGAAGAGGGGGAACCAATGAGAGACTAGCTCTAGGTGTTGGGACAGGCACAGGTCACTCTGTTTTCCCATCAGGAAGAAGAATTAACCACAGGCTCAGCCTGCCACCAGGAACCAGAATACGGCCTGAAGCAATCCTGCGCTTTTGCGGCCAGCTCCCAAGAAAGCGAGTTGAAGAATGGAGCTCAGGGGCACTGCAATTCACAAACCTGCAGACTTAGAAATGATAACTCTCGTCCACAAATATATTGAGGGAAGGCAACGAAGAGGATTTGAAAGCAAGGCAGAATTGCAGGAAACAGATTTCAGGAGGTAGATTCGAATCGCCTTTAAAGCACAGGAAAAGCGGCAAAACCTCGACAATGATGCCCTTGGCCAAAAAGGGCGTATGCGTTTTTTCCTGAATATATTCAGGAAAAAACGCATACGCCCTTTTTGGCCAACCAAGCAACCTGGAAAGGCAAATCAGCACTACAAAGAAGTCTCGCTTCCCATCGGTCAAAAGGGCCATGCTGAATAAAGTGTCAAAACCAGAAATGCAGGACAGGCCATGGAGAAATGGGAGCCTTGCTAAGCTGATGGGCGGGACGTAAATTGCCAACAACCACTCTGGAGAAGTGTACGGTGTGTCCTGAAACATCTAAAAAACTCAGCTTAGAGAGCTTGGGCACTTCCACTCATGGGCGTATAAATTGGGAAAACTAAAAATCAGCAAGACACAGGCACCCCAAAGTTTTGGGCTACTGTGTTGACAAAAACCTCCACTTCATTACACCTTAAATATCCGAGGAAAGACAAGAATGGATAAAGAAGTTGTGGTCCTTATGTACAATGGAATATCACTCAGCCATGAAATCAATGTCATAAGGCTAGTAGCAGCATGATGAGTGGATTTAGGTATGACGATTCTAAGTGAAATAAATCACACAGAAAAAGACACTTATCATAAGATATCACTTATAGAGGGAATATAAAAACCGCTACCCTTGAACTGAATTACAAAACAGAACAGAGTCACACGTTTAGAAAACACACTATGGCTGCTTAACGGGAAAGGTGAGGTGGGGTGATGCATAAATCAAGGGTTTCAAATTAGCTCAGATACCGTTCCATAAACCCAATATGTAATAGACAAGACCTACTCCTTGCTCAGTGAACTGGACTCAACACCCCCTATTCACCGCCCAAGAATATATCTGACTAGTAAGAATCTTCAAACCTATGTATTGATATCTCTCTGTAAGTGAGTCAAGTGGGTGTAAAGCGGCATAAACACAGCAGTGAAAAGCAGCCAAACCCCATTATAAAAATCAATTACTTTTCAAAACCCGTGAAACAAAGACAGTGAAAGAGAGAGAAATTCTTACAAAATTCGTTCAGGGGCTGTGATGCCACCTGGATTGACCATATCTAGACCCACAGCTGTTTGAGACATATGGGTGGACACTCTTGGGGCTGAGAGGTTTGGTGAGGTTGGGTGAGCTAACGCAGACCCTTTAAATTAATACGGCGTGGTACCCATCCCATGGGTCCCAAATCTCCAGGTTCAAGGGCATCGTCCTACATTGAAAACATGCATGAGAAACCCCGAAGATGGTACACCGTGTGATCGGGAAAGGTTTCTAAAACGCACCTCATTTCTCATCTCCTTGTGCTCCGGTTCGCCATTCCAGCCGCTTTACTAGCAATCTCTCTCCTTGGAGAATCAGCACCTTTATCCTCCTGTTCCGTACAGGTTGCAATTTGTCCTGAGGATGAACGGGAAGAGGGGGAACCAATGAGAGACTAGCTCTAGGTGTTGGGACAGGCACAGGTCACTCTGTTTTCCCATCAGGAAGAAGAATTAACCACAGGCTCAGCCTGCCGCCAGGAACCAGAATACGGCCTGAAGCAATCCTGTGCTTTTGCGGCCAGCTCCCAAGAAAGAGAGTTGAATAATGGAGCTCAGGGGCACTGCAATTCACAAACCTGCAGACTTAGAAATGATAACTCTCGTCCACAAATATATTGAGGGAAGGCAACGAAGAGGATTTGAAAGCAAGGCAGAATTGCAGGAAACAGATTTCAGGAGGTAGATTCGAATCGCCTTTAAAGCACAGGAAAAGCGGCAAAACCTCGACAGTGATGCCCTTGGCCAAAAAGGGCGTATGCGTTTTTTCCTGAATATATTCAGGAAAAAACGCATACGCCCTTTTTGGCCAACCAAGCAACCTGGAAAGGCAAATCAGCGCTACAAAGAAGTCTCGCTTCCCATTGGTCAAAAGGGCCATGCTGAATAAAGTGTCAAAACCAGAAATGCAGGACAGGTCATGGAGAAATGGGAGCCTTGCTACGCTGATGGGCGGGACGTAAATTGTCAACAGCCACTCTGGAGAAGTGTACGGTGTGTCCTGAAACATCTAAAAAACTCAGCTTAGAGAGCTTGGGCACTTCCACTCATGGGCGTATAAATTGGGAAAACTAAAAATCAGCAAGACACAGGCACCCCAAAGTTTTGGGCTACTGTGTTGACAAAAACCTCCACTTCATTACACCTTAAATATCCGAGGAAAGACAAGAATGGATAAAGAAGTTGTGGTCCTTATGTACAATGGAATATCACTCAGCCATGAAATCAATGTCATAAGGCTAGTAGCAGCATGATGAGTGGATTTAGGTATGACGATTCTAAGTGAAATAAATCACACAGAAAAAGACACTTATCATAAGATATCACTTATAGAGGGAATATAAAAACCGCTACCCTTGAACTGAATTACAAAACAGAACAGAGTCACACGTTTAGAAAACACACTATGGCTGCTTAACGGGAAAGGTGAGGTGAGGTGATGCATAAATCAAGGGTTTCAAATTAGCTCAGATACCGTTCCATAAACCCAATATGTAATAGACAAGACCTACTCCTTGCTCAGTGAACTGGACTCAACACCCCCTATTCACCGCCCAAGATTATATCTGACTAGTAAGAATCTTCAAACCTATGTATTGATATCTCTCTGTAAGTGAGTCAAGTGGGTATAAAGCGGCATAAACACAGCAGTGAAAAGCAGCTAAACCCCATTATAAAAATCAATTACTTTTCAAAACCGGTGAAACAAAGACAGTGAAAGAGAGAGAAATTCTTACAAAATTCGTTCAGGGGCTGTGATGCCACCTGGATTGACCATATCTAGACCCACAGCTGTTTGAGACATATGGGTGGACACTCTTGGGGCTGAGAGGTTTGGTGAGGTTGGGTGAGCTAACGCAGACCCTTTAAATTAATACGGCGTGGTACCCATCCCATGGGTCCCAAATCTCCAGGTTCAAGGGCATCGTCCTACATTGAAAACATGCATGAGAAACCCCGAAGATGGCACACCGTGTGATGGGGAAAGGTTTCTAAAACGCACCTCATTTCTCATCTCCTTGTGCTCCGGTTCGCCATTCCAGCCGCTTTACTAGCAATCTCTCTCCTTGGAGAATCAGCACCTTTATCCTCCTGTTCCGTACAGGTTGCAATTTGTCCTGAGGATGAACGGGAAGAGGGGGAACCAATGAGAGACTAGCTCTAGGTGTTGGGACAGGCACAGGTCACTCTGTTTTCCCATCAGGAAGAAGAATTAACCACAGGCTCAGCCTGCCACCAGGAACCAGAATACGGCCTGAAGCAATCCTGCGCTTTTGCGGCCAGCTCCCAAGAAAGCGAGTTGAAGAATGGAGCTCAGGGGCACTGCAATTCACAAACCTGCAGACTTAGAAATGATAACTCTCGTCCACAAATATATTGAGGGAAGGCAACGAAGAGGATTTGAAAGCAAGGCAGAATTGCAGGAAACAGATTTCAGGAGGTAGATTCGAATCGCCTTTAAAGCACAGGAAAAGCGGCAAAACCTCGACAATGATGCCCTTGGCCAAAAAGGGCGTATGCGTTTTTTCCTGAATATATTCAGGAAAAAACGCATACGCCCTTTTTGGCCAACCAAGCAACCTGGAAAGGCAAATCAGCGCTACAAAGAAGTCTCGCTTCCCATCGGTCAAAAGGGCCATGCTGAATAAAGGGTCAAAACCAGAAATGCAGGACAGGCCATGGAGAAATGGGAGCCTTGCTACGCTGATGGACGGGACGTAAATTGCCAACAGCCACTCTGGAGAAGTGTACGGTGTGTCCTGAAACATCTAAAAAACTCAGCTTAGAGAGCTTGGGCACTTCCACTCATGGGCGTATAAATTGGGAAAACTAAAAATCAGCAAGACACAGGCACCCCAAAGTTTTGGGCTACTGTGTTGACAAGAACCTCCACTTCGTTACACCTTAAATATGCGAGGAAAGAGAAGAATGGATAAAGAAGTTGTGGTCCTTATGTACAATGGAATATGACTCAGCCATGAAATCAATGTCATAAGGCTAGTAGCCGCATGATGAGTGGATTTAGGTATGACGATTCTAAGTGAAATAAATCACACAGAAAAAGACACTTATCATAAGATATCACTTATAGAGGGAATGTAAAAACCGCTACCCTTGAACTGAATTACAAAACAGAACAGAGTCACACGTTTAAAAAACACACTATGGCTGCTTAACGGGAAAGGTGAGGTGGGGTGATGCATAAAACAAGGGTTTCAATTTAGCTCAGATATCGTTCCAGAAACCCAATATGTAATAGACAAGACCTACTCCTTGCTCAGTGAACTGGACTCAACACCCCCTATTCACCGCCCAAGAATATATCTGACTAGTAAGAATCTTCAAACCTATGTATTGATATCTCTCTGTAAGTGAGTCAAGTGGGTATAAAGCGGCATAAACACAGCAGTGAAAAGCAGCTAAACCCCATTATAAAAATCAATTACTTTTCAAAACCCGTGAAACAAAGACAGTGGAAGAGAGAGAAATTCTTACAAAATTCGTTCAGGGGCTCTGATGCCACCTGGATTGACCATATCTAGACCCACAGCTGATTGAGACATAAGGGTGGACACTCTTGGGGCTGAGAGGTTTGGTGAGGTTGGGTGAGCAAACGCAGACCCTTTAAAGTAATACGGCGTGGTACCCATCCCATGGGTCCCAAATCTCCAGGTTCAAGGGCATCGTCCTACATTGAAAACATGCATGAGATACCCCGAAGATGGTGCACCGTGTGATCGGGAAAGGTTTCTAAAACGCACCTCATTTCTCATCTCCTTGTGCTCCGGTTCGCCATTCCAGCCGCTTTACTAGCAATCTCCCTCCTTGGAGAATCAGCACCTTTATCCTCCTTTTGCGTAAAGGTTGCAATTTGTCCTGAGGATGAACGGGAATAGGGGCAACCAATGAGAGACTAGCTCTAGGTGTTGGGAAAGGCACAGGTCACTCTACTTTCCCATGAGGAAGAAGAATTAACCACAGGCTCAGCCTGCCGCCAGGAACCAGAATACGGCCTGAAGCAATCCTGCGCTTTTGCGGCCAGCTCCCAAGAAAGCGAGTTGAATAATGGAGCTCAGGGGCACTGCAATTCACAAACCTGCAGACTTAGAAATGATAACTCTCGTCCACAAATATATTGAGGGAAGGCAACGAAGAGGATTTGAAAGCAAGGCAGAATTGCAGGAAACAGATTTCAGGAGGTAGATTCGAATCGCCTTTAAAGCACAGGAAAAGCGGCAAAACCTCGACAATGATGCCCTTGGCCAAAAAGGGCGTATGCGTTTTTTCCTGAATATATTCAGGAAAAAACGCATACGCCCTTTTTGGCCAACCAAGCAACCTGGAAAGGCAAATCAGCGCTACAAAGAAGTCTCGCTTCCCATCGGTCAAAAGGGCCATGCTGAATAAAGTGTCAAAACCAGAAATGCAGGACAGGCCATGGAGAAATGGGAGCCTTGCTAAGCTGATGGGCGGGACGTAAATTGCCAACAGCCACTCTGGAGAAGTGTACGGTGTGTCCTGAAACATCTAAAAAACTCAGCTTAGAGAGCTTGGGCACTTCCACTCATGGGCGTATAAATTGGGAAAACTAAAAATCAGCAAGACACAGGCACCCCAAAGTTTTGGGCTACTCTGTTGACAAGAACCTCCACTTCGTTACACCTTAAATATCCCAGGAAAGAGAAGAATGGATAAAGAAGTTGTGGTCCTTATGTACAATGGAATATCACTCAGCCATGAAATCAATGTCATAAGGCTAGTAGCAGCATGATGAGTGGATTTAGGTATCACGATTCTAAGTGAAATAAGTCACACAGAAAAAGACACTTATCATAAGATATCACTTATAGAGGGAATGTAAAAACCGCTACCCTTGAACTGAATTACAAAACAGAACAGAGTCACACGTTTAGAAAACACACTATGGCTGCTTAACGGGAAAGGTGAGGTGGGGTGATGCATAAAACAAGGGTTTCAAATTAGCTCAGATATCGTTCCATAAACCCAATATGTAATAGACAAGACCTACTCCTTGCTCAGTGAACTGGACTCAACACCCCCTATTCACCGCCCAAGAATATATCTGACTAGTAAGAATCTTCAAACCTATGTATTGATATCTCTCTGTAAGTGAGTCAAGTGGGTATAAAGCGGCATAAACACAGCAGTGAAAAGCAGCTAAACCCCATTATAAAAATCAATTACTTTTCAAAACCCGTGAAACAAAGACACTGGAAGAGAGAGAAATTCTTACAAAATTCGTTCAGGGGCTCTGATGCCACCTGGATTGACCATATCTAGACCCACAGCTGATTGAGACATAAGGGTGGACACTCTTGGGGCTGAGAGGTTTGGTGAGGTTGGGTGAGCAAACGCAGACCCTTTAAAGTAATACGGCGTGGTACCCATCCCATGGGTCCCAAATCTCCAGGTTCAAGGGCATCGTCCTACATTGAAAACATGCATGAGATACCCCGAAGATGGTGCACCGTGTGATCGGGAAAGGTTTCTAAAACGCACCTCATTTCTCATCTCCTTGTGCTCCGGTTCGCCATTCCAGCCGCTTTACTAGCAATCTCCCTCCTTGGAGAATCAGCACCTTTATCCTCCTTTTCCGTACAGGTTGCAATTTGTCCTGAGGATGAACGGGAATAGGGGCAACCAATGAGAGACTAGCTCTAGGTGTTGGGAAAGGCACAGGTCACTCTACTTTCCCATCAGGAAGAAGAATTAACCACAGGCTCAGCCTGCCGCCAGGAACCAGAATACGGCCTGAAGCAATCCTGCGCTTTTGCGGCCAGCTCCCAAGAAAGCGAGTTGAATAATGGAGCTCAGGGGCACTGCAATTCACAAACCTGCAGACTTAGAAATGATAACTCTCGTCCACAAATATATTGAGGGAAGGCAACGAAGAGGATTTGAAAGCAAGGCAGAATTGCAGGAAACAGATTTCAGGAGGTAGATTCGAATCGCCTTTAAAGCACAGGAAAAGCGGCAAAACCTCGACAATGATGCCCTTGGCCAAAAAGGGCGTATGCGTTTTTTCCTGAATATATTCAGGAAAAAACGCATACGCCCTTTTTGGCCAACCAAGCAACCTGGAAAGGCAAATCAGCGCTACAAAGAAGTCTCGCTTCCCATCGGTCAAAAGGGCCATGCTGAATAAAGTGTCAAAACCAGAAATGCAGGACAGGCCAAGGAGAAATGGGAGCCTTGCTACGCTGATGGGAGGGATGTAAATTGCCAACAGCCACTCTGGAGAAGTGTACGGTGTGTCCTGAAACATCGAAAAAACTCAGCTTAGAGAGCATAGGGCACATCCACGCATGGGCGTATAAATTCGGAAAACTAAAACTCAGCAAGACACAGGCACCCCAAAGTTTTGGGCTACTCTGTTGACAAGAACCTCCACTTCGTTACACCTTAAATATCCCAGGAAAGAGAAGAATGGATAAAGAAGTTGCGGTCCTTATGTACAATGGAATATCACTCAGCCATGAAATCAATGTCATAAGGCTAGTAGCAGCATGATGAGTGGATTTAGGTATGACGATTCTAAGTGAAATAAGTCACACAGAAAAAGACACCTATCATGAGATATCACTTATAGAGGGAATGTAAAAACCGCTACCCTTGAAATGCATTACAAAAAAGAACAGAGTCACATGTTTAGAAAACACACTATGGCTGCTTAACGGGAAAGGTGAGGTGGGGTGATGCATAAATCAAGGGTTTCAAATTAGCTCAGATACCGTTCCATAAACCCAATATGTAATAGACAAGACCTACTCCTTGCTCAGTGAACTGGACTCAACACCCCCTATTCACCGCCCAAGAATATATCTGACTAGTAAGAATCTTCAAACCTATGTATTGATATCTCTCTGTAAGTGAGTCAAGTGGGTGTAAAGCGGCATAAACACAGCAGTGAAAAGCAGCCAAACCCCATTATAAAAATCAATTACTTTTCAAAACCCGTGAAACAAAGACAGTGAAAGAGAGAGAAATTCTTACAAAATTCGTTCAGGGGCTGTGATGCCACCTGGATTGACCATATCTAGACCCACAGCTGTTTGAGACATATGGGTGGACACTCTTGGGGCTGAGAGGTTTGGTGAGGTTGGGTGAGCTAACGCAGACCCTTTAAATTAATACGGCGTGGTACCCATCCCATGGGTCCCAAATCTCCAGGTTCAAGGGCATCGTCCTACATTGAAAACATGCATGAGAAACCCCGAAGATGGTACACCGTGTGATCGGGAAAGGTTTCTAAAACGCACCTCATTTCTCATCTCCTTGTGCTCCGGTTCGCCATTCCAGCCGCTTTACTAGCAATCTCTCTCCTTGGAGAATCAGCACCTTTATCCTCCTGTTCCGTACAGGTTGCAATTTGTCCTGAGGATGAACGGGAAGAGGGGGAACCAATGAGAGACTAGCTCTAGGTGTTGGGACAGGCACAGGTCACTCTGTTTTCCCATCAGGAAGAAGAATTAACCACAGGCTCAGCCTGCCGCCAGGAACCAGAATACGGCCTGAAGCAATCCTGTGCTTTTGCGGCCAGCTCCCAAGAAAGAGAGTTGAATAATGGAGCTCAGGGGCACTGCAATTCACAAACCTGCAGACTTAGAAATGATAACTCTCGTCCACAAATATATTGAGGGAAGGCAACGAAGAGGATTTGAAAGCAAGGCAGAATTGCAGGAAACAGATTTCAGGAGGTAGATTCGAATCGCCTTTAAAGCACAGGAAAAGCGGCAAAACCTCGACAGTGATGCACTTGGCCAAAAAGGGCGTATGCGTTTTTTTCTGAATATATTCAGGAAAAAACGCATACGCCCTTTTTGGCCAACCAAGCAACCTGGAAAGGCAAATCAGCGCTACAAAGAAGTCTCGCTTCCCATCGGTCAAAAGGGCCATGCTGAATAAAGTGTCAAAACCAGAAATGCAGGACAGGCCATGGAGAAATGGGAGCCTTGCTACGCTGATGGGCGGGACGTAAATTGCCAACAGCCACTCTGGAGAAGTGTACGGTGTGTCCTGAAACATCTAAAAAACTCAGCTTAGAGAGCTTGGGCACTTCCACTCATGGGCGTATAAATTGGGAAAACTAAAAATCAGCAAGACACAGGCACACCAAAGTTTTGGGTTACTCTGTTGCAAAAACCTCCACTTCATTACACCTTAAATATCCGAGGAAAGAGAAGAATGGATAAAGAAGTTGTGGTCCTTATGTACAATGGAATATCACTCAGCCATGAAATCAATGTCATAAGGCTAGTAGCAGCATGATGAGTGGATTTAGGTATGACGATTCTAAGTGAAATAAATCACACAGAAAAAGACACTTATCATAAGATATCACTTATAGAGGGAATGTAAAAACCGCTACCCTTGAACTGAATTACAAAATAGAACAGAGTCACACGTTTAGAAAACACACTATGGCTGCTTAACGGGAAAGGTGAGGTGGGGTGATGCATAAATCAAGGGTTTCAAATTAGCTCAGATACCGTTCCATAAACCCAATATGTAATAGACAAGACCTACTCCTTGCTCAGTGAACTGGACTCAACACCCCCTATTCACCGCCCAAGAATATATCTGACTAGTAAGAATCTTCAAACCTATGTATTGATATCTCTCTGTAAGTGAGTCAAGTGGGTATAAAGCGGCATAAACACAGCAGTGAAAAGCAGCTAAACCCCATTATAAAAATCAATTACTTTTCAAAACCCGTGAAACAAAGACAGTGAAAGAGAGAGAAATTCTTACAAAATTCGTTCAGGGGCTGTGAAGCCACCTGGATTGACCATATCTAGACCCACGGCTGTTTGAGACATATGGGTGGACACTCTTGGGGCTGAGAGGTTTGGTGAGGTTGGGTGAGCTAACGCAGACCCTTTAAATTAATACGGCGTGGTACCCATCCCATGGGTCCCAAATCTCCAGGTTCAAGGGCATCGTCCTACATTGAAAACATGCATGAGAAACCCCGAAGATGGCACACCGTGTGATGGGGAAAGGTTTCTAAAACGCACCTCATTTCTCATCTCCTTGTGCTCCGGTTCGCCATTCCAGCCGCTTTACTAGCAATCTTTCTCCTTGGAGAATCAGCACCTTTATCCTCCTGTTCCGTACAGGTTGCAATTTGTCCTGAGGATGAACGGGAAGAGGGGGAACCAATGAGAGACTAGCTCTAGGTGTTGGGACAGGCACAGGTCACTCTGTTTTCCCATCAGGAAGAAGAATTAACCACAGGCTCAGCCTGCCGCCAGGAACCAGAATACGGCCTGAAGCAATCCTGCGCTTTTGCGGCCAGCTCCCAAGAAAGAGAGTTGAATAATGGAGCTCAGGGGCACTGCAATTCACAAACCTGCAGACTTAGAAATGATAACTCTCGTCCACAAATATATTGAGGGAAGGCAACGAAGAAGATTTGAAAGCAAGGCAGAATTGCAGGAAACAGATTTCAGGAGGTAGATTCGAATCGCCTTTAAAGCACAGGAAAAGCGGCAAAACCTCGACAGTGATGCCCTTGGCCAAAAAGGGCGTATGCGTTTTTTCCTGAATATATTCAGGAAAAAACGCATACGCCCTTTTTGGCCAACCAAGCAACCTGGAAAGGCAAATCAGCGCTACAAAGAAGTCTCGCTTCCCATTGGTCAAAAGGGCCATGCTGAATAAAGTGTCAAAACCAGAAATGCAGGACAGGTCATGGAGAAATGGGAGCCTTGCTACGCTGATGGGCGGGACGTAAATTGTCATCAGCCACTCTGGAGAAGTGTACGGTGTGTCCTGAAACATCTAAAAAACTCAGCTTAGAGAGCTTGGGCACTTCCACTCATGGGCGTATAAATTGGGAAAACTAAAAATCAGCAAGACACAGGCACCCCAAAGTTTTGGGCTACTGTGTTGACAAAAACCTCCACTTCATTACACCTTAAATATCCGAGGAAAGACAAGAATGGATAAAGAAGTTGTGGTCCTTATGTACAATGGAATATCACTCAGCCATGAAATCAATGTCATAAGGCTAGTAGCAGCATGATGAGTGGATTTAGGTATGACGATTCTAAGTGAAATAAATCACACAGAAAAAGACACTTATCATAAGATATCACTTATAGAGGGAATGTAAAAACCGCTACCCTTGAACTGAATTACAAAATAGAACAGAGTCACACGTTTAGAAAACACACTATGGCTGCTTAACGGGAAAGGTGAGGTGGGGTGATGCATAAATCAAGGGTTTCAAATTAGCTCAGATACCGTTCCATAAACCCAATATGTACTAGACAAGACCTACTCCTTGCTCAGTGAACTGGACTCAACACCCCCTATTCACCGCCCAAGATTATATCTGACTAGTAAGAATCTTCAAACCTATGTATTGATATCTCTCTGTAAGTGAGTCAAGTGGGTATAAAGCGGCATAAACACAGCAGTGAAAAGCAGCTAAACCCCATTATAAAAATCAATTACTTTTCAAAACCCGTGAAACAAAGACAGTGAAAGAGAGAGAAATTCTTACAAAATTCGTTCAGGGGCTGTGATGCCACCTGGATTGACCATATCTAAACCCACAGCTGTTTGAGACATATGGGTGGACACTCTTGGGGCTGAGAGGTTTGGTGAGGTTGGGTGAGCTAACGCAGACCCTTTAAATTAATACGGCGTGGTACCCATCCCATGGGTCCCAAATCTCCAGGTTCAAGGGCATCGTCCTACATTGAAAACATGCATGAGAAACCCCGAAGATGGCACACCGTGTGATGGGGAAAGGTTTCTAAAACGCACCTCATTTCTCATCTCCTTGTGCTCCGGTTCGCCATTCCAGCCGCTTTACTAGCAATCTCTCTCCTTGGAGAATCAGCACCTTTATCCTCCTGTTCCGTACAGGTTGCAATTTGTCCTGAGGATGAACGGGAAGAGGGGGAACCAATGAGAGACTAGCTCTAGGTGTTGGGACAGGCACAGGTCACTCTGTTTTCCCATCAGGAAGAAGAATTAACCACAGGCTCAGCCTGCCACCAGGAACCAGAATACGGCCTGAAGCAATCCTGCGCTTTTGCGGCCAGCTCCCAAGAAAGCGAGTTGAAGAATGGAGCTCAGGGGCACTGCAATTCACAAACCTGCAGACTTAGAAATGATAACTCTCGTCCACAAATATATTGAGGGAAGGCAACGAAGAGGATTTGAAAGCAAGGCAGAATTGCAGGAAACAGATTTCAGGAGGTAGATTCGAATCGCCTTTAAAGCACAGGAAAAGCGGCAAAACCTCGACAATGATGCCCTTGGCCCAAAAGGGCGTATGCGTTTTTTCCTGAATATATTCAGGAAAAAACGCATACGCCCTTTTTGGCCAACCAAGCAACCTGGAAAGGCAAATCAGCGCTACAAAGAAGTCTCGCTTCCCATCGGTCAAAAGGGCCATGCTGAATAAAGGGTCAAAACCAGAAATGCAGGACAGGCCATGGAGAAATGGGAGCCTTGCTACGCTGATGGACGGGACGTAAATTGCCAACAGCCACTCTGGAGAAGTGTACGGTGTGTCCTGAAACATCTAAAAAACTCAGCTTAGAGAGCTTGGGCACTTCCACTCATGGGCGTATAAATTGGGAAAACTAAAAATCAGCAAGACACAGGCACCCCAAAGTTTTGGGCTACTCTGTTGACAAGAACCTCCACTTCGTTACACCTTAAATATCCCAGGAAAGAGAAGAATGGATAAAGAAGTTGTGGTCCTTATGTACAATGGAATATGACTCAGCCATGAAATCAATGTCATAAGGCTAGTAGCAGCATGATGAGTGGATTTAGGTATGACGATTCTAAGTGAAATAAATCACACAGAAAAAGACACTTATCATAAGATATCACTTATAGAGGGAATGTAAAAACCGCTACCCTTGAACTGAATTACAAAACAGAACAGAGTCACACGTTTAGAAAACACACTATGGCTGCTTAACGGGAAAGGTGAGGTGGGGTGATGCATAAAACAAGGGTTTCAAATTAGCTCAGATACCGTTCCATAAACGCAATATGTAATAGACAAGACCTACTCCTTGCTCAGTGAACTGGACTCAACACCCCCTATTCACCGCCCAAGAATATATCTGACTAGTAAGAATCTTCAAACCTATGTATTGATATCTCTCTGTAAGTGAGTCAAGTGGGTATAAAGCGGCATAAACACAGCAGTGAAAAGCAGCTAAACCCCATTATAAAAATCAATTACTTTTCAAAACCCGTGAAACAAAGACAGTGGAAGAGAGAGAAATTCTTACAAAATTCGTTCAGGGGCTCTGATGCCACCTGGATTGACCATATCTAAACCCACAGCTGTTTGAGACATATGGGTGGACACTCTTGGGGCTGAGAGGTTTGGTGAGGTTGGGTGAGCTAACGCAGACCCTTTAAATTAATACGGCGTGGTACCCATCCCATGGGTCCCAAATCTCCAGGTTCAAGGGCATCGTCCTACATTGAAAACATGCATGAGAAACCCCGAAGATGGCACACCGTGTGATGGGGAAAGGTTTCTAAAACGCACCTCATTTCTCATCTCCTTGTGCTCCGGTTCGCCATTCCAGCCGCTTTACTAGCAATCTCTCTCCTTGGAGAATCAGCACCTTTATCCTCCTGTTCCGTACAGGTTGCAATTTGTCCTGAGGATGAACGGGAAGAGGGGGAACCAATGAGAGACTAGCTCTAGGTGTTGGGACAGGCACAGGTCACTCTGTTTTCCCATCAGGAAGAAGAATTAACCACAGGCTCAGCCTGCCACCAGGAACCAGAATACGGCCTGAAGCAATCCTGCGCTTTTGCGGCCAGCTCCCAAGAAAGCGAGTTGAAGAATGGAGCTCAGGGGCACTGCAATTCACAAACCTGCAGACTTAGAAATGATAACTCTCGTCCACAAATATATTGAGGGAAGGCAACGAAGAGGATTTGAAAGCAAGGCAGAATTGCAGGAAACAGATTTCAGGAGGTAGATTCGAATCGCCTTTAAAGCACAGGAAAAGCGGCAAAACCTCGACAATGATGCCCTTGGCCAAAAAGGGCGTATGCGTTTTTTCCTGAATATATTCAGGAAAAAACGCATACGCCCTTTTTGGCCAACCAAGCAACCTGGAAAGGCAAATCAGCGCTACAAAGAAGTCTCGCTTCCCATCGGTCAAAAGGGCCATGCTGAATAAAGGGTCAAAACCAGAAATGCAGGACAGGCCATGGAGAAATGGGAGCCTTGCTACGCTGATGGACGGGACGTAAATTGCCAACAGCCACTCTGGAGAAGTGTACGGTGTGTCCTGAAACATCTAAAAAACTCAGCTTAGAGAGCTTGGGCACTTCCACTCATGGGCGTATAAATTGGGAAAACTAAAAATCAGCAAGACACAGGCACCCCAAAGTTTTGGGCTACTGTGTTGACAAGAACCTCCACTTCGTTACACCTTAAATATCCCAGGAAAGAGAAGAATGGATAAAGAAGTTGTGGTCCTTATGTACAATGGAATATGACTCAGCCATGAAATCAATGTCATAAGGCTAGTAGCCGCATGATGAGTGGATTTAGGTATGACGATTCTAAGTGAAATAAATCACACAGAAAAAGACACTTATCATAAGATATCACTTATAGAGGGAATGTAAAAACCGCTACCCTTGAACTGAATTACAAAACAGAACAGAGTCACACGTTTAAAAAACACACTATGGCTGCTTAACGGGAAAGGTGAGGTGGGGTGATGCATAAAACAAGGGTTTCAATTTAGCTCAGATATCGTTCCAGAAACCCAATATGTAATAGACAAGACCTACTCCTTGCTCAGTGAACTGGACTCAACACCCCCTATTCACCGCCCAAGAATATATCTGACTAGTAAGAATCTTCAAACCTATGTATTGATATCTCTCTGTAAGTGAGTCAAGTGGGGGTAAAGCGGCATAAACACAGCAGTGAAAAGCAGCCAAACCCCATTATAAAAATCAATTACTTTTCAAAACCCGTGAAACAAAGACAGTGAAAGAGAGAGAAATTCTTACAAAATTTGTTCAGGGGCTGTGATGCCACCTGGATTGACCATATCTAGACCCACAGCTGATTGAGACATATGGGTGGACACTCTTGGGGCTGAGAGGTTTGGTGAGGTTGGGTGAGCTAACGCAGACCCTTTAAATTAATACGGCGTGGTACCCATCCCATGGGTCCCAAATCTCCAGGTTCAAGGGCATCGTCCTACATCGAAAACATGCATGAGAAACCCCGAAGATGGTACACCGTGTGATGGGGAAAGGTTTCTAAAACGCACCTCATTTCTCATCTCCTTGTGCTCCGGTTCGCCATTCCAGCCGCTTTACTAGCAATCTCTCTCCTTGGAGAATCAGCACCTTTATCCTCCTGTTCCGTACAGGTTGCAATTTGTCCTGAGGATGAACGGGAAGAGGGGGAACCAACGAGAGACTAGCTCTAAGTGTTGGGACAGGCACAGGTCACTCTGTTTTCCCATCAGGAAGAAGAATTAACCACAGGCTCAGCCTGCCGCCAGGAACCAGAATACGGCCTGAAGCAATCCTGCGCTTTTGCGGCCAGCTCCCAAGAAAGCGAGTTGAAGAATGGAGCTCAGGGGCACTGCAATTCACAAACCTGCAGACTTAGAAATGATAACTCTCGTCCACAAATATACTGAGGGAAGGCAACGAAGAGGATTTGAAAGCAAAGCAGAATTGCAGGAAACAGATTTCAGGAGGTAGATTCGAATCGCCTTTAAAGCACAGGAAAAGCGGCAAAACCTCGACAATGATGCCCTTGGCCAAAAAGGGCGTATGCGTTTTTTCCTGAATATATTCAGGAAAAAACGCATACGCCCTTTTTGGCCAACCAAGCAACCTGGAAAGGCAAATCAGCGCTACAAAGAAGTCTCGCTTCCCATCGGTCAAAAGGGCCATGCTGAATAAAGTGTCAAAACCAGAAATGCAGGACAGGCCATGGAGAAATGGGAGCCTTGCTAAGCTGATGGGCGGGACGTAAATTGCCAACAGCCACTCTGGAGAAGTGTACGGTGTGTCCTGAAACATCTAAAAAACTCAGCTTAGAGAGCTTGGGCACTTCCACTCATGGGCGTATAAATTGGGAAAACTAAAAATCAGCAAGACACAGGCACCCCAAAGTTTTGGGCTACTCTGTTGACAAGAACCTCCACTTCGTTACACCTTAAATATCCCAGGAAAGAGAAGAATGGATAAAGAAGTTGTGGTCCTTATGTACAATGGAATATCACTCAGCCATGAAATCAATGTCATAAGGCTAGTAGCAGCATAATGAGTGGATTTAGGTATGACGATTCTAAGTGAAATAAGTCACACAGAAAAAGACACTTATCATAAGATATCACTTATAGAGGGAATGTAAAAACCGCTACCCTTGAACTGAATTACAAAACAGAACAGAGTCACACGTTTAGAAAACACACTATGGCTGCTTAACGGGAAAGGTGAGGTGGGGTGATGCATAAAACAAGGGTTTCAAATTAGCTCAGATACCGTTCCATAAACCCAATATGTAATAGACAAGACCTACTCCTTGCTCAGTGAACTGGACTCAACACCCCCTATTCACCGCCCAAGAATATATCTGACTAGTAAGAATCTTCAAACCTATGTATTGATATCTCTCTGTAAGTGAGTCAAGTGGGTATAAAGCGGCATAAACACAGCAGTGAAAAGCAGCTAAACCCCATTATAAAAATCAATTACTTTTCAAAACCCGTGAAACAAAGACAGTGGAAGAGAGAGAAATTCTTACAAAATTCGTTCAGGGGCTCTGATGCCACCTGGATTGACCATATCTAGACCCACAGCTGATTGAGACATAAGGGTGGACACTCTTGGGGCTGAGAGGTTTGGTGAGGTTGGGTGAGCAAACGCAGACCCTTTAAAGTAATACGGCGTGGTACCCATCCCATGGGTCCCAAATCTCCAGGTTCAAGGGCATCGTCCTACATTGAAAACATGCATGAGAAACCCCGAAGATGGTGCACCGTGTGATCGGGAAAGGTTTCTAAAACGCACCTCATTTCTCATCTCCTTGTGCTCCGGTTCGCCATTCCAGCCGCTTTACTAGCAATCTCCCTCCTTGGAGAATCAGCACCTTTATCCTCCTTTTCCGTACAGGTTGCAATTTGTCCTGAGGATGAACGGGAATAGGGGCAACCAATGAGAGACT
Organism: Balaenoptera borealis; assembly: GCF_965194805.1. Lineage (NCBI taxonomy): Eukaryota > Metazoa > Chordata > Mammalia > Artiodactyla > Balaenopteridae > Balaenoptera > Balaenoptera borealis. Next base: position 80,648,723 of record NC_138873.1, read on the forward strand.
AGCTCTAGGTGTTGGGAAAGGCACAGGTCACTCTACTTTCCCATCAGGAAGAAGAATTAACCACAGGCTCAGCCTGCCGCCAGGAACCAGAATACGGCCTGAAGCAATCCTGCGCTTTTGCGGCCAGCTCCCAAGAAAGCGAGTTGAAGAATGGAGCTCAGGGGCACTGCAATTCACAAACCTGCAGACTTAGAAATGATAACTCTCGTCCACAAATATATTGAGGGAAGGCAACGAAGAGGATTTGAAAGCAAGGCAGAATTGCAGGAAACAGATTTCAGGAGGTAAATTCGAATCGCCTTTAAAGCACAGGAAAAGCGGCAAAACCTCGACAATGATGCCCTTGGCCAAAAAGGGCGTATGCGTTTTTTCCTGAATATATTCAGGAAAAAACGCATACGCCCTTTTTGGCCAACCAAGCAACCTGGAAAGGCAAATCAGCGCTACAAAGAAGTCTCGCTTCCCATCGGTCAAAAGGGCCATGCTGAATAAAGGGTCAAAACCAGAAATGCAGGACAGGCCATGGAGAAATGGGAGCCTTGCTAAGCTGATGGGCGGGACGTAAATTGCCAACAGCCACTCTGGAGAAGTGTACGGTGTGTCCTGAAACATCTAAAAAACTCAGCTTAGAGAGCTTGGGCACTTCCACTCATGGGCGTATAAATTGGGAAAACTAAAAATCAGCAAGACACAGGCACCCCAAAGTTTTGGGCTACTCTGTTGACAAGAACCTCCACTTCGTTACACCTTAAATATCCCAGGAAAGAGAAGAATGGATAAAGAAGTTGTGGTCCTTATGTACAATGGAATATCACTCAGCCATGAAATCAATGTCATAAGGCTAGTAGCAGCATGATGAGTGGATTTAGGTATGACGATTCTAAGTGAAATAAGTCACACAGAAAAAGACACTTATCATAAGATATCACTTATAGAGGGAATGTAAAAACCGCTACCCTTGAACTGAATTACCAAACAGAACAGAGTCACACGTTTAGAAAACACACTATGGCTGCTTAACGGGAAAGGTGAGGTGGGGTGATGCATAAAACAAGGGTTTCAAATTAGCTCAGATATCGTTCCATAAACCCAATATGTAATAGACAAGACCTACTCCTTGCTCAGTGAACTGGACTCAACACCCCCTATTCACCGCCCAAGAATATATCTGACTAGTAAGAATCTTCAAACCTATGTATTGATATCTCTCTGTAAGTGAGTCAAGTGGGTATAAAGCGGCATAAACACAGCAGTGAAAAGCAGCTAAACCCCATTATAAAAATCAATTACTTTTCAAAACCCGTGAAACAAAGACAGTGGAAGAGAGAGAAATTCTTACAAAATTCGTTCAGGGGCTCTGATGCCACCTGGATTGACCATATCTAGACCCACAGCTGATTGAGACATAAGGGTGGACACTCTTGGGGCTGAGAGGTTTGGTGAGGTTGGGTGAGCAAACGCAGACCCTTTAAAGTAATACGGCGTGGTACCCATCCCATGGGTCCCAAATCTCCAGGTTCAAGGGCATCGTCCTACATTGAAAACATGCATGAGATACCCCGAAGATGGTGCACCGTGTGATCGGGAAAGGTTTCTAAAACGCACCTCATTTCTCATCTCCTTGTGCTCCGGTTCGCCATTCCAGCCGCTTTACTAGCAATCTCCCTCCTTGGAGAATCAGCACCTTTATCCTCCTTTTCCGTACAGGTTGCAATTTGTCCTGAGGATGCACGGGAAGAGGGGCAACCAATGAGAGACTAGCTCTAGGTGTTGGGAAAGGCACAGGTCACTCTACTTTCCCATCAGGAAGAAGAATTAACCACAGGCTCAGCCTGCCGCCAAGAACCAGAATACGGCCTGAAGCAATCCTGCGCTTTTGCGGCCAGCTCCCAAGAAAGCGAGTTGAATAATGGAGCTCAGGGGCACTGCAATTCACAAACCTGCAGACTTAGAAATGATAACTCTCGTCCACAAATATATTGAGGGAAGGCAACGAAGAGGATTTGAAAGCAAGGCAGAATTGCAGGAAACAGATTTCAGGAGGTAGATTCGAATCGCCTTTAAAGCACAGGAAAAGCGGCAAAACCTCGACAGTGATGCCCTTGGCCAAAAAGGGCGTATGCGTTTTTTCCTGAATATATTCAGGAAAAAACGCATACGCCCTTTTTGGCCAACCAAGCAACCTGGAAAGGCAAATCAGCGCTACAAAGAAGTCTCGCTTCCCATCGGTCAAAAGGGCCATGCTGAATAAAGTGTCAAAACCAGAAATGCAGGACAGGCCAAGGAGAAATGGGAGCCTTGCTACGCTGATGGGAGGGATGTAAATTGCCAACAGCCACTCTGGAGAAGTGTACGGTGTGTCCTGAAACATCGAAAAAACTCAGCTTAGAGAGCATAGGGCACATCCACGCATGGGCGTATAAATTCGGAAAACTAAAACTCAGCAAGACACAGGCACCCCAAAGTTTTGGGCTACTCTGTTGACAAGAACCTCCACTTCGTTACACCTTAAATATCCCAGGAAAGAGAAGAATGGATAAAGAAGTTGCGGTCCTTATGTACAATGGAATATCACTCAGGCATGAAATCAATGTCATAAGGCTAGTAGCAGCATGATGAGTGGATTTAGGTATGACGATTCTAAGTGAAATAAGTCACACAGAAAAAGACACCTATCATGAGATATCACTTATAGAGGGAATGTAAAAACCGCTACCCTTGAAATGCATTACAAAATAGAACAGAGTCACATGTTTAGAAAACACACTATGGCTGCTTAACGGGAAAGGTGAGGTGGGGTGATGCATAAATCAAGGGTTTCAAATTAGCTCAGATACCGTTCCATAAACCCAATATGTAATAGACAAGACCTACTCCTTGCTCAGTGAACTGGACTCAACACCCCCTATTCACCGCCCAAGAATATATCTGACTAGTAAGAATCTTCAAACCTATGTATTGATATCTCTCTGTAAGTGAGTCAAGTGGGTGTAAAGCGGCATAAACACAGCAGTGAAAAGCAGCCAAACCCCATTATAAAAATCAATTACTTTTCAAAACCCGTGAAACAAAGACAGTGAAAGAGAGAGAAATTCTTACAAAATTCGTTCAGGGGCTGTGATGCCACCTGGATTGACCATATCTAGACCCACAGCTGTTTGAGACATATGGGTGGACACTCTTGGGGCTGAGAGGTTTGGTGAGGTTGGGTGAGCTAACGCAGACCCTTTAAATTAATACGGCGTGGTACCCATCCCATGGGTCCCAAATCTCCAGGTTCAAGGGCATCGTCCTACATTGAAAACATGCATGAGAAACCCCGAAGATGGTACACCGTGTGATCGGGAAAGGTTTCTAAAACGCACCTCATTTCTCATCTCCTTGTGCTCCGGTTCGCCATTCCAGCCGCTTTACTAGCAATCTCTCTCCTTGGAGAATCAGCACCTTTATCCTCCTGTTCCGTACAGGTTGCAATTTGTCCTGAGGATGAACGGGAAGAGGGGGAACCAATGAGAGACTAGCTCTAGGTGTTGGGACAGGCACAGGTCACTCTGTTTTCCCATCAGGAAGAAGAATTAACCACAGGCTCAGCCTGCCGCCAGGAACCAGAATACGGCCTGAAGCAATCCTGTGCTTTTGCGGCCAGCTCCCAAGAAAGAGAGTTGAATAATGGAGCTCAGGGGCACTGCAATTCACAAACCTGCAGACTTAGAAATGATAACTCTCGTCCACAAATATATTGAGGGAAGGCAACGAAGAGGATTTGAAAGCAAGGCAGAATTGCAGGAAACAGATTTCAGGAGGTAGATTCGAATCGCCTTTAAAGCACAGGAAAAGCGGCAAAACCTCGACAGTGATGCCCTTGGCCAAAAAGGGCGTATGCGTTTTTTCCTGAATATATTCAGGAAAAAACGCATACGCCCTTTTTGGCCAACCAAGCAACCTGGAAAGGCAAATCAGCGCTACAAAGAAGTCTCGCTTCCCATCGGTCAAAAGGGCCATGCTGAATAAAGTGTCAAAACCAGAAATGCAGGACAGGCCATGGAGAAATGGGAGCCTTGCTACGCTGATGGGCGGGATGTACATTGCCAACAGCCACTCTGGAGAAGTGTACGGTGTGTCCTGAAACATCTAAAAAACTCAGCTTAGAGAGCTTGGGCACTTCCACTCATGGGCGTATAAATTGGGAAAACTAAAAATCAGCAAGACACAGGCACCCCAAAGTTTTGGGCTACTGTGTTGACAAAAACCTCCACTTCATTACACCTTAAATATCCGAGGAAAGACAAGAATGGATAAAGAAGTTGTGGTCCTTATGTACAATGGAATATCACTCAGCCATGAAATCAATGTCATAAGGCTAGTAGCAGCATGATGAGTGGATTTAGGTATGACGATTCTAAGTGAAATAAATCACACAGAAAAAGACACTTATCATAAGATATCACTTATAGAGGGAATGTAAAAACCGCTACCCTTGAACTGAATTACAAAACAGAACAGAGTCACACGTTTAGAAAACACACTATGGCTGCTTAACGGGAAAGGTGAGGTGGGGTGATGCATAAATCAAGGGTTTCAAATTAGCTCAGATACCGTTTCATAAACCCAATATGTAATAGACAAGACCTACTCCTTGCTCAGTGAACTGGACTCAACACCCCCTATTCACCGCCCAAGATTATATCTGACTAGTAAGAATCTTCAAACCTATGTATTGATATCTCTCTGTAAGTGAGTCAAGTGGGTATAAAGCGGCATAAACACAGCAGTGAAAAGCAGCTAAACCCCATTATAAAAATCAATTACTTTTCAAAACCCGTGAAACAAAGACAGTGAAAGAGAGAGAAATTCTTACAAAATTCGTTCAGGGGCTGTGATGCCACCTGGATTGACCATATCTAAACCCACAGCTGTTTGAGACATATGGGTGGACACTCTTGGGGCTGAGAGGTTTGGTGAGGTTGGGTGAGCTAACGCAGACCCTTTAAATTAATACGGCGTGGTACCCATCCCATGGGTCCCAAATCTCCAGGTTCAAGGGCATCGTCCTACATTGAAAACATGCATGAGAAACCCCGAAGATGGCACACCGTGTGATGGGGAAAGGTTTCTAAAACGCACCTCATTTCTCATCTCCTTGTGCTCCGCTTCGCCATTCCAGCCGCTTTACTAGCAATCTCTCTCCTTGGAGAATCAGCACCTTTATCCTCCTGTTCCGTACAGGTTGCAATTTGTCCTGAGGATGAACGGGAAGAGGGGGAACCAATGAGAGACTAGCTCTAGGTGTTGGGACAGGCACAGGTCACTCTGTTTTCCCATCAGGAAGAAGAATTAACCACAGGCTCAGCCTGCCACCAGGAACCAGAATACGGCCTGAAGCAATCCTGCGCTTTTGCGGCCAGCTCCCAAGAAAGCGAGTTGAAGAATGGAGCTCAGGGGCACTGCAATTCACAAACCTGCAGACTTAGAAATGATAACTCTCGTCCACAAATATATTGAGGGAAGGCAACGAAGAGGATTTGAAAGCAAGGCAGAATTGCAGGAAACAGATTTCAGGAGGTAGATTCGAATCGCCTTTAAAGCACAGGAAAAGCGGCAAAACCTCGACAATGATGCCCTTGGCCAAAAAGGGCGTATGCGTTTTTTCCTGAATATATTCAGGAAAAAACGCATACGCCCTTTTTGGCCAACCAAGCAACCTGGAAAGGCAAATCAGCGCTACAAAGAAGTCTCGCTTCCCATCGGTCAAAAGGGCCATGCTGAATAAAGGGTCAAAACCAGAAATGCAGGACAGGCCACGGAGAAATGGGAGCCTTGCTACGCTGATGGACGGGACGTAAATTGCCAACAGCCACTCTGGAGAAGTGTACGGTGTGTCCTGAAACATCTAAAAAACTCAGCTTAGAGAGCTTGGGCACTTCCACTCATGGGCGTATAAATTGGGAAAACTAAAAATCAGCAAGACACAGGCACCCCAAAGTTTTGGGCTACTCTGTTGACAAGAACCTCCACTTCGTTACACCTTAAATATGCGAGGAAAGAGAAGAATGGATAAAGAAGTTGTGGTCCTTATGTACAATGGAATATGACTCAGCCATGAAATCAATGTCATAAGGCTAGTAGCAGCATGATGAGTGGATTTAGGTATGACGATTCTAAGTGAAATAAATCACACAGAAAAAGACACTTATCATAAGATATCACTTATAGAGGGAATGTAAAAACCACTACCCTTGAACTGAATTACAAAACAGAACAGAGTCACACGTTTAGAAAACACACTATGGCTGCTTAACGGGAAAGGTGAGGTGGGGTGATGCATAAAACAAGGGTTTCAATTTAGCTCAGATATCGTTCCAGAAACCCAATATGTAATAGACAAGACCTACTCCTTGCTCAGTGAACTGGACTCAACACCCCCTATTCACCGCCCAAGAATATATCTGACTAGTAAGAATCTTCAAACCTATGTATTGATATCTCTCTGTAAGTGAGTCAAGTGGGTGTAAAGCGGCATAAACACAGCAGTGAAAAGCAGCCAAACCCCATTATAAAAATCAATTACTTTTCAAAACCCGTGAAACAAAGACAGTGAAAGAGAGAGAAATTCTTACAAAATTTGTTCAGGGGCTGTGATGCCACCTGGATTGACCATATCTAGACCCACAGCTGATTGAGACATATGGGTGGACACTCTTGGGGCTGAGAGGTTTGGTGAGGTTGGGTGAGCTAACGCAGACCCTTTAAATTAATACGGCGTGGTACCCATCCCATGGGTCCCAAATCTCCAGGTTCAAGGGCATCGTCCTACATCGAAAACATGCATGAGAAACCCCGAAGATGGCACACCGTGTGATGGGGAAAGGTTTCTAAAACGCACCTCATTTCTCATCTCCTTGTGCTCCGGTTCGCCATTCCAGCCGCTTTACTAGTAATCTCTCTCCTTGGAGAATCAGCACCTTTATCCTCCTGTTCCGTACAGGTTGCAATTTGTCCTGAGGATGAACGGGAAGAGGGGGAACCAACGAGAGACTAGCTCTAGGTGTTGGGACAGGCACAGGTCACTCTGTTTTCCCATCAGGAAGAAGAATTAACCACAGGCTCAGCCTGCGGCCAGGAACCAGAATACGGCCTGAAGCAATCCTGCGCTTTTGTGGCCAGCTCCCAAGAAAGCGAGTTGAAGAATGGAGCTCAGGGGCACTGCAATTCACAAACCTGCAGACTTAGAAATGATAACTCTCGTCCACAAATATATTGAGGGAAGGCAACGAAGAGGATTTGAAAGCAAGCCAGAATTGCAGGAAACAGATTTCAGGAGGTAGATTCGAATCGCCTTTAAAGCACAGGAAAAGCGGCAAAACCTCGACAATGATGCCCTTGGCCAAAAAGGGCGTATGCGTTTTTTCCTGAATATATTCAGGAAAAAACGCATACGCCCTTTTTGGCCAACCAAGCAACCTGGAAAGGCAAATCAGCGCTACAAAGAAGTCTCGCTTCCCATCGGTCAAAAGGGTCATGCTGAATAAAGTGTCAAAACCAGAAATGCAGGACAGGCCATGGAGAAATGGGAGCCTTGCTAAGCTGATGGGCGGGACGTAAATTGCCAACAGCCACTCTGGAGAAGTGTACGGTGTGTCCTGAAACATCTAAAAAACTCAGCTTAGAGAGCTTGGGCACTTCCACTCATGGGCGTATAAATTGGGAAAACTAAAAATCAGCAAGACACAGGCACCCCAAAGTTTTGGGCTACTCTGTTGACAAGAACCTCCACTTCGTTACACCTTAAATATGCGAGGAAAGACAAGAATGGATAAAGAAGTTGTGGTCCTTATGTACAATGGAATATGACTCAGCCATGAAATCAATGTCATAAGGCTAGTAGCAGCATGATGAGTGGATTTAGGTATGACGATTCTAAGTGAAATAAATCACACAGAAAAAGACACTTATCATAAGATATCACTTATAGAGGGAATGTAAAAACCGCTACCCTTGAACTGAATTACAAAACAGAACAGAGTCACACGTTTAGAAAACACACTATGGCTGCTTAACGGGAAAGGTGAGGTGGGGTGATGCATAAAACAAGGGTTTCAATTTAGCTCAGATATCGTTCCAGAAACCCAATATGTAATAGACAAGACCTACTCCTTGCTCAGTGAACTGGACTCAACACCCCCTATTCACCGCCCAAGAATATATCTGACTAGTAAGAATCTTCAAACCTATGTATTGATATCTCTCTGTAAGTGAGTCAAGTGGGTGTAAAGCGGCATAAACACAGCAGTGAAAAGCAGCCAAACCCCATTATAAAAATCAATTACTTTTCAAAACCCGTGAAACAAAGACAGTGAAAGAGAGAGAAATTCTTACAAAATTTGTTCAGGGGCTGTGATGCCACCTGGATTGACCATATCTAGACCCACAGCTGATTGAGACATATGGGTGGACACTCTTGGGGCTGAGAGGTTTGGTGAGGTTGGGTGAGCTAACGCAGACCCTTTAAATTAATACGGCATGGTACCCATCCCATGGGTCCCAAATCTCCAGGTTCAAGGGCATCGTCCTACATCGAAAACATGCATGAGAAACCCCGAAGATGGCACACCGTGTGATGGGGAAAGGTTTCTAAAACGCACCTCATTTCTCATCTCCTTGTGCTACGGTTCGCCATTCCAGCCGCTTTACTAGTAATCTCTCTCCTTGGAGAATCAGCACCTTTATCCTCCTGTTCCGTACAGGTTGCAATTTGTCCTGAGGATGAACGGGAAGAGGGGGAACCAGCGAGAGACTAGCTCTAGGTGTTGGGACAGGCACAGGTCACTCTGTTTTCCCATCAGGAAGAAGAATTAACCACAGGCTCAGCCTGCCGCCAGGAACCAGAATACGGGCCTGAAGCAATCCTGCGCTTTTGCGGCCAGCTCCCAAGAAAGCGAGTTGAAGAATGGAGCTCAGGGGCACTGCAATTCACAAACCTGCAGACTTAGAAATGATAACTCTCGTCCACAAATATATTGAGGGAAGGCAACGAAGAGGATTTGAAAGCAAGGCAGAATTGCAGGAAACAGATTTCAGGAGGTAGATTCGAATCGCCTTCAAAGCACAGGAAAAGCGGCAAAACCTCGACGATGATGCCCTTGGCCAAAAAGGGCGTATGCGTTTTTTCCTGAATATATTCAGGAAAAAACGCATACGCCCTTTTTGGCCAACCAAGCAACCTGGAAAGGCGAATCAGCGCTACAAAGAAGTCTCGCTTCCCATCGGTCAAAAGGGCCATGCTGAATAAAGTGTCAAAACCAGAAATGCAGGACAGGCCATGGAGAAATGGGAGCCTTGCTACGCTGATGGGCGGGATGTACATTGCCAACAGCCACTCTGGAGAAGTGTACGGTGTGTCCTGAAACATCTAAAAAACTCAGCTTAGAGACCATAGGGCCCTTCCACTCATGGGCGTATAAATTGGGAAAACTAAAAATCAGCAAAACACAGGCACCCCAAAGTTTTGGGCTACTCTGTTGACAAGAACCTCCACTTCGTTACACCTTAAATATCCCAGGAAAGAGAAGAATGGATAAAGAAGATGTGGTCCTTATATACAATGGAATATCACTCAGCCATGAAATCAATGTCATAAGGCTAGTAGCGGCATGATGAGTGGATTTAGGTATGACGATTCTAAGTGAAATAAGTCACACAGAAAAAGACACTTATCATAAGATATCACTTATAGAGGGAATGTAAAAACCGCTACCCTTGAACTGAATTACAAAACAGAACAGAGTCACACGTTTAGAAAACACACTATGGCTGCTTAACGGGAAAGGTGAGGTGGGGTGATGCATAAAACAAGGGTTTCAAATTAGCTCAGATACCGTTCCATAAACCCAATATGTAAGAGACAAGACCTACTCCTTGCTCAGTGAACTGGACTCAACACCCCCTATTCACCGCCCAAGAATATATCTGACTAGTAAGACTCTTAAAACCTATGTATTGATATCTCTCTGTAAGTGAGTCAAGTGGGTATAAAGCGGCATAAACACAGCAGTGAAAAGCAGCTAAACCCCTTTATAAAAATCAATTACTTTTCAAAACCCGTGAAACAAAGACAGTGAAAGAGAGAGAAATTCTTACAAAATTCGTTCAGGGGCTGTGATGCCACCTGGATTGACCATATCTAAACCCACAGCTGATTGAGACATAAGGGTGGACACTCTTGGGGCTGAGAGGTTTGGTGAGGTTGGGTGAGCAAACGCAGACCCTTTAAAGTAATACGGCGTGGTACCCATCCCATGGGTCCCAAATCTCCAGGTTCAAGGGCATCGTCCTACCTTGAAAACATGCATGAGAAACCCCGAAGATGGTACACCGTGTGATCGGGAAAGGTTTCTAAAACGCACCTCATTTCTCATCTCCTTGTGCTCCGCTTCGCCATTCCAGCCGCTTTACTAGCAATCTCCCTCCTTGGAGAATCAGCACCTTTAACCTCCTGTTCCGTACAGGTTGCAATTGGTCCTGAGGATGAACGGGAAGAGGGGGAACCAATGAGAGACTAGCTCTAGGTGTTGGGACAGGCACAGGTCACTCTATTTTCCCATCAGGAAGAAGAATTAACCACAGGCTCAGCCTGCCGCCAGGAACCAGAATACGGCCTGAAGCAATCCTGCGCTTTTGCGGCCAGCTCCCAAGAAAGCGAGTTGAAGAATGGAGCTCAGGGGCACTGCAATTCACAAACCTGCAGACTTAGAAATGATAACTCTCGTCCACAAATATATTGAGGGAAGGCAACGAAGAGGATTTGAAAGCAAGGCAGAATTGCAGGAAACAGATTTCAGGAGGTAGATTCGAATCGCCTTTAAAGCACAGGAAAAGCGGCAAAACCTCGACGATGATGCCCTTGGCCAAAAAGGGCGTATGCGTTTATTCCTGAATATATTCAGGAAAAAACGCATACGCCCTTTTTGGCCAACCAAGCAACCTGGAAAGGCAAATCAGCGCTACAAAGAAGTCTCGCTTCCCATCGGTCAAAAGGGCCATGCTGAATAAAGTGTCAAAACCAGAAATGCAGGACAGGCCATGGAGAAATGGGAGCCTTGCTACGCTGATGGGCGGGATGTACATTGCCAACAGCCACTCTGGAGAAGTGTACGGTGTGTCCTGAAACATCTAAAAAACTCAGCTTAGAGAGCTTGGGCACTTCCACTCATGGGCGTATAAATTGGGAAAACTAAAAATCAGCAAGACACAGGCACCCCAAAGTTTTGGGCTACTGTGTTGACAAAAACCTCCACTTCATTACACCTTAAATATCCGAGGAAAGACAAGAATGGATAAAGAAGTTGTGGTCCTTATGTACAATGGAATATCACTCAGCCATGAAATCAATGTCATAAGGCTAGTAGCAGCATGATGAGTGGATTTAGGTATGACGATTCTAAGTGAAATAAATCACACAGAAAAAGACACTTATCATAAGATATCACTTATAGAGGGAATGTAAAAACCGCTACCCTTGAACTGAATTACAAAACAGAACAGAGTCACACGTTTAGAAAACACACTATGGCTGCTTAACGGGAAAGGTGAGGTGGGGTGATGCATAAATCAAGGGTTTCAAATTAGCTCAGATACCGTTTCATAAACCCAATATGTAATAGACAAGACCTACTCCTTGCTCAGTGAACTGGACTCAACACCCCCTATTCACCGCCCAAGATTATATCTGACTAGTAAGAATCTTCAAACCTATGTATTGATATCTCTCTGTAAGTGAGTCAAGTGGGTATAAAGCGGCATAAACACAGCAGTGAAAAGCAGCTAAACCCCATTATAAAAATCAATTACTTTTCAAAACCCGTGAAACAAAGACAGTGAAAGAGAGAGAAATTCTTACAAAATTCGTTCAGGGGCTGTGATGCCACCTGGATTGACCATATCTAAACCCACAGCTGTTTGAGACATATGGGTGGACACTCTTGGGGCTGAGAGGTTTGGTGAGGTTGGGTGAGCTAACGCAGACCCTTTAAATTAATACGGCGTGGTACCCATCCCATGGGTCCCAAATCTCCAGGTTCAAGGGCATCGTCCTACATTGAAAACATGCATGAGAAACCCCGAAGATGGCACACCGTGTGATGGGGAAAGGTTTCTAAAACGCACCTCATTTCTCATCTCCTTGTGCTCCGGTTCGCCATTCCAGCCGCTTTACTAGCAATCTCTCTCCTTGGAGAATCAGCACCTTTATCCTCCTGTTCCGTACAGGTTGCAATTTGTCCTGAGGATGAACGGGAAGAGGGGGAACCAATGAGAGACTAGCTCTAGGTGTTGGGACAGGCACAGGTCACTCTGTTTTCCCATCAGGAAGAAGAATTAACCACAGGCTCAGCCTGCCACCAGGAACCAGAATACGGCCTGAAGCAATCCTGCGCTTTTGCGGCCAGCTCCCAAGAAAGCGAGTTGAAGAATGGAGCTCAGGGGCACTGCAATTCACAAACCTGCAGACTTAGAAATGATAACTCTCGTCCACAAATATATTGAGGGAAGGCAACGAAGAGGATTTGAAAGCAAGGCAGAATTGCAGGAAACAGATTTCAGGAGGTAGATTCGAATCGCCTTTAAAGCACAGGAAAAGCGGCAAAACCTCGACAATGATGCCCTTGGCCAAAAAGGGCGTATGCGTTTTTTCCTGAATATATTCAGGAAAAAACGCATACGCCCTTTTTGGCCAACCAAGCAACCTGGAAAGGCAAATCAGCGCTACAAAGAAGTCTCGCTTCCCATCGGTCAAAAGGGCCATGCTGAATAAAGGGTCAAAACCAGAAATGCAGGACAGGCCACGGAGAAATGGGAGCCTTGCTACGCTGATGGACGGGACGTAAATTGCCAACAGCCACTCTGGAGAAGTGTACGGTGTGTCCTGAAACATCTAAAAAACTCAGCTTAGAGAGCTTGGGCACTTCCACTCATGGGCGTATAAATTGGGAAAACTAAAAATCAGCAAGACACAGGCACCCCAAAGTTTTGGGCTACTCTGTTGACAAGAACCTCCACTTCGTTACACCTTAAATATGCGAGGAAAGAGAAGAATGGATAAAGAAGTTGTGGTCCTTATGTACAATGGAATATGACTCAGCCATGAAATCAATGTCATAAGGCTAGTAGCAGCATGATGAGTGGATTTAGGTATGACGATTCTAAGTGAAATAAATCACACAGAAAAAGACACTTATCATAAGATATCACTTATAGAGGGAATGTAAAAACCGCTACCCTTGAACTGAATTACAAAACAGAACAGAGTCACACGTTTAGAAAACACACTATGGCTGCTTAACGGGAAAGGTGAGGTGGGGTGATGCATAAAACAAGGGTTTCAATTTAGCTCAGATATCGTTCCAGAAACCCAATATGTAATAGACAAGACCTACTCCTTGCTCAGTGAACTGGACTCAACACCCCCTATTCACCGCCCAAGAATATATCTGACTAGTAAGAATCTTCAAACCTATGTATTGATATCTCTCTGTAAGTGAGTCAAGTGGGTGTAAAGCGGCATAAACACAGCAGTGAAAAGCAGCCAAACCCCATTATAAAAATCAATTACTTTTCAAAACCCGTGAAACAAAGACAGTGAAAGAGAGAGAAATTCTTACAAAATTTGTTCAGGGGCTGTGATGCCACCTGGATTGACCATATCTAGACCCACAGCTGATTGAGACATATGGGTGGACACTCTTGGGGCTGAGAGGTTTGGTGAGGTTGGGTGAGCTAACGCAGACCCTTTAAATTAATACGGCGTGGTACCCATCCCATGGGTCCCAAATCTCCAGGTTCAAGGGCATCGTCCTACATCGAAAACATGCATGAGAAACCCCGAAGATGGCACACCGTGTGATGGGGAAAGGTTTCTAAAACGCACCTCATTTCTCATCTCCTTGTGCTCCGGTTCGCCATTCCAGCCGCTTTACTAGTAATCTCTCTCCTTGGAGAATCAGCACCTTTATCCTCCTGTTCCGTACAGGTTGCAATTTGTCCTGAGGATGAACGGGAAGAGGGGGAACCAACGAGAGACTAGCTCTAGGTGTTGGGACAGGCACAGGTCACTCTGTTTTCCCATCAGGAAGAAGAATTAACCACAGGCTCAGCCTGCGGCCAGGAACCAGAATACGGCCTGAAGCAATCCTGCGCTTTTGTGGCCAGCTCCCAAGAAAGCGAGTTGAAGAATGGAGCTCAGGGGCACTGCAATTCACAAACCTGCAGACTTAGAAATGATAACTCTCGTCCACAAATATATTGAGGGAAGGCAACGAAGAGGATTTGAAAGCAAGGCAGAATTGCAGGAAACAGATTTCAGGAGGTAGATTCGAATCGCCTTTAAAGCACAGGAAAAGCGGCAAAACCTCGACAATGATGCCCTTTGCCAAAAAGGGCGTATGCGTTTTTTCCTGAATATATTCAGGAAAAAACGCATACGCCCTTTTTGGCCAACCAAGCAACCTGGAAAGGCAAATCAGCGCTACAAAGAAGTCTCGCTTCCCATCGGTCAAAAGGCCCATGCTGAATAAAGTGTCAAAACCAGAAATGCAGGACAGGCCATGGAGAAATGGGAGCCTTGCTAAGCTGATGGGCGGGACGTAAATTGCCAACAGCCACTCTGGAGAAGTGTACGGTGTGTCCTGAAACATCTAAAAAACTCAGCTTAGAGAGCTTGGGCACTTCCACTCATGGGCGTATAAATTGGGAAAACTAAAAATCAGCAAGACACAGGCACCCCAAAGTTTTGGGCTACTCTGTTGACAAGAACCTCCACTTCGTTACACCTTAAATATGCGAGGAAAGAGAAGAATGGATAAAGAAGTTGTGGTCCTTATGTAAAATGGAATATGACTCAGCCATGAAATCAATGTCATAAGGCTAGTAGCAGCATGATGAGTGGATTTAGGTATGACGATTCTAAGTGAAATAAATCACACAGAAAAAGACACTTATCATAAGATATCACTTATAGAGGGAATGTAAAAACCGCTACCCTTGAACTGAATTACAAAACAGAACAGAGTCACACGTTTAGAAAACACACTATGGCTGCTTAACGGGAAAGGTGAGGTGGGGTGATGCATAAATCAAGGGTTTCAAATTAGCTCAGATACCGTTTCATAAACCCAATATGTAATAGACAAGACCTACTCCTTGCTCAGTGAACTGGACTCAACACCCCCTATTCACCGCCCAAGATTATATCTGACTAGTAAGAATCTTCAAACCTATGTATTGATATCTCTCTGTAAGTGAGTCAAGTGGGTATAAAGCGGCATAAACACAGCAGTGAAAAGCAGCTAAACCCCATTATAAAAATCAATTACTTTTCAAAACCCGTGAAACAAAGACAGTGAAAGAGAGAGAAATTCTTACAAAATTCGTTCAGGGGCTGTGATGCCACCTGGATTGACCATATCTAAACCCACAGGTGTTTGAGACATATGGGTGGACACTCTTGGGGCTGAGAGGTTTGGTGAGGTTGGGTGAGCTAACGCAGACCCTTTAAATTAATACGGCGTGGTACCCATCCCATGGGTCCCAAATCTCCAGGTTCAAGGGCATCGTCCTACATTGAAAACATGCATGAGAAACCCCGAAGATGGCACACCGTGTGATGGGGAAAGGTTTCTAAAACGCACCTCATTTCTCATCTCCTTGTGCTCCGGTTCGCCATTCCAGCCGCTTTACTAGCAATCTCTCTCCTTGGAGAATCAGCACCTTTATCCTCCTGTTCCGTACAGGTTGCAATTTGTCCTGAGGATGAACGGGAAGAGGGGGAACCAATGAGAGACTAGCTCTAGGTGTTGGGACAGGCACAGGTCACTCTGTTTTCCCATCAGGAAGAAGAATTAACCACAGGCTCAGCCTGCCACCAGGAACCAGAATACGGCCTGAAGCAATCCTGCGCTTTTGCGGCCAGCTCCCAAGAAAGCGAGTTGAAGAATGGAGCTCAGGGGCACTGCAATTCACAAACCTGCAGACTTAGAAATGATAACTCTCGTCCACAAATATATTGAGGGAAGGCAACGAAGAGGATTTGAAAGCAAGGCAGAATTGCAGGAAACAGATTTCAGGAGGTAGATTCGAATCGCCTTTAAAGCACAGGAAAAGCGGCAAAACCTCGACAATGATGCCCTTTGCCAAAAAGGGCGTATGCGTTTTTTCCTGAATATATTCAGGAAAAAACGCATACGCCCTTTTTGGCCAACCAAGCAACCTGGAAAGGCAAATCAGCGCTACAAAGAAGTCTCGCTTCCCATCGGTCAAAAGGCCCATGCTGAATAAAGTGTCAAAACCAGAAATGGAGGACAGGCCATGGAGAAATGGGAGCCTTGCTAAGCTGATGGGCGGGACGTAAATTGCCAACAGCCACTCTGGAGAAGTGTACGGTGTGTCCTGAAACATCTAAAAAACTCAGCTTAGAGAGCTTGGGCACTTCCACTCATGGGCGTATAAATTGGGAAAACTAAAAATCAGCAAGACACAGGCACCCCAAAGTTTTGGGCTACTCTGTTGACAAGAACCTCCACTTCGTTACACCTTAAATATGCGAGGAAAGAGAAGAATGGATAAAGAAGTTGTGGTCCTTATGTACAATGGAATATGACTCAGCCATGAAATCAATGTCATAAGGCTAGTAGCAGCATGATGAGTGGATTTAGGTATGACGATTCTAAGTGAAATAAATCACACAGAAAAAGACACTTATCATAAGATATCACTTATAGAGGGAATGTAAAAACCGCTACCCTTGAACTGAATTACAAAACAGAACAGAGTCACACGTTTAGAAAACACACTATGGCTGCTTAACGGGAAAGGTGAGGTGGGGTGATGCATAAAACAAGGGTTTCAATTTAGCTCAGATATCGTTCCAGAAACCCAATATGTAATAGACAAGACCTACTCCTTGCTCAGTGAACTGGACTCAACACCCCCTATTCACCGCCCAAGAATATATCTGACTAGTAAGAATCTTCAAACCTATGTATTGATATCTCTCTGTAAGTGAGTCAAGTGGGTGTAAAGCGGCATAAACACAGCAGTGAAAAGCAGCCAAACCCCATTATAAAAATCAATTACTTTTCAAAACCCGTGAAACAAAGACAGTGAAAGAGAGAGAAATTCTTACAAAATTTGTTCAGGGGCTGTGATGCCACCTGGATTGACCATATCTAGACCCACAGCTGATTGAGACATATGGGTGGACACTCTTGGGGCTGAGAGGTTTGGTGAGGTTGGGTGAGCTAACGCAGACCCTTTAAATTAATACGGCATGGTACCCATCCCATGGGTCCCAAATCTCCAGGTTCAAGGGCATCGTCCTACATCGAAAACATGCATGAGAAACCCCGAAGATGGCACACCGTGTGATGGGGAAAGGTTTCTAAAACGCACCTCATTTCTCATCTCCTTGTGCTACGGTTCGCCATTCCAGCCGCTTTACTAGTAATCTCTCTCCTTGGAGAATCAGCACCTTTATCCTCCTGTTCCGTACAGGTTGCAATTTGTCCTGAGGATGAACGGGAAGAGGGGGAACCAGCGAGAGACTAGCTCTAGGTGTTGGGACAGGCACAGGTCACTCTGTTTTCCCATCAGGAAGAAGAATTAACCACAGGCTCAGCCTGCCGCCAGGAACCAGAATACGGCCTGAAGCAATCCTGCGCTTTTGCGGCCAGCTCCCAAGAAAGCGAGTTGAAGAATGGAGCTCAGGGGCACTGCAATTCACAAACCTGCAGACTTAGAAATGATAACTCTCGTCCACAAATATATTGAGGGAAGGCAACGAAGAGGATTTGAAAGCAAGGCAGAATTGCAGGAAACAGATTTCAGGAGGTAGATTCGAATCGCCTTTAAAGCACAGGAAAAGCGGCAAAACCTCGACGATGATGCCCTTGGCCAAAAAGGGCGTATGCGTTTATTCCTGAATATATTCAGGAAAAAACGCATACGCCCTTTTTGGCCAACCAAGCAACCTGGAAAGGCAAATCAGCGCTACAAAGAAGTCTCGCTTCCCATCGGTCAAAAGGGCCATGCTGAATAAAGTGTCAAAACCAGAAATGCAGGACAGGCCATGGAGAAATGGGAGCCTTGCTACGCTGATGGGCGGGATGTACATTGCCAACAGCCACTCTGGAGAAGTGTACGGTGTGTCCTGAAACATCTAAAAAACTCAGCTTAGAGAGCTTGGGCACTTCCACTCATGGGCGTATAAATTGGGAAAACTAAAAATCAGCAAGACACAGGCACCCCAAAGTTTTGGGCTACTGTGTTGACAAAAACCTCCACTTCATTACACCTTAAATATCCGAGGAAAGACAAGAATGGATAAAGAAGTTGTGGTCCTTATGTACAATGGAATATCACTCAGCCATGAAATCAATGTCATAAGGCTAGTAGCAGCATGATGAGTGGATTTAGGTATGACGATTCTAAGTGAAATAAATCACACAGAAAAAGACACTTATCATAAGATATCACTTATAGAGGGAATGTAAAAACCGCTACCCTTGAACTGAATTACAAAACAGAACAGAGTCACACGTTTAGAAAACACACTATGGCTGCTTAACGGGAAAGGTGAGGTGGGGTGATGCATAAATCAAGGGTTTCAAATTAGCTCAGATACCGTTTCATAAACCCAATATGTAATAGACAAGACCTACTCCTTGCTCAGTGAACTGGACTCAACACCCCCTATTCACCGCCCAAGATTATATCTGACTAGTAAGAATCTTCAAACCTATGTATTGATATCTCTCTGTAAGTGAGTCAAGTGGGTATAAAGCGGCATAAACACAGCAGTGAAAAGCAGCTAAACCCCATTATAAAAATCAATTACTTTTCAAAACCCGTGAAACAAAGACAGTGAAAGAGAGAGAAATTCTTACAAAATTCGTTCAGGGGCTGTGATGCCACCTGGATTGACCATATCTAAACCCACAGCTGTTTGAGACATATGGGTGGACACTTTTGGGGCTGAGAGGTTTGGTGAGGTTGGGTGAGCTAACGCAGACCCTTTAAATTAATACGGCGTGGTACCCATCCCATGGGTCCCAAATCTCCAGGTTCAAGGGCATCGTCCTACATTGAAAACATGCATGAGAAACCCCGAAGATGGCACACCGTGTGATGGGGAAAGGTTTCTAAAACGCACCTCATTTCTCATCTCCTTGTGCTCCGGTTCGCCATTCCAGCCGCTTTACTAGCAATCTCTCTCCTTGGAGAATCAGCACCTTTATCCTCCTGTTCCGTACAGGTTGCAATTTGTCCTGAGGATGAACGGGAAGAGGGGGAACCAATGAGAGACTAGCTCTAGGTGTTGGGACAGGCACAGGTCACTCTGTTTTCCCATCAGGAAGAAGAATTAACCACAGGCTCAGCCTGCCACCAGGAACCAGAATACGGCCTGAAGCAATCCTGCGCTTTTGCGGCCAGCTCCCAAGAAAGCGAGTTGAAGAATGGAGCTCAGGGGCACTGCAATTCACAAACCTGCAGACTTAGAAATGATAACTCTCGTCCACAAATATATTGAGGGAAGGCAACGAAGAGGATTTGAAAGCAAGGCAGAATTGCAGGAAACAGATTTCAGGAGGTAGATTCGAATCGCCTTTAAAGCACAGGAAAAGCGGCAAAACCTCGACAATGATGCCCTTGGCCAAAAAGGGCGTATGCGTTTTTTCCTGAATATATTCAGGAAAAAACGCATACGCCCTTTTTGGCCAACCAAGCAACCTGGAAAGGCAAATCAGCGCTACAAAGAAGTCTCGCTTCCCATCGGTCAAAAGGGCCATGCTGAATAAAGGGTCAAAACCAGAAATGCAGGACAGGCCACGGAGAAATGGGAGCCTTGCTACGCTGATGGACGGGACGTAAATTGCCAACAGCCACTCTGGAGAAGTGTACGGTGTGTCCTGAAACATCTAAAAAACTCAGCTTAGAGAGCTTGGGCACTTCCACTCATGGGCGTATAAATTGGGAAAACTAAAAATCAGCAAGACACAGGCACCCCAAAGTTTTGGGCTACTCTGTTGACAAGAACCTCCACTTCGTTACACCTTAAATATGCGAGGAAAGAGAAGAATGGATAAAGAAGTTGTGGTCCTTATGTACAATGGAATATGACTCAGCCATGAAATCAATGTCATAAGGCTAGTAGCAGCATGATGAGTGGATTTAGGTATGACGATTCTAAGTGAAATAAATCACACAGAAAAAGACACTTATCATAAGATATCACTTATAGAGGGAATGTAAAAACCGCTACCCTTGAACTGAATTACAAAACAGAACAGAGTCACACGTTTAGAAAACACACTATGGCTGCTTAACGGGAAAGGTGAGGTGGGGTGATGCATAAAACAAGGGTTTCAATTTAGCTCAGATATCGTTCCAGAAACCCAATATGTAATAGACAAGACCTACTCCTTGCTCAGTGAACTGGACTCAACACCCCCTATTCACCGCCCAAGAATATATCTGACTAGTAAGAATCTTCAAACCTATGTATTGATATCTCTCTGTAAGTGAGTCAAGTGGGTGTAAAGCGGCATAAACACAGCAGTGAAAAGCAGCCAAACCCCATTATAAAAATCAATTACTTTTCAAAACCCGTGAAACAAAGACAGTGAAAGAGAGAGAAATTCTTACAAAATTTGTTCAGGGGCTGTGATGCCACCTGGATTGACCATATCTAGACCCACAGCTGATTGAGACATATGGGTGGACACTCTTGGGGCTGAGAGGTTTGGTGAGGTTGGGTGAGCTAACGCAGACCCTTTAAATTAATACGGCGTGGTACCCATCCCATGGGTCCCAAATCTCCAGGTTCAAGGGCATCGTCCTACATCGAAAACATGCATGAGAAACCCCGAAGATGGCACACCGTGTGATGGGGAAAGGTTTCTAAAACGCACCTCATTTCTCATCTCCTTGTGCTCCGGTTCGCCATTCCAGCCGCTTTACTAGTAATCTCTCTCCTTGGAGAATCAGCACCTTTATCCTCCTGTTCCGTACAGGTTGCAATTTGTCCTGAGGATGAACGGGAAGAGGGGGAACCAGCGAGAGACTAGCTCTAGGTGTTGGGACAGGCACAGGTCACTCTGTTTTCCCATCAGGAAGAAGAATTAACCACAGGCTCAGCCTGCGGCCAGGAACCAGAATACGGCCTGAAGCAATCCTGCGCTTTTGTGGCCAGCTCCCAAGAAAGCGAGTTGAAGAATGGAGCTCAGGGGCACTGCAATTCACAAACCTGCAGACTTAGAAATGATAACTCTCGTCCACAAATATATTGAGGGAAGGCAACGAAGAGGATTTGAAAGCAAGGCAGAATTGCAGGAAACAGATTTCAGGAGGTAGATTCGAATCGCCTTTAAAGCACAGGAAAAGCGGCAAAACCTCGACAATGATGCCCTTGGCCAAAAAGGGCGTATGCGTTTTTTCCTGAATATATTCAGGAAAAAACGCATACGCCCTTTTTGGCCAACCAAGCAACCTGGAAAGGCAAATCAGCGCTACAAAGAAGTCTCGCTTCCCATCGGTCAAAAGGCCCATGCTGAATAAAGTGTCAAAACCAGAAATGCAGGACAGGCCATGGAGAAATGGGAGCCTTGCTAAGCTGATGGGCGGGACGTAAATTGCCAACAGCCACTCTGGAGAAGTGTACGGTGTGTCCTGAAACATCTAAAAAACTCAGCTTAGAGAGCTTGGGCACTTCCACTCATGGGCGTATAAATTGGGAAAACTAAAAATCAGCAAGACACAGGCACCCCAAAGTTTTGGGCTACTCTGTTGACAAGAACCTCCACTTCGTTACACCTTAAATATGCGAGGAAAGAGAAGAATGGATAAAGAAGTTGTGGTCCTTATGTACAATGGAATATGACTCAGCCATGAAATCAATGTCATAAGGCTAGTAGCAGCATGATGAGTGGATTTAGGTATGACGATTCTAAGTGAAATAAATCACACAGAAAAAGACACTTATCATAAGATATCACTTATAGAGGGAATGTAAAAACCGCTACCCTTGAACTGAATTACAAAACAGAACAGAGTCACACGTTTAGAAAACACACTATGGCTGCTTAACGGGAAAGGTGAGGTGGGGTGATGCATAAAACAAGGGTTTCAATTTAGCTCAGATATCGTTCCAGAAACCCAATATGTAATAGACAAGACCTACTCCTTGCTCAGTGAACTGGACTCAACACCCCCTATTCACCGCCCAAGAATATATCTGACTAGTAAGAATCTTCAAACCTATGTATTGATATCTCTCTGTAAGTGAGTCAAGTGGGTGTAAAGCGGCATAAACACAGCAGTGAAAAGCAGCCAAACCCCATTATAAAAATCAATTACTTTTCAAAACCCGTGAAACAAAGACAGTGAAAGAGAGAGAAATTCTTACAAAATTTGTTCAGGGGCTGTGATGCCACCTGGATTGACCATATCTAGACCCACAGCTGATTGAGACATATGGGTGGACACTCTTGGGGCTGAGAGGTTTGGTGAGGTTGGGTGAGCTAACGCAGACCCTTTAAATTAATACGGCGTGGTACCCATCCCATGGGTCCCAAATCTCCAGGTTCAAGGGCATCGTCCTACATCGAAAACATGCATGAGAAACCCCGAAGATGGCACACCGTGTGATGGGGAAAGGTTTCTAAAACGCACCTCATTTCTCATCTCCTTGTGCTCCGGTTCGCCATTCCAGCCGCTTTACTAGTAATCTCTCTCCTTGGAGAATCAGCACCTTTATCCTCCTGTTCCGTACAGGTTGCAATTTGTCCTGAGGATGAACGGGAAGAGGGGGAACCAACGAGAGACTAGCTCTAGGTGTTGGGACAGGCACAGGTCACTCTGTTTTCCCATCAGGAAGAAGAATTAACCACAGGCTCAGCCTGCGGCCAGGAACCAGAATACGGCCTGAAGCAATCCTGCGCTTTTGTGGCCAGCTCCCAAGAAAGCGAGTTGAAGAATGGAGCTCAGGGGCACTGCAATTCACAAACCTGCAGACTTAGAAATGATAACTCTCGTCCACAAATATATTGAGGGAAGGCAACGAAGAGGATTTGAAAGCAAGGCAGAATTGCAGGAAACAGATTTCAGGAGGCAGATTCGAATCGCCTTTAAAGCACAGGAAAAGCGGCAAAACCTCGACAATGATGCCCTTGGCCAAAAAGGGCGTATGCGTTTTTTCCTGAATATATTCAGGAAAAAACGCATACGCCCTTTTTGGCCAACCAAGCAACCTGGAAAGGCAAATCAGCGCTACAAAGAAGTCTCGCTTCCCATCGGTCAAAAGGCCCATGCTGAATAAAGTGTCAAAACCAGAAATGCAGGACAGGCCATGGAGAAATGGGAGCCTTGCTAAGCTGATGGGCGGGACGTAAATTGCCAACAGCCACTCTGGAGAAGTGTACGGTGTGTCCTGAAACATCTAAAAAACTCAGCTTAGAGAGCTTGGGCACTTCCACTCATGGGCGTATAAATTGGGAAAACTAAAAATCAGCAAGACACAGGCACCCCAAAGTTTTGGGCTACTCTGTTGACAAGAACCTCCACTTCGTTACACCTTAAATATGCGAGGAAAGAGAAGAATGGATAAAGAAGTTGTGGTCCTTATGTACAATGGAATATGACTCAGCCATGAAATCAATGTCATAAGGCTAGTAGCAGCATGATGAGTGGATTTAGGTATGACGATTCTAAGTGAAATAAATCACACAGAAAAAGACACTTATCATAAGATATCACTTATAGAGGGATTGTAAAAACCGCTACCCTTGAACTGAATTACAAAACAGAACAGAGTCACACGTTTAGAAAACACACTATGGCTGCTTAACGGGAAAGGTGAGGTGGGGTGATGCATAAAACAAGGGTTTCAATTTAGCTCAGATATCGTTCCAGAAACCCAATATGTAATAGACAAGACCTACTCCTTGCTCAGTGAACTGGACTCAACACCCCCTATTCACCGCCCAAGAATATATCTGACTAGTAAGAATCTTCAAACCTATGTATTGATATCTCTCTGTAAGTGAGTAAAGTGGGGGTAAAGCGGCATAAACACAGCAGTGAAAAGCAGCCAAACCCCATTATAAAAATCAATTACTTTTCAAAACCCGTGAAACAAAGACAGTGAAAGAGAGAGAAATTCTTACAAAATTTGTTCAGGGGCTGTGATGCCACCTGGATTGACCATATCTAGACCCACAGCTGATTGAGACATATGGGTGGACACTCTTGGGGCTGAGAGGTTTGGTGAGGTTGGGTGAGCTAACGCAGACCCTTTAAATTAATACGGCATGGTACCCATCCCATGGGTCCCAAATCTCCAGGTTCAAGGGCATCGTCCTACATCGAAAACATGCATGAGAAACCCCGAAGATGGCACACCGTGTGATGGGGAAAGGTTTCTAAAACGCACCTCATTTCTCATCTCCTTGTGCTACGGTTCGCCATTCCAGCCGCTTTACTAGTAATCTCTCTCCTTGGAGAATCAGCACCTTTATCCTCCTGTTCCGTACAGGTTGCAATTTGTCCTGAGGATGAACGGGAAGAGGGGGAACCAGCGAGAGACTAGCTCTAGGTGTTGGGACAGGCACAGGTCACTCTGTTTTCCCATCAGGAAGAAGAATTAACCACAGGCTCAGCCTGCCGCCAGGAACCAGAATACGGCCTGAAGCAATCCTGCGCTTTTGTGGCCAGCTCCCAAGAAAGCGAGTTGAAGAATGGAGCTCAGGGGCACTGCAATTCACAAACCTGCAGACTTAGAAATGATAACTCTCGTCCACAAATATATTGAGGGAAGGCAACGAAGAGGATTTGAAAGCAAGGCAGAATTGCAGGAAACAGATTTCAGGAGGTAGATTCGAATCGCCTTTAAAGCACAGGAAAAGCGGCAAAACCTCGACGATGATGCCCTTGGCCAAAAAGGGCGTATGCGTTTTTTCCTGAATATATTCAGGAAAAAACGCATACGCCCTTTTTGGCCAACCAAGCAACCTGGAAAGGCAAATCTGTGCTACAAAGAAGTCTCGCTTCCCATCGGTCAAAAGGGCCATGCTGAATAAAGTGTCAAAACCAGAAATGCAGGACAGGCCATGGAGAAATGGGAGCCTTGCTACGCTGATGGGCGGGATGTACATTGCCAACAGCCACTCTGGAGAAGTGTACGGTGTGTCCTGAAACATCTAAAAAACTCAGCTTAGAGAGCATAGGGCACTTCCACTCATGGGCGTATAAATTGGGAAAACTAAAAATCAGCAAGACACAGGCACCCCAAAGTTTTGGGCTACTCTGTTGACAAGAACCTCCACTTCGTTACACCTTAAATGTCCCAGGAAAGAGAAGAATGGATAAAGAAGTTGCGGTCCTTATGTACAATGGAATATCACTCAGCCATGAAATCAATGTCATAAGGCTAGTAGCAGCATGATGAGTGGATTTAGGTATGACGATTCTAAGTGAAATAAGTCACACAGAAAAAGACACTTATCAAAAGATATCACTTATAGAGGGAATGTAAAAACCGCTACCCTTGAACTGAATTACAAAACAGAACAGAGTCACACGTTTAGAAAACACACTATGGCTGCTTAACGGGAAAGGTGAGGTGGGGTGATGCATAAATCAAGGGTTTCAAATTAGCTCAGATACCGTTCCAGAAACCCAATATGTAATAGACAAGACCTACTCCTTGCTCAGTGAACTGGACTCAACACCCCCTATTCACCGCCCAAGAATATACCTGACTAGTAAGACTCTTAAAACCTATGTATTGATATCTCTCTGTAAGTGAGTCAAGTGGGTATAAAGCGGCATAAACACAGCAGTGAAAAGCAGCTAAACCCCATTATAAAAATCAATTACTTTTCAAAACCCGTGAAA
This sequence comes from Balaenoptera borealis, assembly GCF_965194805.1. Classification (NCBI taxonomy): domain Eukaryota; kingdom Metazoa; phylum Chordata; class Mammalia; order Artiodactyla; family Balaenopteridae; genus Balaenoptera; species Balaenoptera borealis. The sequence goes on from NC_138873.1 coordinate 80,674,661, forward strand.
CAAAGACAGTGAAAGAGAGAGAAATTCTTACAAACTTCGTTCAGGGGCTGTGATGCCACCTGGATTGACCATATCTAGACCCACAGCTGATTGAGACATAAGGGTGGACACTCTTGGGGCTGAGAGGTTTGGTGAGGTTGGGTGAGCAAACGCAGACCCTTTAAATTAATACGGCGTGGTACCCATCCCATGGGTCCCAAATCTCCAGGTTCAAGGGCATCGTCCTACATTGAAAACATGCATGAGAAACCCCGAAGATGGTACACCGTGTGATCGGGAAAGGTTTCTAAAACGCACCTCATTTCTCATCTCCTTGTGCTCCGGTTCGCCATTCCAGCCGCTTTACTAGCAATCTCCCTCCTTGGAGAATCAGCACCTTTAACCTCCTGTTCCGTACAGGTTGCAATTGGTCCTGAGGATGAACGGAAAGAGGGGGAACCAATGAGAGACTAGCTCTAGGTGTTGGGACAGGCACAAGTCACTCTATTTTCCCATCAGGAAGAAGAATTAACCACAGGCTCAGCCTGCCGCCAGGAACCAGAATACGGGCCTGAAGCAATCCTGCGCTTTTGCGGCCAGCTCCCAAGAAAGCGAGTTGAAGAATGGAGCTCAGGGGCACTGCAATTCACAAACCTGCAGACTTAGAAATGATAACTCTCGTCCACAAATATATTGAGGGAAGGCAACGAAGAGGATTTGAAAGCAAGGCAGAATTGCAGGAAACAGATTTCAGGAGGTAGATTCGAATCGCCTTCAAAGCACAGGAAAAGCGGCAAAACCTCGACGATGATGCCCTTGGCCAAAAAGGGCGTATGCGTTTTTTCCTGAATATATTCAGGAAAAAACGCATACGCCCTTTTTGGCCAACCAAGCAACCTGGAAAGGCGAATCAGCGCTACAAAGAAGTCTCGCTTCCCATCGGTCAAAAGGGCCATGCTGAATAAAGTGTCAAAACCAGAAATGCAGGACAGGCCATGGAGAAATGGGAGCCTTGCTACGCTGATGGGCGGGATGTACATTGCCAACAGCCACTCTGGAGAAGTGTACGGTGTGTCCTGAAACATCTAAAAAACTCAGCTTAGAGACCATAGGGCCCTTCCACTCATGGGCGTATAAATTGGGAAAACTAAAAATCAGCAAAACACAGGCACCCCAAAGTTTTGGGCTACTCTGTTGACAAGAACCTCCACTTCGTTACACCTTAAATATCCCAGGAAAGAGAAGAATGGATAAAGAAGATGTGGTCCTTATATACAATGGAATATCACTCAGCCATGAAATCAATGTCATAAGGCTAGTAGCGGCATGATGAGTGGATTTAGGTATGACGATTCTAAGTGAAATAAGTCACACAGAAAAAGACACTTATCATAAGATATCACTTATAGAGGGAATGTAAAAACCGCTACCCTTAAACTGAATTACAAAACAGAACAGAGTCACACGTTTAGAAAACACACTATGACTGCTTAACGGGAAAGGTGAGGTGGGGTGATGCATAAAACAAGGGTTTCAAATTAGCTCAGATACCGTTCCATAAACCCAATATGTAAGAGACAAGACCTACTCCTTGCTCAGTGAACTGGACTCAACACCCCCTATTCACCGCCCAAGAATATATCTGACTAGTAAGACTCTTAAAACCTATGTATTGATATCTCTCTGTAAGTGAGTCAAGTGGGTATAAAGCGGCATAAACACAGCAGTGAAAAGCAGCTAAACCCCTTTATAAAAATCAATTACTTTTCAAAACCCGTGAAACAAAGACAGTGAAAGAGAGAGAAATTCTTACAAAATTCGTTCAGGGGCTGTGATGCCACCTGGATTGACCATATCTAAACCCACAGCTGATTGAGACATAAGGGTGGACACTCTTGGGGCTGAGAGGTTTGGTGAGGTTGGGTGAGCAAACGCAGACCCTTTAAAGTAATACGGCGTGGTACCCATCCCATGGGTCCCAAATCTCCAGGTTCAAGGGCATCGTCCTACCTTGAAAACATGCATGAGAAACCCCGAAGATGGTACACCGTGTGATCGGGAAAGGTTTCTAAAACGCACCTCATTTCTCATCTCCTTGTGCTCCGCTTCGCCATTCCAGCCGCTTTACTAGCAATCTCCCTCCTTGGAGAATCAGCACCTTTAACCTCCTGTTCCGTACAGGTTGCAATTGGTCCTGAGGATGAACGGGAAGAGGGGGAACCAATGAGAGACTAGCTCTAGGTGTTGGGACAGGCACAGGTCACTCTATTTTCCCATCAGGAAGAAGAATTAACCACAGGCTCAGCCTGCCGCCAGGAACCAGAATACGGCCTGAAGCAATCCTGCGCTTTTGCGGCCAGCTCCCAAGAAAGCGAGTTGAAGAATGGAGCTCAGGGGCACTGCAATTCACAAACCTGCAGACTTAGAAATGATAACTCTCGTCCACAAATATATTGAGGGAAGGCAACGAAGAGGATTTGAAAGCAAGGCAGAATTGCAGGAAACAGATTTCAGGAGGTAGATTCGAATCGCCTTTAAAGCACAGGAAAAGCGGCAAAACCTCGACAATGATGCCCTTGGCCAAAAAGGGCGTATGCGTTTATTCCTGAATATATTCAGGAAAAAACGCATACGCCCTTTTTGGCCAACCAAGCAACCTGGAAAGGCAAATCAGCGCTACAAAGAAGTCTCGCTTCCCATCGGTCAAAAGGGCCATGCTGAATAAAGTGTCAAAACCAGAAATGCAGGACAGGCCATGGAGAAATGGGAGCCTTGCTACGCTGATGGGCGGGATGTAAATTGCCAACAGCCACTCTGGAGAAGTGTACGGTGTGTCCTGAAACATCTAAAAAACTCAGCTTAGAGAGCATAGGGCACTTCCACTCATAGGCGTATAAATTGGGAAAACTAAAAATCAGCAAGACACAGGCACCCCAAAGTTTTGGGCTACTCTGTTGACAAGAACCTCCACTTCGTTACACCTTAAATATCCCAGGAAAGAGAAGAATGGATAAAGAAGATGTGGTCCTTATATACAATGAAATATCCCTCAGCCATGAAATCAATGTCATAAGGCTAGTAGCAGCATGATGAGTGGATTTAGGTATGAAGATTCTAAGTGAAATAAGTCACACAGAAAAAGACACTTATCATGAGATATCACTTATAGAGGGAATGTAAAATCTGCCACCCTTGAACTGAATTACAAAACAGAACAGAATCACATGTTTAGAAAACAGACTATGGCTGCTTAACGGGAAAGGTGAGGTGGGGTGATGCATAAAACAAGGGTTTCAAATTAGCTCAGATACCGTTCCATGAACCCAATATGTAAAAGACAAGACCTACTCCTTGCTCAGTGAACTGGACTCAACACCCCCTATTCACCGCCCCAGAATATATCTGACTAGTAAGACTGTTAAAACCTATGTATTGATATCTCTCTGTAAGTGAGTCAAGTGGGTATAAAGCGGCATAAACACAGCAGTGAAAAGCAGCTAAACCCCATTATAAAAATCAATTACTTTTCAAAACCCGTGAAACAAAGACAGTGAAAGAGAGAGAAATTCTTACAAACTTCGTTCAGGGGCTGTGATGCCACCTGGATTGACCATATCTAGACCCACAGCTGATTGAGACATAAGGGTGGACACTCTTGGGGCTGAGAGGTTTGGTGAGGTTGGGTGAGCAAATGCAGACCCTTTAAAGTAATACGGCGTGGTACCCATCCCATGGGTCCCAAATCTCCAGGTTCAAGGGCATCGTCCTACCTTGAAAACATGCATGAGAAACCCCGAAGATGGTACACCGTGTGATCGGGAAAGGTTTCTAAAACGCACCTCATTTCTCATCTCCTTGTGCTCCGGTTCGCCATTCCAGCCGCTTTACTAGCAATCTCCCTCCTTGGAGAATCAGCACCTTTAACCTCCTGTTCCGTACAGGTTGCAATTGGTCCTGAGGATGAACGGGAAGAGGGGGAACCAATGAGAGACTAGCTCTAGGTGTTGGGACAGGCACAAGTCACTCTATTTTCCCATCAGGAAGAAGAATTAACCACAGGCTCAGCCTGCCGCCAGGAACCAGAATACGGGCCTGAAGCAATCCTGCGCTTTTGCGGCCAGCTCCCAAGAAAGCGAGTTGAAGAATGGAGCTCAGGGGCACTGCAATTCACAAACCTGCAGACTTAGAAATGATAACTCTCGTCCACAAATATATTGAGGGAAGGCAACGAAGAGGATTTGAAAGCAAGGCAGAATTGCAGGAAACAGATTTCAGGAGGTAGATTCGAATCGCCTTCAAAGCACAGGAAAAGCGGCAAAACCTCGACGATGATGCCCTTGGCCAAAAAGGGCGTATGCGTTTTTTCCTGAATATATTCAGGAAAAAACGCATACGCCCTTTTTGGCCAACCAAGCAACCTGGAAAGGCGAATCAGCGCTACAAAGAAGTCTCGCTTCCCATCGGTCAAAAGGGCCATGCTGAATAAAGTGTCAAAACCAGAAATGCAGGACAGGCCATGGAGAAATGGGAGCCTTGCTACGCTGATGGGCGGGATGTAAATTGCCAACAGCCACTCTGGAGAAGTGTACGGTGTGTCCTGAAACATCTAAAAAACTCAGCTTAGAGAGCATAGGGCACTTCCACTCATGGGCGTATAAATTGGGAAAACTAAAAATCAGCAAAACACAGGCACCCCAAAGTTTTGGGCTACTCTGTTGACAAGAACCTCCACTTCGTTACACCTTAAATATCCCAGGAAAGAGAAGAATGGATAAAGAAGATGTGGTCCTTATGTACAATGGAATATCACTCAGCCATGAAATCAATGTCATAAGGCTAGTAGCGGCATGATGAGTGGATTTAGGTATGACGATTCTAAGTGAAATAAGTCACACAGAAAAAGACACTTATCATAAGATATCACTTATAGAGGGAATGTAAAAACCGCTACCCTTGAACTGAATTACAAAACAGAACAGAGTCACACGTTTAGAAAACACACTATGGCTGCTTAACGGGAAAGGTGAGGTGGGGTGATGCATAAAACAAGGGTTTCAAATTAGCTCAGATACCGTTCCATAAACCCAATATGTAAGAGACAAGACCTACTCCTTGCTCAGTGAACTGGACTCAACACCCCCTATTCACCGCCCAAGAATATATCTGACTAGTAAGACTCTTAAAACCTATGTATTGATATCTCTCTGTAAGTGAGTCAAGTGGGTATAAAGCGGCATAAACACAGCAGTGAAAAGCAGCTAAACCCCTTTATAAAAATCAATTACTTTTCAAAACCCGTGAAACAAAGACAGTGAAAGAGAGAGAAATTCTTACAAAATTCGTTCAGGGGCTGTGATGCCACCTGGATTGACCATATCTAAACCCACAGCTGATTGAGACATAAGGGTGGACACTCTTGGGGCTGAGAGGTTTGGTGAGGTTGGGTGAGCAAACGCAGACCCTTTAAAGTAATACGGCGTGGTACCCATCCCATGGGTCCCAAATCTCCAGGTTCAAGGGCATCGTCCTACCTTGAAAACATGCATGAGAAACCCCGAAGATGGTACACCGTGTGATCGGGAAAGGTTTCTAAAACGCACCTCATTTCTCATCTCCTTGTGCTCCGCTTCGCCATTCCAGCCGCTTTACTAGCAATCTCCCTCCTTGGAGAATCAGCACCTTTAACCTCCTGTTCCGTACAGGTTGCAATTGGTCCTGAGGATGAACGGGAAGAGGGGGAACCAATGAGAGACTAGCTCTAGGTGTTGGGACAGGCACAGGTCACTCTATTTTCCCATCAGGAAGAAGAATTAACCACAGGCTCAGCCTGCCGCCAGGAACCAGAATACGGCCTGAAGCAATCCTGCGCTTTTGCGGCCAGCTCCCAAGAAAGCGAGTTGAAGAATGGAGCTCAGGGGCACTGCAATTCACAAACCTGCAGACTTAGAAATGATAACTCTCGTCCACAAATATATTGAGGGAAGGCAACGAAGAGGATTTGAAAGCAAGGCAGAATTGCAGGAAACAGATTTCAGGAGGTAGATTCGAATCGCCTTTAAAGCACAGGAAAAGCGGCAAAACCTCGACGATGATGCCCTTGGCCAAAAAGGGCGTATGCGTTTATTCCTGAATATATTCAGGAAAAAACGCATACGCCCTTTTTGGCCAACCAAGCAACCTGGAAAGGCAAATCAGCGCTACAAAGAAGTCTCGCTTCCCATCGGTCAAAAGGGCCATGCTGAATAAAGTGTCAAAACCAGAAATGCAGGACAGGCCATGGAGAAATGGGAGCCTTGCTACGCTGATGGGCGGGATGTAAATTGCCAACAGCCACTCTGGAGAAGTGTACGGTGTGTCCTGAAACATCTAAAAAACTCAGCTTAGAGAGCATAGGGCACTTCCACTCATAGGCGTATAAATTGGGAAAACTAAAAATCAGCAAGACACAGGCACCCCAAAGTTTTGGGCTACTCTGTTGACAAGAACCTCCACTTCGTTACACCTTAAATATCCCAGGAAAGAGAAGAATGGATAAAGAAGATGTGGTCCTTATATACAATGAAATATCACTCAGCCATGAAATCAATGTCATAAGGCTAGTAGCAGCATGATGAGTGGATTTAGGTATGAAGATTCTAAGTGAAATAAGTCACACAGAAAAAGACACTTATCATGAGATATCACTTATAGAGGGAATGTAAAATCTGCCACCCTTGAACTGAATTACAAAACAGAACAGAATCACATGTTTAGAAAACAGACTATGGCTGCTTAACGGGAAAGGTGAGGTGGGGTGATGCATAAAACAAGGGTTTCAAATTAGCTCAGATACCGTTCCATGAACCCAATATGTAAAAGACAAGACCTACTCCTTGCTCAGTGAACTGGACTCAACACCCCCTATTCACCGCCCCAGAATATATCTGACTAGTAAGACTCTTAAAACCTATGTATTGATATCTCTCTGTAAGTGAGTCAAGTGGGTATAAAGCGGCATAAACACAGCAGTGAAAAGCAGCTAAACCCCATTATAAAAATCAATTACTTTTCAAAACCCGTGAAACAAAGACAGTGAAAGAGAGAGAAATTCTTACAAAATTCGTTCAGGGGCTGTGATGCCACCTGGATTGACCATATCTAGACCCACAGCTGATTGAGACATAAGGGTGGACACTCTTGGGGCTGAGAGGTTTGGTGAGGTTGGGTGAGCAAATGCAGACCCTTTAAAGTAATACGGCGTGGTACCCATCCCATGGGTCCCAAATCTCCAGGTTCAAGGGCATCGTCCTACATTGAAAACATGCATGAGAAACCCCGAAGATGGTACACCGTGTGATCGGGAAAGGTTTCTAAAACGCACCTCATTTCTCATCTCCTTGTGCTCCGGTTCGCCATTCCAGCCGCTTTACTAGCAATCTCCCTCCTTGGAGAATCAGCACCTTTAACCTCCTGTTCCGTACAGGTTGCAATTGGTCCTGAGGATGAACGGGAAGAGGGGGAACCAATGAGAGACTAGCTCTAGGTGTTGGGACAGGCACAAGTCACTCTATTTTCCCATCAGGAAGAAGAATTAACCACAGGCTCAGCCTGCCGCCAGGAACCAGAATACGGGCCTGAAGCAATCCTGCGCTTTTGCGGCCAGCTCCCAAGAAAGCGAGTTGAAGAATGGAGCTCAGGGGCACTGCAATTCACAAACCTGCAGACTTAGAAATGATAACTCTCGTCCACAAATATATTGAGGGAAGGCAACGAAGAGGATTTGAAAGCAAGGCAGAATTGCAGGAAACAGATTTCAGGAGGTAGATTCGAATCGCCTTCAAAGCACATGAAAAGCGGCAAAACCTCGACGATGATGCCCTTGGCCAAAAAGGGCGTATGCGTTTTTTCCTGAATATATTCAGGAAAAAACGCATACGCCCTTTTTGGCCAACCAAGCAACCTGGAAAGGCGAATCAGCGCTACAAAGAAGTCTCGCTTCCCATCGGTCAAAAGGGCCATGCTGAATAAAGTGTCAAAACCAGAAATGCAGGACAGGCCATGGAGAAATGGGAGCCTTGCTACGCTGATGGGCGGGATGTAAATTGCCAACAGCCACTCTGGAGAAGTGTACGGTGTGTCCTGAAACATCTAAAAAACTCAGCTTAGAGAGCATAGGGCACTTCCACTCATGGGCGTATAAATTGGGAAAACTAAAAATCAGCAAAACACAGGCACCCCAAAGTTTTGGGCTACTCTGTTGACAAGAACCTCCACTTCGTTACACCTTAAATATCCCAGGAAAGAGAAGAATGGATAAAGAAGATGTGGTCCTTATATACAATGGAATATCACTCAGCCATGAAATCAATGTCATAAGGCTAGTAGCGGCATGATGAGTGGATTTAGGTATGACGATTCTAAGTGAAATAAGTCACACAGAAAAAGACACTTATCATAAGATATCACTTATAGAGGGAATGTAAAAACCGCTACCCTTGAACTGAATTACAAAACAGAACAGAGTCACACGTTTAGAAAACACACTATGGCTGCTTAACGGGAAAGGTGAGGTGGGGTGATGCATAAAACAAGGGTTTCAAATTAGCTCAGATACCGTTCCATAAACCCAATATGTAAGAGACAAGACCTACTCCTTGCTCAGTGAACTGGACTCAACACCCCCTATTCACCGCCCAAGAATATATCTGACTAGTAAGACTCTTAAAACCTATGTATTGATATCTCTCTGTAAGTGAGTCAAGTGGGTATAAAGCGGCATAAACACAGCAGTGAAAAGCAGCTAAACCCCTTTATAAAAATCAATTACTTTTCAAAACCCGTGAAACAAAGACAGTGAAAGAGAGAGAAATTCTTACAAAATTCGTTCAGGGGCTGTGATGCCACCTGGATTGACCATATCTAAACCCACAGCTGATTGAGACATAAGGGTGGACACTCTTGGGGCTGAGAGGTTTGGTGAGGTTGGGTGAGCAAACGCAGACCCTTTAAAGTGATACGGCGTGGTACCCATCCCATGGGTCCCAAATCTCCAGGTTCAAGGGCATCGTCCTACCTTGAAAACATGCATGAGAAACCCCGAAGATGGTACACCGTGTGATCGGGAAAGGTTTCTAAAACGCACCTCATTTCTCATCTCCTTGTGCTCCGCTTCGCCATTCCAGCCGCTTTACTAGCAATCTCCCTCCTTGGAGAATCAGCACCTTTAACCTCCTGTTCCGTACAGGTTGCAATTGGTCCTGAGGATGAACGGGAAGAGGGGGAACCAATGAGAGACTAGCTCTAGGTGTTGGGACAGGCACAGGTCACTCTATTTTCCCATCAGGAAGAAGAATTAACCACAGGCTCAGCCTGCCGCCAGGAACCAGAATACGGCCTGAAGCAATCCTGCGCTTTTGCGGCCAGCTCCCAAGAAAGCGAGTTGAAGAATGGAGCTCAGGGGCACTGCAATTCACAAACCTGCAGACTTAGAAATGATAACTCTCGTCCACAAATATATTGAGGGAAGGCAACGAAGAGGATTTGAAAGCAAGGCAGAATTGCAGGAAACAGATTTCAGGAGGTAGATTCGAATCGCCTTTAAAGCACAGGAAAAGCGGCAAAACCTCGACGATGATGCCCTTGGCCAAAAAGGGCGTATGCGTTTATTCCTGAATATATTCAGGAAAAAACGCATACGCCCTTTTTGGCCAACCAAGCAACCTGGAAAGGCAAATCAGCGCTACAAAGAAGTCTCGCTTCCCATCGGTCAAAAGGGCCATGCTGAATAAAGTGTCAAAACCAGAAATGCAGGACAGGCCATGGAGAAATGGGAGCCTTGCTACGCTGATGGGCGGGATGTAAATTGCCAACAGCCACTCTGGAGAAGTGTACGGTGTGTCCTGAAACATCTAAAAAACTCAGCTTAGAGAGCATAGGGCACTTCCACTCATAGGCGTATAAATTGGGAAAACTAAAAATCAGCAAGACACAGGCACCCCAAAGTTTTGGGCTACTCTGTTGACAAGAACCTCCACTTCGTTACACCTTAAATATCCCAGGAAAGAGAAGAATGGATAAAGAAGATGTGGTCCTTATATACAATGAAATATCACTCAGCCATGAAATCAATGTCATAAGGTTAGTAGCAGCATGATGAGTGGATTTAGGTATGAAGATTCTAAGTGAAATAAGTCACACAGAAAAAGACACTTATCATGAGATATCACTTATAGAGGGAATGTAAAATCTGCCACCCTTGAACTGAATTACAAAACAGAACAGAATCATATGTTTAGAAAACAGACTATGGCTGCTTAACGGGAAAGGTGAGGTGGGGTGATGCATAAAACAAGGGTTTCAAATTAGCTCAGATACCGTTCCATGAACCCAATATGTAAAAGACAAGACCTACTCCTTGCTCAGTGAACTGGACTCAACACCCCCTATTCACCGCCCAAGAATATATCTGACTAGTAAGACTCTTAAAACCTATGTATTGATATCTCTCTGTAAGTGAGTCAAGTGGGTATAAAGCGGCATAAACACAGCAGTGAAAAGCAGCTAAACCCCATTATAAAAATCAATTACTTTTCAAAACCCGTGAAACAAAGACAGTGAAAGAGAGAGAAATTCTTACAAAATTCGTTCAGGGGCTGTGATGCCACCTGGATTGACCATATCTAGACCCACAGCTGATTGAGACATAAGGGTGGACACTCTTGGGGCTGAGAGGTTTCGTGAGGTTGGGTGAGCAAACGCAGACCCTTTAAAGTAATACGGCGTGGTACCCATCCCATGGGTCCCAAATCTCCAGGTTCAAGGGCATCGTCCTACACTGAAAACATGCATGAGAAACCCCGAAGATGGTACACCGTGTGATCGGGAAAGGTTTCTAAAACGCACCTCATTTCTCATCTCCTTGTGCTCCGCTTCGCCATTCCAGCCGCTTTACTAGCAATCTCCCTCCTTGGAGAATCAGCACCTTTAACCTCCTGTTCCGTACAGGTTGCAATTGGTCCTGAGGATGAACGGGAAGAGGGGGAACCAATGAGAGCCTAGCTCTAGGTGTTGGGACAGGCACAGGTCACTCTATTTTCCCATCAGGAAGAAGAATTAACCACAGGCTCAGCCTGCCGCCAGGAACCAGAATACGGCCTGAAGCAATCCTGCGCTTTTGCGGCCAGCTCCCAAGAAAGCGAGTTGAAGAATGGAGCTCAGGGGCACTGCAATTCACAAACCTGCAGACTTAGAAATGATAACTCTCGTCCACAAATATATTGAGGGAAGGCAACGAAGAGGATTTGAAAGCAAGGCAGAATTGCAGGAAACAGATTTCAGGAGGTAGATTCGAATCGCCTTTAAAGCACAGGAAAAGCGGCAAAACCTCGACGATGATGCCCTTGGCCAAAAAGGGCGTATGCGTTTTTTCCTGAATATATTCAGGAAAAAACGCATACGCCCTTTTTGGCCAACCAAGCAACCTGGAAAGGCAAATCAGCGCTACAAAGAAGTCTCGCTTCCCATCGGTCAAAAGGGCCATGCTGAATAAAGTGTCAAAACTAGAAATGCAGGAGAGGCCATGGAGAAATGGGAGCCTTGCTACGCTGATAGGCGGGATGTACATTGCCAACAGCCACTCTGGAGAAGTGTACGGTGTGTCCTGAAACATCTAAAAAACTCAGCTTAGAGACCATAGGGCCCTTCCACTCATGGGCGTATAAATTGGGAAAACTAAAAATCAGCAAGACACAGGCACCCCAAAGTTTTGGGCTACTCTGTTGACAAGAACCTCCACTTCGTTACACCTTAAATATCCCAGGAAAGAGAAGAATGGATAAAGAAGATGTGGTCCTTATATACAATGGAATATCACTCAGCCATGAAATCAATGTCATAAGGATAGTAGCAGCATGATGAGTGGATTTAGGTATGACGATTCTAAGTGAAATAAGTCACACAGAAAAAGACACTTATCATGAGATATCACTTATAGAGGGAATGTAAAAACCGCTACCCTTGAACTGAATTACAAAACAGAACAGAGTCACACGTTTAGAAAACACACTATGGCTGCTTAACGGGAAAGGTGAGGTGGGGTGATGCATAAAACAAGGGTTTCAAATTAGCTCAGATACCGTTCCATGAACCCAATATGTAATAGACAAGACCTACTCCTTGCTCAGTGAACTGGACTCAACACCCCCTATTCACCACCCAAGAATATATCTGACTAGTAAGACTCTTCAAACCTATGTATTGATATCTCTCTGTAAGTGAGTCAAGTGGGTGTAAAGCGGCATAAACACAGCAGTGAAAAGCAGCTAAACCCCATTATAAAAATCAATTACTTTTCAAAACCCGTGAAACAAAGACAGTGAAAGAGAGAGAAATTCTTACAAACTTCGTTCAGGGGCTGTGATGCCACCTGGATTGACCATATCTAGACCCACAGCTGATTGAGACATAAGGGTGGACACTCTTGGGGCTGAGAGGTTTGGTGAGGTTGGGTGAGCAAACGCAGACCCTTTAAAGTAATACGGTGTGGTACCCATCCCATGGGTCCCAAATCTCCAGGTTCAAGGGCATCGTCCTACACTGAAAACATGCATGAGAAACCCCGAAGATGGTACACCGTGTGATCGGGAAAGGTTTCTAAAACGCACCTCATTTCTCATCTCCTTGTGCTTCGGTTCGCCTTTCCAGCCGCTTTACTAGCAATCTCCCTCCTTGGAGAATCAGCACCTTTATCCTCCTGTTCCGTACAGGTTGCAATTTGTCCTGAGGATGCACGGGAAGAGGGGGAACCAATGAGAGACTAGCTCTAGGTGTTGGGACAGGCACAGGTCACTCTATTTTCCCATCAGGAAGAAGAATTAACCACAGGCTCAGCCTGCCGCCAGGAACCAGAATACGGCCTGAAGCAATCCTGCGCTTTTGCGGCCAGCTCCCAAGAAAGCGAGTTGAAGAATGGAGCTCAGGGGCACTGCAATTCAGAAACCTGCAGACTTAGAAATGATAACTCTCGTCCACAAATATATTGAGGGAAAGCAACGAAGAGGATTTGAAAGCAAGGCAGAATTGCAGGAAACAGATTTCAGGAGGTAAATTCGAATCGCCTTTAAAGCACAGGAAAAGCGGCAAAACCTCGACAATGATGCCCTTGGCCAAAAAGGGCGTATGCGTTTTTTCCTGAATATATTCAGGAAAAAACACATACGCCCTTTTTGGCCAACAAGCAACCTGGAAAGGCAAATCAGCGCTACAAAGAAGTCTCGCTTCCCATCGGTCAAAAGGGCCATGCTGAATAAAGTGTCAAAACCAGAAATGCAGGACAGGCCATGGAGAAATGGGAGCCTTGCTACGCTGATGGGCGGGATGTAAATTGCAAACAGCCACTCTGGAGAAGTGTACGGTGTGTCCTGAAACATCTAAAAAACTCAGCTTAGAGGGCATAGGGCACTTCCACTCATAGGCGTATAAATTGGGAAAACTAAAAATCAGCAAGACACAGGCACCCCAAAGTTTTGGGCTACTCTGTTGACAAGAACCTCCACTTCGTTACACCTTAAATATCCCAGGAAAGAGAAGAATGGATAAAGAAGATGTGGTCCTTATATACAATGAAATATCACTCAGCCATGAAATCAATGTCATAAGGCTAGTAGCAGCATGATGAGTGGATTTAGGTATGAAGATTCTAAGTGAAATAAGTCACACAGAAAAAGACACTTATCATGAGATATCACTTATAGAGGGAATGTAAAATCTGCCACCCTTGAACTGAATTACAAAACAGAACAGAATCACATGTTTAGAAAACAGACTATGGCTGCTTAACGGGAAAGGTGAGGTGGGGTGATGCATAAAACAAGGGTTTCAAATTAGCTCAGATACCGTTCCATGAACCCAATATGTAAAAGACAAGACCTACTCCTTGCTCAGTGAACTGGACTCAACACCCCCTATTCACCGCCCAAGAATATATCTGACTAGTAAGACTCTTAAAACCTATGTATTGATATCTCTCTGTAAGTGAGTCAAGTGGGTATAAAGCGGCATAAACACAGCAGTGAAAAGCAGCTCAACCCCATTATAAAAATCAATTACTTTTCAAAACCCGTGAAACAAAGACAGTGAAAGAGAGAGAAATTCTTACAAAATTCGTTCAGGGGCTGTGATGCCACCTGGATTGACCATATCTAGACCCACAGCTGATTGAGACATAAGGGTGGACACTCTTGGGGCTGAGAGGTTTCGTGAGGTTGGGTGAGCAAACGCAGACCCTTTAAAGTAATACGGCGTGGTACCCATCCCATGGGTCCCAAATCTCCAGGTTCAAGGGCATCGTCCTACACTGAAAACATGCATGAGAAACCCCGAAGATGGTACACCGTGTGATCGGGAAAGGTTTCTAAAACGCACCTCATTTCTCATCTCCTTGTGCTCCGCTTCGCCATTCCAGCCGCTTTACTAGCAATCTCCCTCCTTGGAGAATCAGCACCTTTAACCTCCTGTTCCGTACAGGTTGCAATTGGTCCTGAGGATGAACGGGAAGAGGGGGAACCAATGAGAGACTAGCTCTAGGTGTTGGGACAGGCACAGGTCACTCTATTTTCCCATCAGGAAGAAGAATTAACCACAGGCTCAGCCTGCCGCCAGGAACCAGAATACGGCCTGAAGCAATCCTGCGCTTTTGCGGCCAGCTCCCAAGAAAGCGAGTTGAAGAATGGAGCTCAGGGGCACTGCAATTCACAAACCTGCAGACTTAGAAATGATAACTCTCGTCCACAAATATATTGAGGGAAGGCAACGAAGAGGATTTGAAAGCAAGGCAGAATTGCAGGAAACAGATTTCAGGAGGTAGATTCGAATCGCCTTTAAAGCACAGGAAAATCGGCAAAACCTCGACGATGATGCCCTTGGCCAAAAAGGGCGTATGCGTTTATTCCTGAATATATTCAGGAAAAAACGCATACGCCCTTTTTGGCCAACCAAGCAACCTGGAAAGGCAAATCAGCGCTACAAAGAAGTCTCGCTTCCCATCGGTCAAAAGGGCCATGCTGAATAAAGTGTCAAAACCAGAAATGCAGGACAGGCCATGGAGAAATGGGAGCCTTGCTACGCTGATGGGCGGGATGTACATTGCCAACAGCCACTCTGGAGAAGTGTACGGTGTGTCCTGAAACATCTAAAAAACTCAGCTTAGAGACCATAGGGCACTTCCACTCATGGGCGTATAAATTGGGAAAACTAAAAATCAGCAAGACACAGGCACCCCAAAGTTTTGGGCTACTCTGTTGACAAGAACCTCCACTTCGTTACACCTTAAATATCCCAGGAAAGAGAAGAATGGATAAAGAAGTTGCGGTCCTTATGTACAATGGAATATCACTCAGCCATGAAATCAATGTCATAAGGCTAGTAGCAGCATGATGAGTGGATTTAGGTATGACGATTCTAAGTGAAATAAGTCACACAGAAAAAGACACTTATCAAAAGATATCACTTATAGAGGGAATGTAAAAACCGCTACCCTTGAACTGAATTACAAAACAGAACAGAGTCACACGTTTAGAAAACACACTATGGCTGCTTAACGGGAAAGGTGAGGTGGGGTGATGCATAAAACAAGGGTTTCAAATTAGCTCAGATACCGTTCCAGAAACCCAATATGTAACAGACAAGACCTACTCCTTGCTCAGTGAACTGGACTCAACACCCCCTATTCACCGCCCAAGAATATACCTGACTAGTAAGACTCTTAAAACCTATGTATTGATATCTCTCTGTAAGTGAGTCAAGTGGGTGTAAAGCGGCATAAACACAGCAGTGAAAAGCAGCTAAACCCCATTATAAAAATCAATTACTTTTCAAAACCCGTGAAACAAAGACAGTGAAAGAGAGAGAAATTCTTACAAACTTCGTTCAGGGGCTGTGATGCCACCTGGATTGACCATATCTAGACCCACAGCTGATTGAGACATAAGGGTGGACACTCTTGGGGCTGAGAGGTTTGGTGAGGTTGGGTGAGCAAACGCAGACCCTTTAAAGTAATACGGCGTGGTACCCATCCCATGGGTCCCAAATCTCCAGGTTCAAGGGCATCGTCCTACATTGAAAACATGCATGAGAAACCCCGAAGATGGTACACCGTGTGATCGGGAAAGGTTTCTAAAACGCAGCTCATTTCTCATCTCCTTGTGCTCCGCTTCGCCATTCCAGCCGCTTTACTAGCAATCTCCCTCCTTGGAGAATCAGCACCTTTAACCTCCTGTTCCGTACAGGTTGCAATTTGTCCTGAGGATGAACGGGAAGAGGGGGAACCAATGAGAGACTAGCTCTAGGTGTTGGGACAGGCACAAGTCACTCTATTTTCCCATCAGGAAGAAGAATTAACCACAGGCTCAGCCTGCCGCCAGGAACCAGAATACGGGCCTGAAGCAATCCTGCGCTTTTGCGGCCAGCTCCCAAGAAAGCGAGTTGAAGAATGGAGCTCAGGGGCACTGCAATTCACAAACCTGCAGACTTAGAAATGATAACTCTCGTCCACAAATATATTGAGGGAAGGCAACGAAGAGGATTTGAAAGCAAGGCAGAATTGCAGGAAACAGATTTCAGGAGGTAGATTCGAATCGCCTTCAAAGCACAGGAAAAGCGGCAAAACCTCGACGATGATGCCCTTGGCCAAAAAGGGCGTATGCGTTTTTTCCTGAATATATTCAGGAAAAAACGCATACGCCCTTTTTGGCCAACCAAGCAACCTGGAAAGGCGAATCAGCGCTACAAAGAAGTCTCGCTTCCCATCGGTCAAAAGGGCCATGCTGAATAAAGTGTCAAAACCAGAAATGCAGGACAGGCCATGGAGAAATGGGAGCCTTGCTACGCTGATGGGCGGGATGTAAATTGCCAACAGCCAATCTGGAGAAGTGTACGGTGTGTCCTGAAACATCTAAAAAACTCAGCTTAGAGAGCATAGGGCACTTCCACTCATGGGCGTATAAATTGGGAAAACTAAAAATCAGCAAGACACAGGCACCCCAAAGTTTTGGGCTACTCTGTTGACAAGAACCTCCACTTCGTTACACCTTAAATATCCCAAGAAAGAGAAGAATGGATAAAGAAGTTGCGGTCCTTATGTACAATGGAATATCACTCAGCCATGAAATCAATGTCATAAGGCTAGTAGCGGCATGATGAGTGGATTTAGGTATGACGATTCTAAGTGAAATAAGTCACACAGAAAAAGACACTTATCAAAAGATATCACTTATAGAGGGAATGTAAAAACCGCTACCCTTGAACTGAATTACAAAACAGAACAGAGTCACACGTTTAGAAAACACACTATGGCTGCTTAACGGGAAAGGTGAGGTGGGGTGATGCATAAAACAAGGGTTTCAAATTAGCTCAGATACCGTTCCAGAAACCCAATATGTAATAGACAAGACCTACTCCTTGCTCAGTGAACTGGACTCAACACCCCCTATTCACCGCCCAAGAATATATCTGACTAGTAAGACTCTTAAAACCTATGTATTGATATCTCTCTGTAAGTGAGTCAAGTGGGTATAAAGCGGCATAAACACAGCAGTGAAAAGCAGCCAAACCCCATTATAAAAATCAATTACTTTTCAAAACCCGTGAAACAAAGACAGTGAAAGAGAGAGAAATTCTTACAAACTTCGTTCAGGGGCTGTGATGCCACCTGGATTGACCATATCTAGACCCACAGCTGATTGAGACATAAGGGTGGACACTCTTGGGGCTGAGAGGTTTCGTGAGGTTGGGTGAGCAAACGCAGACCCTTTAAAGTAATACGGCGTGGTACCCATCCCATGGGTCCCAAATCTCCAGCTTCAAGGGCATCGTCCTACGTTGAAAACATGCATGAGAAACCCCGAAGATGGTACACCGTGTGATCGGGAAAGGTTTCTAAAACGCACCTCATTTCTCATCTCCTTGTGCTCCGCTTCGCCATTCCAGCCGCTTTACTAGCAATCTCCCTCCTTGGAGAATCAGCACCTTTAACCTCCTGTTCCGTACAGGTTGCAATTGGTCCTGAGGATGAACGGGAAGAGGGGGAACCAATGAGAGACTAGCTCTAGGTGTTGGGACAGGCACAGGTCACTCTATTTTCCCATCAGGAAGAAGAATTAACCACAGGCTCAGGCTGCCGCCAGGAACCAGAATACGGCCTGAAGCAATCCTGCGCTTTTGCGGGCAACTCCCAAGAAAGCGAGTTGAAGAATGGAGCTCATGGGAATTGCAATTCACAAACCTGCAGACTTAGAAATGATAACTCTCGTCCACAAATATATTGAGGGAAGGCAACGAAGAGGATTTGAAAGCAAGGCAGAATTGCAGGAAACAGATTTCAGGAGGTAGATTCGCATCGCCTTTAAAGCAGAGGAAAAGCGGCAAAACCTCGACGATGATGCCCTTGGCCAAAAAGGGCGTATGCGTTTTTTCCTGAATATATTCAGGAAAAAACGCATACGCCCTTTTTGGCCAACCAAGCAACCTGGAAAGGCAAATCAGCGCTACAAAGAAATCTCGCTTCCCATCGGTCAAAAGGGCCATGCTGAATAAAGTGTCAAAACTAGAAATGCAGGAGAGGCCATGGAGAAATGGGAGCCTTGCTACGCTGATGGGCGGGATGTACATTGCCAACAGCCACTCTGGAGAAGTGTACGGTGTGTCCTGAAACATCTAAAAAACTCAGCTTAGAGACCATAGGGCCCTTCCACTCATGGGCGTATAAATTGGGAAAACTAAAAATCAGCAAAACACAGGCACCCCAAAGTTTTGGGCTACTCTGTTGACAAGAACCTCCACTTCGTTACACCTTAAATATCCCAGGAAAGAGAAGAATGGATAAAGAAGATGTGGTCCTTATATACAATGGAATATCACTCAGCCATGAAATCAATGTCATAAGGATAGTAGCAGCATGATGATTGGATTTAGGTATGACGATTCTAAGTGAAATAAGTCACACAGAAAAAGACACTTATCATGAGATATCACTTATAGAGGGAATGTAAAAACCGCTACCCTTGAACTGAATTACAAAACAGAACAGAGTCACACGTTTAGAAAACACACTATGGCTGCTTAACGGGAAAGGTGAGGTGGGGTGATGCATAAAACAAGGGTTTCAAATTAGCTCAGATACCGTTCCATGAACCCAATATGTAATAGACAAGACCTACTCCTTGCTCAGTGAACTGGACTCAACACCCCCTATTCACCACCCAAGAATATATCTGACTAGTAAGACTCTTCAAACCTATGTATTGATATCTCTCTGTAAGTGAGTCAAGTGGGTGTAAAGCGGCATAAACACAGCAGTGAAAAGCAGCTAAACCCCATTATAAAAATCAATTACTTTTCAAAACCCGTGAAACAAAGACAGTGAAAGAGAGAGAAATTCTTACAAAATTCGTTCAGGGGCTGTGATGCCACCTGGATTGACCATATCTAGACCCACAGCTGATTGAGACATAAGGGTGGACACTCTTGGGGCTGAGAGGTTTGGTGAGGTTGGGTGAGCAAACGCAGACCCTTTAAAGTAATACGGCGTGGTACCCATCCCATGGGTCCCAAATCTCCAGGTTCAAGGGCATCGTCCTACCTTGAAAACATGCATGAGAAACCCCGAAGATGGTACACCGTGTGATCGGGAAAGGTTTCTAAAACGCACCTCATTTCTCATCTCCTTGTGCTCCGGTTCGCCATTCCAGCCGCTTTACTAGCAATCTCCCTCCTTGGAGAATCAGCACCTTTAACCTCCTGTTCCGTACAGGTTGCATTTGGTCCTGAGGATGAATGGGAAGAGGGGGAACCAATGAGAGACTAGCTCTAGGTGTTGGGACAGGCACAGGTCACTCTATTTTCCCATCAGGAAGAAGAATTAACCACAGGCTCAGCCTGCCGCCAGGAAGCAGAATACGGCCTGAAGCAATCCTGCGCTTTTGCGGCCAGCTCCCAAGAAAGCGAGTTGAAGAATGGAGCTCAGGGGCACTGCAATTCACAAACCTGCAGACTTAGAAATGATAACTCTCGTCCACAAATATATTGAGGGAAGGCAACGAAGAGGATTTGAAAGCAAGGCAGAATTGCAGGAAACAGATTTCAGGAGGTAGATTCGAATCGCCTTTAAAGCACAGGAAAAGCGGCAAAACCTCGACGATGATGCCCTTGGCCAAAAAGGGCGTATGCGTTTATTCCTGAATATATTCAGGAAAAAACGCATACGCCCTTTTTGGCCAACCAAGCAACCTGGAAAGGCAAATCAGCGCTACAAAGAAGTCTCGCTTCCCATCGGTCAAAAGGGCCATGCTGAATAAAGTGTCAAAACCAGAAATGCAGGACAGGCCATGGAGAAATGGGAGCCTTGCTACGCTGATGGGCGGGATGTACATTGCCAACAGCCACTCTGGAGAAGTGTACGGTGTGTCCTGAAACATCTAAAAAACTCAGCTTAGAGAGCATAGGGCACTTCCACTCATAGGCGTATAAATTGGGAAAACTAAAAATCAGCAAGACACAGGCACCCCAAAGTTTTGGGCTACTCTGTTGACAAGAACCTCCACTTCGTTACACCTTAAATATCCCAGGAAAGAGAAGAATGGATAAAGAAGATGTGGTCCTTATATACAATGAAATATCACTCAGCCATGAAATCAATGTCATAAGGCTAGTAGCAGCATGATGAGTGGATTTAGGTATGAAGATTCTAAGTGAAATAAGTCACACAGAAAAAGACACTTATCATGAGATATCACTTATAGAGGGAATGTAAAATCTGCCACCCTTGAACTGAATTACAAAACAGAACAGAATCACATGTTTAGAAAACAGACTATGGCTGCTTAACGGGAAAGGTGAGGTGGGGTGATGCATAAAACAAGGGTTTCAAATTAGCTCAGATACTGTTCCATGAACCCAATATGTAAAAGACAAGACCTACTCCTTGCTCAGTGAACTGGACTCAACACCCCCTATTCACCGCCCCAGAATATATCTGACTAGTAAGACTCTTAAAACCTATGTATTGATATCTCTCTGTAAGTGAGTCAAGTGGGTATAAAGCGGCATAAACACAGCAGTGAAAAGCAGCTAAACCCCATTATAAAAATCAATTACTTTTCAAAACCCGTGAAACAAAGACAGTGAAAGAGAGAGAAATTCTTACAAAATTCGTTCAGGGGCTGTGATGCCACCTGGATTGACCATATCTAGACCCACAGCTGATTGAGACATAAGGGTGGACACTCTTGGGGCTGAGAGGTTTCGTGAGGTTGGGTGAGCAAACGCAGACCCTTTAAATTAATACGGCGTGGTACCCATCCCATGGGTCCCAAATCTCCAGGTTCAAGGGCATCGTCCTACCTTGAAAACATGCATGAGAAACCCCGAAGATGGTACACCGTGTGATCGGGAAAGGTTTCTAAAACGCACCTCATTTCTCATCTCCTTGTGCTCCGCTTCGCCATTCCAGCCGCTTTACTAGCAATCTCCCTCCTTGGAGAATCAGCACCTTTAACCTCCTGTTCCGTACAGGTTGCAATTGGTCCTGAGGATGAACGGGAAGAGGGGGAACCAATGAGAGACTAGCTCTAGGTGTTGGGACAGGCACAGGTCACTCTATTTTCCCATCAGGAAGAAGAATTAACCACAGGCTCAGCCTGCCGCCAGGAAGCAGAATACGGCCTGAAGCAATCCTGCGCTTTTGCGGCCAGCTCCCAAGAAAGCGAGTTGAAGAATGGAGCTCAGGGGCACTGCAATTCACAAACCTGCAGACTTAGAAATGATAACTCTCGTCCACAAATATATTGAGGGAAGGCAACGAAGAGGATTTGAAAGCAAGGCAGAATTGCAGGAAACAGATTTCAGGAGGTAGATTCGAATCGCCTTTAAAGCACAGGAAAAGCGGCAAAACCTCGACGATGATGCCCTTGGCCAAAAAGGGCGTATGCGTTTTTTCCTGAATATATTCAGGAAAAAACGCATACGCCCTTTTTGGCCAACCAAGCAACCTGGAAAGGCAAATCAGCGCTACAAAGAAGTCTCGCTTCCCATCGGTCAAAAGGGCCATGCTGAATAAAGTGTCAAAACCAGAAATGCAGGACAGGCCATGGAGAAATGGGAGCCTTGCTACGCTGATGGGCGGGATGTAAATTGCCAACAGCCACTCTGGAGAAGTGTACGGTGTGTCCTGAAACATCTAAAAAACTCAGCTTAGAGAGCATAGGGCACTTCCACTCATAGGCGTATAAATTGGGAAAACTAAAAATCAGCAAGACACAGGCACCCCAAAGTTTTGGGCTACTCTGTTGACAAGAACCTCCACTTCGTTACACCTTAAATATCCCAGGAAAGAGAAGAATGGATAAAGAAGATGTGGTCCTTATATACAATGAAATATCACTCAGCCATGAAATCAATGTCATAAGGCTAGTAGCAGCATGATGAGTGGATTTAGGTATGAAGATTCTAAGTGAAATAAGTCACACAGAAAAAGACACTTATCATGAGATATCACTTATAGAGGGAATGTAAAATCTGCCACCCTTGAACTGAATTACAAAACAGAACAGAATCACATGTTTAGAAAACAGACTATGGCTGCTTAACGGGAAAGGTGAGGTGGGGTGATGCATAAAACAAGGGTTTCAAATTAGCTCAGATACCGTTCCATGAACCCAATATGTAAAAGACAAGACCTACTCCTTGCTCAGTGAACTGGACTCAACACCCCCTATTCACCGCCCAAGAATATATCTGACTAGTAAGACTCTTAAAACCTATGTATTGATATCTCTCTGTAAGTGAGTCAAGTGGGTATAAAGCGGCATAAACACAGCAGTGAAAAGCAGCTCAACCCCATTATAAAAATCAATTACTTTTCAAAACCCGTGAAACAAAGACAGTGAAAGAGAGAGAAATTCTTACAAAATTCGTTCAGGGGCTGTGATGCCACCTGGATTGACCATATCTAGACCCACAGCTGATTGAGACATAAGGGTGGACACTCTTGGGGCTGAGAGGTTTGGTGAGGTTGGGTGAGCAAACGCAGACCCTTTAAAGTAATACGGCGTGGTACCCATCCCATGGGTCCCAAATCTCCAGGTTCAAGGGCATCGTCCTACACTGAAAACATGCATGAGAAACCCCGAAGATGGTACACCGTGTGATCGGGAAAGGTTTCTAAAACGCACCTCATTTCTCATCTCCTTGTGCTCCGCTTCGCCATTCCAGCCGCTTTACTAGCAATCTCCCTCCTTGGAGAATCACCACCTTTAACCTCCTGTTCCGTACAGGTTGCAATTGGTCATGAGGATGAACGGGAAGAGGGGGAACCAATGAGAGACTAGCTCTAGGTGTTGGGACAGGCACAGGTCACTCTATTTTCCCATCAGGAAGAAGAATTAACCACAGGCTCAGCCTGCCGCCAGGAACCAGAATACGGCCTGAAGCAATCCTGCGCTTTTGCGGCCAGCTCCCAAGAAAGCGAGTTGAAGAATGGAGCTCAGGGGCACTGCAATTCACAAACCTGCAGACTTAGAAATGATAACTCTCGTCCACAAATATATTGAGGGAAGGCAACGAAGAGGATTTGAAAGCAAGGCAGAATTGCAGGAAACAGATTTCAGGAGGTAGATTCGAATCGCCTTTAAAGCACAGGAAAAGCGGCAAAACCTCGACGATGATGCCCTTGGCCAAAAAGGGCGTATGCGTTTTTTCCTGAATATATGCAGGAAAAAACGCATACGCCCTTTTTGGCCAACCAAGCAACCTGGAAAGGCAAATCAGCGCTACAAAGAAGTCTCGCTTCCCATCGGTCAAAAGGGCCATGCTGAATAAAGTGTCAAAACCAGAAATGCAGGACAGGCCATGGAGAAATGGGAGCCTTGCTACGCTGATGGGCGGGATGTAAATTGCCAACAGCCACTCTGGAGAAGTGTACGGTGTGTCCTGAAACATCTAAAAAACTCAGCTTAGAGAGCATAGGGCACTTCCACTCATAGGCGTATAAATTGGGAAAACTAAAAATCAGCAAGACACAGGCACCCCAAAGTTTTGGGCTACTCTGTTGACAAGAACCTCCACTTCGTTACACCTTAAATATCCCAGGAAAGAGAAGAATGGATAAAGAAGATGTGGTCCTTATATACAATGAAATATCACTCAGCCATGAAATCAATGTCATAAGGCTAGTAGCAGCATGATGAGTGGATTTAGGTATGAAGATCCTAAGTGAAATAAGTCACACAGAAAAAGACACTTATCATGAGATATCACTTATAGAGGGAATGTAAAATCTGCCACCCTTGAACTGAATTACAAAACAGAACAGAATCACATGTTTAGAAAACAGACTATGGCTGCTTAACGGGAAAGGTGAGGTGGGGTGATGCATAAAACAAGGGTTTCAAATTAGCTCAGATACCGTTCCATGAACCCAATATGTAAAAGACAAGACCTACTCCTTGCTCAGTGAACTGGACTCAACACCCCCTATTCACCGCCCCAGAATATATCTGACTAGTAAGACTCTTAAAACCTATGTATTGATATCTCTCTGTAAGTGAGTCAAGTGGGTATAAAGCGGCATAAACACAGCAGTGAAAAGCAGCTAAACCCCATTATAAAAATCAATTACTTTTCAAAACCCGTGAAACAAAGACAGTGAAAGAGAGAGAAATTCTTACAAAATTCGTTCAGGGGCTGTGATGCCACCTGGATTGACCATATCTAGACCCACAGCTGATTGAGACATAAGGGTGGACACTCTTGGGGCTGAGAGGTTTCGTGAGGTTGGGTGAGCAAACGCAGACCCTTTAAATTAATACGGCGTGGTACCCATCCCATGGGTCCCAAATCTCCAGGTTCAAGGGCATCGTCCTACGTTGAAAACATGCATGAGAAACCCCGAAGATGGTACACCGTGTGATGGGGAAAGGTTTCTAAAACGCACCTCATTTCTCATTTCCTTGTGCTCCGCTTCGCCATTCCAGCCGCTTTACTAGCAATCTCCCTCCTTGGAGAATCAGCACCTTTAACCTCCTGTTCCGTACAGGTTGCAATTTGTCCTGAGGATGAACGGGAAGAGGGGGAACCAATGAGAGACTAGCTCTAGGTGTTGGGACAGGCACAGGTCACTCTATTTTCCCATCAGGAAGAAGAATTAACCACAGGCTCAGCCTGCCGCCAGGAAGCAGAATACGGCCTGAAGCAATCCTGCGCTTTTGCGGCCAGCTCCCAAGAAAGCGAGTTGAAGAATGGAGCTCAGGGGCACTGCAATTCACAAACCTGCAGACTTAGAAATGATAACTCTCGTCCACAAATATATTGAGGGAAGGCAACGAAGAGGATTTGAAAGCAAGGCAGAATTGCAGGAAACAGATTTCAGGAGGTAGATTCGAATCGCCTTTAAAGCACAGGAAAAGCGGCAAAACCTCGACGATGATGCCCTTGGCCAAAAAGGGCGTATGCGTTTTTTCCTGAATATATGCAGGAAAAAACGCATACGCCCTTTTTGGCCAACCAAGCAACCTGGAAAGGCAAATCAGCGCTACAAAGAAGTCTCGCTTCCCATCGGTCAAAAGGGCCATGCTGAATAAAGTGTCAAAACCAGAAATGCAGGACAGGCCATGGAGAAATGGGAGCCTTGCTACGCTGATGGGCGGGATGTAAATTGCCAACAGCCACTCTGGAGAAGTGTACGGTGTGTCCTGAAACATCTAAAAAACTCAGCTTAGAGAGCATAGGGCACTTCCACTCATAGGCGTATAAATTGGGAAAACTAAAAATCAGCAAGACACAGGCACCCCAAAGTTTTGGGCTACTCTGTTGACAAGAACCTCCACTTCGTTACACCTTAAATATCCCAGGAAAGAGAAGAATGGATAAAGAAGATGTGGTCCTTATATACAATGAAATATCACTCAGCCATGAAATCAATGTCATAAGGCTAGTAGCAGCATGATGAGTGGATTTAGGTATGAAGATTCTAAGTGAAATAAGTCACACAGAAAAAGACACTTATCATGAGATATCACTTATAGAGGGAATGTAAAATCTGCCACCCTTGAACTGAATTACAAAACAGAACAGAATCACATGTTTAGAAAACAGACTATGGCTGCTTAACGGGAAAGGTGAGGTGGGGTGATGCATAAAACAAGGGTTTCAAAATAGCTCAGATACCGTTCCATGAACCCAATATGTAAAAGACAAGACCTACTCCTTGCTCAGTGAACTGGACTCAACACCCCCTATTCACCGCCCAAGAATATATCTGACTAGTAAGACTCTTAAAACCTATGTATTGATATCTCTCTGTAAGTGAGTCAAGTGGGTATAAAGCGGCATAAACACAGCAGTGAAAAGCAGCTAAACCCCATTATAAAAATCAATTACTTTTCAAAACCCGTGAAACAAAGACAGTGAAAGAGAGAGAAATTCTTACAAAATTCGTTCAGGGGCTGTGATGCCACCTGGATTGACCATATCTAGACCCACAGCTGATTGAGACATAAGGGTGGACACTCTTGGGGCTGAGAGGTTTGGTGAGGTTGGGTGAGCAAACGCAGACCCTTTAAAGTAATACGGCGTGGTACCCATCCCATGGGTCCCAAATCTCCAGGTTCAAGGGCATCGTCCTACCTTGAAAACATGCATGAGAAACCCCGAAGATGGTACACCGTGTGATCGGGAAAGGTTTCTAAAACGCACCTCATTTCTCATCTCCTTGTGCTCCGCTTCGCCATTCCAGCCGCTTTACTAGCAATCTCCCTCCTTGGAGAATCAGCACCTTTAACCTCCTGTTCCGTACAGGTTGCAATTGGTCCTGAGGATGAACGGGAAGAGGGGGAACCAATGAGAGACTAGCTCTAGGTGTTGGGACAGGCACAGGTCACTCTATTTTCCCATCAGGAAGAAGAATTAACCACAGGCTCAGCCTGCCGCCAGGAACCAGAATACGGCCTGAAGCAATCCTGCGCTTTTGCGGCCAGCTCCCAAGAAAGCGAGTTGAAGAATGGAGCTCAGGGGCACTGCAATTCACAAACCTGCAGACTTAGAAATGATAACTCTCGTCCACAAATATATTGAGGGAAGGCAACGAAGAGGATTTGAAAGCAAGGCAGAATTGCAGGAAACAGATTTCAGGAGGTAGATTCGAATCGCCTTTAAAGCACAGGAAAAGCGGCAAAACCTCGACGATGATGCCCTTGGCCAAAAAGGGCGTATGCGTTTTTTCCTGAATATATTCAGGAAAAAACGCATACGCCCTTTTTGGCCAACCAAGCAACCTGGAAAGGCAAATCAGCGCTACAAAGAAGTCTCGCTTCCCATCGGTCAAAAGGGCCATGCTGAATAAAGTGTCAAAACTAGAAATGCAGGAGAGGCCATGGAGAAATGGGAGCCTTGCTACGCTGATGGGCGGGATGTACATTGCCAACAGCCACTCTGGAGAAGTGTACGGTGTGTCCTGAAACATCTAAAAAACTCAGCTTAGAGACCATAGGGCCCTTCCACTCATGGGCGTATAAATTGGGAAAACTAAAAATCAGCAAGACACAGGCACCCCAAAGTTTTGGGCTACTCTGTTGACAAGAACCTCCACTTCGTTACACCTTAAATATCCCAGGAAAGAGAAGAATGGATAAAGAAGATGTGGTCCTTATATACAATGGAATATCACTCAGCCATGAAATCAATGTCATAAGGATAGTAGCAGCATGATGAGTGGATTTAGGTATGACGATTCTAAGTGAAATAAGTCACACAGAAAAAGACACTTATCATGAGATATCACTTATAGAGGGAATGTAAAAACCGCTACCCTTGAACTGAATTACAAAACAGAACAGAGTCACACGTTTAGAAAACAGACTATGGCTGCTTAACGGGAAAGGTGAGGTGGGGTGATGCATAAAACAAGGGTTTCAAATTAGCTCAGATACCGTTCCATGAACCCAATATGTAATAGACAAGACCTACTCCTTGCTCAGTGAACTGGACTCAACACCCCCTATTCACCACCCAAGAATATATCTCACTAGTAAGACTCTTCAAACCTATGTATTGATATCTCTCTGTAAGTGAGTCAAGTGGGTGTAAAGCGGCATAAACACAGCAGTGAAAAGCAGCTAAACCCCATTATAAAAATCAATTACTTTTCAAAACCCGTGAAACAAAGACAGTTGAAGAGAGAGAAATTCTTACAAAATTCGTTCAGGGGCTGTGATGCCACCTGGATTGACCATATCTAGACCCACAGCTGATTGAGACATAAGGGTGGACACTCTTGGGGCTGAGAGGTTTGGTGAGGTTGGGTGAGCAAACGCAGACCCTTTAAAGTAATACGGCGTGGTACCCATCCCATGGGTCCCAAATCTCCAGGTTCAAGGGCATCGTCCTACACTGAAAACATGCATGAGAAACCCCGAAGATGGTACACCGTGTGATCGGGAAAGGTTTCTAAAACGCACCTCATTTCTCATCTCCTTGTGCTTCGGTTCGCCTTTCCAGCCGCTTTACTAGCAATCTCCCTCCTTGGAGAATCAGCACCTTTATCCTCCTGTTCCGTACAGGTTGCAATTTGTCCTGAGGATGCACGGGAAGAGGGGGAACCAATGAGAGACTAGCTCTAGGTGTTGGGACAGGCACAGGTCACTCTATTTTCCCATCAGGAAGAAGAATTAACCACAGGCTCAGCCTGCCGCCAGGAACCAGAATACGGCCTGAAGCAATCCTGCGCTTTTGCGGCCAGCTCCCAAGAAAGCGAGTTGAAGAATGGAGCTCAGGGGCACTGCAATTCACAAACCTGCAGACTTAGAAATGATAACTCTCGTCCACAAATATATTGAGGGAAGGCAACGAAGAGGATTTGAAAGCAAGGCAGAATTGCAGGAAACAGATTTCAGGAGGTAGATTCGAATCGCCTTTAAAGCACAGGAAAAGCGGCAAAACCTCGACGATGATGCCCTTGGCCAAAAAGGGCGTATGCGTTTTTTCCTGAATATATTCAGGAAAAAACGCATACGCCCTTTTTGGCCAACCAAGCAACCTGGAAAGGCAAATCAGCGCTACAAAGAAGTCTCGCTTCCCATCGGTCAAAAGGGCCATGCTGAATAAAGTGTCAAAACTAGAAATGCAGGAGAGGCCATGGAGAAATGGGAGCCTTGCTACGCTGATGGGCGGGATGTACATTGCCAACAGCCACTCTGGAGAAGTGTACGGTGTGTCCTGAAACATCTAAAAAACTCAGCTTAGAGACCATAGGGCCCTTCCACTCATGGGCGTATAAATTGGGAAAACTAAAAATCAGCAAGACACAGGCACCCCAACGTTTTGGGCTACTCTGTTGACAAGAACCTCCACTTCGTTACACCTTAAATATCCCAGGAAAGAGAAGAATGGATAAAGAAGATGTGGTCCTTATATACAATGGAATATCACTCAGCCATGAAATCAATGTCATAAGGATAGTAGCAGCATGATGAGTGGATTTAGGTATGACGATTCTAAGTGAAATAAGTCACACAGAAAAAGACACTTATCATGAGATATCACTTATAGAGGGAATGTAAAAACCGCTACCCTTGAACTGAATTACAAAACAGAACAGAGTCACACGTTTAGAAAACACACTATGGCTGCTTAACGGGAAAGGTGAGGTGGGGTGATGCATAAAACAAGGGTTTCAAATTAGCTCAGATACCGTTCCATGAACCCAATATGTAATAGACAAGACCTACTCCTTGCTCAGTGAACTGGACTCAACACCCCCTATTCACCACCCAAGAATATATCTGACTAGTAAGACTCTTCAAACCTATGTATTGATATCTCTCTGTAAGTGAGTCAAGTGGGTGTAAAGCGGCATAAACACAGCAGTGAAAAGCAGCTAAACCCCATTATAAAAATCAATTACTTTTCAAAACCCGTGAAACAAAGACAGTGAAAGAGAGAGAAATTCTTACAAAATTCGTTCAGGGGCTGTGATGCCACCTGGATTGACCATATCTAGACCCACAGCTGATTGAGACATAAAGGTGGACACTCTTGGGGCTGAGAGGTTTGGTGAGGTTGGGTGAGCAAACGCAGACCCTTTAAAGTAATACGGCGTGGTACCCATCCCATGGGTCCCAAATCTCCAGGTTCAAGGGCATCGTCCTACACTGAAAATATGCATGAGAAACCCCGAAGATGGTACACCGTGTGATCGGGAAAGGTTTCTAAAACGCACCTCATTTCTCATCTCCTTGTGCTCCGCTTCGCCATTCCAGCCGCTTTACTAGCAATCTCCCTCCTTGGAGAATCAGCACCTTTAACCTCCTGTTCCGTACAGGTTGCAATTGGTCCTGAGGATGAACGGGAAGAGGGGGAACCAATGAGAGACTAGCTCTAGGTGTTGGGACAGGCACAGGTCACTCTATTTTCCCATCAGGAAGAAGAATTAACCACAGGCTCAGCCTGCCGCCAGGAACCAGAATACGGCCTGAAGCAATCCTGCGCTTTTGCGGCCAGCTCCCAAGAAAGCGAGTTGAAGAATGGAGCTCAGGGGCACTGCAATTCACAAACCTGCAGACTTAGAAATGATAACTCTCGTCCACAAATATATTGAGGGAAGGCAACGAAGAGGATTTGAAAGCAAGGCAGAATTGCAGGAAACAGATTTCAGGAGGTAGATTCGAATCGCCTTTAAAGCACAGGAAAAGCGGCAAAACCTCGACGATGATGCCCTTGGCCAAAAAGGGCGTATGCGTTTTTTCCTGAATATATTCAGGAAAAAACGCATACGCCCTTTTTGGCCAACCAAGCAACCTGGAAAGGCAAATCAGCGCTACAAAGAAGTCTCGCTTCCCATCGGTCAAAAGGGCCATGCTGAATAAAGTGTCAAAACCAGAAATGCAGGACAGGCCATGGAGAAATAGGAGCCTTGCTACGCTGATGGGCGGGATGTACATTGCCAACAGCCACTCTGGAGAAGTGTACGGTGTGTCCTGAAACATCTAAAAAACTCAGCTTAGAGACCATAGGGCACTTCCACTCATGGGCGTATAAATTGGGAAAACTAAAAATCAGCAAGACACAGGCACCCCAAAGTTTTGGGCTACTCTGTTGACAAGAACCTCCACTTCGTTACACCTTAAATATCCCAGGAAAGAGAAGAATGGATAAAGAAGTTGCGGTCCTTATGTACAATGGAATATCACTCAGCCATGAAATCAATGTCATAAGGCTAGTAGCAGCATGATGAGTGGATTTAGGTATGACGATTCTAAGTGAAATAAGTCACACAGAAAAAGACACTTATCATGAGATATCACTTATAGAGGGAATGTAAAATCTGCCACCCTTGAACTGAATTACAAAACAGAACAGAATCACATGTTTAGAAAACAGACTATGGCTGCTTAACGGGAAAGGTGAGGTGGGGTGATGCATAAAACAAGGGTTTCAAATTAGCTCAGATACCGTTCCATGAACCCAATATGTAAAAGACAAGACCTACTCCTTGCTCAGTGAACTGGACTCAACACCCCCTATTCACCGCCCCAGAATATATCTGACTAGTAAGACTCTTAAAACCTATGTATTGATATCTCTCTGTAAGTGAGTCAAGTGGGTATAAAGCGGCATAAACACAGCAGTGAAAAGCAGCTAAACCCCATTATAAAAATCAATTACTTTTCAAAACCCGTGAAACAAAGACAGTGAAAGAGAGAGAAATTCTTACAAAATTCGTTCAGGGGCTGTGATGCCACCTGGATTGACCATATCTAGACCCACAGCTGATTGAGACATAAGGGTGGACACTCTTGGGGCTGAGAGGTTTGGTGAGGTTGGGTGAGCAAACGCAGACCCTTTAAATTAATACGGCGTGGTACCCATCCCATGGGTCCCAAATCTCCAGGTTCAAGGGCATCGTCCTACCTTGAAAACATGCATGAGAAACCCCGAAGATGGTACACCGTGTGATCGGGAAAGGTTTCTAAAACGCACCTCATTTCTCATCTCCTTGTGCTCCGCTTCGCCATTCCAGCCGCTTTACTAGCAATCTCCCTCCTTGGAGAATCAGCACCTTTAACCTCCTGTTCCGTACAGGTTGCAATTGGTCCTGAGGATGAACGGGAAGAGGGGGAACCAATGAGAGACTAGCTCTAGGTGTTGGGACAGGCACAGGTCACTCTATTTTCCCATCAGGAAGAAGAATTAACCACAGGCTCAGCCTGCCGCCAGGAAGCAGAATACGGCCTGAAGCAATCCTGCGCTTTTGCGGCCAGCTCCCAAGAAAGCGAGTTGAAGAATGGAGCTCAGGGGCACTGCAATTCACAAACCTGCAGACTTAGAAATGATAACTCTCGTCCACAAATATATTGAGGGAAGGCAACGAAGAGGATTTGAAAGCAAGGCAGAATTGCAGGAAACAGATTTCAGGAGGTAGATTCGAATCGCCTTTAAAGCACAGGAAAAGCGGCAAAACCTCGACGATGATGCCCTTGGCCAAAAAGGGCGTATGCGTTTATTCCTGAATATATTCAGGAAAAAACGCATACGCCCTTTTTGGCCAACCAAGCAACCTGGAAAGGCAAATCAGCGCTACAAAGAAGTCTCGCTTCCCATCGGTCAAAAGGGCCATGCTGAATAAAGTGTCAAAACCAGAAATGCAGGACAGGCCATGGAGAAATGGGAGCCTTGCTACGCTGATGGGCGGGATGTAAATTGCCAACAGCCACTCTGGAGAAGTGTACGGTGTGTCCTGAAACATCTAAAAAACTCAGCTTAGAGAGCATAGGGCACTTCCACTCATAGGCGTATAAATTGGGAAAACTAAAAATCAGCAAGACACAAGCACCCCAAAGTTTTGGGCTACTCTGTTGACAAGAACCTCCACTTCGTTACACCTTAAATATCCCAGGAAAGAGAAGAATGGATAAAGAAGATGTGGTCCTTATATACAATGAAATATCACTCAGCCATGAAATCAATGTCATAAGGCTAGTAGCAGCATGATGAGTGGATTTAGGTATGAAGATTCTAAGTGAAATAAGTCACACAGAAAAAGACACTTATCATGAGATATCACTTATAGAGGGAATGTAAAATCTGCCACCCTTGAACTGAATTACAAAACAGAACAGAATCACATGTTTAGAAAACAGACTATGGCTGCTTAACGGGAAAGGTGAGGTGGGGTGATGCATAAAACAAGGGTTTCAAATTAGCTCAGATACCGTTCCATGAACCCAATATGTAAAAGACAAGACCTACTCCTTGCTCAGTGAACTGGACTCAACACCCCCTATTCACCGCCCAAGAATATATCTGACTAGTAAGACTCTTAAAACCTATGTATTGATATCTCTCTGTAAGTGAGTCAAGTGGGTATAAAGCGGCATAAACACAGCAGTGAAAAGCAGCTAAACCCCATTATAAAAATCAATTACTTTTCAAAACCCGTGAAACAAAGACAGTGAAAGAGAGAGAAATTCTTACAAAATTCGTTCAGGGGCTGTGATGCCACCTGGATTGACCATATCTAGACCCACAGCTGATTGAGACATAAGGGTGGACACTCTTGGGGCTGAGAGGTTTGGTGAGGTTGGGTGAGCAAACGCAGACCCTTTAAAGTAATACGGCGTGGTACCCATCCCATGGGTCCCAAATCTCCAGGTTCAAGGGCATCGTCCTACACTGAAAACATGCATGAGAAACCCCGAAGATGGTACACCGTGTGATCGGGAAAGGTTTCTAAAACGCACCTCATTTCTCATCTCCTTGTGCTCCGCTTCGCCATTCCAGCCGCTTTACTAGCAATCTCCCTCCTTGGAGAATCAGCACCTTTAACCTCCTGTTCCGTACAGGTTGCAATTGGTCCTGAGGATGAACGGGAAGAGGGGGAACCAATGAGAGACTAGCTCTAGGTGTTGGGACAGGCACAGGTCACTCTATTTTCCCATCAGGAAGAAGAATTAACCACAGGCTCAGCCTGCCGCCAGGAACCAGAATACGGCCTGAAGCAATCCTGCGCTTTTGCGGCCAGCTCCCAAGAAAGCGAGTTGAAGAATGGAGCTCAGGGGCACTGCAATTCACAAACCTGCAGACTTAGAAATGATAACTCTCGTCCACAAATATATTGAGGGAAGGCAACGAAGAGGATTTGAAAGCAAGGCAGAATTGCAGGAAACAGATTTCAGGAGGTAGATTCGAATCGCCTTTAAAGCACAGGAAAAGCGGCAAAACCTCGACGATGATGCCCTTGGCCAAAAAGGGCGTATGCGTTTTTTCCTGAATATATTCAGGAAAAAACGCATACGCCCTTTTTGGCCAACCAAGCAACCTGGAAAGGCAAATCAGCGCTACAAAGAAGTCTCGCTTCCCATAGGTCAAAAGGGCCATGCTGAATAAAGTGTCAAAACTAGAAATGCAGGAGAGGCCATGGAGAAATGGGAGCCTTGCTACGCTGATGGGCGGGATGTACATTGCCAACAGCCACTCTGGAGAAGTGTACGGTGTGTCCTGAAACATCTAAAAAACTCAGCTTAGAGACCATAGGGCCCTTCCACTCATGGGCGTATAAATTGGGAAAACTAAAAATCAGCAAGACACAGGCACCCCAAAGTTTTGGGCTACTCTGTTGACAAGAACCTCCACTTCGTTACACCTTAAATATCCCAGGAAAGAGAAGAATGGATAAAGAAGATGTGGTCCTTATATACAATGGAATATCACTCAGCCATGAAATCAATGTCATAAGGATAGTAGCAGCATGATGAGTGGATTTAGGTATGACGATTCTAAGTGAAATAAGTCACACAGAAAAAGACACTTATCATGAGATATCACTTATAGAGGGAATGTAAAAACCGCTACCCTTGAACTGAATTACAAAACAGAACAGAGTCACACGTTTAGAAAACACACTATGGCTGCTTAACGGGAAAGGTGAGGTGGGGTGATGCATAAAACAAGGGTTTCAAATTAGCTCAGATACCGTTCCATGAACCCAATATGTAATAGACAAGACCTACTCCTTGCTCAGTGAACTGGACTCAACACCCCCTATTCACCACCCAAGAATATATCTGACTAGTAAGACTCTTCAAACCTATGTATTGATATCTCTCTGTAAGTGAGTCAAGTGGGTGTAAAGCGGCATAAACACAGCAGTGAAAAGCAGCTAAACCCCATTATAAAAATCAATTACTTTTCAAAACCCGTGAAACAAAGACAGTGAAAGAGAGAGAAATTCTTACAAAATTCGTTCAGGGGCTGTGATGCCACCTGGATTGACCATATCTAGACCCACAGCTGATTGAGACATAAGGGTGGACACTCTTGGGGCTGAGAGGTTTGGTGAGGTTGGGTGAGCAAACGCAGACCCTTTAAAGTAATACGGCGTGGTACCCATCCCATGGGTCCCAAATCTCCAGGTTCAAGGGCATCGTCCTACACTGAAAACATGCATGAGAAACCCCGAAGATGGTACACCGTGTGATCGGGAAAGGTTTCTAAAACGCACCTCATTTCTCATCTCCTTGTGCTTCGGTTCGCCTTTCCAGCCGCTTTACTAGCAATCTCCCTCCTTGGAGAATCAGCACCTTTATCCTCCTGTTCCGTACAGGTTGCAATTTGTCCTGAGGATGCACGGGAAGAGGGGGAACCAATGAGAGACTAGCTCTAGGTGTTGGGACAGGCACAGGTCACTCTATTTTCCCATCAGGAAGAAGAATTAACCACAGGCTCAGCCTGCCGCCAGGAACCAGAATACGGCCTGAAGCAATCCTGCGCTTTTGCGGCCAGCTCCCAAGAAAGCGAGTTGAAGAATGGAGCTCAGGGGCACTGCAATTCACAAACCTGCAGACTTAGAAATGATAACTCTCGTCCACAAATATATTGAGGGAAGGCAACGAAGAGGATTTGAAAGCAAGGCAGAATTGCAGGAAACAGATTTCAGGAGGTAGATTCGAATCGCCTTTAAAGCACAGGAAAAGCGGCAAAACCTCGACGATGATGCCCTTGGCCAAAAAGGGCGTATGCGTTTTTTCCTGAATATATTCAGGAAAAAACGCATACGCCCTTTTTGGCCAACCAAGCAACCTGGAAAGGCAAATCAGCGCTACAAAGAAGTCTCGCTTCCCATCGGTCAAAAGGGCCATGCTGAATAAAGTGTCAAAACTAGAAATGCAGGAGAGGCCATGGAGAAATGGGAGCCTTGCTACGCTGATGGGCGGGATGTACATTGCCAACAGCCACTCTGGAGAAGTGTACGGTGTGTCCTGAAACATCTAAAAAACTCAGCTTAGAGACCATAGGGCCCTTCCACTCATGGGCGTATAAATTGGGAAAACTAAAAATCAGCAAGACACAGGCACCCCAAAGTTTTGGGCTACTCTGTTGACAAGAACCTCCACTTCGTTACACCTTAAATATCCCAGGAAAGAGAAGAATGGATAAAGAAGATGTGGTCCTTATATACAATGGAATATCACTCAGCCATGAAATCAATGTCATAAGGATAGTAGCAGCATGATGAGTGGATTTAGGTATGACGATTCTAAGTGAAATAAGTCACACAGAAAAAGACACTTATCATGAGATATCACTTATAGAGGGAATGTAAAAACCGCTACCCTTGAACTGAATTACAAAACAGAACAGAGTCACACGTTTAGAAAACACACTATGGCTGCTTAACGGGAAAGGTGAGGTGGGGTGATGCATAAAACAAGGGTTTCAAATTAGCTCAGATACCGTTCCATGAACCCAATATGTAATAGACAAGACCTACTCCTTGCTCAGTGAACTGGACTCAACACCCCCTATTCACCACCCAAGAATATATCTGACTAGTAAGACTCTTCAAACCTATGTATTGATATCTCTCTGTAAGTGAGTCAAGTGGGTGTAAAGCGGCATAAACACAGCAGTGAAAAGCAGCTAAACCCCATTATAAAAATCAATTACTTTTCAAAACCCGTGAAACAAAGACAGTGAAAGAGAGAGAAATTCTTACAAAATTCGTTCAGGGGCTGTGATGCCACCTGGATTGACCATATCTAGACCCACAGCTGATTGAGACATAAGGGTGGACACTCTTGGGGCTGAGAGGTTTGGTGAGGTTGGGTGAGCAAACGCAGACCCTTTAAAGTAATACGGCGTGGTACCCATCCCATGGGTCCCAAATCTCCAGGTTCAAGGGCATCGTCCTACATTGAAAACATGCATGAGAAACCCCGAAGATGGTACACCGTGTGATCGGGAAAGGTTTCTAAAACGCACCTCATTTCTCATCTCCTTGTGCTTCGGTTCGCCTTTCCAGCCGCTTTACTAGCAATCTCCCTCCTTGGAGAATCAGCACCTTTATCCTCCTGTTCCGTACAGGTTGCAATTTGTCCTGAGGATGCACGGGAAGAGGGGGAACCAATGAGAGACTAGCTCTAGGTGTTGGGACAGGCACAGGTCACTCTATTTTCCCATCAGGAAGAAGAATTAACCACAGGCTCAGCCTGCCGCCAGGAACCAGAATACGGCCTGAAGCAATCCTGCGCTTTTGCGGCCAGCTCCCAAGAAAGCGAGTTGAAGAATGGAGCTCAGGGGCACTGCAATTCACAAACCTGCAGACTTAGAAATGATAACTCTCGTCCACAAATATATTGAGGGAAAGCAACGAAGAGGATTTGAAAGCAAGGCAGAATTGCAGGAAACAGATTTCAGGAGGTAAATTCGAATCGCCTTTAAAGCACAGGAAAAGCGGCAAAACCTCGACAATGATGCCCTTGGCCAAAAAGGGCGTATGCGTTTTTTCCTGAATATATTCAGGAAAAAACACATACGCCCTTTTTGGCCAACAAGCAACCTGGAAAGGCAAATCAGCGCTACAAAGAAGTCTCGCTTCCCATCGGTCAAAAGGGCCATGCTGAATAAAGTGTCAAAACCAGAAATGCAGGACAGGCCATGGAGAAATGGGAGCCTTGCTACGCTGATGGGCGGGATGTAAATTGCAAACAGCCACTCTGGAGAAGTGTACGGTGTGTCCTGAAACATCTAAAAAACTCAGCTTAGAGGGCATAGGGCACTTCCACTCATAGGCGTATAAATTGGGAAAACTAAAAATCAGCAAGACACAGGCACCCCAAAGTTTTGGGCTACTCTGTTGACAAGAACCTCCACTTCGTTACACCTTAAATATCCCAGGAAAGAGAAGAATGGATAAAGAAGATGTGGTCCTTATATACAATGAAATATCACTCAGCCATGAAATCAATGTCATAAGGCTAGTAGCAGCATGATGAGTGGATTTAGGTATGAAGATTCTAAGTGAAATAAGTCACACAGAAAAAGACACTTATCATGAGATATCACTTATAGAGGGAATGTAAAATCTGCCACCCTTGAACTGAATTACAAAACAGAACAGAATCACATGTTTAGAAAACAGACTATGGCTGCTTAACGGGAAAGGTGAGGTGGGGTGATGCATAAAACAAGGGTTTCAAATTAGCTCAGATACCGTTCCATGAACCCAATATGTAAAAGACAAGACCTACTCCTTGCTCAGTGAACTGGACTCAACACCCCCTATTCACCGCCCAAGAATATATCTGACTAGTAAGACTCTTAAAACCTATGTATTGATATCTCTCTGTAAGTGAGTCAAGTGGGTGTAAAGCGGCATAAACAGCAGTGAAAAGCAGCTAAACCCCATTATAAAAATCAATTACTTTTCAAAACCCGTGAAACAAAGACAGTGAAAGAGAGAGAAATTCTTACAAAATTCGTTCAGGGGCTGTGATGCCACCTGGATTGACCATATCTAGACCCACAGCTGATTGAGACATAAGGGTGGACACTCTTGGGGCTGAGAGGTTTGGTGAGGTTGGGTGAGCAAACGCAGACCCTTTAAAGTAATACGGCGTGGTACCCATCCCATGGGTCCCAAATCTCCAGGTTCAAGGGCATCGTCCTACACTGAAAACATGCATGAGAAACCCCGAAGATGGTACACCGTGTGATCGGGAAAGGTTTCTAAAACGCACCTCATTTCTCATCTCCTTGTGCTTCGGTTCGCCTTTCCAGCCGCTTTACTAGCAATCTCCCTCCTTGGAGAATCAGCACCTTTATCCTCCTGTTCCGTACAGGTTGCAATTTGTCCTGAGGATGAACGGGAAGAGGGGGAACCAATGAGAGACTAGCTCTAGGTGTTGGGACAGGCACAGGTCACTCTATTTTCCCATCAGGAAGAAGAATTAACCACAGGCTCAGCCTGCCGCCAGGAACCAGAATACGGCCTGAAGCAATCCTGCGCTTTTGCGGCCAGCTCCCAAGAAAGCGAGTTGAAGAATGGAGCTCAGGGGCACTGCAATTCACAAACCTGCAGACTTAGAAATGATAACTCTCGTCCACAAATATATTGAGGGAAGACAACGAAGAGGATTTGAAAGCAAGGCAGAATTGCAGGAAACAGATTTCAGGAGGTAGATTCGAATCGCCTTTAAAGCACAGGAAAAGCGGCAAAACCTCGACGATGATGCCCTTGGCCAAAAAGGGCGTATGCGTTTTTTCCTGAATATATTCAGGAAAAAACGCATACGCCCTTTTTGGCCAACCAAGCAACCTGGAAAGGCAAATCAGCGCTACAAAGAAGTCTCGCTTCCCATCGGTCAAAAGGGCCATGCTGAATAAAGTGTCAAAACTAGAAATGCAGGAGAGGCCATGGAGAAATGGGAGCCTTGCTACGCTGATGGGCGGGATGTACATTGCCAACAGCCACTCTGGAGAAGTGTACGGTGTGTCCTGAAACATCTAAAAAACTCAGCTTAGAGACCATAGGGCCCTTCCACTCATGGGCGTATAAATTGGGAAAACTAAAAATCAGCAAGACACAGGCACCCCAAAGTTTTGGGCTACTCTGTTGACAAGAACCTCCACTTCGTTACACCTTAAATATCCCAGGAAAGAGAAGAATGGATAAAGAAGATGTGGTCCTTATATACAATGGAATATCACTCAGCCATGAAATCAATGTCATAAGGATAGTAGCAGCATGATGAGTGGATTTAGGTATGACGATTCTAAGTGAAATAAGTCACACAGAAAAAGACACTTATCATGAGATATCACTTATAGAGGGAATGTAAAAACCGCTACCCTTGAACTGAATTACAAAACAGAACAGAGTCACACGTTTAGAAAACACACTATGGCTGCTTAACGGGAAAGGTGAGGTGGGGTGATGCATAAAACAAGGGTTTCAAATTAGCTCAGATACCGTTCCATGAACCCAATATGTAATAGACAAGACCTACTCCTTGCTCAGTGAACTGGACTCAACACCCCCTATTCACCACCCAAGAATATATCTGACTAGTAAGACTCTTCAAACCTATGTATTGATATCTCTCTGTAAGTGAGTCAAGTGGGTGTAAAGCGGCATAAACACAGCAGTGAAAAGCAGCTAAACCCCATTATAAAAATCAATTACTTTTCAAAACCCGTGAAACAAAGACAGTGAAAGAGAGAGAAATTCTTACAAAATTCGTTCAGGGGCTGTGATGCCACCTGGATTGACCATATCTAGACCCACAGCTGATTGAGACATAAGGGTGGACACTCTTGGGGCTGAGAGGTTTGGTGAGGTTGGGTGAGCAAACGCAGACCCTTTAAAGTAATACGGCGTGGTACCCATCCCATGGGTCCCAAATCTCCAGGTTCAAGGGCATCGTCCTACACTGAAAACATGCATGAGAAACCCCGAAGATGGTACACCGTGTGATCGGGAAAGGTTTCTAAAACGCACCTCATTTCTCATCTCCTTGTGCTTCGGTTCGCCTTTCCAGCCGCTTTACTAGCAATCTCCCTCCTTGGAGAATCAGCACCTTTATCCTCCTGTTCCGTACAGGTTGCAATTTGTCCTGAGGATGCACGGGAAGAGGGGGAACCAATGAGAGACTAGCTCTAGGTGTTGGGACAGGCACAGGTCACTCTATTTTCCCATCAGGAAGAAGAATTAACCACAGGCTCAGCCTGCCGCCAGGAACCAGAATACGGCCTGAAGCAATCCTGCGCTTTTGCGGCCAGCTCCCAAGAAAGCGAGTTGAAGAATGGAGCTCAGGGGCACTGCAATTCACAAACCTGCAGACTTAGAAATGATAACTCTCGTCCACAAATATATTGAGGGAAAGCAACGAAGAGGATTTGAAAGCAAGGCAGAATTGCAGGAAACAGATTTCAGGAGGTAAATTCGAATCGCCTTTAAAGCACAGGAAAAGCGGCAAAACCTCGACAATGATGCCCTTGGCCAAAAAGGGCGTATGCGTTTTTTCCTGAATATATTCAGGAAAAAACACATACGCCCTTTTTGGCCAACAAGCAACCTGGAAAGGCAAATCAGCGCTACAAAGAAGTCTCGCTTCCCATCGGTCAAAAGGGCCATGCTGAATAAAGTGTCAAAACCAGAAATGCAGGACAGGCCATGGAGAAATGGGAGCCTTGCTACGCTGATGGGCGGGATGTAAATTGCAAACAGCCACTCTGGAGAAGTGTACGGTGTGTCCTGAAACATCTAAAAAACTCAGCTTAGAGGGCATAGGGCACTTCCACTCATAGGCGTATAAATTGGGAAAACTAAAAATCAGCAAGACACAGGCACCCCAAAGTTTTGGGCTACTCTGTTGACAAGAACCTCCACTTCATTACACCTTAAATATCCCAGGAAAGAGAAGAATGGATAAAGAAGATGTGGTCCTTATATACAATGAAATATCACTCAGCCATGAAATCAATGTCATAAGGCTAGTAGCAGCATGATGAGTGGATTTAGGTATGAAGATTCTAAGTGAAATAAGTCACACAGAAAAAGACACTTATCATGAGATATCACTTATAGAGGGAATGTAAAATCTGCCACCCTTGAACTGAATTACAAAACAGAACAGAATCACATGTTTAGAAAACAGACTATGGCTGCTTAACGGGAAAGGTGAGGTGGGGTGATGCATAAAACAAGGGTTTCAAATTAGCTCAGATACCGTTCCATGAACCCAATATGTAATAGACAAGACCTACTCCTTGCTCAGTGAACTGGACTCAACACCCCCTATTCACCACCCAAGAATATATCTGACTAGTAAGACTCTTAAAACCTATGTATTGATATCTCTCTGTAAGTGAGTCAAGTGGGTATAAAGCGGCATAAACACAGCAGTGAAAAGCAGCTCAACCCCATTATAAAAATCAATTACTTTTCAAAACCCGTGAAACAAAGACAGTGAAAGAGAGAGAAATTCTTACAAAATTCGTTCAGGGGCTGTGATGCCACCTGGATTGACCATATCTAGACCCACAGCTGATTGAGACATAAGGGTGGACACTCTTGGGGCTGAGAGGTTTGGTGAGGTTGGGTGAGCAAACGCAGACCCTTTAAAGTAATACGGCGTGGTACCCATCCCATGGGTCCCAAATCTCCAGGTTCAAGGGCATCGTCCTACACTGAAAACATGCATGAGAAACCCCGAAGATGGTACACCGTGTGATCGGGAAAGGTTTCTAAAACGCACCTCATTTCTCATCTCCTTGTGCTCCGCTTCGCCATTCCAGCCGCTTTACTAGCAATCTCCCTCCTTGGAGAATCAGCACCTTTAACCTCCTGTTCCGTACAGGTTGCAATTGGTCCTGAGGATGAACGGGAAGAGGGGGAACCAATGAGAGACTAGCTCTAGGTGTTGGGACAGGCACAGGTCACTCTATTTTCCCATCAGGAAGAAGAATTAACCACAGGCTCAGCCTGCCGCCAGGAACCAGAATACGGCCTGAAGCAATCCTGCGCTTTTGCGGCCAGCTCCCAAGAAAGCGAGTTGAAGAATGGAGCTCAGGGGCACTGCAATTCACAAACCTGCAGACTTAGAAATGATAACTCTCGTCCACAAATATATTGAGGGAAGGCAACGAAGAGGATTTGAAAGCAAGGCAGAATTGCAGGAAACAGATTTCAGGAGGTAGATTCGAATCGCCTTTAAAGCACAGGAAAAGCGGCAAAACCTCGACGATGATGCCCTTGGCCAAAAAGGGCGTATGCGTTTTTTCCTGAATATATTCAGGAAAAAACGCATACGCCCTTTTTGGCCAACCAAGCAACCTGGAAAGGCAAATCAGCGCTACAAAGAAGTCTCGCTTCCCATCGGTCAAAAGGGCCATGCTGAATAAAGTGTCAAAACCAGAAATGCAGGACAGGCCATGGAGAAATGGGAGCCTTGCTACGCTGATGGGCGGGATGTACATTGCCAACAGCCACTCTGGAGAAGTGTACGGTGTGTCCTGAAACATCTAAAAAACTCAGCTTAGAGAGCATAGGGCACTTCCACTCATGGGCGTATAAATTGGGAAAACTAAAAATCAGCAAGACACAGGCACCCCAAAGTTTTGGGCTACTCTGTTGACAAGAACCTCCACTTCGTTACACCTTAAATATCCCAGGAAAGAGAAGAATGGATAAA
This sequence comes from Balaenoptera borealis, assembly GCF_965194805.1. Taxonomy (NCBI): domain Eukaryota; kingdom Metazoa; phylum Chordata; class Mammalia; order Artiodactyla; family Balaenopteridae; genus Balaenoptera; species Balaenoptera borealis. The sequence continues at coordinate 80,718,133 of NC_138873.1, forward strand.
GAAGTTGCGGTCCTTATGTACAATGGAATATCACTCAGCCATGAAATCAATGTCATAAGGCTAGTAGCAGCATGATGAGTGGATTTAGGTATGACGATTCTAAGCGAAATAAGTCACACAGAAAAAGACACTTATCAAAAGATATCACTTATAGAGGGAATGTAAAAACCGCTACCCTTGAACTGAATTACAAAACAGAACAGAGTCACACGTTTAGAAAACACACTATGGCTGCTTAACGGGAAAGGTGAGGTGGGGTGATGCATAAAACAAGGGTTTCAAATTAGCTCAGATACCGTTCCAGAAACCCAATATGTAACAGACAAGACCTACTCCTTGCTCAGTGAACTGGACTCAACACCCCCTATTCACCGCCCAAGAATATACCTGACTAGTAAGACTCTTAAAACCTATGTATTGATATCTCTCTGTAAGTGAGTCAAGTGGGTGTAAAGCGGCATAAACACAGCAGTGAAAAGCAGCTAAACCCCATTATAAAAATCAATTACTTTTCAAAACCCGTGAAACAAAGACAGTGAAAGAGAGAGAAATTCTTACAAACTTCGTTCAGGGGCTGTGATGCCACCTGGGTTGACCATATCTAGACCCACAGCTGATTGAGACATAAGGGTGGACACTCTTGGGGCTGAGAGGTTTGGTGAGGTTGGGTGAGCAAACGCAGACCCTTTAAAGTAATACGGCGTGGTACCCATCCCATGGGTCCCAAATCTCCAGGTTCAAGGGCATCGTCCTACATTGAAAACATGCATGAGAAACCCCGAAGATGGTACACCGTGTGATCGGGAAAGGTTTCTAAAACGCAGCTCATTTCTCATCTCCTTGTGCTCCGCTTCGCCATTCCAGCCGCTTTACTAGCAATCTCCCTCCTTGGAGAATCAGCACCTTTAACCTCCTGTTCCGTACAGGTTGCAATTTGTCCTGAGGATGAACGGGAAGAGGGGGAACCAATGAGACACTAGCTCTAGGTGTTGGGACAGGCACAAGTCACTCTATTTTCCCATCAGGAAGAAGAATTAACCACAGGCTCAGCCTGCCGCCAGGAACCAGAATACGGGCCTGAAGCAATCCTGCGCTTTTGCGGCCAGCTCCCAAGAAAGCCAGTTGAAGAATGGAGCTCAGGGGCACTGCAATTCACAAACCTGCAGACTTAGAAATGATAACTCTCGTCCACAAATATATTGAGGGAAGGCAACGAAGAGGATTTGAAAGCAAGGCAGAATTGCAGGAAACAGATTTCAGGAGGTAGATTCGAATCGCCTTCAAAGCACAGGAAAAGCGGCAAAACCTCGACGATGATGCCCTTAGCCAAAAAGGGCGTATGCGTTTTTTCCTGAATATATTCAGGAAAAAACGCATACGCCCTTTTTGGCCAACCAAGCAACCTGGAAAGGCGAATCAGCGCTACAAAGAAGTCTCGCTTCCCATCGGTCAAAAGGGCCATGCTGAATAAAGTGTCAAAACCAGAAATGCAGGACAGGCCATGGAGAAATGGGAGCCTTGCTACGCTGATGGGCGGGATGTACATTGCCAACAGCCAATCTGGAGAAGTGTACGGTGTGTCCTGAAACATCTAAAAAACTCAGCTTAGAGAGCATAGGGCACTTCCACTCATGGGCGTATAAATTGGGAAAACTAAAAATCAGCAAGACACAGGCACCCCAAAGTTTTGGGCTACTCTGTTGACAAGAACCTCCACTTCGTTACACCTTAAATATCCCAAGAAAGAGAAGAATGGATAAAGAAGTTGCGGTCCTTATGTACAATGGAATATCACTCAGCCATGAAATCAATGTCATAAGGCTAGTAGCGGCATGATGAGTGGATTTAGGTATGACGATTCTAAGTGAAATAAGTCACACAGAAAAAGACACTTATCATGAGATATCACTTATAGAGGGAATGTAAAAACCGCTACCCTTGAACTGAATTACAAAACAGAACAGAGTCACACGTTTAGAAAACACACTATGGCTGCTTAACGGGAAAGGTGAGGTGGGGTGATGCATAAAACAAGGGTTTCAAATTAGCTCAGATACCGTTCCATAAACCCAATATGTAAGAGACAAGACCTACTCCTTGCTCAGTGAACTGGAGTCAACACCCCCTATTCACCGCCCAAGAATATATCTGACTAGTAAGACTCTTAAAACCTATGTATTGATATCTCTCTGTAAGTGAGTCAAGTGGGTATAAAGCGGCATAAACACAGGAGTGAAAAGCAGCTAAACCCCTTTATAAAAATCAATTACTTTTCAAAACCCGTGAAACAAAGACAGTGAAAGAGAGAGAAATTCTTACAAAATTCGTTCAGGGGCTGTGATGCCACCTGGATTGACCATATCTAGACCCACAGCTGATTGAGACATAAGGGTGGACACTCTTGGGGCTGAGAGGTTTGGTGAGGTTGGGTGAGCAAACGCAGACCCTTTAAAGTAATACGGCGTGGTACCCATCCCATGGGTCCCAAATCTCCAGGTTCAAGGGCATCGTCCTACCTTGAAAACATGCATGAGAAACCCCGAAGATGGTACACCGTGTGATCGGGAAAGGTTTCTAAAACGCACCTCATTTCTCATCTCCTTGTGCTCCGCTTCGCCATTCCAGCCGCTTTACTAGCAATCTCCCTCCTTGGAGAATCAGCACCTTTAACCTCCTGTTCCGTACAGGTTGCAATTTGTCCTGAGGATGAACGGGAAGAGGGGGAACCAATGAGAGACTAGCTCTAGGTGTTGGGACAGGCACAGGTCACTCTATTTTCCCATCAGGAAGAAGAATTAACCACAGGCTCAGCCTGCCGCCAGGAACCAGAATACGGCCTGAAGCAATCCTGCGCTTTTGAGGCCAGCTCCCAAGAAAGCGAGTTGAAGAATGGAGCTCAGGGGCACTGCAATTCACAAACCTGCAGACTTAGAAATGATAACTCTCGTCCACAAATATATTGAGGGAAAGCAACGAAGAGGATTTGAAAGCAAGGCAGAATTGCAGGAAACAGATTTCAGGACGTAGATTCGAATCGCCTTTAAAGCACAGGAAAAGCGGCAAAACCTCGACAATGATGCCCTTGGCCAAAAAGGGCGTATGCGTTTTTTCCTGAATATATTCAGGAAAAAACGCATACGCCCTTTTTGGCCAACAAGCAACCTGGAAAGGCAAATCAGCGCTACAAAGAAGTCTCGCTTCCCATCGGTCAAAAGGGCCATGCTGAATAAAGTGTCAAAACCAGAAATGCAGGACAGGCCATGGAGAAATGGGAGCCTTGCTACGCTGATGGGCGGGATGTAAATTGCCAACAGCCACTCTGGAGAAGTGTACGGTGTGTCCTGAAACATCTAAAAAACTTAGCTTAGAGAGCATAGGGCACTTCCACTCATAGGCGTATAAATTGGGAAAACTAAAAATCAGCAAGACACAGGCACCCCAAAGTTTTGGGCTACTCTGTTGACAAGAACCTCCACTTCGTTACACCTTAAATATCCCAGGAAAGAGAAGAATGGATAAAGAAGATGTGGTCCTTATATACAATGAAATATCACTCAGCCATGAAATCAATGTCATAAGGCTAGTAGCAGCATGATGAGTGGATTTAGGTATGAAGATTCTAAGTGAAATAAGTCACACAGAAAAAGACACTTATCATGAGATATCACTTATAGAGGGAATGTAAAATCTGCCACCCTTGAACTGAATTACAAAACAGAACAGAATCACATGTTTAGAAAACAGTCTATGGCTGCTTAACGGGAAAGGTGAGGTGGGGTGATGCATAAAACAAGGGTTTCAAATTAGCTCAGATACCGTTCCATGAACCCAATATGTAATAGACAAGACCTACTCCTTGCTCAGTGAACTGGACTCAACACCCCCTATTCACCGCCCAAGAATATATCTGACTAGTAAGACTCTTAAAACCTATGTATTGATATCTCTCTGTAAGTGAGTCAAGTGGGTATAAAGCGGCATAAACACAGCAGTGAAAAGCAGCTAAACCCCATTATAAAAATCAATTACTTTTCAAAACCCGTGAAACAAAGACAGTGAAAGAGAGAGAAATTCTTACAAAATTCGTTCAGGGGCTGTGATGCCACCTGGATTGACCATATCTAGACCCACAGCTGATTGAGACATAAGGGTGGACACTCTTGGGGCTGAGAGGTTTGGTGAGGTTGGGTGAGCAAACGCAGACCCTTTAAAGTAATACGGCGTGGTACCCATCCCATGGGTCCCAAATCTCCAGGTTCAAGGGCATCGTCCTACACTGAAAACATGCATGAGAAACCCCGAAGATGGTACACCGTGTGATCGGGAAAGGTTTCTAAAACGCACCTCATTTCTCATCTCCTTGTGCTCCGCTTCGCCATTCCAGCCGCTTTACTAGCAATCTCCCTCCTTGGAGAATCAGCACCTTTAACCTCCTGTTCCGTACAGGTTGCAATTTGTCCTGAGGATGAACGGGAAGAGGGGGAACCAATGAGAGACTAGCTCTAGGTGTTGGGACAGGCACAGGTCACTCTATTTTCCCATCAGGAAGAAGAATTAACCACAGGCTCAGCCTGCCGCCAGGAACCAGAATACGGCCTGAAGCAATCCTGCGCTTTTGAGGCCAGCTCCCAAGAAAGCGAGTTGAAGAATGGAGCTCAGGGGCACTGCAATTCACAAACCTGCAGACTTAGAAATGATAACTCTCGTCCACAAATATATTGAGGGAAAGCAACGAAGAGGATTTGAAAGCAAGGCAGAATTGCAGGAAACAGATTTCAGGAGGTAGATTCGAATCGCCTTTAAAGCACAGGAAAAGCGGCAAAACCTCGACAATGATGCCCTTGGCCAAAAAGGGCGTATGCGTTTTTTCCTGAATATATTCAGGAAAAAACGCATACGCCCTTTTTGGCCAACAAGCAACCTGGAAAGGCAAATCAGCGCTACAAAGAAGTCTCGCTTCCCATCGGTCAAAAGGGCCATGCTGAATAAAGTGTCAAAACCAGAAATGCAGGACAGGCCATGGAGAAATGGGAGCCTTGCTACGCTGATGGGCGGGATGTAAATTGCCAACAGCCACTCTGGAGAAGTGTACGGTGTGTCCTGAAACATCTAAAAAACTTAGCTTAGAGAGCATAGGGCACTTCCACTCATGGGCGTATAAATTGGGAAAACTAAAAATCAGCAAGACACAGGCACCCCAAAGTTTTGGGCTACTCTGTTGACAAGAACCTCCACTTCGTTACACCTTAAATATCCCAGGAAAGAGAAGAATGGATAAAGAAGATGTGGTCCTTATATACAATGAAATATCACTCAGCCATGAAATCAATGTCATAAGGCTAGTAGCAGCATGATGAGTGGATTTAGGTATGAAGATTCTAAGTGAAATAAGTCACACAGAAAAAGACACTTATCATGAGATATCACTTATAGAGGGAATGTAAAATCTGCCACCCTTGAACTGAATTACAAAACAGAACAGAATCACATGTTTAGAAAACAGTCTATGGCTGCTTAACGGGAAAGGTGAGGTGGGGTGATGCATAAAACAAGGGTTTCAAATTAGCTCAGATACCGTTCCATGAACCCAATATGTAATAGACAAGACCTACTCCTTGCTCAGTGAACTGGACTCAACACCCCCTATTCACCGCCCAAGAATATATCTGACTAGTAAGACTCTTAAAACCTATGTATTGATATCTCTCTGTAAGTGAGTCAAGTGGGTATAAAGCGGCATAAACACAGCAGTGAAAAGCAGCTCAACCCCATTATAAAAATCAATTACTTTTCAAAACCCGTGAAACAAAGACAGTGAAAGAGAGAGAAATTCTTACAAAATTCGTTCAGGGGCTGTGATGCCACCTGGATTGACCATATCTAGACCCACAGCTGATTGAGACATAAGGGTGGACACTCTTGGGGCTGAGAGGTTTGGTGAGGTTGGGTGAGCAAACGCAGACCCTTTAAAGTAATACGGCGTGGTACCCATCCCATGGGTCCCAAATCTCCAGGTTCAAGGGCATCGTCCTACACTGAAAACATGCATGAGAAACCCCGAAGATGGTACACCGTGTGATCGGGAAAGGTTTCTAAAACGCACCTCATTTCTCATCTCCTTGTGCTCCGCTTTGCCATTCCAGCCGCTTTACTAGCAATCTCCCTCCTTGGAGAATCAGCACCTTTAACCTCCTGTTCCGTACAGGTTGCAATTGGTCCTGAGGATGAACGGGAAGAGGGGGAACCAATGAGAGACTAGCTCTAGGTGTTGGGACAGGCACAGGTCACTCTATTTTCCCATCAGGAAGAAGAATTAACCACAGGCTCAGCCTGCCGCCAGGAACCAGAATACGGCCTGAAGCAATCCTGCGCTTTTGCGGCCAGCTCCCAAGAAAGCGAGTTGAAGAATGGAGCTCAGGGGCACTGCAATTCACAAACCTGCAGACTTAGAAATGATAACTCTCGTCCACAAATATATTGAGGGAAGGCAACGAAGAGGATTTGAAAGCAAGGCAGAATTGCAGGAAACAGATTTCAGGAGGTAGATTCGAATCGCCTTTAAAGCACAGGAAAAGCGGCAAAACCTCGACGATGATGCCCTTGGCCAAAAAGGGCGTATGCGTTTTTTCCTGAATATATTCAGGAAAAAACGCATACGCCCTTTTTGGCCAACCAAGCAACCTGGAAAGGCAAATCAGCGCTACAAAGAAGTCTCGCTTCCCATCGGTCAAAAGGGCCATGCTGAATAAAGTGTCAAAACCAGAAATGCAGGACAGGCCATGGAGAAATGGGAGCCTTGCTACGCTGATGGGCGGGATGTACATTGCCAACAGCCACTCTGGAGAAGTGTACGGTGTGTCCTGAAACATCTAAAAAACTCAGCTTAGAGACCATAGGGCACTTCCACTCATGGGCGTATAAATTGGGAAAACTAAAAATCAGCAAGACACAGGCACCCCAAAGTTTTGGGCTACTCTGTTGACAAGAACCTCCACTTCGTTACACCTTAAATATCCCAGGAAAGAGAAGAATGGATAAAGAAGTTGCGGTCCTTATGTACAATGGAATATCACTCAGCCATGAAATCAATGTCATAAGGCTAGTAGCAGCATGATGAGTGGATTTAGGTATGACGATTCTAAGTGAAATAAGTCACACAGAAAAAGACACTTATCAAAAGATATCACTTATAGAGGGAATGTAAAAACCGCTACCTTTGAACTGAATTACAAAACAGAACAGAGTCACACGTTTAGAAAACACACTATGGCTGCTTAACGGGAAAGGTGAGGTGGGGTGATGCATAAAACAAGGGTTTCAAATTAGCTCAGATACCGTTCCAGAAACCCAATATGTAACAGACAAGACCTACTCCTTGCTCAGTGAACTGGACTCAACACCCCCTATTCACCGCCCAAGAATATATCTGACTAGTAAGACTCTTAAAACCTATGTATTGATATCTCTCTGTAAGTGAGTCAAGTGGGTATAAAGCGGCATAAACACAGCAGTGAAAAGCAGCTAAACCCCATTATAAAAATCAATTACTTTTCAAAACCCGTGAAACAAAGACAGTGAAAGAGAGAGAAATTCTTACAAAATTCGTTCAGGGGCTGTGATGCCACCTGGATTGACCATATCTAGACCCACAGCTGATTGAGACATAAGGGTGGACACTCTTGGGGCTGAGAGGTTTGGTGAGGTTGGGTGAGCAAACGCAAACCCTTTAAAGTAATATAGCGTGGTACCCATCCCATGGGTCCCAAATCTCCAGGTTCAAGGGCATCGTCCTACACTGAAAACATGCATGAGAAACCCCGAAGATGGTACACCGTGTGATCGGGAAAGGTTTCTAAAACGCACCTCATTTCTCATCTCCTTGTGCTCCGGTTCGCCTTTCCAGCCGCTTTACTAGCAATCTCCCTCCTTGGAGAATCAGCACCTTTATCCTCCTGTTCCGTACAGGTTGCAATTTGTCCTGAGGATGCACGGGAAGAGGGGGAACCAATGAGAGACTAGCTCTAGGTGTTGGGACAGGCACAGGTCACTCTATTTTCCCATCAGGAAGAAGAATTAACCACAGGCTCAGGCTGCCGCCAGGAACTAGAATACGGCCTGAAGCAATCCTGCGCTTTTGCGGCCAGCTCCCAAGAAAGCGAGTTGAAGAATGGAGCTCAGGGGCACTGCAATTCAGAAACCTGCAGACTTAGAAATGATAACTCTCGTCCACAAATATATTGAGGGAAAGCAACGAAGAGGATTTGAAAGCAAGGCAGAATTGCAGGAAACAGATTTCAGGAGGTAGATTCGAATCGCCTTTAAAGCACAGGAAAAGCGGCAAAACCTCGACAATGATGCCCTTGGCCAAAAAGGGCGTATGCGTTTTTTCCTGAATATATTCAGGAAAAAACGCATACGCCCTTTATGGCCAACAAGCAACCTGGAAAGGCAAATCAGCGCTACAAAGAAGTCTCGCTTCCCATCGGTCAAAAGGGCCATGCTGAATAAAGTGTCAAAACCAGAAATGCAGGACAGGCCATGGAGAAATGGGAGCCTTGCTACGCTGATGGGCGGGATGTACATTGCCAACAGCCACTCTGGAGAAGTGTACGGTGTGTCCTGAAACATCTAAAAAACTCAGCTTAGAGACCATAGGGCACTTCCACTCATGGGCGTATAAATTGGGAAAACTAAAAATCAGCAAGACACAGGCACCCCAAAGTTTTGGGCTACTCTGTTGACAAGAACCTCCACTTCGTTACACCTTAAATATCCCAGGAAAGAGAAGAATGGATAAAGAAGTTGCGGTCCTTATGTACAATGGAATATCACTCAGCCATGAAATCAATGTCATAAGGCTAGTAGCAGCATGATGAGTGGATTTAGGTATGACGATTCTAAGTGAAATAAGTCACACAGAAAAAGACACTTATCAAAAGATATCACTTATAGAGGGAATGTAAAAACCGCTACCTTTGAACTGAATTACAAAACAGAACAGAGTCACACGTTTAGAAAACACACTATGGCTGCTTAACGGGAAAGGTGAGGTGGGGTGATGCATAAAACAAGGGTTTCAAATTAGCTCAGATACCGTTCCAGAAACCCAATATGTAACAGACAAGACCTACTCCTTGCTCAGTGAACTGGACTCAACACCCCCTATTCACCGCCCAAGAATATATCTGACTAGTAAGACTCTTAAAACCTATGTATTGATATCTCTCTGTAAGTGAGTCAAGTGGGTATAAAGCGGCATAAACACAGCAGTGAAAAGCAGCTAAACCCCATTATAAAAATCAATTACTTTTCAAAACCCGTGAAACAAAGACAGTGAAAGAGAGAGAAATTCTTACAAAATTCGTTCAGGGGCTGTGATGCCACCTGGATTGACCATATCTAGACCCACAGCTGATTGAGACATAAGGGTGGACACTCTTGGGGCTGAGAGGTTTGGTGAGGTTGGGTGAGCAAACGCAAACCCTTTAAAGTAATATAGCGTGGTACCCATCCCATGGGTCCCAAATCTCCAGGTTCAAGGGCATCGTCCTACACTGAAAACATGCATGAGAAACCCCGAAGATGGTACACCGTGTGATCGGGAAAGGTTTCTAAAACGCACCTCATTTCTCATCTCCTTGTGCTCCGGTTCGCCTTTCCAGCCGCTTTACTAGCAATCTCCCTCCTTGGAGAATCAGCACCTTTATCCTCCTGTTCCGTACAGGTTGCAATTTGTCCTGAGGATGCACGGGAAGAGGGGGAACCAATGAGAGACTAGCTCTAGGTGTTGGGACAGGCACAGGTCACTCTATTTTCCCATCAGGAAGAAGAATTAACCACAGGCTCAGGCTGCCGCCAGGAACTAGAATACGGCCTGAAGCAATCCTGCGCTTTTGCGGCCAGCTCCCAAGAAAGCGAGTTGAAGAATGGAGCTCAGGGGCACTGCAATTCAGAAACCTGCAGACTTAGAAATGATAACTCTCGTCCACAAATATATTGAGGGAAAGCAACGAAGAGGATTTGAAAGCAAGGCAGAATTGCAGGAAACAGATTTCAGGAGGTAGATTCGAATCGCCTTTAAAGCACAGGAAAAGCGGCAAAACCTCGACAATGATGCCCTTGGCCAAAAAGGGCGTATGCGTTTTTTCCTGAATATATTCAGGAAAAAACGCATACGCCCTTTTTGGCCAACAAGCAACCTGGAAAGGCAAATCAGCGCTACAAAGAAGTCTCGCTTCCCATCGGTCAAAAGGGCCATGCTGAATAAAGTGTCAAAACCAGAAATGCAGGACAGGCCATGGAGAAATGGGAGCCTTGCTACGCTGATGGGCGGGATGTAAATTGCCAACAGCCACTCTGGAGAAGTGTACGGTGTGTCCTGAAACATCTAAAAAACTTAGCTTAGAGAGCATAGGGCACTTCCACTCATAGGCGTATAAATTGGGAAAACTAAAAATCATCAAGACACAGGCACCCCAAAGTTTTGGGCTACTCTGTTGACAAGAACCTCCACTTCGTTACACCTTAAATATCCCAGGAAAGAGAAGAATGGATAAAGAAGATGTGGTCCTTATATACAATGAAATATCACTCAGCCATGAAATCAATGTCATAAGGCTAGTAGCAGCATGATGAGTGGATTTAGGTATGAAGATTCTAAGTGAAATAAGTCACACAGAAAAAGACACTTATCATGAGATATCACTTATAGAGGGAATGTAAAATCTGCCACCCTTGAACTGAATTACAAAACAGAACAGAATCACATGTTTAGAAAACAGACTATGGCTGCTTAACGGGAAAGGTGAGGTGGGGTGATGCATAAAACAAGGGTTTCAAATTAGCTCAGATACCGTTCCATGAACCCAATATGTAATAGACAAGACCTACTCCTTGCTCAGTGAACTGGACTCAACACCCCCTATTCACCGCCCAAGAATATATCTGACTAGTAAGACTCTTAAAACCTATGTATTGATATCTCTCTGTAAGTGAGTCAAGTGGGTATAAAGCGGCATAAACACAGCAGTGAAAAGCAGCTCAACCCCATTATAAAAATCAATTACTTTTCAAAACCCGTGAAACAAATACAGTGAAAGAGAGAGAAATTCTTACAAAATTCGTTCAGGGGCTGTGATGCCACCTGGATTGACCATATCTAGACCCACAGCTGATTGAGACATAAGGGTGGACACTCTTGGGGCTGAGAGGTTTGGTGAGGTTGGGTGAGCAAACGCAGACCCTTTAAAGTAATACGGCGTGGTACCCATCCCATGGGTCCCAAATCTCCAGGTTCAAGGGCATCGTCCTACACTGAAAACATGCATGAGAAACCCCGAAGATGGTACACCGTGTGATCGGGAAAGGTTTCTAAAACGCACCTCATTTCTCATCTCCTTGTGCTCCGCTTCGCCATTCCAGCCGCTTTACTAGCAATCTCCCTCCTTGGAGAATCAGCACCTTTAACCTCCTGTTCCGTACAGGTTGCAATTGGTCCTGAGGATGAACGGGAAGAGGGGGAACCAATGAGAGACTAGCTCTAGGTGTTGGGACAGGCACAGGTCACTCTATTTTCCCATCAGGAAGAAGAATTAACCACAGGCTCAGCCTGCCGCCAGGAACCAGAATACGGCCTGAAGCAATCCTGCGCTTTTGCGGCCAGCTCCCAAGAAAGCGAGTTGAAGAATGGAGCTCAGGGGCACTGCAATTCACAAACCTGCAGACTTAGAAATGATAACTCTCGTCCACAAATATATTGAGGGAAGGCAACGAAGAGGATTTGAAAGCAAGGCAGAATTGCAGGAAACAGATTTCAGGAGGTAGATTCGAATCGCCTTTAAAGCACAGGAAAAGCGGCAAAACCTCGACGATGATGCCCTTGGCCAAAAAGGGCGTATGCGTTTTTTCCTGAATATATTCAGGAAAAAACGCATACGCCCTTTTTGGCCAACCAAGCAACCTGGAAAGGCAAATCAGCGCTACAAAGAAGTCTCGCTTCCCATCGGTCAAAAGGGCCATGCTGAATAAAGTGTCAAAACCAGAAATGCAGGACAGGCCATGGAGAAATGGGAGCCTTGCTACGCTGATGGGCGGGATGTACATTGCCAACAGCCACTCTGGAGAAGTGTACGGTGTGTCCTGAAACATCTAAAAAACTCAGCTTAGAGACCATAGGGCACTTCCACTCATGGGCGTATAAATTGGGAAAACTAAAAATCAGCAAGACACAGGCACCCCAAAGTTTTGGGCTACTCTGTTGACAAGAACCTCCACTTCGTTACACCTTAAATATCCCAGGAAAGAGAAGAATGGATAAAGAAGTTGCGGTCCTTATGTACAATGGAATATCACTCAGCCATGAAATCAATGTCATAAGGCTAGTAGCAGCATGATGAGTGGATTTAGGTATGACGATTCTAAGTGAAATAAGTCACACAGAAAAAGACACTTATCAAAAGATATCACTTATAGAGGGAATGTAAAAACCGCTACCTTTGAACTGAATTACAAAACAGAACAGAGTCACACGTTTAGAAAACACACTATGGCTGCTTAACGGGAAAGGTGAGGTGGGGTGATGCATAAAACAAGGGTTTCAAATTAGCTCAGATACCGTTCCAGAAACCCAATATGTAACAGACAAGACCTACTCCTTGCTCAGTGAACTGGACTCAACACCCCCTATTCACCGCCCAAGAATATATCTGACTAGTAAGACTCTTAAAACCTATGTATTGATATCTCTCTGTAAGTGAGTCAAGTGGGTATAAAGCGGCATAAACACAGCAGTGAAAAGCAGCTAAACCCCATTATAAAAATCAATTACTTTTCAAAACCCGTGAAACAAAGACAGTGAAAGAGAGAGAAATTCTTACAAAATTCGTTCAGGGGCTGTGATGCCACCTGGATTGACCATATCTAGACCCACAGCTGATTGAGACATAAGGGTGGACACTCTTGGGGCTGAGAGGTTTGGTGAGGTTGGGTGAGCAAACGCAAACCCTTTAAAGTAATATAGCGTGGTACCCATCCCATGGGTCCCAAATCTCCAGGTTCAAGGGCATCGTCCTACACTGAAAACATGCATGAGAAACCCCGAAGATGGTACACCGTGTGATCGGGAAAGGTTTCTAAAACGCACCTCATTTCTCATCTCCTTGTGCTCCGGTTCGCCTTTCCAGCCGCTTTACTAGCAATCTCCCTCCTTGGAGAATCAGCACCTTTATCCTCCTGTTCCGTACAGGTTGCAATTTGTCCTGAGGATGCACGGGAAGAGGGGGAACCAATGAGAGACTAGCTCTAGGTGTTGGGACAGGCACAGGTCACTCTATTTTCCCATCAGGAAGAAGAATTAACCACAGGCTCAGGCTGCCGCCAGGAACTAGAATACGGCCTGAAGCAATCCTGCGCTTTTGCGGCCAGCTCCCAAGAAAGCGAGTTGAAGAATGGAGCTCAGGGGCACTGCAATTCAGAAACCTGCAGACTTAGAAATGATAACTCTCGTCCACAAATATATTGAGGGAAAGCAACGAAGAGGATTTGAAAGCAAGGCAGAATTGCAGGAAACAGATTTCAGGAGGTAGATTCGAATCGCCTTTAAAGCACAGGAAAAGCGGCAAAACCTCGACAATGATGCCCTTGGCCAAAAAGGGCGTATGCGTTTTTTCCTGAATATATTCAGGAAAAAACGCATACGCCCTTTTTGGCCAACAAGCAACCTGGAAAGGCAAATCAGCGCTACAAAGAAGTCTCGCTTCCCATCGGTCAAAAGGGCCATGCTGAATAAAGTGTCAAAACCAGAAATGCAGGACAGGCCATGGAGAAATGGGAGCCTTGCTACGCTGATGGGCGGGATGTAAATTGCCAACAGCCACTCTGGAGAAGTGTACGGTGTGTCCTGAAACATCTAAAAAACTTAGCTTAGAGAGCATAGGGCACTTCCACTCATAGGCGTATAAATTGGGAAAACTAAAAATCATCAAGACACAGGCACCCCAAAGTTTTGGGCTACTCTGTTGACAAGAACCTCCACTTCGTTACACCTTAAATATCCCAGGAAAGAGAAGAATGGATAAAGAAGATGTGGTCCTTATATACAATGAAATATCACTCAGCCATGAAATCAATGTCATAAGGCTAGTAGCAGCATGATGAGTGGATTTAGGTATGAAGATTCTAAGTGAAATAAGTCACACAGAAAAAGACACTTATCATGAGATATCACTTATAGAGGGAATGTAAAATCTGCCACCCTTGAACTGAATTACAAAACAGAACAGAATCACATGTTTAGAAAACAGACTATGGCTGCTTAACGGGAAAGGTGAGGTGGGGTGATGCATAAAACAAGGGTTTCAAATTAGCTCAGATACCGTTCCATGAACCCAATATGTAATAGACAAGACCTACTCCTTGCTCAGTGAACTGGACTCAACACCCCCTATTCACCGCCCAAGAATATATCTGACTAGTAAGACTCTTAAAACCTATGTATTGATATCTCTCTGTAAGTGAGTCAAGTGGGTATAAAGCGGCATAAACACAGCAGTGAAAAGCAGCTCAACCCCATTATAAAAATCAATTACTTTTCAAAACCCGTGAAACAAAGACAGTGAAAGAGAGAGAAATTCTTACAAAATTCGTTCAGGGGCTGTGATGCCACCTGGATTGACCATATCTAGACCCACAGCTGATTGAGACATAAGGGTGGACACTCTTGGGGCTGAGAGGTTTGGTGAGGTTGGGTGAGCAAACGCAGACCCTTTAAAGTAATACGGCGTGGTACCCATCCCATGGGTCCCAAATCTCCAGGTTCAAGGGCATCGTCCTACACTGAAAACATGCATGAGAAACCCCGAAGATGGTACACCGTGTGATCGGGAAAGGTTTCTAAAACGCACCTCATTTCTCATCTCCTTGTGCTCCGCTTCGCCATTCCAGCCGCTTTACTAGCAATCTCCCTCCTTGGAGAATCAGCACCTTTAACCTCCTGTTCCGTACAGGTTGCAATTGGTCCTGAGGATGAACGGGAAGAGGGGGAACCAATGAGAGACTAGCTCTAGGTGTTGGGACAGGCACAGGTCACTCTATTTTCCCATCAGGAAGAAGAATTAACCACAGGCTCAGCCTGCCGCCAGGAACCAGAATACGGCCTGAAGCAATCCTGCGCTTTTGCGGCCAGCTCCCAAGAAAGCGAGTTGAAGAATGGAGCTCAGGGGCACTGCAATTCACAAACCTGCAGACTTAGAAATGATAACTCTCGTCCACAAATATATTGAGGGAAGGCAACGAAGAGGATTTGAAAGCAAGGCAGAATTGGAGGAAACAGATTTCAGGAGGTAGATTCGAATCGCCTTTAAAGCACAGGAAAAGCGGCAAAACCTCGACGATGATGCCCTTGGCCAAAAAGGGCGTATGCGTTTTTTCCTGAATATATTCAGGAAAAAACGCATACGCCCTTTTTGGCCAACCAAGCAACCTGGAAAGGCAAATCAGCGCTACAAAGAAGTCTCGCTTCCCATCGGTCAAAAGGGCCATGCTGAATAAAGTGTCAAAACCAGAAATGCAGGACAGGCCATGGAGAAATGGGAGCCTTGCTACGCTGATGGGCGGGATGTACATTGCCAACAGCCACTCTGGAGAAGTGTACGGTGTGTCCTGAAACATCTAAAAAACTCAGCTTAGAGAGCATAGGGCACTTCCACTCATGGGCGTATAAATTGGGAAAACTAAAAATCAGCAAGACACAGGCACCCCAAAGTTTTGGGCTACTCTGTTGACAAGAACCTCCACTTCGTTACACCTTAAATATCCCAGGAAAGAGAAGAATGGATAAAGAAGTTGCGGTCCTTATGTACAATGGAATATCACTCAGCCATGAAATCAATGTCATAAGGCTAGTAGCAGCATGATGAGTGGATTTAGGTATGACGATTCTAAGTGAAATAAGTCACACAGAAAAAGACACTTATCAAAAGATATCACTTATAGAGGGAATGTAAAAACCGCTACCCTTGAACTGAATTACAAAACAGAACAGAGTCACACGTTTAGAAAACACACTATGGCTGCTTAACGGGAAAGGTGAGGTGGGGTGATGCATAAAACAAGGGTTTCAAATTAGCTCAGATACCGTTCCATGAACCCAATATGTAATAGACAAGACCTACTCCTTGCTCAGTGAACTGGACTCAACAACCCCTATTCACCGCCCAAGAATGTACCTGACTAGTAAGACTCTTAAAACCTATGTATTGATATCTCTCTGTAAGTGAGTCAAGTGGGTGTAAAGCGGCATAAACACAGCAGTGAAAAGCAGCTAAACCCCATTATAAAAATCAATTACTTTTCAAAACCCGTGAAACAAAGACAGTGAAAGAGAGAGAAATTCTTACAAACTTCGTTCAGGGGCTGTGATGCCACCTGGATTGACCATATCTAGACCCACAGCTGATTGAGACATAAGGGTGGACACTCTTGGGGCTGAGAGGTTTGGTGAGGTTGGGTGAGCAAACGCAGACCCTTTAAAGTAATACGGCGTGGTACCCATCCCATGGGTCCCAAATCTCCAGGTTCAAGGGCATCGTCCTACCTTGAAAACATGCATGAGAAACCCCGAAGATGGTACACCGTGTGATCGGGAAAGGTTTCTAAAACGCACCTCATTTCTCATCTCCTTGTGCTCCGCTTCGCCATTCCAGCCGCTTTACTAGCAATCTCCCTCCTTGGAGAATCAGCACCTTTAACCTCCTGTTCCGTACAGGTTGCAATTTGTCCTGAGGATGAACGGGAAGAGGGGGAACCAATGAGACACTAGCTCTAGGTGTTGGGACAGGCACAAGTCACTCTATTTTCCCATCAGGAAGAAGAATTAACCACAGGCTCAGCCTGCCGCCAGGAACCAGAATACGGGCCTGAAGCAATCCTGCGCTTTTGCGGCCAGCTCCCAAGAAAGCCAGTTGAAGAATGGAGCTCAGGGGCACTGCAATTCACAAACCTGCAGACTTAGAAATGATAACTCTCGTCCACAAATATATTGAGGGAAGGCAACGAAGAGGATTTGAAAGCAAGGCAGAATTGCAGGAAACAGATTTCAGGAGGTAGATTCGAATCGCCTTCAAAGCACAGGAAAAGCGACAAAACCTCGACGATGATGCCCTTGGCCAAAAAGGGCGTATGCGTTTTTTCCTGAATATATTCAGGAAAAAACGCATACGCCCTTTTTGGCCAACCAAGCAACCTGGAAAGGCGAATCAGCGCTACAAAGAAGTCTCGCTTCCCATCGGTCAAAAGGGCCATGCTGAATAAAGTGTCAAAACCAGAAATGCAGGACAGGCCATGGAGAAATGGGAGCCTTGCTACGCTGATGGGCGGGATGTAAATTGCCAACAGCCAATCTGGAGAAGTGTACGGTGTGTCCTGAAACATCTAAAAAACTCAGCTTAGAGAGCATAGGGCACTTCCACTCATGGGCGTATAAATTGGGAAAACTAAAAATCAGCAAGACACAGGCACCCCAAAGTTTTGGGCTACTCTGTTGACAAGAACCTCCACTTCGTTACACCTTAAATATCCCAAGAAAGAGAAGAATGGATAAAGAAGTTGCGGTCCTTATGTACAATGGAATATCACTCAGCCATGAAATCAATGTCATAAGGCTAGTAGCGGCATGATGAGTGGATTTAGGTATGACGATTCTAAGTGAAATAAGTCACACAGAAAAAGACACTTATCAAAAGATATCACTTATAGAGGGAATGTAAAAACCGCTACCTTTGAACTGAATTACAAAACAGAACAGAGTCACACGTTTAGAAAACACACTATGGCTGCTTAACGGGAAAGGTGAGGTGGGGTGATGCATAAAACAAGGGTTTCAAATTAGCTCAGATACCGTTCCAGAAACCCAATATGTAACAGACAAGACCTACTCCTTGCTCAGTGAACTGGACTCAACACCCCCTATTCACCGCCCAAGAATATATCTGACTAGTAAGACTCTTAAAACCTATGTATTGATATCTCTCTGTAAGTGAGTCAAGTGGGTATAAAGCGGCATAAACACAGCAGTGAAAAGCAGCTAAACCCCATTATAAAAATCAATTACTTTTCAAAACCCGTGAAACAAAGACAGTGAAAGAGAGAGAAATTCTTACAAAATTCGTTCAGGGGCTGTGATGCCACCTGGATTGACCATATCTAGACCCACAGCTGATTGAGACATAAGGGTGGACACTCTTGGGGCTGAGAGGTTTGGTGAGGTTGGGTGAGCAAACGCAAACCCTTTAAAGTAATATAGCGTGGTACCCATCCCATGGGTCCCAAATCTCCAGGTTCAAGGGCATCGTCCTACACTGAAAACATGCATGAGAAACCCCGAAGATGGTACACCGTGTGATCGGGAAAGGTTTCTAAAACGCACCTCATTTCTCATCTCCTTGTGCTCCGGTTCGCCTTTCCAGCCGCTTTACTAGCAATCTCCCTCCTTGGAGAATCAGCACCTTTATCCTCCTGTTCCGTACAGGTTGCAATTTGTCCTGAGGATGCACGGGAAGAGGGGGAACCAATGAGAGACTAGCTCTAGGTGTTGGGACAGGCACAGGTCACTCTATTTTCCCATCAGGAAGAAGAATTAACCACAGGCTCAGGCTGCCGCCAGGAACTAGAATACGGCCTGAAGCAATCCTGCGCTTTTGCGGCCAGCTCCCAAGAAAGCGAGTTGAAGAATGGAGCTCAGGGGCACTGCAATTCAGAAACCTGCAGACTTAGAAATGATAACTCTCGTCCACAAATATATTGAGGGAAAGCAACGAAGAGGATTTGAAAGCAAGGCAGAATTGCAGGAAACAGATTTCAGGAGGTAGATTCGAATCGCCTTTAAAGCACAGGAAAAGCGGCAAAACCTCGACAATGATGCCCTTGGCCAAAAAGGGCGTATGCGTTTTTTCCTGAATATATTCAGGAAAAAACGCATACGCCCTTTTTGGCCAACAAGCAACCTGGAAAGGCAAATCAGCGCTACAAAGAAGTCTCGCTTCCCATCGGTCAAAAGGGCCATGCTGAATAAAGTGTCAAAACCAGAAATGCAGGACAGGCCATGGAGAAATGGGAGCCTTGCTACGCTGATGGGCGGGATGTAAATTGCCAACAGCCGCTCTGGAGAAGTGTACGGTGTGTCCTGAAACATCTAAAAAACTTAGCTTAGAGAGCATAGGGCACTTCCACTCATAGGCGTATAAATTGGGAAAACTAAAAATCATCAAGACACAGGCACCCCAAAGTTTTGGGCTACTCTGTTGACAAGAACCTCCACTTCGTTACACCTTAAATATCCCAGGAAAGAGAAGAATGGATAAAGAAGATGTGGTCCTTATATACAATGAAATATCACTCAGCCATGAAATCAATGTCATAAGGCTAGTAGCAGCATGATGAGTGGATTTAGGTATGAAGATTCTAAGTGAAATAAGTCACACAGAAAAAGACACTTATCATGAGATATCACTTATAGAGGGAATGTAAAATCTGCCACCCTTGAACTGAATTACAAAACAGAACAGAATCACATGTTTAGAAAACAGACTATGGCTGCTTAACGGGAAAGGTGAGGTGGGGTGATGCATAAAACAAGGGTTTCAAATTAGCTCAGATACCGTTCCATGAACCCAATATGTAATAGACAAGACCTACTCCTTGCTCAGTGAACTGGACTCAACACCCCCTATTCACCGCCCAAGAATATATCTGACTAGTAAGACTCTTAAAACCTATGTATTGATATCTCTCTGTAAGTGAGTCAAGTGGGTATAAAGCGGCATAAACACAGCAGTGAAAAGCAGCTCAACCCCATTATAAAAATCAATTACTTTTCAAAACCCGTGAAACAAAGACAGTGAAAGAGAGAGAAATTCTTACAAAATTCGTTCAGGGGCTGTGATGCCACCTGGATTGACCATATCTAGACCCACAGCTGATTGAGACATAAGGGTGGACACTCTTGGGGCTGAGAGGTTTGGTGAGGTTGGGTGAGCAAACGCAGACCCTTTAAAGTAATACGGCGTGGTACCCATCCCATGGGTCCCAAATCTCCAGGTTCAAGGGCATCGTCCTACACTGAAAACATGCATGAGAAACCCCGAAGATGGTACACCGTGTGATCGGGAAAGGTTTCTAAAACGCACCTCATTTCTCATCTCCTTGTGCTCCGCTTCGCCATTCCAGCCGCTTTACTAGCAATCTCCCTCCTTGGAGAATCAGCACCTTTAACCTCCTGTTCCGTACAGGTTGCAATTGGTCCTGAGGATGAACGGGAAGAGGGGGAACCAATGAGAGACTAGCTCTAGGTGTTGGGACAGGCACAGGTCACTCTATTTTCCCATCAGGAAGAAGAATTAACCACAGGCTCAGCCTGCCGCCAGGAACCAGAATACGGCCTGAAGCAATCCTGCGCTTTTGCGGCCAGCTCCCAAGAAAGCGAGTTGAAGAATGGAGCTCAGGGGCACTGCAATTCACAAACCTGCAGACTTAGAAATGATAACTCTCGTCCACAAATATATTGAGGGAAGGCAACGAAGAGGATTTGAAAGCAAGGCAGAATTGCAGGAAACAGATTTCAGGAGGTAGATTCGAATCGCCTTTAAAGCACAGGAAAAGCGGCAAAACCTCGACGATGATGCCCTTGGCCAAAAAGGGCGTATGCGTTTTTTCCTGAATATATTCAGGAAAAAACGCATACGCCCTTTTTGGCCAACCAAGCAACCTGGAAAGGCAAATCAGCGCTACAAAGAAGTCTCGCTTCCCATCGGTCAAAAGGGCCATGCTGAATAAAGTGTCAAAACCAGAAATGCAGGACAGGCCATGGAGAAATGGGAGCCTTGCTACGCTGATGGGCGGGATGTACATTGCCAACAGCCACTCTGGAGAAGTGTACGGTGTGTCCTGAAACATCTAAAAAACTC
The DNA here is from genome assembly GCF_965194805.1 of Balaenoptera borealis. Classification (NCBI taxonomy): domain Eukaryota; kingdom Metazoa; phylum Chordata; class Mammalia; order Artiodactyla; family Balaenopteridae; genus Balaenoptera; species Balaenoptera borealis. The sequence goes on from NC_138873.1 coordinate 80,739,090, forward strand.
AGCTTAGAGAGCATAGGGCACTTCCACTCATGGGCGTATAAATTGGGAAAACTAAAAATCAGCAAGACACAGGCACCCCAAAGTTTTGGGCTACTCTGTTGACAAGAACCTCCACTTCGTTACACCTTAAATATCCCAGGAAAGAGAAGAATGGATAAAGAAGTTGCGGTCCTTATGTACAATGGAATATCACTCAGCCATGAAATCAATGTCATAAGGCTAGTAGCAGCATGATGAGTGGATTTAGGTATGACGATTCTAAGTGAAATAAGTCACACAGAAAAAGACACTTATCAAAAGATATCACTTATAGAGGGAATGTAAAAACCGCTACCCTTGAACTGAATTACAAAACAGAACAGAGTCACACGTTTAGAAAACACACTATGGCTGCTTAACGGGAAAGGTGAGGTGGGGTGATGCATAAAACAAGGGTTTCAAATTAGCTCAGATACCGTTCCATGAACCCAATATGTAATAGACAAGACCTACTCCTTGCTCAGTGAACTGGACTCAACACCCCCTATTCACCGCCCAAGAATATACCTGACTAGTAAGACTCTTAAAACCTATGTATTGATATCTCTCTGTAAGTGAGTCAAGTGGGTGTAAAGCGGCATAAACACAGCAGTGAAAAGCAGCTAAACCCCATTATAAAAATCAATTACTTTTCAAAACCCGTGAAACAAAGACAGTGAAAGAGAGAGAAATTCTTACAAACTTCGTTCAGGGGCTGTGATGCCACCTGGATTGACCATATCTAGACCCACAGCTGATTGAGACGTAAGGGTGGACACTCTTGGGGCTGAGAGGTTTGGTGAGGTTGGGTGAGCAAACGCAGACCCTTTAAAGTAATACGGCGTGGTACCCATCCCATGGGTCCCAAATCTCCAGGTTCAAGGGCATCGTCCTACCTTGAAAACATGCATGAGAAACCCCGAAGATGGTACACCGTGTGATCGGGAAAGGTTTCTAAAACGCACCTCATTTCTCATCTCCTTGTGCTCCGCTTCGCCATTCCAGCCGCTTTACTAGCAATCTCCCTCCTTGGAGAATCAGCACCTTTAACCTCCTGTTCCGTACAGGTTGCAATTTGTCCTGAGGATGAACGGGAAGAGGGGGAACCAATGAGACACTAGCTCTAGGTGTTGGGACAGGCACAAGTCACTCTATTTTCCCATCAGGAAGAAGAATTAACCACAGGCTCAGCCTGCCGCCAGGAACCAGAATACGGGCCTGAAGCAATCCTGCGCTTTTGCGGCCAGCTCCCAAGAAAGCCAGTTGAAGAATGGAGCTCAGGGGCACTGCAATTCACAAACCTGCAGACTTAGAAATGATAACTCTCGTCCACAAATATATTGAGGGAAGGCAACGAAGAGGATTTGAAAGCAAGGCAGAATTGCAGGAAACAGATTTCAGGAGGTAGATTCGAATCGCCTTCAAAGCACAGGAAAAGCGACAAAACCTCGACGATGATGCCCTTGGCCAAAAAGGGCGTATGCGTTTTTTCCTGAATATATTCAGGAAAAAACGCATACGCCCTTTTTGGCCAACAAGCAACCTGGAAAGGCAAATCAGCGCTACAAAGAAGTCTCGCTTCCCATCGGTCAAAAGGGCCATGCTGAATAAAGTGTCAAAACCAGAAATGCAGGACAGGCCATGGAGAAATGGGAGCCTTGCTATGCTGATGGGCGGGATGTAAATTGCCAACAGCCAATCTGGAGAAGTGTACGGTGTGTCCTGAAACATCTAAAAAACTCAGCTTAGAGAGCATAGGGCACTTCCACTCATGGGCGTATAAATTGGGAAAACTAAAAATCATCAAGACACAGGCACCCCAAAGTTTTGGGCTACTCTGTTGACAAGAACCTCCACTTCGTTACACCTTAAATATCCCAGGAAAGAGAAGAATGGATAAAGAAGATGTGGTCCTTATATACAATGAAATATCACTCAGCCATGAAATCAATGTCATAAGGCTAGTAGCAGCATGATGAGTGGATTTAGGTATGAAGATTCTAAGTGAAATAAGTCACACAGAAAAAGACACTTATCATGAGATATCACTTATAGAGGGAATGTAAAATCTGCCACCCTTGAACTGAATTACAAAACAGAACAGAATCACATGTTTAGAAAACAGTCTATGGCTGCTTAACGGGAAAGGTGAGGTGGGGTGATGCATAAAACAAGGGTTTCAAATTAGCTCAGATACCGTTCCATGAACCCAATATGTAATAGACAAGACCTACTCCTTGCTCAGTGAACTGGACTCAACACCCCCTATTCACCGCCCAAGAATATATCTGACTAGTAAGACTCTTAAAACCTATGTATTGATATCTCTCTGTAAGTGAGTCAAGTGGGTATAAAGCGGCATAAACACAGCAGTGAAAAGCAGCTAAACCCCATTATAAAAATCAATTACTTTTCAAAACCCGTGAAACAAAGACAGTGAAAGAGAGAGAAATTCTTACAAAATTCGTTCAGGGGCTGTGATGCCACCTGGATTGACCATATCTAGACCCACAGCTGATTGAGACATAAGGGTGGACACTCTTGGGGCTGAGAGGTTTGGTGAGGTTGGGTGAGCAAACGCAGACCCTTTAAAGTAATACGGCGTGGTACCCATCCCATGGGTCCCAAATCTCCAGGTTCAAGGGCATCGTCCTACACTGAAAACATGCATGAGAAACCCCGAAGATGGTACACCGTGTGATCGGGAAAGGTTTCTAAAACGCACCTCATTTCTCATCTCCTTGTGCTCCGCTTCGCCATTCCAGCCGCTTTACTAGCAATCTCCCTCCTTGGAGAATCAGCACCTTTAACCTCCTGTTCCGTACAGGTTGCAATTGGTCCTGAGGATGAACGGGAAGAGGGGGAACCAATGAGAGACTAGCTCTAGGTGTTGGGACAGGCACAGGTCACTCTATTTTCCCATCAGGAAGAAGAATTAACCACAGGCTCAGCCTGCCGCCAGGAACCAGAATACGGCCTGAAGCAATCCTGCGCTTTTGCGGCCAGCTCCCAAGAAAGCGAGTTGAAGAATGGAGCTCAGGGGCACTGCAATTCACAAACCTGCAGACTTAGAAATGATAACTCTCGTCCACAAATATATTGAGGGAAGGCAACGAAGAGGATTTGAAAGCAAGGCAGAATTGCAGGAAACAGATTTCAGGAGGTAGATTCGAATCGCCTTTAAAGCACAGGAAAAGCGGCAAAACCTCGACGATGATGCCCTTGGCCAAAAAGGGCGTATGCGTTTTTTCCTGAATATATTCAGGAAAAAACGCATACGCCCTTTTTGGCCAACCAAGCAACCTGGAAAGGCAAATCAGCGCTACAAAGAAGTCTCGCTTCCCATCGGTCAAAAGGGCCATGCTGAATAAAGTGTCAAAACCAGAAATGCAGGACAGGCCATGGAGAAATGGGAGCCTTGCTACGCTGATGGGCGGGATGTACATTGCCAACAGCCACTCTGGAGAAGTGTACGGTGTGTCCTGAAACATCTAAAAAACTCAGCTTAGAGACCATAGGGCACTTCCACTCATGGGCGTATAAATTGGGAAAACTAAAAATCAGCAAGACACAGGCACCCCAAAGTTTTGGGCTACTCTGTTGACAAGAACCTCCACTTCGTTACACCTTAAATATCCCAGGAAAGAGAAGAATGGATAAAGAAGTTGCGGTCCTTATGTACAATGGAATATCACTCAGCCATGAAATCAATGTCATAAGGCTAGTAGCAGCATGATGAGTGGATTTAGGTATGACGATTCTAAGTGAAATAAGTCACACAGAAAAAGACACTTATCAAAAGATATCACTTATAGAGGGAATGTAAAAACCGCTACCTTTGAACTGAATTACAAAACAGAACAGAGTCACACGTTTAGAAAACACACTATGGCTGCTTAACGGGAAAGGTGAGGTGGGGTGATGCATAAAACAAGGGTTTCAAATTAGCTCAGATACCGTTCCAGAAACCCAATATGTAACAGACAAGACCTACTCCTTGCTCAGTGAACTGGACTCAACACCCCCTATTCACCGCCCAAGAATATATCTGACTAGTAAGACTCTTAAAACCTATGTATTGATATCTCTCTGTAAGTGAGTCAAGTGGGTATAAAGAGGCATAAACACAGCAGTGAAAAGCAGCTAAACCCCATTATAAAAATCAATTACTTTTCAAAACCCGTGAAACAAAGACAGTGAAAGAGAGAGAAATTCTTACAAACTTCGTTCAGGGGCTGTGATGCCACCTGGATTGACCATATCTAGACCCACAGCTGATTGAGACATAAGGGTGGACACTCTTGGGGCTGAGAGGTTTGGTGAGGTTGGGTGAGCAAACGCAAACCCTTTAAAGTAATATAGCGTGGTACCCATCCCATGGGTCCCAAATCTCCAGGTTCAAGGGCATCGTCCTACACTGAAAACATGCATGAGAAACCCCGAAGATGGTACACCGTGTGATCGGGAAAGGTTTCTAAAACGCACCTCATTTCTCATCTCCTTGTGCTCCGGTTCGCCTTTCCAGCCGCTTTACTAGCAATCTCCCTCCTTGGAGAATCAGCACCTTTATCCTCCTGTTCCGTACAGGTTGCAATTTGTCCAGAGGATGCACGGGAAGAGGGGGAACCAATGAGAGACTAGCTCTAGGTGTTGGGACAGGCACAGGTCACTCTATTTTCCCATCAGGAAGAAGAATTAACCACAGGCTCAGGCTGCCGCCAGGAACTAGAATACGGCCTGAAGCAATCCTGCGCTTTTGCGGCCAGCTCCCAAGAAAGCGAGTTGAAGAATGGAGCTCAGGGGCACTGCAATTCAGAAACCTGCAGACTTAGAAATGATAACTCTCGTCCACAAATATATTGAGGGAAAGCAACGAAGAGGATTTGAAAGCAAGGCAGAATTGCAGGAAACAGATTTCAGGAGGTAGATTCGAATCGCCTTTAAAGCACAGGAAAAGCGGCAAAACCTCGACGATGATGCCCTTGGCCAAAAAGGGCGTATGCGTTTTTTCCTGAATATATTCAGGAAAAAACGCATACGCCCTTTTTGGCCAACAAGCAACCTGGAAAGGCAAATCAGCGCTACAAAGAAGTCTCGCTTCCCATCGGTCAAAAGGGCCATGCTGAATAAAGTGTCAAAACCAGAAATGCAGGACAGGCCATGGAGAAATGGGAGCCTTGCTACGCTGATGGGCGGGATGTAAATTGCCAACAGCCACTCTGGAGAAGTGTACGGTGTGTCCTGAAACATCTAAAAAACTTAGCTTAGAGAGCATAGGGCACTTCCACTCATAGGCGTATAAATTGGGAAAACTAAAAATCATCAAGACACAGGCACCCCAAAGTTTTGGGCTACTCTGTTGACAAGAACCTCCACTTCGTTACACCTTAAATATCCCAGGAAAGAGAAGAATGGATAAAGAAGATGTGGTCCTTATATACAATGAAATATCACTCAGCCATGAAATCAATGTCATAAGGCTAGTAGCAGCATGATGAGTGGATTTAGGTATGAAGATTCTAAGTGAAATAAGTCACACAGAAAAAGACACTTATCATGAGATATCACTTATAGAGGGAATGTAAAATCTGCCACCCTTGAACTGAATTACAAAACAGAACAGAATCACATGTTTAGAAAACAGACTATGGCTGCTTAACGGGAAAGGTGAGGTGGGGTGATGCATAAAACAAGGGTTTCAAATTAGCTCAGATACCGTTCCATGAACCCAATATGTAATAGACAAGACCTACTCCTTGCTCAGTGAACTGGACTCAACACCCCCTATTCACCGCCCAAGAATATATCTGACTAGTAAGACTCTTAAAACCTATGTATTGATATCTCTCTGTAAGTAAGTCAAGTGGGTATAAAGCGGCATAAACACAGCAGTGAAAAGCAGCTAAACCCCATTATAAAAATCAATTACTTTTCAAAACCCGTGAAACAAAGACAGTGAAAGAGAGAGAAATTCTTACAAAATTCGTTCAGGGGCTGTGATGCCACCTGGATTGACCATATCTAGACCCACAGCTGATTGAGACATAAGGGTGGACACTCTTGGGGCTGAGAGGTTTGGTGAGGTTGGGTGAGCAAACGCAGACCCTTTAAAGTAATACGGCGTGGTACCCATCCCATGGGTCCCAAATCTCCAGGTTCAAGGGCATCGTCCTACACTGAAAACATGCATGAGAAACCCCGAAGATGGTACACCGTGTGATCGGGAACGGTTTCTAAAACGCACCTCATTTCTCATCTCCTTGTGCTCCGCTTCGCCATTCCAGCCGCTTTACTAGCAATCTCCCTCCTTGGAGAATCAGCACCTTTAACCTCCTGTTCCGTACAGGTTGCAATTGGTCCTGAGGATGAACGGGAAGAGGGGGAACCAATGAGAGACTAGCTCTAGGTGTTGGGACAGGCACAGGTCACTCTATTTTCCCATCAGGAAGAAGAATTAACCACAGGCTCAGCCTGCCGCCAGGAACCAGAATACGGCCTGAAGCAATCCTGCGCTTTTGCGGCCAGCTCCCAAGAAAGCGAGTTGAAGAATGGAGCTCAGGGGCACTGCAATTCACAAACCTGCAGACTTAGAAATGATAACTCTCGTCCACAAATATATTGAGGGAAGGCAACGAAGAGGATTTGAAAGCAAGGCAGAATTGCAGGAAACAGATTTCAGGAGGTAGATTCGAATCGCCTTTAAAGCACAGGAAAAGCGGCAAAACCTCGACGATGATGCCCTTGGCCAAAAAGGGCGTATGCGTTTTTTCCTGAATATATTCAGGAAAAAACGCATACGCCCTTTTTGGCCAACCAAGCAACCTGGAAAGGCAAATCAGCGCTACAAAGAAGTCTCGCTTCCCATCGGTCAAAAGGGCCATGCTGAATAAAGTGTCAAAACCAGAAATGCAGGACAGGCCATGGAGAAATGGGAGCCTTGCTACGCTGATGGGCGGGATGTACATTGCCAACAGCCACTCTGGAGAAGTGTACGGTGTGTCCTGAAACATCTAAAAAACTCAGCTTAGAGACCATAGGGCACTTCCACTCATGGGCGTATAAATTGGGAAAACTAAAAATCAGCAAGACACAGGCACCCCAAAGTTTTGGGCTACTCTGTTGACAAGAACCTCCACTTCGTTACACCTTAAATATCCCAGGAAAGAGAAGAATGGATAAAGAAGTTGCGGTCCTTATGTACAATGGAATATCACTCAGCCATGAAATCAATGTCATAAGGCTAGTAGCAGCATGATGAGTGGATTTAGGTATGACGATTCTAAGTGAAATAAGTCACACAGAAAAAGACACTTATCAAAAGATATCACTTATAGAGGGAATGTAAAAACCGCTACCCTTGAACTGAATTACAAAACAGAACAGAGTCACACGTTTAGAAAACACACTATGGCTGCTTAACGGGAAAGGTGAGGTGGGGTGATGCATAAAACAAGGGTTTCAAATTAGCTCAGATACCGTTCCAGAAACCCAATATGTAACAGACAAGACCTACTCCTTGCTCAGTGAACTGGACTCAACACCCCCTATTCACCGCCCAAGAATATATCTGACTAGTAAGACTCTTAAAACCTATGTATTGATATCTCTCTGTAAGTGAGTCAAGTGGGTGTAAAGCGGCATAAACACAGCAGTGAAAAGCAGCTAAACCCCTTTATAAAAATCAATTACTTTTCAAAACCCGTGAAACAAAGACAGTGAAAGAGAGAGAAATTCTTACAAACTTCGTTCAGGGGCTGTGATGCCACCTGGATTGACCATATCTAGACCCACAGCTGATTGAGACATAAGGGTGGACACTCTTGGGGCTGAGAGGTTTGGTGAGGTTGGGTGAGCAAACGCAGACCCTTTAAAGTAATACGGCGTGGTACCCATCCCATGGGTCCCAAATCTCCAGGTTCAAGGGCATCGTCCTACATTGAAAACATGCATGAGAAACCCCGAAGATGGTACACCGTGTGATCGGGAAAGGTTTCTAAAACGCAGCTCATTTCTCATCTCCTTGTGCTCCGCTTCGCCATTCCAGCCGCTTTACTAGCAATCTCCCTCCTTGGAGAATCAGCACCTTTAACCTCCTGTTCCGTACAGGTTGCAATTTGTCCTGAGGATGAACGGGAAGAGGGGGAACCAATGAGAGACTAGCTCTAGGTGTTGGGACAGGCACAAGTCACTCTATTTTCCCATCAGGAAGAAGAATTAACCACAGGCTCAGCCTGCCGCCAGGAACCAGAATACGGGCCTGAAGCAATCCTGCGCTTTTGCGGCCAGCTCCCAAGAAAGCGAGTTGAAGAATGGAGCTCAGGGACACTGCAATTCACAAACCTGCAGACTTAGAAATGATAACTCTCGTCCACAAATATATTGAGGGAAGGCAACGAAGAGGATTTGAAAGCAAGGCAGAATTGCAGGAAACAGATTTCAGGAGGTAGATTCGAATCGCCTTCAAAGCACAGGAAAAGCGGCAAAACCTCGACGATGATGCCCTTGGCCAAAAAGGGCGTATGCGTTTTTTCCTGAATATATTCAGGAAAAAACGCATACGCCCTTTTTGGCCAACCAAGCAACCTGGAAAGGCAAATCAGCGCTACAAAGAAGTCTCGCTTCCCATCGGTCAAAAGGGCCATGCTGAATAAAGTGTCAAAACCAGAAATGCAGGACAGGCCATGGAGAAATGGGAGCCTTGCTACGCTGATGGGCGGGATGTAAATTGCCAACAGCCAATCTGGAGAAGTGTACGGTGTGTCCTGAAACATCTAAAAAACTCAGCTTAGAGAGCATAGGGCACTTCCACTCATGGGCGTATAAATTGGGAAAACTAAAAATCAGCAAGACACAGGCACCCCAAAGTTTTGGGCTACTCTGTTGACAAGAACCTCCACTTCGTTACACCTTAAATATCCCAAGAAAGAGAAGAATGGATAAAGAAGTTGCGGTCCTTATGTACAATGGAATATCACTCAGCCATGAAATCAATGTCATAAGGCTAGTAGCAGCATGATGAGTGGATTTAGGTATGAAGATTCTAAGTGAAATAAGTCACACAGAAAAAGACACTTATCAAAAGATATCACTTATAGAGGGAATGTAAAAACCGCTACCCTTGAACTGAATTACAAAACAGAACAGAGTCACACGTTTAGAAAGCACACTATGGCTGCTTAACGGGAAAGGTGAGGTGGGGTGATGCATAAAACAAGGGTTTCAAATTAGCTCAGATACCGTTCCAGAAACCCAATATGTAACAGACAAGACCTACTCCTTGCTCAGTGAACTGGACTCAACACCCCCTATTCACCGCCCAAGAATATACCTGACTAGTAAGACTCTTAAAACCTATGTATTGATATCTCTCTGTAAGTGAGTCAAGTGGGTGTAAAGCGGCATAAACACAGCAGTGAAAAGCAGCTAAACCCCATTATAAAAATCAATTACTTTTCAAAACCCGTGAAACAAAGACAGTGAAAGAGAGAGAAATTCTTACAAACTTCGTTCAGGGGCTGTGATGCCACCTGGATTGACCATATCTAGACCCACAGCTGATTGAGACATAAGGGTGGACACTCTTGGGGCTGAGAGGTTTGGTGAGGTTGGGTGAGCAAACGCAGACCCTTTAAAGTAATACGGCGTGGTACCCATCCCATGGGTCCCAAATCTCCAGGTTCAAGGGCATCGTCCTACATTGAAAACATGCATGAGAAACCCCGAAGATGGTACACCGTGTGATCGGGAAAGGTTTCTAAAACGCAGCTCATTTCTCATCTCCTTGTGCTCCGCTTCGCCATTCCAGCCGCTTTACTAGCAATCTCCCTCCTTGGAGAATCAGCACCTTTAACCTCCTGTTCCGTACAGGTTGCAATTTGTCCTGAGGATGAACGGGAAGAGGGGGAACCAATGAGAGACTAGCTCTAGGTGTTGGGACAGGCACAAGTCACTCTATTTTCCCATCAGGAAGAAGAATTAACCACAGGCTCAGCCTGCCGCCAGGAACCAGAATACGGGCCTGAAGCAATCCTGCGCTTTTGCGGCCAGCTCCCAAGAAAGCGAGTTGAAGAATGGAGCTCAGGGGCACTGCAATTCACAAACCTGCAGACTTAAAAATGATAACTCTCGTCCACAAATATATTGAGGGAAGGCAACGAAGAGGATTTGAAAGCAAGGCAGAATTGCAGGAAACAGATTTCAGGAGGTAGATTCGAATCGCCTTCAAAGCACAGGAAAAGCGGCAAAACCTCGACGATGATGCCCTTGGCCAAAAAGGGCGTATGCGTTTTTTCCTGAATATATTCAGGAAAAAACGCATACGCCCTTTTTGGCCAACCAAGCAACCTGGAAAGGCGAATCAGCGCTACAAAGAAGTCTCGCTTCCCATCGGTCAAAAGGGCCATGCTGAATAAACTGTCAAAACCAGAAATGCAGGACAGGCCATGGAGAAATGGGAGCCTTGCTACGCTGATGGGCGGGATGTAAATTGCCAACAGCCAATCTGGAGAAGTGTACGGTGTGTCCTGAAACATCTAAAAAACTCAGCTTAGAGAGCATAGGGCACTTCCACTCATGGGCGTATAAATTGGGAAAACTAAAAATCAGCAAGACACAGGCACCCCAAAGTTTTGGGCTACTCTGTGGACAAGAACCTCCACTTCGTTACACCTTAAATATCCCAAGAAAGAGAAGAATGGATAAAGAAGTTGCGGTCCTTATGTACAATGGAATATCACTCAGCCATGAAATCAATGTCATAAGGCTAGTAGCGGCATGATGAGTGGATTTAGGTATGACGATTCTAAGTGAAATAAGTCACACAGAAAAAGACACTTATCAAAAGATATCACTTATAGAGGGAATGTAAAAACCGCTACCCTTGAACTGAATTACAAAACAGAACAGAGTCACACGTTTAGAAAACACACTATGGCTGCTAAACGGGAAAGGTGAGGTGGGGTGATGCATAAAACAAGGGTTTCAAATTAGCTCAGATACCGTTCCAGAAACCCAATATGTAACAGACAAGACCTACTCCTTGCTCAGTGAACTGGACTCAACACCCCCTATTCACCGCCCAAGAATATACCTGACTAGTAAGACTCTTAAAACCTATGTATTGATATCTCTCTGTAAGTGAGTCAAGTGGGTATAAAGCGGCATAAACACAGCAGTGAAAAGCAGCTAAACCCCATTATAAAAATCAATTACTTTTCAAAACCCGTGAAACAAAGACAGTGAAAGAGAGAGAAATTCTTACAAACTTCGTTCAGGGGCTGTGATGCCACCTGGATTGACCATATCTAGACCCACAGCTGATTGAGACATAAGGGTGGACACTCTTGGGGCTGAGAGGTTTGGTGAGGTTGGGTGAGCAAACGCAGACCCTTTAATGTAATACGGCGTGGTACCCATCCCATGGGTCCCAAATCTCCAGGTTCAAGGGCATCATCCTACATTGAAAACATGCATGAGAAACCCCGAAGATGGTACACCGTGTGATCGGGAAAGGTTTCTAAAACGCAGCTCATTTCTCATCTCCTTGTGCTCCGCTTCGCCATTCCAGCCGCTTTACTAGCAATCTCCCTCCTTGGAGAATCAGCACCTTTAACCTCCTGTTCCGTACAGGTTGCAATTGGTCCTGAGGATGAACGGGAAGAGGGGGAACCAATGAGAGACTAGCTCTAGGTGTTGGGACAGGCACAAGTCACTCTATTTTCCCATCAGGAAGAAGAATTAACCACAGGCTCAGCCTGCCGCCAGGAACCAGAATACGGGCCTGAAGCAATCCTGCGCTTTTGCGGCCAGCTCCCAAGAAAGCGAGTTGAAGAATGGAGCTCAGGGGCACTGCAATTCACAAACCTGCAGACTTAGAAATGATAACTCTCGTCCACAAATATATTGAGGGAAGGCAACGAAGAGGATTTGAAAGCAAGGCAGAATTGCAGGAAACAGATTTCAGGAGGTAGATTCGAATCGCCTTCAAAGCACAGGAAAAGCGGCAAAACCTCGACGATGATGCCCTTGGCCAAAAAGGGCGTATGCGTTTTTTCCTGAATATATTCAGGAAAAAACGCATACGCCCTTTTTGGCCAACCAAGCAACCTGGAAAGGCGAATCAGCGCTACAAAGAAGTCTCGCTTCCCATCGGTCAAAAGGGCCATGCTGAATAAAGTGTCAAAACCAGAAATGCAGGACAGGCCATGGAGAAATGGGAGCCTTGCTACGCTGATGGGCGGGATGTACATTGCCAACAGCCACTCTGGAGAAGTGTACGGTGTGTCCTGAAACATCTAAAAAACTCAGCTTAGAGAGCATAGGGCACTTCCACTCATGGGCGTATAAATTGGGAAAACTAAAAATCAGCAAGACACAGGCACCCCAAAGTTTTGGGCTACTCTGTGGACAAGAACCTCCACTTCGTTACACCTTAAATATCCCAAGAAAGAGAAGAATGGATAAAGAAGTTGCGGTCCTTATGTACAATGGAATATCACTCAGCCATGAAATCAATGTCATAAGGCTAGTAGCGGCATGATGAGTGGATTTAGGTATGACGATTCTAAGTGAAATAAGTCACACAGAAAAAGACACTTATCATGAGATATCACTTATAGAGGGAATGTAAAACCCGCTACCCTTGAACTGAATTACAAAACAGAACAGAGTCACACGTTTAGAAAACACACTATGGCTGCTTAACGGGAAAGGTGAGGTGGGGTGATGCATAAAACAAGGGTTTCAAATTAGCTCAGATACCGTTCCATAAACCCAATATGTAAGAGACAAGACCTACTCCTTGCTCAGTGAACTGGACTCAACACCCCCTATTCACCGCCCAAGAATATATCTGACTAGTAAGACTCTTAAAACCTATGTATTGATATCTCTCTGTAAGTGAGTCAAGTGGGTATAAAGCGGCATAAACACAGGAGTGAAAAGCAGCTAAACCCCTTTATAAAAATCAATTACTTTTCAAAACCCGTGAAACAAAGACAGTGAAAGAGAGAGAAATTCTTACAAAATTCGTTCAGGGGCTGTGATGCCACCTGGATTGACCATATCTAGACCCACAGCTGATTGAGACATAAGGGTGGACACTCTTGGGGCTGAGAGGTTTGGTGAGGTTGGGTGAGCAAACGCAGACCCTTTAAAGTAATACGGCGTGGTACCCATCCCATGGGTCCCAAATCTCCAGGTTCAAGGGCATCGTCCTACCTTGAAAACATGCATGAGAAACCCCGAAGATGGTACACCGTGTGATCGGGAAAGGTTTCTAAAACGCACCTCATTTCTCATCTCCTTGTGCTCCGGTTAGCCATTCCAGCCGCTTTACTAGCAATCTCCCTCCTTGGAGAATCAGCACCTTTAACCTCCTGTTCCGTACAGGTTGCAATTGGTCCTGAGGATGAACGGGAAGAGGGGGAACCAATGAGAGACTAGCTCTAGGTGTTGGGACAGGCACAGGTCACTCTATTTTCCCATCAGGAAGAAGAATTAACCACAGGCTCAGCCTGCCGCCAGGAACCAGAATACGGCCTGAAGCAATCCTGCGCTTTTGCGGCCAGCTCCCAAGAAAGCGAGTTGAAGAATGGAGCTCAGGGGCACTGCAATTCACAAACCTGCAGACTTAGAAATGATAACTCTCGTCCACAAATATATTGAGGGAAGGCAACGAAGAGGATTTGAAAGCAAGGCAGAATTGCAGGAAACAGATTTCAGGAGGTAGATTCGAATCGCCTTTAAAGCACAGGAAAAGCGGCAAAACCTCGACGATGATGCCCTTGGCCAAAAAGGGCGTATGCGTTTTTTCCTGAATATATTCAGGAAAAAACGCATACGCCCTTTTTGGCCAACCAAGCAACCTGGAAAGGCGAATCAGCGCTACAAAGAAGTCTCGCTTCCCATCGGTCAAAAGGGCCATGCTGAATAAAGTGTCAAAACCAGAAATGCAGGACAGGCCATGGAGAAATGGGAGCCTTGCTACGCTGATGGGCGGGATGTACATTGCCAACAGCCACTCTGGAGAAGTGTACGGTGTGTCCTGAAACATCTAAAAAACTCAGCTTAGAGACCATAGGGCACTTCCACTCATGGGCGTATAAATTGGGAAAACTAAAAATCAGCAAGACACAGGCACCCCAAAGTTTTGGGCTACTCTGTTGACAAGAACCTCCACTTCGTTACACCTTAAATATCCCAGGAAAGAGAAGAATGGATAAAGAAGTTGCGGTCCTTATGTACAATGGAATATCACTCAGCCATGAAATCAATGTCATAAGGCTAGTAGCAGCATGATGAGTGGATTTAGGTATGACGATTCTAAGTGAAATAAGTCACACAGAAAAAGACACTTATCAAAAGATATCACTTATAGAGGGAATGTAAAAACCGCTACCCTTGAACTGAATTACAAAACAGAACAGAGTCACACGTTTAGAAAACAGACTATGGCTGCTTAACGGGAAAGGTGAGGTGGGGTGATGCATAAAACAAGGGTTTCAAATTAGCTCAGATACCGTTCCATGAACCCAATATGTAAAAGACAAGACCTACTCCTTGCTCAGTGAACTGGACTCAACACCCCCTATTCACCGCCCAAGAATATATCTGACTAGTAAGACTCTTAAAACCTATGTATTGATATCTCTCTGTAAGTGAGTCAAGTGGGTATAAAGCGGCATAAACACAGCAGTGAAAAGCAGCTAAACCCCTTTATAAAAATCAATTACTTTTCAAAACCCGTGAAACAAAGACAGTGAAAGAGAGAGAAATTCTTACAAAATTCGTTCAGGGGCTGTGATGCCACCTGGATTGACCATATCTAGACCCACAGCTGATTGAGACATAAGGGTGGACACTCTTGGGGCTGAGAGGTTTGGTGAGGTTGGGTGAGCAAACGCAGACCCTTTAAAGTAATACGGCTTGGTACCCATCCCATGGGTCCCAAATCTCCAGGTTCAAGGGCATCGTCCTACATTGAAAACATGCATGAGAAACCCCGAAGATGGTACACCGTGTGATCGGGAAAGGTTTCTAAAACGCACCTCATTTCTCATCTCCTTGTGCTCCGCTTCGCCATTCCAGCCGCTTTACTAGCAATCTCCCTCCTTGGAGAATCAGCACCTTTAACCTCCTGTTCCGTACAGGTTGCAATTGGTCCTGAGGATGAACGGGAAGAGGGGGAACCAATGAGAGACTAGCTCTAGGTGTTGGGACAGGCACAGGTGACACTATTTTCCCATCAGGAAGAAGAATTAACCACAGGCTCAGCCTGCCGCCAGGAAGCAGAATACGGCCTGAAGCAATCCTGCGCTTTTGCGGCCAGCTCCCAAGAAAGCGAGTTGAAGAATGGAGCTCTGGGGCACTGCAATTAACAAACCTGCAGACTTAGAAATGATAACTCTCGTCCACAAATATATTGAGGGAAGGCAACGAAGAGGATTTGAAAGCAAGGCAGAATTGCAGGAAACATTTCAGGAGGTAGATTCGAATCGCCTTTAAAGCACAGGAAAAGCGGCAAAACCTCGACGATGATGCCCTTGGCCAAAAAGGGCGTATGCGTTTTTTCCTGAATATATTCAGGAAAAAACGCATACGCCCTTTTTGGCCAACCAAGTAACCTGGAAAGGCAAATCAGCGCTACAAAGAAGTCTCGCTTCCCATCGGTCAAAAGGGCCATGCTGAATAAAGTGTCAAAACCAGAAATGCAGGACAGGCCATGCAGAAATGGGAGCCTTGCTACGCTGATGGGCGGGATGTACATTGCCAACAGCCACTCTGGAGAAGTGTACGGTGTGTCCTGAAACATCTAAAAAACTCAGCTTAGAGAGCATAGGGCACTTCCACTCATGGGCGTATAAATTGGGAAAACTAAAAATCAGCAAGACACAGGCACCCCAAAGTTTTGGGCTACTCTGTTGACAAGAACCTCCACTTCGTTACACCTTAAATATCCCAGGAAAGAGAAGAATGGATAAAGAAGTTGCGGTCCTTATGTACAATGGAATATCACTCAGCCATGAAATCAATGTCATAAGGCTAGTAGCAGCATGATGAGTGGATTTAGGTATGACGATTCTAAGTGAAATAAGTCACACAGAAAAAGACACTTATCATAAGATATCACTTATAGAGGGAATGTAAAAACCGCTACCCTTGAACTGAATTACAAAACAGAACAGAGTCACACGTTTAGAAAACACACTATGGCTGCTTAACGGGAAAGGTGAGGTGGGGTGATGCATAAAACAAGGGTTTCAAATTAGCTCAGATACCGTTCCATAAACCCAATATGTAAGAGACAAGACCTACTCCTTGCTCAGTGAACTGGACTCAACACCCCCTATTCACCGCCCAAGAATATATCTGACTAGTAAGACTCTTAAAACCTATGTATTGATATCTCTCTGTAAGTGAGTCAAGTGGGTATAAAGCGGCATAAACACAGCAGTGAAAAGCAGCTAAACCCCTTTATAAAAATCAATTACTTTTCAAAACCCGTGAAACAAAGACAGTGAAAGAGAGAGAAATTCTTACAAAATTCGTTCAGGGGCTGTGATGCCACCTGGATTGACCATATCTAGACCCACAGCTGATTGAGATATAAGGGTGGACACTCTTGGGGCTGAGAGGTTTGGTGAGGTTGGGTGAGCAAACGCAGACCCTTTAAAGTAATACGGCGTGGTACCCATCCCATGGGTCCCAAATCTCCAGGTTCAAGGGCATCGTCCTACCTTGAAAACATGCATGAGAAACCCCGAAGATGGTACACCGTGTGATCGGGAAAGGTTTCTAAAACGCACCTCATTTCTCATCTCCTTGTGCTCCGCTTCGCCATTCCAGCCGCTTTACTAGCAATCTCCCTCCTTGGAGAATCAGCACCTTTAACCTGCTGTTCCGTACAGGTTGCAATTGGTCCTGAGGATGAACGGGAAGAGGGGGAACCAATGAGAGACTAGCTCTAGGTGTTGGGACAGGCACAGGTCACTCTATTTTCCCATCAGGAAGAAGAATTAACCACAGGCTCAGCCTGCCGCCAGGAAGCAGAATACGGCCTGAAGCAATCCTGCGCTTTTGCGGCCAGCTCCCAAGAAAGCGAGTTGAAGAATGGAGCTCAGGGGCACTGCAATTCCCAAACCTGCAGACTTAGACATGATAACTCTCGTCCACAAATATATTGAGGGAAGGCAACGAAGAGGATTTGAAAGCAAGGCAGAATTGCAGGAAACAGATTTCAGGAGGTAGATTCGAATCGCCTTTAAAGCACAGGAAAAGCGGCAAAACCTCGACAATGATGCCCTTGGCCAAAAAGGGCGTATGCGTTTTTTCCTGAATATATTCAGGAAAAAACACATACGCCCTTTTTGGCCAACAAGCAACCTGGAAAGGCAAATCAGCGCTACAAAGAAGTCTCGCTTCCCATCGGTCAAAAGGGCCATGCTGAATAAAGTGTCAAAACCAGAAATGCAGGACAGGCCATGGAGAAATGGGAGCCTTGCTACGCTGATGGGCGGGATGTAAATTGCCAACAGCCACTCTGGAGAAGTGTACGGTGTGTCCTGAAACATCTAAAAAACTTAGCTTAGAGAGCATAGGGCACTTCCACTCATAGGCGTATAAATTGGGAAAACTAAAAATCAGCAAGACACAGGCACCCCAAAGTTTTGGGCTACTCTGTTGACAAGAACCTCCACTTCGTTACACCTTAAATATCCCAGGAAAGAGAAGAATGGATAAAGAAGATGTGGTCCTTATATACAATGAAATATCACTCAGCCATGAAATCAATGTCATAAGGCTAGTAGCAGCATGATGAGTGGATTTAGGTATGAAGATTCTAAGTGAAATAAGTCACACAGAAAAAGAGACTTATCATGAGATATCACTTATAGAGGGAATGTAAAATCTGCCACCCTTGAAGTGAATTACAAAACAGAACAGAATCACATGTTTAGAAAACAGACTATGGCTGCTTAACGGGAAAGGTGAGGTGGGGTGATGCATAAAACAAGGGTTTCAAATTAGCTCAGATACCGTTCCATGAACCCAATATGTAAAAGACAAGACCTACTCCTTGCTCAGTGAACTGGACTCAACACCCCCTATTCACCGCCCAAGAATATATCTGACTAGTTAGAATCTTCAAACCTATGTATTGATATCTCTCTGTAAGTGAGTCAAGTGGGTATAAAGCGGCATAAACACAGTAGTGAAAAGCAGCTAAACCCCAATATAAAAATCAATTACTTTTCAAAACCCGTGAAACAAAGACAGTGAAAGAGAGAGAAATTCTTACAAAATTCGTTCAGGGGCTGTGATGCCACCTGGATTGACCATATCTAGACCCACAGCTGATTGAGACATAAGGGTGGACACTCTTGGGGCTGAGAGGTTTGGTGAGGTTGGGTGAGCAAACGCAGACCCTTTAAAGTAATACGGCGTGGTACCCATCCCATGGGTCCCAAATCTCCAGGTTCAAGGGCTTCGTCCTACATTGAAAACATGCATGAGAAACCCCGAAGATGGTACACCGTGTGATCGGGAAAGGTTTCTAAAACGCACCTCATTTCTCATCTCCTTGTGCTCCGGTTAGCCATTCCAGCCGCTTTACTAGCAATCTCCCTCCTTGGAGAATCAGCACCTTTAACCTCCTGTTCCGTACAGGTTGCAATTGGTCCTGAGGATGAACGGGAAGAGGGGGAACCAATGAGAGACTAGCTCTAGGTGTTGGGACAGGCACAGGTCACTCTATTTTCCCATCAGGAAGAAGAATTAACCACAGGCTCAGCCTGCCGCCAGGAACCAGAATACGGGCCTGAAGCAATCCTGCGCTTTTGCGGCCAGCTCCCAAGAAAGCGAATTGAAGAATGGAGCTCAGGGGCACTGCAATTCACAAACCTGCAGACTTAGAAATGATAACTCTCGTCCACAAATATATTGAGGGAAGGCAACGAAGAGGATTTGAAAGCAAGGCAGAATTGCAGGAAACAGATTTCAGGAGGTAGATTCGAATCGCCTTTAAAGCACAGGAAAAGCGGCAAAACCTCGACGATGATGCCCTTGGCCAAAAAGGGCGTATGCGTTTTTTCCTGAATATATTCAGGAAAAAACGCATACGCCCTTTTTGGCCAACCAAGCAACCTGGAAAGGCGAATCAGCGCTACAAAGAAGTCTCGCTTCCCATCGGTCAAAAGGGCCATGCTGAATAAAGTGTCAAAACCAGAAATGCAGGACAGGCCATGGAGAAATGGGAGCCTTGCTACGCTGATGGGCGGGATGTACATTGCCAACAGCCACTCTGGAGAAGTGTACGGTGTGTCCTGAAACATCTAAAAAACTCAGCTTAGAGAGCATAGGGCACTTCCACTCATGGGCGTATAAATTGGGAAAACTAAAAATCAGCAAGACACAGGCACCCCAAAGTTTTGGGCTACTCTGTTGACAAGAACCTCCACTTCGTTACACCTTAAATATCCCAGGAAAGAGAAGAATGGATAAAGAAGTTGCGGTCCTTATGTACAATGGAATATCACTCAGCCATGAAATCAACGTCATAAGGCTAGTAGCAGCATGATGAGTGGATTTAGGTATGACGATTCTAAGTGAAATAAGTCACACAGAAAAAGACACTTATCATAAGATATCACTTATAGAGGGAATGTAAAAACCGCTACCCTTGAACTGAATTACAAAACAGAACAGAGTCACACGTTTAGAAAACACACTATGGCTGCTTAACGGGAAAGGTGAGGTGGGGTGATGCATAAAACAAGGGTTTCAAATTAGCTCAGATAGCGTTCCATAAACCCAATATGTAATAGACAAGACCTACTCCTTGCTCAGTGAACTGGACTCAACACCCCTTATTCACCGCCCAAGAATATATCTGACTAGTAAGACTCTTAAAACCTATGTATTGATATCTCTCTGTAAGTGAGTCAAGTGGGTATAAAGCGGCATAAACACAGCAGTGAAAAGCAGCTAAACCCCATTATAAAAATCAATTACTTTTCAAAACCCGTGAAACAAAGACAGTGAAAGAGAGAGAAATTCTTACAAAATTCGTTCAGGGGCTGTGATGCCACCTGGATTGACCATATCTAGACCCACAGCTGATTGAGACATAAGGGTGGACACTCTTGGGGCTGAGAGGTTTGGTGAGGTTGGGTGAGCAAACGCAGACCCTTTAAAGTAATACGGCGTGGTACCCATCCCATGGGTCCCAAATCTCCAGGTTCAAGGGCATCGTCCTACATTGAAAACATGCATGAGAAACCCCGAAGATGGTACACCGTGTGATCGGGAAAGGTTTCTAAAACGCACCTCATTTCTCATCTCCTTGTGCTCCGGTTCGCCATTCCAGCCGCTTTACTAGCAATCTCCCTCCTTGGAGAATCAGCACCTTTAACCTCCTGTTCCGTACAGGTTGCAATTGGTCCTGAGGATGAACGGGAAGAGGGGGAACCAATGAGAGACTAGCTCTAGGTGTTGGGACAGGCACAAGTCACTCTATTTTCCCATCAGGAAGAAGAATTAACCACAGGCTCAGCCTGCCGCCAGGAACCAGAATACGGGCCTGAAGCAATCCTGCGCTTTTGCGGCCAGCTCCCAATAAAGCGAGTTGAAGAATGGAGCTCAGGGGCACTGCAATTCACAAACCTGCAGACTTAGAAATGATAACTCTCGTCCACAAATATATTGAGGGAAGGCAACGAAGAGGATTTGAAAGCAAGGCAGAATTGCAGGAAACAGATTTCAGGAGGTAGATTCGAATCGCCTTCAAAGCACAGGAAAAGCGGCAAAACCTCGACGATGATGCCCTTGGCCAAAAAGGGCGTATGCGTTTTTTCCTGAATATATTCAGGAAAAAACGCATACGCCCTTTTTGGCCAACCAAGCAACCTGGAAAGGCAAATCAGCGCTACAAAGAAGTCTCGCTTCCCATCGGTCAAAAGGGCCATGCTGAATAAAGTGTCAAAACCAGAAATGCAGGACAGGCCATGGAGAAATGGGAGCCTTGCTACGCTGATGGGCGGGATGTAAATTGCCAACAGCCACTCTGGAGAAGTGTACGGTGTGTCCTGAAACATCTAAAAAACTCAGCTTAGAGAGCATAGGGCACTTCCACTCATGGGCGTATAAATTGGGAAAACTAAAAATCAGCAAGACACAGGCACCCCAAAGTTTTGGGCTACTCTGTTGACAAGAACCTCCACTTCGTTACACCTTAAATATCCCAGGAAAGAGAAGAATGGATAAAGAAGATGTGGTCCTTATATACAATGGAATATCACTCAGCCATGAAATCAATGTCATACGGATAGTAGCAGCATGATGAGTGGATTTAGGTATGACGATTCTAAGTGAAATAAGTCACACAGAAAAAGACACTTATCATGAGATATCACTTATAGAGGGAATGTAAAAACCGCTACCCTTGAACTGAATTACAAAACAGAACAAAGTCACACGTTTAGAAAACACACTATGGCTGCTTAACGGGAAAGGTGAGGTGGGGTGATGCATAAAACAAGGGTTTCAAATTAGCTCAGATACCGTTCCATGAACCCAATATGTAATAGACAAGACCTACTCCTTGCTCAGTGAACTGGACTCAACACCCCCTATTCACCACCCAAGAATATATCTGACTAGTAAGAATCTTAAAACCTATGTATTGATATCTCTCTGTAAGTGAGTCAAGTGGGTGTAAAGCGGCATAAACACAGCAGTGAAAAGCAGCTAAACCCCATTATAAAAATCAATTACTTTTCAAAACCCGTGAAACAAAGACAGTGAAAGAGAGAGAAATTCTTACAAAATTCGTTCAGGGACTGTGATGCCACGTGGATTGACCATATCTAGACCCACAGCTGATTGAGACATAAGGGTGGACACTCTTGGGGCTGAGAGGTTTGGTGAGGTTGGGTGAGCAAACGCAAACCCTTTAAAGTAATACGGCGTGGTACCCATCCCATGGGTCCCAAATCTCCAGGTTCAAGGGCATCGTCCTACATTGAAAACATGCATGAGAAACCCCGAAGATGGTACAACGTGTGATCGGGAAAGGTTTCTAAAACGAACCTCATTTCTCATCTCCTTGTGCTCCGCTTCGCCATTCCAGCCGCTTTACTAGCAATCTCCCTCCTTGGAGAATCAGCACCTTTATCCTCCTGTTCCGTACAGGTTGCAATTTGTCCTGAGGATGAACGGGAAGAGGGGGAACCAATGAGAGACTAGCTCTAGGTGTTGGGACAGGCACAGGTGACACTATTTTCCCATCAGGAAGAAGAATTAACCACAGGCTCAGCCTGCCGCCAGGAACCAGAATACGGCCTGAAGCAATCCTGCGCTTTTGCGGCCAGCTCCCAAGAAAGCGAGTTGAAGAATGGAGCTCAGGGGCACTGCAATTCACAAACCTGCAGACTTAGAAATGATAACTCTCGTCCACAAATATATTGAGGGAAGGCAACGAAGAGGATTTGAAAGCAAGGCAGAATTGCAGGAAACAGATTTCAGGAGGTAGATTCGAATCGCCTTTAAAGCACAGGAAAAGCGGCAAAACCTCGACGATGATGCCCTTGGCCAAAAAGGGCGTATGCGTTTTTTCCTGAATATATTCAGGAAAAAACGCATACGCCCTTTTTGGCCAACCAAGCAACCTGGAAAGGCAAATCAGCGCTACAAAGAAGTCTCGCTTCCCATCGGTCAAAAGGGCCATGCTGAATAAAATGTCAAAACCAGAAACGCAAGACAGGCCATGGAGAAATGGGAGCCTTGCTACGCTGATGGGCGGGATGTAAATTGCCAACAGCCACTCTGGAGAAGTGTACGGTGTGTCCTGAAACATCTAAAAAACTCAGCTTAGAGACCATAGGGCCCTTCCACTCATGGGCGTATAAATTGGGAAAACTAAAAATCAGCAAGACACAGGCACCCCAAAGTTTTGGGCTACTCTGTTGACAAGAACCTCCACTTCGTTACACCTTAAATATCCCAGGAAAGAGAAGAATGGATAAAGAAGATGTGGTCCTTATATACAATGGAATATCACTCAGCCATGAAATCAATGTCATACGGATAGTAGCAGCATGATGAGTGGATTTAGGTATGACGATTCTAAGTGAAATAAGTCACACAGAAAAAGACACTTATCATGAGATATCACTTATAGAGGGAATGTAAAAACCGCTACCCTTGAACTGAATTACAAAACAGAACAGAGTCACACGTTTAGAAAACACACTATGGCTGCTTAACGGGAAAGGTGAGGTGGGGTGATGCATAAAACAAGGGTTTCAAATTAGCTCAGATACCGTTCCATGAACCCAATATGTAATAGACAAGACCTACTCCTTGCTCAGTGAACTGGACTCAACACCCCCTATTCACCACCCAAGAATATATCTGACTAGTAAGAATCTTAAAACCTATGTATTGATATCTCTCTGTAAGTGAGTCAAGTGGGTGTAAAGCGGCATAAACACAGCAGTGAAAAGCAGCTAAACCCCATTATAAAAATCAATTACTTTTCAAAACCCGTGAAACAAAGACAGTGAAAGAGAGAGAAATTCTTACAAAATTCGTTCAGGGACTGTGATGCCACGTGGATTGACCATATCTAGACCCACAGCTGATTGAGACATAAGGGTGGACACTCTTGGGGCTGAGAGGTTTGGTGAGGTTGGGTGAGCAAACGCAAACCCTTTAAAGTAATACGGCGTGGTACCCATCCCATGGGTCCCAAATCTCCAGGTTCAAGGGCATCGTCCTACATTGAAAACATGCATGAGAAACCCCGAAGATGGTACAACGTGTGATCGGGAAAGATTTCTAAAACGAACCTCATTTCTCATCTCCTTGTGCTCCGGTTCGCCATTCCAGCCGCTTTACTAGCAATCTCCCTCCTTGGAGAATCAGCACCTTTATCCTCCTGTTCCGTACAGGTTGCAATTTGTCCTGAGGATGAACGGGAAGAGGGGGAACCAATGAGAGACTAGCTCTAGGTGTTGGGACAGGCACAGGTGACACTATTTTCCCATCAGGAAGAAGAATTAACCACAGGCTCAGCCTGCCGCCAGGAACCAGAATACGGCCTGAAGCAATCCTGCGCTTTTGCGGCCAGCTCCCAAGAAAGCGAGTTGAAGAATGGAGCTCAGGGGCACTGCAATTCACAAACCTGCAGACTTAGAAATGATAACTCTCGTCCACAAATATATTGAGGGAAGGCAACGAAGAGGATTTGAAAGCAAGCCAGAATTGCAGGAAACAGATTTCAGGAGGTAGATTCGAATCCCTTTTAAAGCACAGGAAAAGCGGCAAAACCTCGACAATGATGCCCTTGGCCAAAAAGGGCGTATGCGTTTTTTCCTGAATATATTCAGGAAAAAACGCATACGCCCTTTTTGGCCAACCAAGCAACCTGGAAAGGCAAATCAGCGCTACAAAGAAGTCTCGCTTCCCATCGGTCAAAAGGGCCATGCTGAATAAAATGTCAAAACCAGAAACGCAGGACAGGCCATGGAGAAATGGGAGCCTTGCTACGCTGATGGGCGGGATGTAAATTGCCAACAGCCACTCTGCAGAAGTGTACGGTGTGTCCTGAAACATCTACAAAACTCAGCTTAGAGACCATAGGGCCCTTCCACTCATGGGCGTATAAATTGGGAAAACTAAAAATCAGCAAGACACAGGCACCCCAAAGTTTTGGGCTACTCTGTTGACAAGAACCTCCACTTCGTTACACCTTAAATATCCCAGGAAAGAGAAGAATGGATAAAGAAGATGTGGTCCTTATATACAATGGAATATCACTCAGCCATGAAATCAATGTCATAAGGCTAGTAGCAGCATGATGAGTGGATTTAGGTATGACGAATCTAAGTGAAATAAGTCACACAGAAAAAGACACTTATCATGAGATATCACTTATAGAGGGAATGTAAAAACCGCTACCCTTGAACTGAATTACAAAACAGAACAGAGTCACACGTTTAGAAAACACACTATGGCTGCTTAACGGGAAAGGTGAGGTGGGGTGATGCATAAAACAAGGGTTTCAAATTAGCTCAGATACCGTTCCATGAACCCAATATGTAATAGACAAGACCTACTCCTTGCTCAGTGAACTGGACTCAACACCCCCTATTCACCACCCAAGAATATATCTGACTAGTAAGAATCTTAAAACCTATGTATTGATATCTCTCTGTAAGTGAGTCAAGTGGGTGTAAAGCGGCATAAACACAGCAGTGAAAAGCAGCTAAACCCCATTATAAAAATCAATTACTTTTCAAAACCCGTGAAACAAAGACAGTGAAAGAGAGAGAAATTCTTACAAAATTCGTTCAGGGACTGTGATGCCACCTGGATTGACCATATCTAGACCCACAGCTGATTGAGACATAAGGGTGGACACTCTTGGGGCTGAGAGGTTTGGTGAGGTTGGGTGAGCAAACGCAAACCCTTTAAAGTAATACGGCGTGGTACCCATCCCATGGGTCCCAAATCTCCAGGTTCAAGGGCATCGTCCTACATTGAAAACATGCATGAGAAACCCCGAAGATGGTACAACGTGTGATCGGGAAAGGTTTCTAAAACGAACCTCATTTCTCATCTCCTTGTGCTCCGCTTCGCCATTCCAGCCGCTTTACTAGCAATCTCCCTCCTTGGAGAATCAGCACCTTTATCCTCCTGTTCCGTACAGGTTGCAATTTGTCCTGAGGATGAACGGGAAGAGGGGGAACCAATG
The DNA here is from genome assembly GCF_965194805.1 of Balaenoptera borealis. Classification (NCBI taxonomy): domain Eukaryota; kingdom Metazoa; phylum Chordata; class Mammalia; order Artiodactyla; family Balaenopteridae; genus Balaenoptera; species Balaenoptera borealis. Next base: position 80,764,861 of record NC_138873.1, read on the forward strand.
AGAGACTAGCTCTAGGTGTTGGGACAGGCACAGGTGACACTATTTTCCCATCAGGAAGAAGAATTAACCACAGGCTCAGCCTGCCGCCAGGAACCAGAATACGGCCTGAAGCAATCCTGCGCTTTTGCGGCCAGCTCCCAAGAAAGCGAGTTGAAGAATGGAGCTCAGGGGCACTGCAATTCAGAAACCTGCAGACTTAGAAATGATAACTCTCGTCCACAAATATATTGAGGGAAGGCAACGAAGAGGATTTGAAAGCAAGGCAGAATTGCAGGAAACAGATTTCAGGAGGTAGATTCGAATCGCCTTTAAAGCACAGGAAAAGCGGCAAAACCTCGACGATGATGCACTTGGCCAAAAAGGGCGTATGCGTTTTTTCCTGAATATATTCAGGAAAAAACGCATACGCCCTTTTTGGCCAACCAAGCAACCTGGAAAGGCAAATCAGCGCTACAAAGAAGTCTCGCTTCCCATCGGTCAAAAGGGCCATGCTGAATAAAATGTCAAAACCAGAAACGCAGGACAGGCCATGGAGAAATGGGAGCCTTGCTACGCTGATGGGCGGGATGTAAATTGCCAACAGCCACTCTGCAGAAGTGTACGGTGTGTCCTGAAACATCTACAAAACTCAGCTTAGAGACCATAGGGCCCTTCCACTCATGGGCGTATAAATTGGGAAAACTAAAAATCAGCAAGACACAGGCACCCCAAAGTTTTGGGCTACTCTGTTGACAAGAACCTCCACTTCGTTACACCTTAAATATCCCAGGAAAGAGAAGAATGGATAAAGAAGATGTGGTCCTTATATACAATGGAATATCACTCAGCCATGAAATCAATGTCATAAGGCTAGTAGCAGCATGATGAGTGGATTTAGGTATGACGAATCTAAGTGAAATAAGTCACACAGAAAAAGACACTTATCATGAGATATCACTTATAGAGGGAATGTAAAAACCGCTACCCTTGAACTGAATTACAAAACAGAACAGAGTCACACGTTTAGAAAACACACTATGGCTGCTTAACGGGAAAGGTGAGGTGGGGTGATGCATAAAACAAGGGTTTCAAATTAGCTCAGATACCGTTCCATGAACCCAATATGTAATAGACAAGACCTACTCCTTGCTCAGTGAACTGGACTCAACACCCCCTATTCACCACCCAAGAATATATCTGACTAGTAAGAATCTTAAAACCTATGTATTGATATCTCTCTGTAAGTGAGTCAAGTGGGTGTAAAGCGGCATAAACACAGCAGTGAAAAGCAGCTAAACCCCATTATAAAAATCAATTACTTTTCAAAACCCGTGAAACAAAGACAGTGAAAGAGAGAGAAATTCTTACAAAATTCGTTCAGGGACTGTGATGCCACCTGGATTGACCATATCTAGACCCACAGCTGATTGAGACATAAGGGTGGACACTCTTGGGGCTGAGAGGTTTGGTGAGGTTGGGTGAGCAAACGCAAACCCTTTAAAGTAATACGGCGTGGTACCCATCCCATGGGTCCCAAATCTCCAGGTTCAAGGGCATCGTCCTACATTGAAAACATGCATGAGAAACCCCGAAGATGGTACAACGTGTGATCGGGAAAGGTTTCTAAAACGAACCTCATTTCTCATCTCCTTGTGCTCCGCTTCGCCATTCCAGCCGCTTTACTAGCAATCTCCCTCCTTGGAGTATCAGCACCTTTATCCTCCTGTTCCGTACAGGTTGCAATTTGTCCTGAGGATGAACGGGAAGAGGGGGAACCAATGAGAGACTAGCTCTAGGTGTTGGGACAGGCACAGGTGACACTATTTTCCCATCAGGAAGAAGAATTAACCACAGGCTCAGCCTGCCGCCAGGAACCAGAATACGGCCTGAAGCAATCCTGCGCTTTTGCGGCCAGCTCCCAAGAAAGCGAGTTGAAGAATGGAGCTCAGGGGCACTGCAATTCACAAACCTGCAGACTTAGAAATGATAACTCTCGTCCACAAATATATTGAGGGAAGGCAACGAAGAGGATTTGAAAGCAAGGCAGAATTGCAGGAAACAGATTTCAGGAGGTAGATTCGAATCCCCTTTAAAGCACAGGAAAAGAGGCAAAACCTCGACAATGATGCCCTTGGCCAAAAAGGGCGTATGCGTTTTTTCCTGAATATATTCAGGAAAAAACGCATACGCCCTTTTTGGCCAACCAAGCAACCTGGAAAGGCAAATCAGCGCTACAAAGAAGTCTCGCTTCCCATCGGTCAAAAGGGCCATGCTGAATAAAATGTCAAAACCAGAAACGCAGGACAGGCCATGGAGAAATGGGAGCCTTGCTACGCTGATGGGCGGGATGTAAATTGCCAACAGCCACTCTGCAGAAGTGTACGGTGTGTCCTGAAACATCTACAAAACTCAGCTTAGAGACCATAGGGCCCTTCCACTCATGGGCGTATAAATTGGGAAAACTAAAAATCAGCAAGACACAGGCACCCCAAAGTTTTGGGCTACTCTGTTGACAAGAACCTCCACTTCGTTACACCTTAAATATCCCAGGAAAGAGAAGAATGGATAAAGAAGATGTGGTCCTTATATACAATGGAATATCACTCAGCCATGAAATCAATGTCATACGGATAGTAGCAGCATGATGAGTGGATTTAGGTATGACGATTCTAAGTGAAATAAGTCACACAGAAAAAGACACTTATCATGAGATATCACTTATAGAGGGAATGTAAAAACCGCTACCCTTGAACTGAATTACAAAACAGAACAAAGTCACACGTTTAGAAAACACACTATGGCTGCTTAACGGGAAAGGTGAGGTGGGGTGATGCATAAAACAAGGGTTTCAAATTAGCTCAGATACCGTTCCATGAACCCAATATGTAATAGACAAGACCTACTCCTTGCTCAGTGAACTGGACTCAACACCCCCTATTCACCACCCAAGAATATATCTGACTAGTAAGAATCTTAAAACCTATGTATTGATATCTCTCTGTAAGTGAGTCAAGTGGGTGTAAAGCGGCATAAACACAGCAGTGAAAAGCAGCTAAACCCCATTATAAAAATCAATTACTTTTCAAAACCCGTGAAACAAAGACAGTGAAAGAGAGAGAAATTCTTACAAAATTCGTTCAGGGACTGTGATGCCACCTGGATTGACCATATCTAGACCCACAGCTGATTGAGACATAAGGGTGGACACTCTTGGGGCTGAGAGGTTTGGTGAGGTTGGGTGAGCAAACGCAAACCCTTTAAAGTAATACGGCGTGGTACCCATCCCATGGGTCCCAAATCTCCAGGTTCAAGGGCATCGTCCTACATTGAAAACATGCATGAGAAACCCCGAAGATGGTACAACGTGTGATCGGGAAAGGTTTCTAAAACGAACCTCATTTCTCATCTCCTTGTGCTCCGCTTCGCCATTCCAGCCGCTTTACTAGCAATCTCCCTCCTTGGAGAATCAGCACCTTTATCCTCCTGTTCCGTACAGGTTGCAATTTGTCCTGAGGATGAACGGGAAGAGGGGGAACCAATGAGAGACTAGCTCTAGGTGTTGGGACAGGCACAGGTGACACTATTTTCCCATCAGGAAGAAGAATTAACCACAGGCTCAGCCTGCCGCCAGGAACCAGAATACGGCCTGAAGCAATCCTGCGCTTTTGCGGCCAGCTCCCAAGAAAGCGAGTTGAAGAATGGAGCTCAGGGGCACTGCAATTCACAAACCTGCAGACTTAGAAATGATAACTCTCGTCCACAAATATATTGAGGGAAGGCAACGAAGAGGATTTGAAAGCAAGCCAGAATTGCAGGAAACAGATTTCAGGAGGTAGATTCGAATCCCCTTTAAAGCACAGGAAAAGCGGCAAAACCTCGACAATGATGCCCTTGGCCAAAAAGGGCGTATGCGTTTTTTCCTGAATATATTCAGGAAAAAACGCATACGCCCTTTTTGGCCAACCAAGCAACCTGGAAAGGCAAATCAGCGCTACAAAGAAGTCTCGCTTCCCATCGGTCAAAAGGGCCATGCTGAATAAAATGTCAAAACCAGAAACGCAGGACAGGCCATGGAGAAATGGGAGCCTTGCTACGCTGATGGGCGGGATGTAAATTGCCAACAGCCACTCTGCAGAAGTGTACGGTGTGTCCTGAAACATCTACAAAACTCAGCTTAGAGACCATAGGGCCCTTCCACTCATGGGCGTATAAATTGGGAAAACTAAAAATCAGCAAGACACAGGCACCCCAAAGTTTTGGGCTACTCTGTTGACAAGAACCTCCACTTCGTTACACCTTAAATATCCCAGGAAAGAGAAGAATGGATAAAGAAGATGTGGTCCTTATATACAATGGAATATCACTCAGCCATGAAATCAATGTCATAAGGCTAGTAGCAGCATGATGAGTGGATTTAGGTATGACGAATCTAAGTGAAATAAGTCACACAGAAAAAGACACTTATCATGAGATATCACTTATAGAGGGAATGTAAAAACCGCTACCCTTGAACTGAATTACAAAACAGAACAGAGTCACACGTTTAGAAAACACACTATGGCTGCTTAACGGGAAAGGTGAGGTGGGGTGATGCATAAAACAAGGGTTTCAAATTAGCTCAGATACCGTTCCATGAACCCAATATGTAATAGACAAGACCTACTCCTTGCTCAGTGAACTGGACTCAACACCCCCTATTCACCACCCAAGAATATATCTGACTAGTAAGAATCTTAAAACCTATGTATTGATATCTCTCTGTAAGTGAGTCAAGTGGGTGTAAAGCGGCATAAACACAGCAGTGAAAAGCAGCTAAACCCCATTATAAAAATCAATTACTTTTCAAAACCCGTGAAACAAAGACAGTGAAAGAGAGAGAAATTCTTACAAAATTCGTTCAGGGACTGTGATGCCACCTGGATTGACCATATCTAGACCCACAGCTGATTGAGACATAAGGGTGGACACTCTTGGGGCTGAGAGGTTTGGTGAGGTTGGGTGAGCAAACGCAAACCCTTTAAAGTAATACGGCGTGGTACCCATCCCATGGGTCCCAAATCTCCAGGTTCAAGGGCATCGTCCTACATTGAAAACATGCATGAGAAACCCCGAAGATGGTACAACGTGTGATCGGGAAAGGTTTCTAAAACGAACCTCATTTCTCATCTCCTTGTGCTCCGCTTCGCCATTCCAGCCGCTTTACTAGCAATCTCCCTCCTTGGAGAATCAGCACCTTTATCCTCCTGTTCCGTACAGGTTGCAATTTGTCCTGAGGATGAACGGGAAGAGGGGGAACCAATGAGAGACTAGCTCTAGGTGTTGGGACAGGCACAGGTGACACTATTTTCCCATCAGGAAGAAGAATTAACCACAGGCTCAGCCTGCCGCCAGGAACCAGAATACGGCCTGAAGCAATCCTGCGCTTTTGCGGCCAGCTCCCAAGAAAGCGAGTTGAAGAATGGAGCTCAGGGGCACTGCAATTCACAAACCTGCAGACTTAGAAATGATAACTCTCGTCCACAAATATATTGAGGGAAGGCAACGAAGAGGATTTGAAAGCAAGGCAGAATTGCAGGAAACAGATTTCAGGAGGTAGATTCGAATCCCCTTTAAAGCACAGGAAAAGCGGCAAAACCTCGACAATGATGCCCTTGGCCAAAAAGGGCGTATGCGTTTTTTCCTGAATATATTCAGGAAAAAACGCATACGCCCTTTTTGGCCAACCAAGCAACCTGGAAAGGCAAATCAGCGCTACAAAGAAGTCTCGCTTCCCATCGGTCAAAAGGGCCATGCTGAATAAAATGTCAAAACCAGAAACGCAGGACAGGCCATGGAGAAATGGGAGCCTTGCTACGCTGATGGGCGGGATGTAAATTGCCAACAGCCACTCTGCAGAAGTGTACGGTGTGTCCTGAAACATCTACAAAACTCAGCTTAGAGACCATAGGGCCCTTCCACTCATGGGCGTATAAATTGGGAAAACTAAAAATCAGCAAGACACAGGCACCCCAAAGTTTTGGGCTACTCTGTTGACAAGAACCTCCACTTCGTTACACCTTAAATATCCCAGGAAAGAGAAGAATGGATAAAGAAGATGTGGTCCTTATATACAATGGAATATCACTCAGCCATGAAATCAATGTCATACGGATAGTAGCAGCATGATGAGTGGATTTAGGTATGACGATTCTAAGTGAAATAAGTCACACAGAAAAAGACACTTATCATGAGATATCACTTATAGAGGGAATGTAAAAACCGCTACCCTTGAACTGAATTACAAAACAGAACAAAGTCACACGTTTAGAAAACACACTATGGCTGCTTAACGGGAAAGGTGAGGTGGGGTGATGCATAAAACAAGGGTTTCAAATTAGCTCAGATACCGTTCCATGAACCCAATATGTAATAGACAAGACCTACTCCTTGCTCAGTGAACTGGACTCAACACCCCCTATTCACCACCCAAGAATATATCTGACTAGTAAGAATCTTAAAACCTATGTATTGATATCTCTCTGTAAGTGAGTCAAGTGGGTGTAAAGCGGCATAAACACAGCAGTGAAAAGCAGCTAAACCCCATTATAAAAATCAATTACTTTTCAAAACCCGTGAAACAAAGACAGTGAAAGAGAGAGAAATTCTTACAAAATTCGTTCAGGGACTGTGATGCCACGTGGATTGACCATATCTAGACCCACAGCTGATTGAGACATAAGGGTGGACACTCTTGGGGCTGAGAGGTTTGGTGAGGTTGGGTGAGCAAACGCAAACCCTTTAAAGTAATACGGCGTGGTACCCATCCCATGGGTCCCAAATCTCCAGGTTCAAGGGCATCGTCCTACATTGAAAACATGCATGAGAAACCCCGAAGATGGTACAACGTGTGATCGGGAAAGGTTTCTAAAACGAACCTCATTTCTCATCTCCTTGTGCTCCGCTTCGCCATTCCAGCCGCTTTACTAGCAATCTCCCTCCTTGGAGAATCAGCACCTTTATCCTCCTGTTCCGTACAGGTTGCAATTTGTCCTGAGGATGAACGGGAAGAGGGGGAACCAATGAGAGACTAGCTCTAGGTGTTGGGACAGGCACAGGTGACACTATTTTCCCATCAGGAAGAAGAATTAACCACAGGCTCAGCCTGCCGCCAGGAACCAGAATACGGCCTGAAGCAATCCTGCGCTTTTGCGGCCAGCTCCCAAGAAAGCGAGTTGAAGAATGGAGCTCAGGGGCACTGCAATTCACAAACCTGCAGACTTAGAAATGATAACTCTCGTCCACAAATATATTGAGGGAAGGCAACGAAGAGGATTTGAAAGCAAGCCAGAATTGCAGGAAACAGATTTCAGGAGGTAGATTCGAATCCCCTTTAAAGCACAGGAAAAGCGGCAAAACCTCGACAATGATGCCCTTGGCCAAAAAGGGCGTATGCGTTTTTTCCTGAATATATTCAGGAAAAAACGCATACGCCCTTTTTGGCCAACCAAGCAACCTGGAAAGGCAAATCAGCGCTACAAAGAAGTCTCGCTTCCCATCGGTCAAAAGGGCCATGCTGAATAAAATGTCAAAACCAGAAACGCAGGACAGGCCATGGAGAAATGGGAGCCTTGCTACGCTGATGGGCGGGATGTACATTGCCAACAGCCACTCTGCAGAAGTGTACGGTGTGTCCTGAAACATCTACAAAACTCAGCTTAGAGACCATAGGGCACTTCCACTCATGGGCGTATAAATTGGGAAAACTAAAAATCAGCAAGACACAGGCACCCCAAAGTTTTGGGCTACTCTGTTGACAAGAACCTCCACTTCGTTACACCTTAAATATCCCAGGAAAGAGAAGAATGGATAAAGAAGATGTGGTCCTTATATACAATGGAATATCACTCAGCCATGAAATCAATGTCATAAGGCTAGTAGCAGCATGATGAGTGGATTTAGGTATGACGAATCTAAGTGAAATAAGTCACACAGAAAAAGACACTTATCATGAGATATCACTTATAGAGGGAATGTAAAAACCGCTACCCTTGAACTGAATTACAAAACAGAACAGAGTCACACGTTTAGAAAACACACTATGGCTGCTTAACGGGAAAGGTGAGGTGGGGTGATGCATAAAACAAGGGTTTCAAATTAGCTCAGATACCGTTCCATGAACCCAATATGTAATAGACAAGACCTACTCCTTGCTCAGTGAACTGGACTCAACACCCCCTATTCACCACCCAAGAATATATCTGACTAGTAAGAATCTTAAAACCTATGTATTGATATCTCTCTGTAAGTGAGTCAAGTGGGTGTAAAGCGGCATAAACACAGCAGTGAAAAGCAGCTAAACCCCATTATAAAAATCAATTACTTTTCAAAACCCGTGAAACAAAGACAGTGAAAGAGAGAGAAATTCTTACAAAATTCGTTCAGGGACTGTGATGCCACCTGGATTGACCATATCTAGACCCACAGCTGATTGAGACATAAGGGTGGACACTCTTGGGGCTGAGAGGTTTGGTGAGGTTGGGTGAGCAAACGCAAACCCTTTAAAGTAATACGGCGTGGTACCCATCCCATGGGTCCCAAATCTCCAGGTTCAAGGGCATCGTCCTACATTGAAAACATGCATGAGAAACCCCGAAGATGGTACAACGTGTGATCGGGAAAGGTTTCTAAAACGAACCTCATTTCTCATCTCCTTGTGCTCCGCTTCGCCATTCCAGCCGCTTTACTAGCAATCTCCCTCCTTGGAGAATCAGCACCTTTATCCTCCTGTTCCGTACAGGTTGCAATTTGTCCTGAGGATGAACGGGAAGAGGGGGAACCAATGAGAGACTAGCTCTAGGTGTTGGGACAGGCACAGGTGACACTATTTTCCCATCAGGAAGAAGAATTAACCACAGGCTCAGCCTGCCGCCAGGAACCAGAATACGGCCTGAAGCAATCCTGCGCTTTTGCGGCCAGCTCCCAAGAAAGCGAGTTGAAGAATGGAGCTCAGGGGCACTGCAATTCACAAACCTGCAGACTTAGAAATGATAACTCTCGTCCACAAATATATTGAGGGAAGGCAACGAAGAGGATTTGAAAGCAAGGCAGAATTGCAGGAAACAGATTTCAGGAGGTAGATTCGAATCGCCTTTAAAGCACAGGAAAAGCGGCAAAACCTCGACGATGATGCCCTTGGCCAAAAAGGGCGTATGCGTTTTTTCCTGAATATATTCAGGAAAAAACGCATACGCCCTTTTTGGCCAACCAAGCAACCTGGAAAGGCAAATCAGCGCTACAAAGAAGTCTCGCTTCCCATCGGTCAAAAGGGCCATGCTGAATAAAATGTCAAAACCAGAAACGCAGGACAGGCCATGGAGAAATGGGAGCCTTGCTACGCTGATGGGCGGGATGTAAATTGCCATCAGCCACTCTGGAGAAGTGTACGGTGTGTCCTGAAACATCTAAAAAACTCAGCTTAGAGACCATAGGGCCCTTCCACTCATGGGCGTATAAATTGGGAAAACTAAAAATCAGCAAGACACAGGCACCCCAAAGTTTTGGGCTACTCTGTTGACAAGAACCTCCACTTCGTTACACCTTAAATATCCCAGGAAAGAGAAGAATGGATAAAGAAGATGTGGTCCTTATATACAATGGAATATCACTCAGCCATGAAATCAATGTCATACGGATAGTAGCAGCATGATGAGTGGATTTAGGTATGACGAATCTAAGTGAAATAAGTCACACAGAAAAAGACACTTATCATGAGATATCACTTATAGAGGGAATGTAAAAACCGCTACCCTTGAACTGAATTACAAAACAGAACAGAGTCACACGTTTAGAAAACACACTATGGCTGCTTAACGGGAAAGGTGAGGTGGGGTGATGCATAAAACAAGGGTTTCAAATTAGCTCAGATACCGTTCCATGAACCCAATATGTAATAGACAAGACCTACTCCTTGCTCAGTGAACTGGACTCAACACCCCCTATTCACCACCCAAGAATATATCTGACTAGTAAGAATCTTAAAACCTATGTATTGATATCTCTCTGTAAGTGAGTCAAGTGGGTGTAAAGCGGCATAAACACAGCAGTGAAAAGCAGCTAAACCCCATTATAAAAATCAATTACTTTTCAAAACCCGTGAAACAAAGACAGTGAAAGAGAGAGAAATTCTTACAAAATTCGTTCAGGGACTGTGATGCCACCTGGATTGACCATATCTAGACCCACAGCTGATTGAGACATAAGGGTGGACACTCTTGGGGCTGAGAGGTTTGGTGAGGTTGGGTGAGCAAACGCAAACCCTTTAAAGTAATACGGCGTGGTACCCATCCCATGGGTCCCAAATCTCCAGGTTCAAGGGCATCGTCCTACATTGAAAACATGCATGAGAAACCCCGAAGATGGTACAACGTGTGATCGGGAAAGATTTCTAAAACGAACCTCATTTCTCATCTCCTTGTGCTCCGGTTCGCCATTCCAGCCGCTTTACTAGCAATCTCCCTCCTTGGAGAATCAGCACCTTTATCCTCCTGTTCCGTACAGGTTGCAATTTGTCCTGAGGATGAACGGGAAGAGGGGGAACCAATGAGAGACTAGCTCTAGGTGTTGGGACAGGCACAGGTGACACTATTTTCCCATCAGGAAGAAGAATTAACCACAGGCTCAGCCTGCCGCCAGGAACCAGAATACGGCCTGAAGCAATCCTGCGCTTTTGCGGCCAGCTCCCAAGAAAGCGAGTTGAAGAATGGAGCTCAGGGGCACTGCAATTCACAAACCTGCAGACTTAGAAATGATAACTCTCGTCCACAAATATATTGAGGGAAGGCAACGAAGAGGATTTGAAAGCAAGCCAGAATTGCAGGAAACAGATTTCAGGAGGTAGATTCGAATCCCCTTTAAAGCACAGGAAAAGCGGCAAAACCTCGACAATGATGCCCTTGGCCAAAAAGGGCGTATGCGTTTTTTCCTGAATATATTCAGGAAAAAACGCATACGCCCTTTTTGGCCAACCAAGCAACCTGGAAAGGCAAATCAGCGCTACAAAGAAGTCTCGCTTCCCATCGGTCAAAAGGGCCATGCTGAATAAAATGTCAAAACCAGAAACGCAGGACAGGCCATGGAGAAATGGGAGCCTTGCTACGCTGATGGGCGGGATGTAAATTGCCAACAGCCACTCTGGAGAAGTGTACGGTGTGTCCTGAAACATCTACAAAACTCAGCTTAGAGACCATAGGGCCCTTCCACTCATGGGCGTATAAATTGGGAAAACTAAAAATCAGCAAGACACAGGCACCCCAAAGTTTTGGGCTACTCTGTTGACAAGAACCTCCACTTCGTTACACCTTAAATATCCCAGGAAAGAGAAGAATGGATAAAGAAGATGTGGTCCTTATATACAATGGAATATCACTCAGCCATGAAATCAATGTCATACGGATAGTAGCAGCATGATGAGTGGATTTAGGTATGACGATTCTAAGTGAAATAAGTCACACAGAAAAAGACACTTATCATGAGATATCACTTATAGAGGGAATGTAAAAACCGCTACCCTTGAACTGAATTACAAAACAGAACAAAGTCACACGTTTAGAAAACACACTATGGCTGCTTAACGGGAAAGGTGAGGTGGGGTGATGCATAAAACAAGGGTTTCAAATTAGCTCAGATACCGTTCCATGAACCCAATATGTAATAGACAAGACCTACTCCTTGCTCAGTGAACTGGACTCAACACCCCCTATTCACCACCCAAGAATATATCTGACTAGTAAGAATCTTAAAACCTATGTATTGATATCTCTCTGTAAGTGAGTCAAGTGGGTGTAAAGCGGCATAAACACAGCAGTGAAAAGCAGCTAAACCCCATTATAAAAATCAATTACTTTTCAAAACCCGTGAAACAAAGACAGTGAAAGAGAGAGAAATTCTTACAAAATTCGTTCAGGGACTGTGATGCCACCTGGATTGACCATATCTAGACCCACAGCTGATTGAGACATAAGGGTGGACACTCTTGGGGCTGAGAGGTTTGGTGAGGTTGGGTGAGCAAACGCAAACCCTTTAAAGTAATACGGCGTGGTACCCATCCCATGGGTCCCAAATCTCCAGGTTCAAGGGCATCGTCCTACATTGAAAACATGCATGAGAAACCCCGAAGATGGTACAACGTGTGATCGGGAAAGGTTTCTAAAACGAACCTCATTTCTCATCTCCTTGTGCTCCGCTTCGCCATTCCAGCCGCTTTACTAGCAATCTCCCTCCTTGGAGAATCAGCACCTTTATCCTCCTGTTCCGTACAGGTTGCAATTTGTCCTGAGGATGAACGGGAAGAGGGGGAACCAATGAGAGACTAGCTCTAGGTGTTGGGACAGGCACAGGTGACACTATTTTCCCATCAGGAAGAAGAATTAACCACAGGCTCAGCCTGCCGCCAGGAACCAGAATACGGCCTGAAGCAATCCTGCGCTTTTGCGGCCAGCTCCCAAGAAAGCGAGTTGAAGAATGGAGCTCAGGGGCACTGCAATTCACAAACCTGCAGACTTAGAAATGATAACTCTCGTCCACAAATATATTGAGGGAAGGCAACGAAGAGGATTTGAAAGCAAGGCAGAATTGCAGGAAACAGATTTCAGGAGGTAGATTCGAATCGCCTTTAAAGCACAGGAAAAGCGGCAAAACCTCGACGATGATGCCCTTGGCCAAAAAGGGCGTATGCGTTTTTTCCTGAATATATTCAGGAAAAAACGCATACGCCCTTTTTGGCCAACCAAGCAACCTGGAAAGGCAAATCAGCGCTACAAAGAAGTCTCGCTTCCCATCGGTCAAAAGGGCCATGCTGAATAAAATGTCAAAACCAGAAACGCAGGACAGGCCATGGAGAAATGGGAGCCTTGCTACGCTGATGGGCGGGATGTAAATTGCCAACAGCCACTCTGGAGAAGTGTACGGTGTGTCCTGAAACATCTAAAAAACTCAGCTTAGAGACCATAGGGCCCTTCCACTCATGGGCGTATAAATTGGGAAAACTAAAAATCAGCAAGACACAGGCACCCCAAAGTTTTGGGCTACTCTGTTGACAAGAACCTCCACTTCGTTACACCTTAAATATCCCAGGAAAGAGAAGAATGGATAAAGAAGATGTGGTCCTTATATACAATGGAATATCACTCAGCCATGAAATCAATGTCATACGGATAGTAGCAGCATGATGAGTGGATTTAGGTATGACGAATCTAAGTGAAATAAGTCACACAGAAAAAGACACTTATCATGAGATATCACTTATAGAGGGAATGTAAAAACCGCTACCCTTGAACTGAATTACAAAACAGAACAGAGTCACACGTTTAGAAAACACACTATGGCTGCTTAACGGGAAAGGTGAGGTGGGGTGATGCATAAAACAAGGGTTTCAAATTAGCTCAGATACCGTTCCATGAACCCAATATGTAATAGACAAGACCTACTCCTTGCTCAGTGAACTGGACTCAACACCCCCTATTCACCACCCAAGAATATATCTGACTAGTAAGAATCTTAAAACCTATGTATTGATATCTCTCTGTAAGTGAGTCAAGTGGGTGTAAAGCGGCATAAACACAGCAGTGAAAAGCAGCTAAACCCCATTATAAAAATCAATTACTTTTCAAAACCCGTGAAACAAAGACAGTGAAAGAGAGAGAAATTCTTACAAAATTCGTTCAGGGACTGTGATGCCACCTGGATTGACCATATCTAGACCCACAGCTGATTGAGACATAAGGGTGGACACTCTTGGGGCTGAGAGGTTTGGTGAGGTTGGGTGAGCAAACGCAAACCCTTTAAAGTAATACGGCGTGGTACCCATCCCATGGGTCCCAAATCTCCAGGTTCAAGGGCATCGTCCTACATTGAAAACATGCATGAGAAACCCCGAAGATGGTACAACGTGTGATCGGGAAAGGTTTCTAAAACGAACCTCATTTCTCATCTCCTTGTGCTCCGCTTCGCCATTCCAGCCGCTTTACTAGCAATCTCCCTCCTTGGAGAATCAGCACCTTTATCCTCCTGTTCCGTACAGGTTGCAATTTGTCCTGAGGATGAACGGGAAGAGGGGGAACCAATGAGAGACTAGCTCTAGGTGTTGGGACAGGCACAGGTGACACTATTTTCCCATCAGGAAGAAGAATTAACCACAGGCTCAGCCTGCCGCCAGGAACCAGAATACGGCCTGAAGCAATCCTGCGCTTTTGCGGCCAGCTCCCAAGAAAGCGAGTTGAAGAATGGAGCTCAGGGGCACTGCAATTCACAAACCTGCAGACTTAGAAATGATAACTCTCGTCCACAAATATATTGAGGGAAGGCAACGAAGAGGATTTGAAAGCAAGCCAGAATTGCAGGAAACAGATTTCAGGAGGTAGATTCGAATCCCCTTTAAAGCACAGGAAAAGCGGCAAAACCTCGACAATGATGCCCTTGGCCAAAAAGGGCGTATGCGTTTTTTCCTGAATATATTCAGGAAAAAACGCATACGCCCTTTTTGGCCAACCAAGCAACCTGGAAAGGCAAATCAGCGCTACAAAGAAGTCTCGCTTCCCATCGGTCAAAAGGGCCATGCTGAATAAAATGTCAAAACCAGAAACGCAGGACAGGCCATGGAGAAATGGGAGCCTTGCTACGCTGATGGGCGGGATGTAAATTGCCAACAGCCACTCTGCAGAAGTGTACGGTGTGTCCTGAAACATCTACAAAACTCAGCTTAGAGACCATAGGGCCCTTCCACTCATGGGCGTATAAATTGGGAAAACTAAAAATCAGCAAGACACAGGCACCCCAAAGTTTTGGGCTACTCTGTTGACAAGAACCTCCACTTCGTTACACCTTAAATATCCCAGGAAAGAGAAGAATGGATAAAGAAGATGTGGTCCTTATATACAATGGAATATCACTCAGCCATGAAATCAATGTCATACGGATAGTAGCAGCATGATGAGTGGATTTAGGTATGACGATTCTAAGTGAAATAAGTCACACAGAAAAAGACACTTATCATGAGATATCACTTATAGAGGGAATGTAAAAACCGCTACCCTTGAACTGAATTACAAAACAGAACAAAGTCACACGTTTAGAAAACACACTATGGCTGATTAACGGGAAAGGTGAGGTGGGGTGATGCATAAAACAAGGGTTTCAAATTAGCTCAGATACCGTTCCATGAACCCAATATGTAATAGACAAGACCTACTCCTTGCTCAGTGAACTGGACTCAACACCCTCTATTCACCACCCAAGAATATATCTGACTAGTAAGAATCTTAAAACCTATGTATTGATATCTCTCTGTAAGTGAGTCAAGTGGGTGTAAAGCGGCATAAACACAGCAGTGAAAAGCAGCTAAACCCCATTATAAAAATCAATTACTTTTCAAAACCCGTGAAACAAAGACAGTGAAAGAGAGAGAAATTCTTACAAAATTCGTTCAGGGACTGTGATGCCACCTGGATTGACCATATCTAGACCCACAGCTGATTGAGACATAAGGGTGGACACTCTTGGGGCTGAGAGGTTTGGTGAGGTTGGGTGAGCAAACGCAAACCCTTTAAAGTAATACGGCGTGGTACCCATCCCATGGGTCCCAAATCTCCAGGTTCAAGGGCATCGTCCTACATTGAAAACATGCATGAGAAACCCCGAAGATGGTACAACGTGTGATCGGGAAAGGTTTCTAAAACGAACCTCATTTCTCATCTCCTTGTGCTCCGCTTCGCCATTCCAGCCGCTTTACTAGCAATCTCCCTCCTTGGAGAATCAGCACCTTTATCCTCCTGTTCCGTACAGGTTGCAATTTGTCCTGAGGATGAACGGGAAGAGGGGGAACCAATGAGAGACTAGCTCTAGGTGTTGGGACAGGCACAGGTGACACTATTTTCCCATCAGGAAGAAGAATTAACCACAGGCTCAGCCTGCCGCCAGGAACCAGAATACGGCCTGAAGCAATCCTGCGCTTTTGCGGCCAGCTCCCAAGAAAGCGAGTTGAAGAATGGAGCTCAGGGGCACTGCAATTCACAAACCTGCAGACTTAGAAATGATAACTCTCGTCCACAAATATATTGAGGGAAGGCAACGAAGAGGATTTGAAAGCAAGGCAGAATTGCAGGAAACAGATTTCAGGAGGTAGATTCGAATCGCCTTTAAAGCACAGGAAAAGCGGCAAAACCTCGACGATGATGCCCTTGGCCAAAAAGGGCGTATGCGTTTTTTCCTGAATATATTCAGGAAAAAACGCATACGCCCTTTTTGGCCAACCAAGCAACCTGGAAAGGCAAATCAGCGCTACAAAGAAGTCTCGCTTCCCATCGGTCAAAAGGGCCATGCTGAATAAAATGTCAAAACCAGAAACGCAGGACAGGCCATGGAGAAATGGGAGCCTTGCTACGCTGATGGGCGGGATGTAAATTGCCAACAGCCACTCTGGAGAAGTGTACGGTGTGTCCTGAAACATCTAAAAAACTCAGCTTAGAGACCATAGGGCCCTTCCACTCATGGGCGTATAAATTGGGAAAACTAAAAATCAGCAAGACACAGGCACCCCAAAGTTTTGGGCTACTCTGTTGACAAGAACCTCCACTTCGTTACACCTTAAATATCCCAGGAAAGAGAAGAATGGATAAAGAAGATGTGGTCCTTATATACAATGGAATATCACTCAGCCATGAAATCAATGTCATACGGATAGTAGCAGCATGATGAGTGGATTTAGGTATGACGAATCTAAGTGAAATAAGTCACACAGAAAAAGACACTTATCATGAGATATCACTTATAGAGGGAATGTAAAAACCGCTACCCTTGAACTGAATTACAAAACAGAACAGAGTCACACGTTTAGAAAACACACTATGGCTGCTTAACGGGAAAGGTGAGGTGGGGTGATGCATAAAACAAGGGTTTCAAATTAGCTCAGATACCGTTCCATGAACCCAATATGTAATAGACAAGACCTACTCCTTGCTCAGTGAACTGGACTCAACACCCCCTATTCACCACCCAAGAATATATCTGACTAGTAAGAATCTTAAAACCTATGTATTGATATCTCTCTGTAAGTGAGTCAAGTGGGTGTAAAGCGGCATAAACACAGCAGTGAAAAGCAGCTAAACCCCATTATAAAAATCAATTACTTTTCAAAACCCGTGAAACAAAGACAGTGAAAGAGAGAGAAATTCTTACAAAATTCGTTCAGGGACTGTGATGCCACCTGGATTGACCATATCTAGACCCACAGCTGATTGAGACATAAGGGTGGACACTCTTGGGGCTGAGAGGTTTGGTGAGGTTGGGTGAGCAAACGCAAACCCTTTAAAGTAATACGGCGTGGTACCCATCCCATGGGTCCCAAATCTCCAGGTTCAAGGGCATCGTCCTACATTGAAAACATGCATGAGAAACCCCGAAGATGGTACAACGTGTGATCGGGAAAGATTTCTAAAACGAACCTCATTTCTCATCTCCTTGTGCTCCGGTTCGCCATTCCAGCCGCTTTACTAGCAATCTCCCTCCTTGGAGAATCAGCACCTTTATCCTCCTGTTCCGTACAGGTTGCAATTTGTCCTGAGGATGAACGGGAAGAGGGGGAACCAATGAGAGACTAGCTCTAGGTGTTGGGACAGGCACAGGTGACACTATTTTCCCATCAGGAAGAAGAATTAACCACAGGCTCAGCCTGCCGCCAGGAACCAGAATACGGCCTGAAGCAATCCTGCGCTTTTGCGGCCAGCTCCCAAGAAAGCGAGTTGAAGAATGGAGCTCAGGGGCACTGCAATTCACAAACCTGCAGACTTAGAAATGATAACTCTCGTCCACAAATATATTGAGGGAAGGCAACGAAGAGGATTTGAAAGCAAGCCAGAATTGCAGGAAACAGATTTCAGGAGGTAGATTCGAATCCCCTTTAAAGCACAGGAAAAGCGGCAAAACCTCGACAATGATGCCCTTGGCCAAAAAGGGCGTATGCGTTTTTTCCTGAATATATTCAGGAAAAAACGCATACGCCCTTTTTGGCCAACCAAGCAACCTGGAAAGGCAAATCAGCGCTACAAAGAAGTCTCGCTTCCCATCGGTCAAAAGGGCCATGCTGAATAAAATGTCAAAACCAGAAACGCAGGACAGGCCATGGAGAAATGGGAGCCTTGCTACGCTGATGGGCGGGATGTAAATTGCCAACAGCCACTCTGCAGAAGTGTACGGTGTGTCCTGAAACATCTACAAAACTCAGCTTAGAGACCATAGGGCCCTTCCACTCATGGGCGTATAAATTGGGAAAACTAAAAATCAGCAAGACACAGGCACCCCAAAGTTTTGGGCTACTCTGTTGACAAGAACCTCCACTTCGTTACACCTTAAATATCCCAGGAAAGAGAAGAATGGATAAAGAAGATGTGGTCCTTATATACAATGGAATATCACTCAGCCATGAAATCAATGTCATACGGATAGTAGCAGCATGATGAGTGGATTTAGGTATGACGATTCTAAGTGAAATAAGTCACACAGAAAAAGACACTTATCATGAGATATCACTTATAGAGGGAATGTAAAAACCGCTACCCTTGAACTGAATTACAAAACAGAACAAAGTCACACGTTTAGAAAACACACTATGGCTGCTTAACGGGAAAGGTGAGGTGGGGTGATGCATAAAACAAGGGTTTCAAATTAGCTCAGATACCGTTCCATGAACCCAATATGTAATAGACAAGACCTACTCCTTGCTCAGTGAACTGGACTCAACACCCCCTATTCACCACCCAAGAATATATCTGACTAGTAAGAATCTTAAAACCTATGTATTGATATCTCTCTGTAAGTGAGTCAAGTGGGTGTAAAGCGGCATAAACACAGCAGTGAAAAGCAGCTAAACCCCATTATAAAAATCAATTACTTTTCAAAACCCGTGAAACAAAGACAGTGAAAGAGAGAGAAATTCTTACAAAATTCGTTCAGGGACTGTGATGCCACCTGGATTGACCATATCTAGACCCACAGCTGATTGAGACATAAGGGTGGACACTCTTGGGGCTGAGAGGTTTGGTGAGGTTGGGTGAGCAAACGCAAACCCTTTAAAGTAATACGGCGTGGTACCCATCCCATGGGTCCCAAATCTCCAGGTTCAAGGGCATCGTCCTACATTGAAAACATGCATGAGAAACCCCGAAGATGGTACAACGTGTGATCGGGAAAGGTTTCTAAAACGAACCTCATTTCTCATCTCCTTGTGCTCCGCTTCGCCATTCCAGCCGCTTTACTAGCAATCTCCCTCCTTGGAGAATCAGCACCTTTATCCTCCTGTTCCGTACAGGTTGCAATTTGTCCTGAGGATGAACGGGAAGAGGGGGAACCAATGAGAGACTAGCTCTAGGTGTTGGGACAGGCACAGGTGACACTATTTTCCCATCAGGAAGAAGAATTAACCACAGGCTCAGCCTGCCGCCAGGAACCAGAATACGGCCTGAAGCAATCCTGCGCTTTTGCGGCCAGCTCCCAAGAAAGCGAGTTGAAGAATGGAGCTCAGGGGCACTGCAATTCACAAACCTGCAGACTTAGAAATGATAACTCTCGTCCACAAATATATTGAGGGAAGGCAACGAAGAGGATTTGAAAGCAAGGCAGAATTGCAGGAAACAGATTTCAGGAGGTAGATTCGAATCGCCTTTAAAGCACAGGAAAAGCGGCAAAACCTCGACGATGATGCCCTTGGCCAAAAAGGGCGTATGCGTTTTTTCCTGAATATATTCAGGAAAAAACGCATACGCCCTTTTTGGCCAACCAAGCAACCTGGAAAGGCAAATCAGCGCTACAAAGAAGTCTCGCTTCCCATCGGTCAAAAGGGCCATGCTGAATAAAATGTCAAAACCAGAAACGCAGGACAGGCCATGGAGAAATGGGAGCCTTGCTACGCTGATGGGCGGGATGTAAATTGCCAACAGCCACTCTGCAGAAGTGTACGGTGTGTCCTGAAACATCTACAAAACTCAGCTTAGAGACCATAGGGCCCTTCCACTCATGGGCGTATAAATTGGGAAAACTAAAAATCAGCAAGACACAGGCACCCCAAAGTTTTGGGCTACTCTGTTGACAAGAACCTCCACTTCGTTACACCTTAAATATCCCAGGAAAGAGAAGAATGGATAAAGAAGATGTGGTCCTTATATACAATGGAATATCACTCAGCCATGAAATCAATGTCATACGGATAGTAGCAGCATGATGAGTGGATTTAGGTATGACGATTCTAAGTGAAATAAGTCACACAGAAAAAGACACTTATCATGAGATATCACTTATAGAGGGAATGTAAAAACCGCTACCCTTGAACTGAATTACAAAACAGAACAAAGTCACACGTTTAGAAAACACACTATGGCTGCTTAACGGGAAAGGTGAGGTGGGGTGATGCATAAAACAAGGGTTTCAAATTAGCTCAGATACCGTTCCATGAACCCAATATGTAATAGACAAGACCTACTCCTTGCTCAGTGAACTGGACTCAACACCCCCTATTCACCACCCAAGAATATATCTGACTAGTAAGAATCTTAAAACCTATGTATTGATATCTCTCTGTAAGTGAGTCAAGTGGGTGTAAAGCGGCATAAACACAGCAGTGAAAAGCAGCTAAACCCCATTATAAAAATCAATTACTTTTCAAAACCCGTGAAACAAAGACAGTGAAAGAGAGAGAAATTCTTACAAAATTCGTTCAGGGACTGTGATGCCACCTGGATTGACCATATCTAGACCCACAGCTGATTGAGACATAAGGGTGGACACTCTTGGGGCTGAGAGGTTTGGTGAGGTTGGGTGAGCAAACGCAAACCCTTTAAAGTAATACGGCGTGGTACCCATCCCATGGGTCCCAAATCTCCAGGTTCAAGGGCATCGTCCTACATTGAAAACATGCATGAGAAACCCCGAAGATGGTACAACGTGTGATCGGGAAAGGTTTCTAAAACGAACCTCATTTCTCATCTCCTTGTGCTCCGCTTCGCCATTCCAGCCGCTTTACTAGCAATCTCCCTCCTTGGAGAATCAGCACCTTTATCCTCCTGTTCCGTACAGGTTGCAATTTGTCCTGAGGATGAACGGGAAGAGGGGGAACCAATGAGAGACTAGCTCTAGGTGTTGGGACAGGCACAGGTGACACTATTTTCCCATCAGGAAGAAGAATTAACCACAGGCTCAGCCTGCCGCCAGGAACCAGAATACGGCCTGAAGCAATCCTGCGCTTTTGCGGCCAGCTCCCAAGAAAGCGAGTTGAAGAATGGAGCTCAGGGGCACTGCAATTCACAAACCTGCAGACTTAGAAATGATAACTCTCGTCCACAAATATATTGAGGGAAGGCAACGAAGAGGATTTGAAAGCAAGCCAGAATTGCAGGAAACAGATTTCAGGAGGTAGATTCGAATCCCCTTTAAAGCACAGGAAAAGCGGCAAAACCTCGACAATGATGCCCTTGGCCAAAAAGGGCGTATGCGTTTTTTCCTGAATATATTCAGGAAAAAACGCATACGCCCTTTTTGGCCAACCAAGCAACCTGGAAAGGCAAATCAGCGCTACAAAGAAGTCTCGCTTCCCATCGGTCAAAAGGGCCATGCTGAATAAAATGTCAAAACCAGAAACGCAGGACAGGCCATGGAGAAATGGGAGCCTTGCTACGCTGATGGGCGGGATGTAAATTGCCAACAGCCACTCTGCAGAAGTGTACGGTGTGTCCTGAAACATCTACAAAACTCAGCTTAGAGACCATAGGGCCCTTCCACTCATGGGCGTATAAATTGGGAAAACTAAAAATCAGCAAGACACAGGCACCCCAAAGTTTTGGGCTACTCTGTTGACAAGAACCTCCACTTCGTTACACCTTAATTATCCCAGGAAAGAGAAGAATGGATAAAGAAGATGTGGTCCTTATATACAATGGAATATCACTCAGCCATGAAATCAATGTCATAAGGCTAGTAGCAGCATGATGAGTGGATTTAGGTATGACGAATCTAAGTGAAATAAGTCACACAGAAAAAGACACTTATCATGAGATATCACTTATAGAGGGAATGTAAAAACCGCTACCCTTGAACTGAATTACAAAACAGAACAGAGTCACACGTTTAGAAAACACACTATGGCTGCTTAACGGGAAAGGTGAGGTGGGGTGATGCATAAAACAAGGGTTTCAAATTAGCTCAGATACCGTTCCATGAACCCAATATGTAATAGACAAGACCTACTCCTTGCTCAGTGAACTGGACTCAACACCCCCTATTCACCACCCAAGAATATATCTGACTAGTAAGAATCTTAAAACCTATGTATTGATATCTCTCTGTAAGTGAGTCAAGTGGGTGTAAAGCGGCATAAACACAGCAGTGAAAAGCAGCTAAACCCCATTATAAAAATCAATTACTTTTCAAAACCCGTGAAACAAAGACAGTGAAAGAGAGAGAAATTCTTACAAAATTCGTTCAGGGACTGTGATGCCACCTGGATTGACCATATCTAGACCCACAGCTGATTGAGACATAAGGGTGGACACTCTTGGGGCTGAGAGGTTTGGTGAGGTTGGGTGAGCAAACGCAAACCCTTTAAAGTAATACGGCGTGGTACCCATCCCATGGGTCCCAAATCTCCAGGTTCAAGGGCATCGTCCTACATTGAAAACATGCATGAGAAACCCCGAAGATGGTACAACGTGTGATCGGGAAAGGTTTCTAAAACGAACCTCATTTCTCATCTCCTTGTGCTCCGCTTCGCCATTCCAGCCGCTTTACTAGCAATCTCCCTCCTTGGAGAATCAGCACCTTTATCCTCCTGTTCCGTACAGGTTGCAATTTGTCCTGAGGATGAACGGGAAGAGGGGGAACCAATGAGAGACTAGCTCTAGGTGTTGGGACAGGCACAGGTGACACTATTTTCCCATCAGGAAGAAGAATTAACCACAGGCTCAGCCTGCCGCCAGGAACCAGAATACGGCCTGAAGCAATCCTGCGCTTTTGCGGCCAGCTCCCAAGAAAGCGAGTTGAAGAATGGAGCTCAGGGGCACTGCAATTCACAAACCTGCAGACTTAGAAATGATAACTCTCGTCCACAAATATATTGAGGGAAGGCAACGAAGAGGATTTGAAAGCAAGGCAGAATTGCAGGAAACAGATTTCAGGAGGTAGATTCGAATCCCCTTTAAAGCACAGGAAAAGCGGCAAAACCTCGACAATGATGCCCTTGGCCAAAAAGGGCGTATGCGTTTTTTCCTGAATATATTCAGGAAAAAACGCATACGCCCTTTTTGGCCAACCAAGCAACCTGGAAAGGCAAATCAGCGCTACAAAGAAGTCTCGCTTCCCATCGGTCAAAAGGGCCATGCTGAATAAAATGTCAAAACCAGAAACGCAGGACAGGCCATGGAGAAATGGGAGCCTTGCTACGCTGATGGGCGGGATGTAAATTGCCAACAGCCACTCTGCAGAAGTGTACGGTGTGTCCTGAAACATCTACAAAACTCAGCTTAGAGACCATAGGGCCCTTCCACTCATGGGCGTATAAATTGGGAAAACTAAAAATCAGCAAGACACAGGCACCCCAAAGTTTTGGGCTACTCTGTTGACAAGAACCTCCACTTCGTTACACCTTAAATATCCCAGGAAAGAGAAGAATGGATAAAGAAGATGTGGTCCTTATATACAATGGAATATCACTCAGCCATGAAATCAATGTCATACGGATAGTAGCAGCATGATGAGTGGATTTAGGTATGACGATTCTAAGTGAAATAAGTCACACAGAAAAAGACACTTATCATGAGATATCACTTATAGAGGGAATGTAAAAACCGCTACCCTTGAACTGAATTACAAAACAGAACAAAGTCACACGTTTAGAAAACACACTATGGCTGCTTAACGGGAAAGGTGAGGTGGGGTGATGCATAAAACAAGGGTTTCAAATTAGCTCAGATACCGTTCCATGAACCCAATATGTAATAGACAAGACCTACTCCTTGCTCAGTGAACTGGACTCAACACCCCCTATTCACCACCCAAGAATATATCTGACTAGTAAGAATCTTAAAACCTATGTATTGATATCTCTCTGTAAGTGAGTCAAGTGGGTGTAAAGCGGCATAAACACAGCAGTGAAAAGCAGCTAAACCCCATTATAAAAATCAATTACTTTTCAAAACCCGTGAAACAAAGACAGTGAAAGAGAGAGAAATTCTTACAAAATTCGTTCAGGGACTGTGATGCCACCTGGATTGACCATATCTAGACCCACAGCTGATTGAGACATAAGGGTGGACACTCTTGGGGCTGAGAGGTTTGGTGAGGTTGGGTGAGCAAACGCAAACCCTTTAAAGTAATACGGCGTGGTACCCATCCCATGGGTCCCAAATCTCCAGGTTCAAGGGCATCGTCCTACATTGAAAACATGCATGAGAAACCCCGAAGATGGTACAACGTGTGATCGGGAAAGGTTTCTAAAACGAACCTCATTTCTCATCTCCTTGTGCTCCGCTTCGCCATTCCAGCCGCTTTACTAGCAATCTCCCTCCTTGGAGAATCAGCACCTTTATCCTCCTGTTCCGTACAGGTTGCAATTTGTCCTGAGGATGAACGGGAAGAGGGGGAACCAATGAGAGACTAGCTCTAGGTGTTGGGACAGGCACAGGTGACACTATTTTCCCATCAGGAAGAAGAATTAACCACAGGCTCAGCCTGCCGCCAGGAACCAGAATACGGCCTGAAGCAATCCTGCGCTTTTGCGGCCAGCTCCCAAGAAAGCGAGTTGAAGAATGGAGCTCAGGGGCACTGCAATTCACAAACCTGCAGACTTAGAAATGATAACTCTCGTCCACAAATATATTGAGGGAAGGCAACGAAGAGGATTTGAAAGCAAGCCAGAATTGCAGGAAACAGATTTCAGGAGGTAGATTCGAATCCCCTTTAAAGCACAGGAAAAGCGGCAAAACCTCGACAATGATGCCCTTGGCCAAAAAGGGCGTATGCGTTTTTTCCTGAATATATTCAGGAAAAAACGCATACGCCCTTTTTGGCCAACCAAGCAACCTGGAAAGGCAAATCAGCGCTACAAAGAAGTCTCGCTTCCCATCGGTCAAAAGGGCCATGCTGAATAAAATGTCAAAACCAGAAACGCAGGACAGGCCATGGAGAAATGGGAGCCTTGCTACGCTGATGGGCGGGATGTAAATTGCCAACAGCCACTCTGCAGAAGTGTACGGTGTGTCCTGAAACATCTACAAAACTCAGCTTAGAGACCATAGGGCCCTTCCACTCATGGGCGTATAAATTGGGAAAACTAAAAATCAGCAAGACACAGGCACCCCAAAGTTTTGGGCTACTCTGTTGACAAGAACCTCCACTTCGTTACACCTTAATTATCCCAGGAAAGAGAAGAATGGATAAAGAAGATGTGGTCCTTATATACAATGGAATATCACTCAGCCATGAAATCAATGTCATAAGGCTAGTAGCAGCATGATGAGTGGATTTAGGTATGACGAATCTAAGTGAAATAAGTCACACAGAAAAAGACACTTATCATGAGATATCACTTATAGAGGGAATGTAAAAACCGCTACCCTTGAACTGAATTACAAAACAGAACAGAGTCACACGTTTAGAAAACACACTATGGCTGCTTAACGGGAAAGGTGAGGTGGGGTGATGCATAAAACAAGGGTTTCAAATTAGCTCAGATACCGTTCCATGAACCCAATATGTAATAGACAAGACCTACTCCTTGCTCAGTGAACTGGACTCAACACCCCCTATTCACCACCCAAGAATATATCTGACTAGTAAGAATCTTAAAACCTATGTATTGATATCTCTCTGTAAGTGAGTCAAGTGGGTGTAAAGCGGCATAAACACAGCAGTGAAAAGCAGCTAAACCCCATTATAAAAATCAATTACTTTTCAAAACCCGTGAAACAAAGACAGTGAAAGAGAGAGAAATTCTTACAAAATTCGTTCAGGGACTGTGATGCCACCTGGATTGACCATATCTAGACCCACAGCTGATTGAGACATAAGGGTGGACACTCTTGGGGCTGAGAGGTTTGGTGAGGTTGGGTGAGCAAACGCAAACCCTTTAAAGTAATACGGCGTGGTACCCATCCCATGGGTCCCAAATCTCCAGGTTCAAGGGCATCGTCCTACATTGAAAACATGCATGAGAAACCCCGAAGATGGTACAACGTGTGATCGGGAAAGGTTTCTAAAACGAACCTCATTTCTCATCTCCTTGTGCTCCGCTTCGCCATTCCAGCCGCTTTACTAGCAATCTCCCTCCTTGGAGAATCAGCACCTTTATCCTCCTGTTCCGTACAGGTTGCAATTTGTCCTGAGGATGAACGGGAAGAGGGGGAACCAATGAGAGACTAGCTCTAGGTGTTGGGACAGGCACAGGTGACACTATTTTCCCATCAGGAAGAAGAATTAACCACAGGCTCAGCCTGCCGCCAGGAACCAGAATACGGCCTGAAGCAATCCTGCGCTTTTGCGGCCAGCTCCCAAGAAAGCGAGTTGAAGAATGGAGCTCAGGGGCACTGCAATTCACAAACCTGCAGACTTAGAAATGATAACTCTCGTCCACAAATATATTGAGGGAAGGCAACGAAGAGGATTTGAAAGCAAGGCAGAATTGCAGGAAACAGATTTCAGGAGGTAGATTCGAATCCCCTTTAAAGCACAGGAAAAGCGGCAAAACCTCGACAATGATGCCCTTGGCCAAAAAGGGCGTATGCGTTTTTTCCTGAATATATTCAGGAAAAAACGCATACGCCCTTTTTGGCCAACCAAGCAACCTGGAAAGGCAAATCAGCGCTACAAAGAAGTCTCGCTTCCCATCGGTCAAAAGGGCCATGCTGAATAAAATGTCAAAACCAGAAACGCAGGACAGGCCATGGAGAAATGGGAGCCTTGCTACGCTGATGGGCGGGATGTAAATTGCCAACAGCCACTCTGCAGAAGTGTACGGTGTGTCCTGAAACATCTACAAAACTCAGCTTAGAGACCATAGGGCCCTTCCACTCATGGGCGTATAAATTGGGAAAACTAAAAATCAGCAAGACACAGGCACCCCAAAGTTTTGGGCTACTCTGTTGACAAGAACCTCCACTTCGTTACACCTTAAATATCCCAGGAAAGAGAAGAATGGATAAAGAAGATGTGGTCCTTATATACAATGGAATATCACTCAGCCATGAAATCAATGTCATACGGATAGTAGCAGCATGATGAGTGGATTTAGGTATGACGATTCTAAGTGAAATAAGTCACACAGAAAAAGACACTTATCATGAGATATCACTTATAGAGGGAATGTAAAAACCGCTACCCTTGAACTGAATTACAAAACAGAACAAAGTCACACGTTTAGAAAACACACTATGGCTGCTTAACGGGAAAGGTGAGGTGGGGTGATGCATAAAACAAGGGTTTCAAATTAGCTCAGATACCGTTCCATGAACCCAATATGTAATAGACAAGACCTACTCCTTGCTCAGTGAACTGGACTCAACACCCCCTATTCACCACCCAAGAATATATCTGACTAGTAAGAATCTTAAAACCTATGTATTGATATCTCTCTGTAAGTGAGTCAAGTGGGTGTAAAGCGGCATAAACACAGCAGTGAAAAGCAGCTAAACCCCATTATAAAAATCAATTACTTTTCAAAACCCGTGAAACAAAGACAGTGAAAGAGAGAGAAATTCTTACAAAATTCGTTCAGGGACTGTGATGCCACGTGGATTGACCATATCTAGACCCACAGCTGATTGAGACATAAGGGTGGACACTCTTGGGGCTGAGAGGTTTGGTGAGGTTGGGTGAGCAAACGCAAACCCTTTAAAGTAATACGGCGTGGTACCCATCCCATGGGTCCCAAATCTCCAGGTTCAAGGGCATCGTCCTACATTGAAAACATGCATGAGAAACCCCGAAGATGGTACAACGTGTGATCGGGAAAGGTTTCTAAAACGAACCTCATTTCTCATCTCCTTGTGCTCCGCTTCGCCATTCCAGCCGCTTTACTAGCAATCTCCCTCCTTGGAGAATCAGCACCTTTATCCTCCTGTTCCGTACAGGTTGCAATTTGTCCTGAGGATGAACGGGAAGAGGGGGAACCAATGAGAGACTAGCTCTAGGTGTTGGGACAGGCACAGGTGACACTATTTTCCCATCAGGAAGAAGAATTAACCACAGGCTCAGCCTGCCGCCAGGAACCAGAATACGGCCTGAAGCAATCCTGCGCTTTTGCGGCCAGCTCCCAAGAAAGCGAGTTGAAGAATGGAGCTCAGGGGCACTGCAATTCACAAACCTGCAGACTTAGAAATGATAACTCTCGTCCACAAATATATTGAGGGAAGGCAACGAAGAGGATTTGAAAGCAAGCCAGAATTGCAGGAAACAGATTTCAGGAGGTAGATTCGAATCCCCTTTAAAGCACAGGAAAAGCGGCAAAACCTCGACAATGATGCCCTTGGCCAAAAAGGGCGTATGCGTTTTTTCCTGAATATATTCAGGAAAAAACGCATACGCCCTTTTTGGCCAACCAAGCAACCTGGAAAGGCAAATCAGCGCTACAAAGAAGTCTCGCTTCCCATCGGTCAAAAGGGCCATGCTGAATAAAATGTCAAAACCAGAAACGCAGGACAGGCCATGGAGAAATGGGAGCCTTGCTACGCTGATGGGCGGGATGTAAATTGCCAACAGCCACTCTGCAGAAGTGTACGGTGTGTCCTGAAACATCTACAAAACTCAGCTTAGAGACCATAGGGCCCTTCCACTCATGGGCGTATAAATTGGGAAAACTAAAAATCAGCAAGACACAGGCACCCCAAAGTTTTGGGCTACTCTGTTGACAAGAACCTCCACTTCGTTACACCTTAAATATCCCAGGAAAGAGAAGAATGGATAAAGAAGATGTGGTCCTTATATACAATGGAATATCACTCAGCCATGAAATCAATGTCATAAGGCTAGTAGCAGCATGATGAGTGGATTTAGGTATGACGAATCTAAGTGAAATAAGTCACACAGAAAAAGACACTTATCATGAGATATCACTTATAGAGGGAATGTAAAAACCGCTACCCTTGAACTGAATTACAAAACAGAACAGAGTCACACGTTTAGAAAACACACTATGGCTGCTTAACGGGAAAGGTGAGGTGGGGTGATGCATAAAACAAGGGTTTCAAATTAGCTCAGATACCGTTCCATGAACCCAATATGTAATAGACAAGACCTACTCCTTGCTCAGTGAACTGGACTCAACACCCCCTATTCACCACCCAAGAATATATCTGACTAGTAAGAATCTTAAAACCTATGTATTGATATCTCTCTGTAAGTGAGTCAAGTGGGTGTAAAGCGGCATAAACACAGCAGTGAAAAGCAGCTAAACCCCATTATAAAAATCAATTACTTTTCAAAACCCGTGAAACAAAGACAGTGAAAGAGAGAGAAATTCTTACAAAATTCGTTCAGGGACTGTGATGCCACCTGGATTGACCATATCTAGACCCACAGCTGATTGAGACATAAGGGTGGACACTCTTGGGGCTGAGAGGTTTGGTGAGGTTGGGTGAGCAAACGCAAACCCTTTAAAGTAATACGGCGTGGTACCCATCCCATGGGTCCCAAATCTCCAGGTTCAAGGGCATCGTCCTACATTGAAAACATGCATGAGAAACCCCGAAGATGGTACAACGTGTGATCGGGAAAGGTTTCTAAAACGAACCTCATTTCTCATCTCCTTGTGCTCCGCTTCGCCATTCCAGCCGCTTTACTAGCAATCTCCCTCCTTGGAGAATCAGCACCTTTATCCTCCTGTTCCGTACAGGTTGCAATTTGTCCTGAGGATGAACGGGAAGAGGGGGAACCAATGAGAGACTAGCTCTAGGTGTTGGGACAGGCACAGGTGACACTATTTTCCCATCAGGAAGAAGAATTAACCACAGGCTCAGCCTGCCGCCAGGAACCAGAATACGGCCTGAAGCAATCCTGCGCTTTTGCGGCCAGCTCCCAAGAAAGCGAGTTGAAGAATGGAGCTCAGGGGCACTGCAATTCACAAACCTGCAGACTTAGAAATGATAACTCTCGTCCACAAATATATTGAGGGAAGGCAACGAAGAGGATTTGAAAGCAAGGCAGAATTGCAGGAAACAGATTTCAGGAGGTAGATTCGAATCCCCTTTAAAGCACAGGAAAAGCGGCAAAACCTCGACAATGATGCCCTTGGCCAAAAAGGGCGTATGCGTTTTTTCCTGAATATATTCAGGAAAAAACGCATACGCCCTTTTTGGCCAACCAAGCAACCTGGAAAGGCAAATCAGCGCTACAAAGAAGTCTCGCTTCCCATCGGTCAAAAGGGCCATGCTGAATAAAATGTCAAAACCAGAAACGCAGGACAGGCCATGGAGAAATGGGAGCCTTGCTACGCTGATGGGCGGGATGTAAATTGCCAACAGCCACTCTGCAGAAGTGTACGGTGTGTCCTGAAACATCTACAAAACTCAGCTTAGAGACCATAGGGCCCTTCCACTCATGGGCGTATAAATTGGGAAAACTAAAAATCAGCAAGACACAGGCACCCCAAAGTTTTGGGCTACTCTGTTGACAAGAACCTCCACTTCGTTACACCTTAAATATCCCAGGAAAGAGAAGAATGGATAAAGAAGATGTGGTCCTTATATACAATGGAATATCACTCAGCCATGAAATCAATGTCATACGGATAGTAGCAGCATGATGAGTGGATTTAGGTATGACGATTCTAAGTGAAATAAGTCACACAGAAAAAGACACTTATCATGAGATATCACTTATAGAGGGAATGTAAAAACCGCTACCCTTGAACTGAATTACAAAACAGAACAAAGTCACACGTTTAGAAAACACACTATGGCTGCTTAACGGGAAAGGTGAGGTGGGGTGATGCATAAAACAAGGGTTTCAAATTAGCTCAGATACCGTTCCATGAACCCAATATGTAATAGACAAGACCTACTCCTTGCTCAGTGAACTGGACTCAACACCCCCTATTCACCACCCAAGAATATATCTGACTAGTAAGAATCTTAAAACCTATGTATTGATATCTCTCTGTAAGTGAGTCAAGTGGGTGTAAAGCGGCATAAACACAGCAGTGAAAAGCAGCTAAACCCCATTATAAAAATCAATTACTTTTCAAAACCCGTGAAACAAAGACAGTGAAAGAGAGAGAAATTCTTACAAAATTCGTTCAGGGACTGTGATGCCACGTGGATTGACCATATCTAGACCCACAGCTGATTGAGACATAAGGGTGGACACTCTTGGGGCTGAGAGGTTTGGTGAGGTTGGGTGAGCAAACGCAAACCCTTTAAAGTAATACGGCGTGGTACCCATCCCATGGGTCCCAAATCTCCAGGTTCAAGGGCATCGTCCTACATTGAAAACATGCATGAGAAACCCCGAAGATGGTACAACGTGTGATCGGGAAAGGTTTCTAAAACGAACCTCATTTCTCATCTCCTTGTGCTCCGCTTCGCCATTCCAGCCGCTTTACTAGCAATCTCCCTCCTTGGAGAATCAGCACCTTTATCCTCCTGTTCCGTACAGGTTGCAATTTGTCCTGAGGATGAACGGGAAGAGGGGGAACCAATGAGAGACTAGCTCTAGGTGTTGGGACAGGCACAGGTGACACTATTTTCCCATCAGGAAGAAGAATTAACCACAGGCTCAGCCTGCCGCCAGGAACCAGAATACGGCCTGAAGCAATCCTGCGCTTTTGCGGCCAGCTCCCAAGAAAGCGAGTTGAAGAATGGAGCTCAGGGGCACTGCAATTCACAAACCTGCAGACTTAGAAATGATAACTCTCGTCCACAAATATATTGAGGGAAGGCAACGAAGAGGATTTGAAAGCAAGCCAGAATTGCAGGAAACAGATTTCAGGAGGTAGATTCGAATCCCCTTTAAAGCACAGGAAAAGCGGCAAAACCTCGACAATGATGCCCTTGGCCAAAAAGGGCGTATGCGTTTTTTCCTGAATATATTCAGGAAAAAACGCATACGCCCTTTTTGGCCAACCAAGCAACCTGGAAAGGCAAATCAGCGCTACAAAGAAGTCTCGCTTCCCATCGGTCAAAAGGGCCATGCTGAATAAAATGTCAAAACCAGAAACGCAGGACAGGCCATGGAGAAATGGGAGCCTTGCTACGCTGATGGGCGGGATGTAAATTGCCAACAGCCACTCTGCAGAAGTGTACGGTGTGTCCTGAAACATCTACAAAACTCAGCTTAGAGACCATAGGGCCCTTCCACTCATGGGCGTATAAATTGGGAAAACTAAAAATCAGCAAGACACAGGCACCCCAAAGTTTTGGGCTACTCTGTTGACAAGAACCTCCACTTCGTTACACCTTAAATATCCCAGGAAAGAGAAGAATGGATAAAGAAGATGTGGTCCTTATATACAATGGAATATCACTCAGCCATGAAATCAATGTCATAAGGCTAGTAGCAGCATGATGAGTGGATTTAGGTATGACGAATCTAAGTGAAATAAGTCACACAGAAAAAGACACTTATCATGAGATATCACTTATAGAGGGAATGTAAAAACCGCTACCCTTGAACTGAATTACAAAACAGAACAGAGTCACACGTTTAGAAAACACACTATGGCTGCTTAACGGGAAAGGTGAGGTGGGGTGATGCATAAAACAAGGGTTTCAAATTAGCTCAGATACCGTTCCATGAACCCAATATGTAATAGACAAGACCTACTCCTTGCTCAGTGAACTGGACTCAACACCCCCTATTCACCACCCAAGAATATATCTGACTAGTAAGAATCTTAAAACCTATGTATTGATATCTCTCTGTAAGTGAGTCAAGTGGGTGTAAAGCGGCATAAACACAGCAGTGAAAAGCAGCTAAACCCCATTATAAAAATCAATTACTTTTCAAAACCCGTGAAACAAAGACAGTGAAAGAGAGAGAAATTCTTACAAAATTCGTTCAGGGACTGTGATGCCACCTGGATTGACCATATCTAGACCCACAGCTGATTGAGACATAAGGGTGGACACTCTTGGGGCTGAGAGGTTTGGTGAGGTTGGGTGAGCAAACGCAAACCCTTTAAAGTAATACGGCGTGGTACCCATCCCATGGGTCCCAAATCTCCAGGTTCAAGGGCATCGTCCTACATTGAAAACATGCATGAGAAACCCCGAAGATGGTACAACGTGTGATCGGGAAAGGTTTCTAAAACGAACCTCATTTCTCATCTCCTTGTGCTCCGCTTCGCCATTCCAGCCGCTTTACTAGCAATCTCCCTCCTTGGAGAATCAGCACCTTTATCCTCCTGTTCCGTACAGGTTGCAATTTGTCCTGAGGATGAACGGGAAGAGGGGGAACCAATGAGAGACTAGCTCTAGGTGTTGGGACAGGCACAGGTGACACTATTTTCCCATCAGGAAGAAGAATTAACCACAGGCTCAGCCTGCCGCCAGGAACCAGAATACGGCCTGAAGCAATCCTGCGCTTTTGCGGCCAGCTCCCAAGAAAGCGAGTTGAAGAATGGAGCTCAGGGGCACTGCAATTCACAAACCTGCAGACTTAGAAATGATAACTCTCGTCCACAAATATATTGAGGGAAGGCAACGAAGAGGATTTGAAAGCAAGGCAGAATTGCAGGAAACAGATTTCAGGAGGTAGATTCGAATCGCCTTTAAAGCACAGGAAAAGCGGCAAAACCTCGACGATGATGCCCTTGGCCAAAAAGGGCGTATGCGTTTTTTCCTGAATATATTCAGGAAAAAACGCATACGCCCTTTTTGGCCAACCAAGCAACCTGGAAAGGCAAATCAGCGCTACAAAGAAGTCTCGCTTCCCATCGGTCAAAAGGGCCATGCTGAATAAAATGTCAAAACCAGAAACGCAGGACAGGCCATGGAGAAATGGGAGCCTTGCTACGCTGATGGGCGGGATGTAAATTGCCATCAGCCACTCTGGAGAAGTGTACGGTGTGTCCTGAAACATCTAAAAAACTCAGCTTAGAGACCATAGGGCCCTTCCACTCATGGGCGTATAAATTGGGAAAACTAAAAATCAGCAAGACACAGGCACCCCAAAGTTTTGGGCTACTCTGTTGACAAGAACCTCCACTTCGTTACACCTTAAATATCCCAGGAAAGAGAAGAATGGATAAAGAAGATGTGGTCCTTATATACAATGGAATATCACTCAGCCATGAAATCAATGTCATACGGATAGTAGCAGCATGATGAGTGGATTTAGGTATGACGAATCTAAGTGAAATAAGTCACACAGAAAAAGACACTTATCATGAGATATCACTTATAGAGGGAATGTAAAAACCGCTACCCTTGAACTGAATTACAAAACAGAACAGAGTCACACGTTTAGAAAACACACTATGGCTGCTTAACGGGAAAGGTGAGGTGGGGTGATGCATAAAACAAGGGTTTCAAATTAGCTCAGATACCGTTCCATGAACCCAATATGTAATAGACAAGACCTACTCCTTGCTCAGTGAACTGGACTCAACACCCCCTATTCACCACCCAAGAATATATCTGACTAGTAAGAATCTTAAAACCTATGTATTGATATCTCTCTGTAAGTGAGTCAAGTGGGTGTAAAGCGGCATAAACACAGCAGTGAAAAGCAGCTAAACCCCATTATAAAAATCAATTACTTTTCAAAACCCGTGAAACAAAGACAGTGAAAGAGAGAGAAATTCTTACAAAATTCGTTCAGGGACTGTGATGCCACCTGGATTGACCATATCTAGACCCACAGCTGATTGAGACATAAGGGTGGACACTCTTGGGGCTGAGAGGTTTGGTGAGGTTGGGTGAGCAAACGCAAACCCTTTAAAGTAATACGGCGTGGTACCCATCCCATGGGTCCCAAATCTCCAGGTTCAAGGGCATCGTCCTACATTGAAAACATGCATGAGAAACCCCGAAGATGGTACAACGTGTGATCGGGAAAGATTTCTAAAACGAACCTCATTTCTCATCTCCTTGTGCTCCGGTTCGCCATTCCAGCCGCTTTACTAGCAATCTCCCTCCTTGGAGAATCAGCACCTTTATCCTCCTGTTCCGTACAGGTTGCAATTTGTCCTGAGGATGAACGGGAAGAGGGGGAACCAATGAGAGACTAGCTCTAGGTGTTGGGACAGGCACAGGTGACACTATTTTCCCATCAGGAAGAAGAATTAACCACAGGCTCAGCCTGCCGCCAGGAACCAGAATACGGCCTGAAGCAATCCTGCGCTTTTGCGGCCAGCTCCCAAGAAAGCGAGTTGAAGAATGGAGCTCAGGGGCACTGCAATTCACAAACCTGCAGACTTAGAAATGATAACTCTCGTCCACAAATATATTGAGGGAAGGCAACGAAGAGGATTTGAAAGCAAGCCAGAATTGCAGGAAACAGATTTCAGGAGGTAGATTCGAATCCCCTTTAAAGCACAGGAAAAGCGGCAAAACCTCGACAATGATGCCCTTGGCCAAAAAGGGCGTATGCGTTTTTTCCTGAATATATTCAGGAAAAAACGCATACGCCCTTTTTGGCCAACCAAGCAACCTGGAAAGGCAAATCAGCGCTACAAAGAAGTCTCGCTTCCCATCGGTCAAAAGGGCCATGCTGAATAAAATGTCAAAACCAGAAACGCAGGACAGGCCATGGAGAAATGGGAGCCTTGCTACGCTGATGGGCGGGATGTAAATTGCCAACAGCCACTCTGGAGAAGTGTACGGTGTGTCCTGAAACATCTACAAAACTCAGCTTAGAGACCATAGGGCCCTTCCACTCATGGGCGTATAAATTGGGAAAACTAAAAATCAGCAAGACACAGGCACCCCAAAGTTTTGGGCTACTCTGTTGACAAGAACCTCCACTTCGTTACACCTTAAATATCCCAGGAAAGAGAAGAATGGATAAAGAAGATGTGGTCCTTATATACAATGGAATATCACTCAGCCATGAAATCAATGTCATACGGATAGTAGCAGCATGATGAGTGGATTTAGGTATGACGATTCTAAGTGAAATAAGTCACACAGAAAAAGACACTTATCATGAGATATCACTTATAGAGGGAATGTAAAAACCGCTACCCTTGAACTGAATTACAAAACAGAACAAAGTCACACGTTTAGAAAACACACTATGGCTGCTTAACGGGAAAGGTGAGGTGGGGTGATGCATAAAACAAGGGTTTCAAATTAGCTCAGATACCGTTCCATGAACCCAATATGTAATAGACAAGACCTACTCCTTGCTCAGTGAACTGGACTCAACACCCCCTATTCACCACCCAAGAATATATCTGACTAGTAAGAATCTTAAAACCTATGTATTGATATCTCTCTGTAAGTGAGTCAAGTGGGTGTAAAGCGGCATAAACACAGCAGTGAAAAGCAGCTAAACCCCATTATAAAAATCAATTACTTTTCAAAACCCGTGAAACAAAGACAGTGAAAGAGAGAGAAATTCTTACAAAATTCGTTCAGGGACTGTGATGCCACCTGGATTGACCATATCTAGACCCACAGCTGATTGAGACATAAGGGTGGACACTCTTGGGGCTGAGAGGTTTGGTGAGGTTGGGTGAGCAAACGCAAACCCTTTAAAGTAATACGGCGTGGTACCCATCCCATGGGTCCCAAATCTCCAGGTTCAAGGGCATCGTCCTACATTGAAAACATGCATGAGAAACCCCGAAGATGGTACAACGTGTGATCGGGAAAGGTTTCTAAAACGAACCTCATTTCTCATCTCCTTGTGCTCCGCTTCGCCATTCCAGCCGCTTTACTAGCAATCTCCCTCCTTGGAGAATCAGCACCTTTATCCTCCTGTTCCGTACAGGTTGCAATTTGTCCTGAGGATGAACGGGAAGAGGGGGAACCAATGAGAGACTAGCTCTAGGTGTTGGGACAGGCACAGGTGACACTATTTTCCCATCAGGAAGAAGAATTAACCACAGGCTCAGCCTGCCGCCAGGAACCAGAATACGGCCTGAAGCAATCCTGCGCTTTTGCGGCCAGCTCCCAAGAAAGCGAGTTGAAGAATGGAGCTCAGGGGCACTGCAATTCACAAACCTGCAGACTTAGAAATGATAACTCTCGTCCACAAATATATTGAGGGAAGGCAACGAAGAGGATTTGAAAGCAAGGCAGAATTGCAGGAAACAGATTTCAGGAGGTAGATTCGAATCGCCTTTAAAGCACAGGAAAAGCGGCAAAACCTCGACGATGATGCCCTTGGCCAAAAAGGGCGTATGCGTTTTTTCCTGAATATATTCAGGAAAAAACGCATACGCCCTTTTTGGCCAACCAAGCAACCTGGAAAGGCAAATCAGCGCTACAAAGAAGTCTCGCTTCCCATCGGTCAAAAGGGCCATGCTGAATAAAATGTCAAAACCAGAAACGCAGGACAGGCCATGGAGAAATGGGAGCCTTGCTACGCTGATGGGCGGGATGTAAATTGCCAACAGCCACTCTGGAGAAGTGTACGGTGTGTCCTGAAACATCTAAAAAACTCAGCTTAGAGACCATAGGGCCCTTCCACTCATGGGCGTATAAATTGGGAAAACTAAAAATCAGCAAGACACAGGCACCCCAAAGTTTTGGGCTACTCTGTTGACAAGAACCTCCACTTCGTTACACCTTAAATATCCCAGGAAAGAGAAGAATGGATAAAGAAGATGTGGTCCTTATATACAATGGAATATCACTCAGCCATGAAATCAATGTCATACGGATAGTAGCAGCATGATGAGTGGATTTAGGTATGACGAATCTAAGTGAAATAAGTCACACAGAAAAAGACACTTATCATGAGATATCACTTATAGAGGGAATGTAAAAACCGCTACCCTTGAACTGAATTACAAAACAGAACAGAGTCACACGTTTAGAAAACACACTATGGCTGCTTAACGGGAAAGGTGAGGTGGGGTGATGCATAAAACAAGGGTTTCAAATTAGCTCAGATACCGTTCCATGAACCCAATATGTAATAGACAAGACCTACTCCTTGCTCAGTGAACTGGACTCAACACCCCCTATTCACCACCCAAGAATATATCTGACTAGTAAGAATCTTAAAACCTATGTATTGATATCTCTCTGTAAGTGAGTCAAGTGGGTGTAAAGCGGCATAAACACAGCAGTGAAAAGCAGCTAAACCCCATTATAAAAATCAATTACTTTTCAAAACCCGTGAAACAAAGACAGTGAAAGAGAGAGAAATTCTTACAAAATTCGTTCAGGGACTGTGATGCCACCTGGATTGACCATATCTAGACCCACAGCTGATTGAGACATAAGGGTGGACACTCTTGGGGCTGAGAGGTTTGGTGAGGTTGGGTGAGCAAACGCAAACCCTTTAAAGTAATACGGCGTGGTACCCATCCCATGGGTCCCAAATCTCCAGGTTCAAGGGCATCGTCCTACATTGAAAACATGCATGAGAAACCCCGAAGATGGTACAACGTGTGATCGGGAAAGGTTTCTAAAACGAACCTCATTTCTCATCTCCTTGTGCTCCGCTTCGCCATTCCAGCCGCTTTACTAGCAATCTCCCTCCTTGGAGAATCAGCACCTTTATCCTCCTGTTCCGTACAGGTTGCAATTTGTCCTGAGGATGAACGGGAAGAGGGGGAACCAATGAGAGACTAGCTCTAGGTGTTGGGACAGGCACAGGTGACACTATTTTCCCATCAGGAAGAAGAATTAACCACAGGCTCAGCCTGCCGCCAGGAACCAGAATACGGCCTGAAGCAATCCTGCGCTTTTGCGGCCAGCTCCCAAGAAAGCGAGTTGAAGAATGGAGCTCAGGGGCACTGCAATTCACAAACCTGCAGACTTAGAAATGATAACTCTCGTCCACAAATATATTGAGGGAAGGCAACGAAGAGGATTTGAAAGCAAGCCAGAATTGCAGGAAACAGATTTCAGGAGGTAGATTCGAATCCCCTTTAAAGCACAGGAAAAGCGGCAAAACCTCGACAATGATGCCCTTGGCCAAAAAGGGCGTATGCGTTTTTTCCTGAATATATTCAGGAAAAAACGCATACGCCCTTTTTGGCCAACCAAGCAACCTGGAAAGGCAAATCAGCGCTACAAAGAAGTCTCGCTTCCCATCGGTCAAAAGGGCCATGCTGAATAAAATGTCAAAACCAGAAACGCAGGACAGGCCATGGAGAAATGGGAGCCTTGCTACGCTGATGGGCGGGATGTAAATTGCCAACAGCCACTCTGCAGAAGTGTACGGTGTGTCCTGAAACATCTACAAAACTCAGCTTAGAGACCATAGGGCCCTTCCACTCATGGGCGTATAAATTGGGAAAACTAAAAATCAGCAAGACACAGGCACCCCAAAGTTTTGGGCTACTCTGTTGACAAGAACCTCCACTTCGTTACACCTTAAATATCCCAGGAAAGAGAAGAATGGATAAAGAAGATGTGGTCCTTATATACAATGGAATATCACTCAGCCATGAAATCAATGTCATACGGATAGTAGCAGCATGATGAGTGGATTTAGGTATGACGATTCTAAGTGAAATAAGTCACACAGAAAAAGACACTTATCATGAGATATCACTTATAGAGGGAATGTAAAAACCGCTACCCTTGAACTGAATTACAAAACAGAACAAAGTCACACGTTTAGAAAACACACTATGGCTGATTAACGGGAAAGGTGAGGTGGGGTGATGCATAAAACAAGGGTTTCAAATTAGCTCAGATACCGTTCCATGAACCCAATATGTAATAGACAAGACCTACTCCTTGCTCAGTGAACTGGACTCAACACCCTCTATTCACCACCCAAGAATATATCTGACTAGTAAGAATCTTAAAACCTATGTATTGATATCTCTCTGTAAGTGAGTCAAGTGGGTGTAAAGCGGCATAAACACAGCAGTGAAAAGCAGCTAAACCCCATTATAAAAATCAATTACTTTTCAAAACCCGTGAAACAAAGACAGTGAAAGAGAGAGAAATTCTTACAAAATTCGTTCAGGGACTGTGATGCCACCTGGATTGACCATATCTAGACCCACAGCTGATTGAGACATAAGGGTGGACACTCTTGGGGCTGAGAGGTTTGGTGAGGTTGGGTGAGCAAACGCAAACCCTTTAAAGTAATACGGCGTGGTACCCATCCCATGGGTCCCAAATCTCCAGGTTCAAGGGCATCGTCCTACATTGAAAACATGCATGAGAAACCCCGAAGATGGTACAACGTGTGATCGGGAAAGGTTTCTAAAACGAACCTCATTTCTCATCTCCTTGTGCTCCGCTTCGCCATTCCAGCCGCTTTACTAGCAATCTCCCTCCTTGGAGAATCAGCACCTTTATCCTCCTGTTCCGTACAGGTTGCAATTTG
Organism: Balaenoptera borealis; assembly: GCF_965194805.1. Taxonomy (NCBI): domain Eukaryota; kingdom Metazoa; phylum Chordata; class Mammalia; order Artiodactyla; family Balaenopteridae; genus Balaenoptera; species Balaenoptera borealis. The sequence goes on from NC_138873.1 coordinate 80,805,307, forward strand.
TCCTGAGGATGAACGGGAAGAGGGGGAACCAATGAGAGACTAGCTCTAGGTGTTGGGACAGGCACAGGTGACACTATTTTCCCATCAGGAAGAAGAATTAACCACAGGCTCAGCCTGCCGCCAGGAACCAGAATACGGCCTGAAGCAATCCTGCGCTTTTGCGGCCAGCTCCCAAGAAAGCGAGTTGAAGAATGGAGCTCAGGGGCACTGCAATTCACAAACCTGCAGACTTAGAAATGATAACTCTCGTCCACAAATATATTGAGGGAAGGCAACGAAGAGGATTTGAAAGCAAGGCAGAATTGCAGGAAACAGATTTCAGGAGGTAGATTCGAATCGCCTTTAAAGCACAGGAAAAGCGGCAAAACCTCGACGATGATGCCCTTGGCCAAAAAGGGCGTATGCGTTTTTTCCTGAATATATTCAGGAAAAAACGCATACGCCCTTTTTGGCCAACCAAGCAACCTGGAAAGGCAAATCAGCGCTACAAAGAAGTCTCGCTTCCCATCGGTCAAAAGGGCCATGCTGAATAAAATGTCAAAACCAGAAACGCAGGACAGGCCATGGAGAAATGGGAGCCTTGCTACGCTGATGGGCGGGATGTAAATTGCCAACAGCCACTCTGGAGAAGTGTACGGTGTGTCCTGAAACATCTAAAAAACTCAGCTTAGAGACCATAGGGCCCTTCCACTCATGGGCGTATAAATTGGGAAAACTAAAAATCAGCAAGACACAGGCACCCCAAAGTTTTGGGCTACTCTGTTGACAAGAACCTCCACTTCGTTACACCTTAAATATCCCAGGAAAGAGAAGAATGGATAAAGAAGATGTGGTCCTTATATACAATGGAATATCACTCAGCCATGAAATCAATGTCATACGGATAGTAGCAGCATGATGAGTGGATTTAGGTATGACGAATCTAAGTGAAATAAGTCACACAGAAAAAGACACTTATCATGAGATATCACTTATAGAGGGAATGTAAAAACCGCTACCCTTGAACTGAATTACAAAACAGAACAGAGTCACACGTTTAGAAAACACACTATGGCTGCTTAACGGGAAAGGTGAGGTGGGGTGATGCATAAAACAAGGGTTTCAAATTAGCTCAGATACCGTTCCATGAACCCAATATGTAATAGACAAGACCTACTCCTTGCTCAGTGAACTGGACTCAACACCCCCTATTCACCACCCAAGAATATATCTGACTAGTAAGAATCTTAAAACCTATGTATTGATATCTCTCTGTAAGTGAGTCAAGTGGGTGTAAAGCGGCATAAACACAGCAGTGAAAAGCAGCTAAACCCCATTATAAAAATCAATTACTTTTCAAAACCCGTGAAACAAAGACAGTGAAAGAGAGAGAAATTCTTACAAAATTCGTTCAGGGACTGTGATGCCACCTGGATTGACCATATCTAGACCCACAGCTGATTGAGACATAAGGGTGGACACTCTTGGGGCTGAGAGGTTTGGTGAGGTTGGGTGAGCAAACGCAAACCCTTTAAAGTAATACGGCGTGGTACCCATCCCATGGGTCCCAAATCTCCAGGTTCAAGGGCATCGTCCTACATTGAAAACATGCATGAGAAACCCCGAAGATGGTACAACGTGTGATCGGGAAAGATTTCTAAAACGAACCTCATTTCTCATCTCCTTGTGCTCCGGTTCGCCATTCCAGCCGCTTTACTAGCAATCTCCCTCCTTGGAGAATCAGCACCTTTATCCTCCTGTTCCGTACAGGTTGCAATTTGTCCTGAGGATGAACGGGAAGAGGGGGAACCAATGAGAGACTAGCTCTAGGTGTTGGGACAGGCACAGGTGACACTATTTTCCCATCAGGAAGAAGAATTAACCACAGGCTCAGCCTGCCGCCAGGAACCAGAATACGGCCTGAAGCAATCCTGCGCTTTTGCGGCCAGCTCCCAAGAAAGCGAGTTGAAGAATGGAGCTCAGGGGCACTGCAATTCACAAACCTGCAGACTTAGAAATGATAACTCTCGTCCACAAATATATTGAGGGAAGGCAACGAAGAGGATTTGAAAGCAAGCCAGAATTGCAGGAAACAGATTTCAGGAGGTAGATTCGAATCCCCTTTAAAGCACAGGAAAAGCGGCAAAACCTCGACAATGATGCCCTTGGCCAAAAAGGGCGTATGCGTTTTTTCCTGAATATATTCAGGAAAAAACGCATACGCCCTTTTTGGCCAACCAAGCAACCTGGAAAGGCAAATCAGCGCTACAAAGAAGTCTCGCTTCCCATCGGTCAAAAGGGCCATGCTGAATAAAATGTCAAAACCAGAAACGCAGGACAGGCCATGGAGAAATGGGAGCCTTGCTACGCTGATGGGCGGGATGTAAATTGCCAACAGCCACTCTGCAGAAGTGTACGGTGTGTCCTGAAACATCTACAAAACTCAGCTTAGAGACCATAGGGCCCTTCCACTCATGGGCGTATAAATTGGGAAAACTAAAAATCAGCAAGACACAGGCACCCCAAAGTTTTGGGCTACTCTGTTGACAAGAACCTCCACTTCGTTACACCTTAAATATCCCAGGAAAGAGAAGAATGGATAAAGAAGATGTGGTCCTTATATACAATGGAATATCACTCAGCCATGAAATCAATGTCATACGGATAGTAGCAGCATGATGAGTGGATTTAGGTATGACGATTCTAAGTGAAATAAGTCACACAGAAAAAGACACTTATCATGAGATATCACTTATAGAGGGAATGTAAAAACCGCTACCCTTGAACTGAATTACAAAACAGAACAAAGTCACACGTTTAGAAAACACACTATGGCTGCTTAACGGGAAAGGTGAGGTGGGGTGATGCATAAAACAAGGGTTTCAAATTAGCTCAGATACCGTTCCATGAACCCAATATGTAATAGACAAGACCTACTCCTTGCTCAGTGAACTGGACTCAACACCCCCTATTCACCACCCAAGAATATATCTGACTAGTAAGAATCTTAAAACCTATGTATTGATATCTCTCTGTAAGTGAGTCAAGTGGGTGTAAAGCGGCATAAACACAGCAGTGAAAAGCAGCTAAACCCCATTATAAAAATCAATTACTTTTCAAAACCCGTGAAACAAAGACAGTGAAAGAGAGAGAAATTCTTACAAAATTCGTTCAGGGACTGTGATGCCACCTGGATTGACCATATCTAGACCCACAGCTGATTGAGACATAAGGGTGGACACTCTTGGGGCTGAGAGGTTTGGTGAGGTTGGGTGAGCAAACGCAAACCCTTTAAAGTAATACGGCGTGGTACCCATCCCATGGGTCCCAAATCTCCAGGTTCAAGGGCATCGTCCTACATTGAAAACATGCATGAGAAACCCCGAAGATGGTACAACGTGTGATCGGGAAAGGTTTCTAAAACGAACCTCATTTCTCATCTCCTTGTGCTCCGCTTCGCCATTCCAGCCGCTTTACTAGCAATCTCCCTCCTTGGAGAATCAGCACCTTTATCCTCCTGTTCCGTACAGGTTGCAATTTGTCCTGAGGATGAACGGGAAGAGGGGGAACCAATGAGAGACTAGCTCTAGGTGTTGGGACAGGCACAGGTGACACTATTTTCCCATCAGGAAGAAGAATTAACCACAGGCTCAGCCTGCCGCCAGGAACCAGAATACGGCCTGAAGCAATCCTGCGCTTTTGCGGCCAGCTCCCAAGAAAGCGAGTTGAAGAATGGAGCTCAGGGGCACTGCAATTCACAAACCTGCAGACTTAGAAATGATAACTCTCGTCCACAAATATATTGAGGGAAGGCAACGAAGAGGATTTGAAAGCAAGGCAGAATTGCAGGAAACAGATTTCAGGAGGTAGATTCGAATCGCCTTTAAAGCACAGGAAAAGCGGCAAAACCTCGACGATGATGCCCTTGGCCAAAAAGGGCGTATGCGTTTTTTCCTGAATATATTCAGGAAAAAACGCATACGCCCTTTTTGGCCAACCAAGCAACCTGGAAAGGCAAATCAGCGCTACAAAGAAGTCTCGCTTCCCATCGGTCAAAAGGGCCATGCTGAATAAAATGTCAAAACCAGAAACGCAGGACAGGCCATGGAGAAATGGGAGCCTTGCTACGCTGATGGGCGGGATGTAAATTACCAAGAGCCACTCTGGAGAAGTGTACGGTGTGTCCTGAAACATCTAAAAAACTCAGCTTAGAGACCATAGGGCCCTTCCACTCATGGGCGTATAAATTGGGAAAACTAAAAATCAGCAAGACACAGGCACCCCAAAGTTTTGGGCTACTCTGTTGACAAGAACCTCCACTTCGTTACACCTTAAATATCCCAGGAAAGAGAAGAATGGATAAAGAAGATGTGGTCCTTATATACAATGGAATATCACTCAGCCATGAAATCAATGTCATACGGATAGTAGCAGCATGATGAGTGGATTTAGGTATGACGATTCTAAGTGAAATAAGTCACACAGAAAAAGACACTTATCATGAGATATCACTTATAGAGGGAATGTAAAAACCGCTACCCTTGAACTGAATTACAAAACAGAACAGAGTCACACGTTTAGAAAACACACTATGGCTGCTTAACGGGAAAGGTGAGGTGGGGTGATGCATAAAACAAGGGTTTCAAATTAGCTCAGATACCGTTCCATGAACCCAATATGTAATAGACAAGACCTACTCCTTGCTCAGTGAACTGGACTCAACACCCCCTATTCACCACCCAAGAATATATCTGACTAGTAAGAATCTTAAAACCTATGTATTGATATCTCTCTGTAAGTGAGTCAAGTGGGTGTAAAGCGGCATAAACACAGCAGTGAAAAGCAGCTAAACCCCATTATAAAAATCAATTACTTTTCAAAACCCGTGAAACAAAGACAGTGAAAGAGAGAGAAATTCTTACAAAATTCGTTCAGGGACTGTGATGCCACCTGGATTGACCATATCTAGACCCACAGCTGATTGAGACATAAGGGTGGACACTCTTGGGGCTGAGAGGTTTGGTGAGGTTGGGTGAGCAAACGCAAACCCTTTAAAGTAATACGGCGTGGTACCCATCCCATGGGTCCCAAATCTCCAGGTTCAAGGGCATCGTCCTACATTGAAAACATGCATGAGAAACCCCGAAGATGGTACAACGTGTGATCGGGAAAGATTTCTAAAACGAACCTCATTTCTCATCTCCTTGTGCTCCGGTTCGCCATTCCAGCCGCTTTACTAGCAATCTCCCTCCTTGGAGAATCAGCACCTTTATCCTCCTGTTCCGTACAGGTTGCAATTTGTCCTGAGGATGAACGGGAAGAGGGGGAACCAATGAGAGACTAGCTCTAGGTGTTGGGACAGGCACAGGTGACACTATTTTCCCATCAGGAAGAAGAATTAACCACAGGCTCAGCCTGCCGCCAGGAACCAGAATACGGCCTGAAGCAATCCTGCGCTTTTGCGGCCAGCTCCCAAGAAAGCGAGTTGAAGAATGGAGCTCAGGGGCACTGCAATTCACAAACCTGCAGACTTAGAAATGATAACTCTCGTCCACAAATATATTGAGGGAAGGCAACGAAGAGGATTTGAAAGCAAGCCAGAATTGCAGGAAACAGATTTCAGGAGGTAGATTCGAATCCCCTTTAAAGCACAGGAAAAGCGGCAAAACCTCGACAATGATGCCCTTGGCCAAAAAGGGCGTATGCGTTTTTTCCTGAATATATTCAGGAAAAAACGCATACGCCCTTTTTGGCCAACCAAGCAACCTGGAAAGGCAAATCAGCGCTACAAAGAAGTCTCGCTTCCCATCGGTCAAAAGGGCCATGCTGAATAAAATGTCAAAACCAGAAACGCAGGACAGGCCATGGAGAAATGGGAGCCTTGCTACGCTGATGGGCGGGATGTAAATTGCCAACAGCCACTCTGCAGAAGTGTACGGTGTGTCCTGAAACATCTACAAAACTCAGCTTAGAGACCATAGGGCCCTTCCACTCATGGGCGTATAAATTGGGAAAACTAAAAATCAGCAAGACACAGGCACCCCAAAGTTTTGGGCTACTCTGTTGACAAGAACCTCCACTTCGTTACACCTTAAATATCCCAGGAAAGAGAAGAATGGATAAAGAAGATGTGGTCCTTATATACAATGGAATATCACTCAGCCATGAAATCAATGTCATAAGGCTAGTAGCAGCATGATGAGTGGATTTAGGTATGACGAATCTAAGTGAAATAAGTCACACAGAAAAAGACACTTATCATGAGATATCACTTATAGAGGGAATGTAAAAACCGCTACCCTTGAACTGAATTACAAAACAGAACAGAGTCACACGTTTAGAAAACACACTATGGCTGCTTAACGGGAAAGGTGAGGTGGGGTGATGCATAAAACAAGGGTTTCAAATTAGCTCAGATACCGTTCCATGAACCCAATATGTAATAGACAAGACCTACTCCTTGCTCAGTGAACTGGACTCAACACCCCCTATTCACCACCCAAGAATATATCTGACTAGTAAGAATCTTAAAACCTATGTATTGATATCTCTCTGTAAGTGAGTCAAGTGGGTGTAAAGCGGCATAAACACAGCAGTGAAAAGCAGCTAAACCCCATTATAAAAATCAATTACTTTTCAAAACCCGTGAAACAAAGACAGTGAAAGAGAGAGAAATTCTTACAAAATTCGTTCAGGGACTGTGATGCCACCTGGATTGACCATATCTAGACCCACAGCTGATTGAGACATAAGGGTGGACACTCTTGGGGCTGAGAGGTTTGGTGAGGTTGGGTGAGCAAACGCAAACCCTTTAAAGTAATACGGCGTGGTACCCATCCCATGGGTCCCAAATCTCCAGGTTCAAGGGCATCGTCCTACATTGAAAACATGCATGAGAAACCCCGAAGATGGTACAACGTGTGATCGGGAAAGGTTTCTAAAACGAACCTCATTTCTCATCTCCTTGTGCTCCGGTTCGCCATTCCAGCCGCTTTACTAGCAATCTCCCTCCTTGGAGAATCAGCACCTTTATCCTCCTGTTCCGTACAGGTTGCAATTTGTCCTGAGGATGCACGGGAAGAGGGGGAACCAATGAGAGACTAGCTCTAGGTGTTGGGACAGGCACAGGTGACACTATTTTCCCATCAGGAAGAAGAATTAACCACAGGCTCAGCCTGCCGCCAGGAACCAGAATACGGCCTGAAGCAATCCTGCGCTTTTGCGGCCAGCTCCCAAGAAAGCGAGTTGAAGAATGGAGCTCAGGGGCACTGCAATTCACAAACCTGCAGACTTAGAAATGATAACTCTCGTCCACAAATATATTGAGGGAAGGCAACGAAGAGGATTTGAAAGCAAGGCAGAATTGCAGGAAACAGATTTCAGGAGGTAGATTCGAATCGCCTTTAAAGCAGAGGAAAAGCGGCAAAACCTCGACAATGATGCCCTTGGCCAAAAAGGGCGTATGCGTTTTTTCCTGAATATATTCAGGAAAAAACGCATACGCCCTTTTTGGCCAACCAAGCAACCTGGAAAGGCAAATCAGCGCTACAAAGAAGTCTCGCTTCCCATCGGTCAAAAGGGGCATGCTGAATAAAATGTCAAAACCAGAAACGCAGGACAGGCCATGGAGAAATGGGAGCCTTGCTACGCTGATGGGCGGGATGTACATTGCCAACAGCCACTCTGGAGAAGTGTACGGTGTGTCCTGAAACATCTAAAAAACTCAGCTTAGAGACCATAGGGCCCTTCCACTCATGGGCGTATAAATTGGGAAAACTAAAAATCAGCAAGACACAGGCACCCCAAAGTTTTGGGCTACTCTGTTGACAAGAACCTCCACTTCGTTACACCTTAAATATCCCAGGAAAGAGAAGAATGGATAAAGAAGATGTGGTCCTTATATACAATGGAATATCACTCAGCCATGAAATCAATGTCATACGGATAGTAGCAGCATGATGAGTGGATTTAGGTATGACGATTCTAAGTGAAATAAGTCACACAGAAAAAGACACTTATCATGAGATATCACTTATAGAGGGAATGTAAAAACCGCTACCCTTGAACTGAATTACAAAACAGAACAGAGTCACACGTTTAGAAAACACACTATGGCTGCTTAACGGGAAAGGTGAGGTGGGGTGATGCATAAAACAAGGGTTTCAAATTAGCTCAGATACCGTTCCATGAACCGAATATGTAATAGACAAGACCTACTCCTTGCTCAGTGAACTGGACTCAACACCCCCTATTCACCACCCAAGAATATATCTGACTAGTAAGAATCTTAAAACCTATGTATTGATATCTCTCTGTAAGTGAGTCAAGTGGGTGTAAAGCGGCATAAACACAGCAGTGAAAAGCAGCTAAACCCCATTATAAAAATCAATTACTTTTCAAAACCCGTGAAACAAAGACAGTGAAAGAGAGAGAAATTCTTACAAAATTCGTTCAGGGACTGTGATGCAACCTGGATTGACCATATCTAGACCCACAGCTGATTGAGACATAAGGGTGGACACTCTTGGGGCTGAGAGGTTTGGTGAGGTTGGGTGAGCAAACGCAAACCCTTTAAAGTAATACGGCGTGGTACCCATCCCATGGGTCCCAAATCTCCAGGTTCAAGGGCATCGTCCTACATTGAAAACATGCATGAGAAACCCCGAAGATGGTACAACGTGTGATCGGGAAAGGTTTCTAAAACGAACCTCATTTCTCATCTCCTTGTGCTCCGGTTCGCCATTCCAGCCGCTTTACTAGCAATCTCCCTCCTTGGAGAATCAGCACCTTTATCCTCCTGTTCCGTACAGGTTGCAATTTGTCCTGAGGATGCACGGGAAGAGGGGGAACCAATGAGAGACTAGCTCTAGGTGTTGGGACAGGCACAGGTCACTCTATTTTCCCATCAGGAAGAAGAATTAACCACAGGCTCAGCCTGCCGCCAGGAACCAGAATACGGCCTGAAGCAATCCTGCGCTTTTGCGGCCAGCTCCCAAGAAAGCGAGTTGAAGAATGGAGCTCAGGGGCACTGCAATTCACAAACCTGCAGACTTAGAAATGATAACTCTCGTCCACAAATATATTGAGGGAAGGCAACGAAGAGGATTTGAAAGCAAGGCAGAATTGCAGGAAACAGATTTCAGGAGGTAGATTCGAATCGCCTTTAAAGCAGAGGAAAAGCGGCAAAACCTCGACAATGATGCCCTTGGCCAAAAAGGGCGTATGCGTTTTTTCCTGAATATATTCAGGAAAAAACGCATACGCCCTTTTTGGCCAACCAAGCAACCTGGAAAGGCAAATCAGCGCTACAAAGAAGTCTCGCTTCCCATCGGTCAAAAGGGGCATGCTGAATAAAATGTCAAAACCAGAAACGCAGGACAGGCCATGGAGAAATGGGAGCCTTGCTACGCTGATGGGCGGGATGTAAATTGCCAAGAGCCACTCTGGAGAAGTGTACGGTGTGTCCTGAAACATCTAAAAAACTCAGCTTAGAGAGCATAGGGCCCTTCCACTCATGGGCGTATAAATTGGGAAAACTAAAAATCAGCAAGACACAGGCACCCCAAAGTTTTGGGCTACTCTGTTGACAAGAACCTCCACTTCGTTACACCTTAAATATCCCAGGAAAGAGAAGAATGGATAAAGAAGATGTGGTCCTTATATACAATGGAATATCACTCAGCCATGAAATCAATGTCATACGGATAGTAGCAGCATGATGAGTGGATTTAGGTATGACGATTCTAAGTGAAATAAGTCACACAGAAAAAGACACTTATCATGAGATATCACTTATAGAGGGAATGTAAAAACCGCTACCCTTGAACTGAATTACAAAACAGAACAGAGTCACACGTTTAGAAAACACACTATGGCTGATTAACGGGAAAGGTGAGGTGGGGTGATGCATAAAACAAGGGTTTCAAATTAGCTCAGATACCGTTCCATGAACCCAATATGTAATAGACAAGACCTACTCCTTGCTCAGTGAACTGGACTCAACACCCCCTATTCACCACCCAAGAATATATCTGACTAGTAAGAATCTTAAAACCTATGTATTGATATCTCTCTGTAAGTGAGTCAAGTGGGTGTAAAGCGGCATAAACACAGCAGTGAAAAGCAGCTAAACCCCATTATAAAAATCAATTACTTTTCAAAACCCGTGAAACAAAGACAGTGAAAGAGAGAGAAATTCTTACAAAATTCGTTCAGGGACTGTGATGCCACCTGGATTGACCATATCTAGACCCACAGCTGATTGAGACATAAGGGTGGACACTCTTGGGGCTGAGAGGTTTGGTGAGGTTGGGTGAGCAAACGCAAACCCTTTAAAGTAATACGGCGTGGTACCCATCCCATGGGTCCCAAATCTCCAGGTTCAAGGGCATCGTCCTACATTGAAAACATGCATGAGAAACCCCGAAGATGGTACAACGTGTGATCGGGAAAGGTTTCTAAAACGAACCTCATTTCTCATCTCCTTGTGCTCCGGTTCGCCATTCCAGCCACTTTACTAGCAATCTCCCTCCTTGGAGAATCAGCACCTTTATCCTCCTGTTCCGTACAGGTTGCAATTTGTCCTGAGGATGAACGGGAAGAGGGGGAACCAATGAGAGACTAGCTCTAGGTGTTGGGACAGGCACAGGTGACACTATTTTCCCATCAGGAAGAAGAATTAACCACAGGCTCAGCCTGCCGCCAGGAACCAGAATACGGCCTGAAGCAATCCTGCGCTTTTGCGGCCAGCTCCCAAGAAAGCGAGTTGAAGAATGGAGCTCAGGGGCACTGCAATTCACAAACCTGCAGACTTAGAAATGATAACTCTCGTCCAAAAATATATTGAGGGAAGGCAACGAAGAGGATTTGAAAGCAAGCCAGAATTGCAGGAAACAGATTTCAGGAGGTAGATTCGAATCGCCTTTAAAGCAGAGGAAAAGCGGCAAAACCTCGACAATGATGCCCTTGGCCAAAAAGGGCGTATGCGTTTTTTCCTGAATATATTCAGGAAAAAACGCATACGCCCTTTTTGGCCAACCAAGCAACCTGGAAAGGCAAATCAGCGCTACAAAGAAGTCTCGCTTCCCATCGGTCAAAAGGGCCATGCTGAATAAAATGTCAAAACCAGAAACGCAGGACAGGCCATGGAGAAATGGGAGCCTTGCTACGCTGATGGGCGGGATGTAGATTGCCAACAGCCACTCTGCAGAAGTGTACGGTGTGTCCTGAAACATCTACAAAACTCAGCTTAGAGAGCATAGGGCCCTTCCACTCATGGGCGTATAAATTGGGAAAACTAAAAATCAGCAAGACACAGGCACCCCAAAGTTTTGGGCTACTCTGTTGACAAGAACCTCCACTTCGTTACACCTTAAATATCGCAGGAAAGAGAAGAATGGATAAAGAAGATGTGGTCCTTATATACAATGGAATATCACTCAGCCATGAAATCAATGTCATAAGGCTAGTAGCAGCATGATGAGTGGATTTAGGTATGACGAATCTAAGTGAAATAAGTCACACAGAAAAAGACACTTATCATGAGATATCACTTATAGAGGGAATGTAAAAACCGCTACGCTTGAACTGAATTACAAAACAAAACAGAGTCACACGTTTAGAAAACAGACTATGGCTGCTTAACGGGAAAGGTGAGGTGGGGTGATGCATAAAACAAGGGTTTCAAATTAGCTCAGATACCGTTCCATGAACCCAATATGTAATAGACAAGACCTACTCCTTGCTCAGTGAACTGGACTCAACACCCCCTATTCACCACCCAAGAATATATCTGACTAGTAAGAATCTTAAAACCTATGTATTGATATCTCTCTGTAAGTGAGTCAAGTGGGTGTAAAGCGGCATAAACACAGCAGTGAAAAGCAGCTAAACCCCATTATAAAAATCAATTACTTTTCAAAACCCGTGAAACAAAGACAGTGAAAGAGAGAGAAATTCTTACAAAATTCGTTCAGGGACTGTGATGCCACCTGGATTGACCATATCTAGACCCACAGCTGATTGAGACATAAGGGTGGACACTCTTGGGGCTGAGAGGTTTGGTGAGGTTGGGTGAGCAAACGCAAACCCTTTAAAGTAATACGGCGTGGTACCCATCCCATGGGTCCCAAATCTCCAGGTTCAAGGGCATCGTCCTACATTGAAAACATGCATGAGAAACCCCGAAGATGGTACAACGTGTGATCGGGAAAGGTTTCTAAAACGAACCTCATTTCTCATCTCCTTGTGCTCCGGTTCGCCATTCCAGCCGCTTTACTAGCAATCTCCCTCCTTGGAGAATCAGCACCTTTATCCTCCTGTTCCGTACAGGTTGCAATTTGTCCTGAGGATGCACGGGAAGAGGGGGAACCAATGAGAGACTAGCTCTAGGTGTTGGGACAGGCACAGGTGACACTATTTTCCCATCAGGAAGAAGAATTAACCACAGGCTCAGCCTGCCGCCAGGAACCAGAATACGGCCTGAAGCAATCCTGCGCTTTTGCGGCCAGCTCCCAAGAAAGCGAGTTGAAGAATGGAGCTCAGGGGCACTGCAATTCACAAACCTGCAGACTTAGAAATGATAACTCTCGTCCACAAATATATTGAGGGAAGGCAACGAAGAGGATTTGAAAGCAAGGCAGAATTGCAGGAAACAGATTTCAGGAGGTAGATTCGAATCGCCTTTAAAGCAGAGGAAAAGCGGCAAAACCTCGACAATGATGCCCTTGGCCAAAAAGGGCGTATGCGTTTTTTCCTGAATATATTCAGGAAAAAACGCATACGCCCTTTTTGGCCAACCAAGCAACCTGGAAAGGCAAATCAGCGCTACAAAGAAGTCTCGCTTCCCATCGGTCAAAAGGGGCATGCTGAATAAAATGTCAAAACCAGAAACGCAGGACAGGCCATGGAGAAATGGGAGCCTTGCTACGCTGATGGGCGGGATGTACATTGCCAACAGCCACTCTGGAGAAGTGTACGGTGTGTCCTGAAACATCTAAAAAACTCAGCTTAGAGACCATAGGGCCCTTCCACTCATGGGCGTATAAATTGGGAAAACTAAAAATCAGCAAGACACAGGCACCCCAAAGTTTTGGGCTACTCTGTTGACAAGAACCTCCACTTCGTTACACCTTAAATATCCCAGGAAAGAGAAGAATGGATAAAGAAGATGTGGTCCTTATATACAATGGAATATCACTCAGCCATGAAATCAATGTCATACGGATAGTAGCAGCATGATGAGTGGATTTAGGTATGACGATTCTAAGTGAAATAAGTCACACAGAAAAAGACACTTATCATGAGATATCACTTATAGAGGGAATGTAAAAACCGCTACCCTTGAACTGAATTACAAAACAGAACAGAGTCACACGTTTAGAAAACACACTATGGCTGCTTAACGGGAAAGGTGAGGTGGGGTGATGCATAAAACAAGGGTTTCAAATTAGCTCAGATACCGTTCCATGAACCCAATATGTAATAGACAAGACCTACTCCTTGCTCAGTGAACTGGACTCAACACCCCCTATTCACCACCCAAGAATATATCTGACTAGTAAGAATCTTAAAACCTATGTATTGATATCTCTCTGTAAGTGAGTCAAGTGGGTGTAAAGCGGCATAAACACAGCAGTGAAAAGCAGCTAAACCCCATTATAAAAATCAATTACTTTTCAAAACCCGTGAAACAAAGACAGTGAAAGAGAGAGAAATTCTTACAAAATTCGTTCAGGGACTGTGATGCAACCTGGATTGACCATATCTAGACCCACAGCTGATTGAGACATAAGGGTGGACACTCTTGGGGCTGAGAGGTTTGGTGAGGTTGGGTGAGCAAACGCAAACCCTTTAAAGTAATACGGCGTGGTACCCATCCCATGGGTCCCAAATCTCCAGGTTCAAGGGCATCGTCCTACATTGAAAACATGCATGAGAAACCCCGAAGATGGTACAACGTGTGATCGGGAAAGGTTTCTAAAACGAACCTCATTTCTCATCTCCTTGTGCTCCGGTTCGCCATTCCAGCCGCTTTACTAGCAATCTCCCTCCTTGGAGAATCAGCACCTTTATCCTCCTGTTCCGTACAGGTTGCAATTTGTCCTGAGGATGCACGGGAAGAGGGGGAACCAATGAGAGACTAGCTCTAGGTGTTGGGACAGGCACAGGTCACTCTATTTTCCCATCAGGAAGAAGAATTAACCACAGGCTCAGCCTGCCGCCAGGAACCAGAATACGGCCTGAAGCAATCCTGCGCTTTTGCGGCCAGCTCCCAAGAAAGCGAGTTGAAGAATGGAGCTCAGGGGCACTGCAATTCACAAACCTGCAGACTTAGAAATGATAACTCTCGTCCACAAATATATTGAGGGAAGGCAACGAAGAGGATTTGAAAGCAAGGCAGAATTGCAGGAAACAGATTTCAGGAGGTAGATTCGAATCGCCTTTAAAGCAGAGGAAAAGCGGCAAAACCTCGACAATGATGCCCTTGGCCAAAAAGGGCGTATGCGTTTTTTCCTGAATATATTCAGGAAAAAACGCATACGCCCTTTTTGGCCAACCAAGCAACCTGGAAAGGCAAATCAGCGCTACAAAGAAGTCTCGCTTCCCATCGGTCAAAAGGGGCATGCTGAATAAAATGTCAAAACCAGAAACGCAGGACAGGCCATGGAGAAATGGGAGCCTTGCTACGCTGATGGGCGGGATGTAAATTGCCAAGAGCCACTCTGGAGAAGTGTACGGTGTGTCCTGAAACATCTAAAAAACTCAGCTTAGAGAGCATAGGGCCCTTCCACTCATGGGCGCATAAATTGGGAAAACTAAAAATCAGCAAGACACAGGCACCCCAAAGTTTTGGGCTACTCTGTTGACAAGAACCTCCACTTCGTTACACCTTAAATATCCCAGGAAAGAGAAGAATGGATAAAGAAGATGTGGTCCTTATATACAATGGAATATCACTCAGCCATGAAATCAATGTCATACGGATAGTAGCAGCATGATGAGTGGATTTAGGTATGACGATTCTAAGTGAAATAAGTCACACAGAAAAAGACACTTATCATGAGATATCACTTATAGAGGGAATGTAAAAACCGCTACCCTTGAACTGAATTACAAAACAGAACAGAGTCACACGTTTAGAAAACACACTATGGCTGATTAACGGGAAAGGTGAGGTGGGGTGATGCATAAAACAAGGGTTTCAAATTAGCTCAGATACCGTTCCATGAACCCAATATGTAATAGACAAGACCTACTCCTTGCTCAGTGAACTGGACTCAACACCCCCTATTCACCACCCAAGAATATATCTGACTAGTAAGAATCTTAAAACCTATGTATTGATATCTCTCTGTAAGTGAGTCAAGTGGGTGTAAAGCGGCATAAACACAGCAGTGAAAAGCAGCTAAACCCCATTATAAAAATCAATTACTTTTCAAAACCCGTGAAACAAAGACAGTGAAAGAGAGAGAAATTCTTACAAAATTCGTTCAGGGACTGTGATGCCACCTGGATTGACCATATCTAGACCCACAGCTGATTGAGACATAAGGGTGGACACTCTTGGGGCTGAGAGGTTTGGTGAGGTTGGGTGAGCAAACGCAAACCCTTTAAAGTAATACGGCGTGGTACCCATCCCATGGGTCCCAAATCTCCAGGTTCAAGGGCATCGTCCTACATTGAAAACATGCATGAGAAACCCCGAAGATGGTACAACGTGTGATCGGGAAAGGTTTCTAAAACGAACCTCATTTCTCATCTCCTTGTGCTCCGGTTCGCCATTCCAGCCACTTTACTAGCAATCTCCCTCCTTGGAGAATCAGCACCTTTATCCTCCTGTTCCGTACAGGTTGCAATTTGTCCTGAGGATGAACGGGAAGAGGGGGAACCAATGAGAGACTAGCTCTAGGTGTTGGGACAGGCACAGGTGACACTATTTTCCCATCAGGAAGAAGAATTAACCACAGGCTCAGCCTGCCGCCAGGAACCAGAATACGGCCTGAAGCAATCCTGCGCTTTTGCGGCCAGCTCCCAAGAAAGCGAGTTGAAGAATGGAGCTCAGGGGCACTGCAATTCACAAACCTGCAGACTTAGAAATGATAACTCTCGTCCAAAAATATATTGAGGGAAGGCAACGAAGAGGATTTGAAAGCAAGCCAGAATTGCAGGAAACAGATTTCAGGAGGTAGATTCGAATCGCCTTTAAAGCAGAGGAAAAGCGGCAAAACCTCGACAATGATGCCCTTGGCCAAAAAGGGCGTATGCGTTTTTTCCTGAATATATTCAGGAAAAAACGCATACGCCCTTTTTGGCCAACCAAGCAACCTGGAAAGGCAAATCAGCGCTACAAAGAAGTCTCGCTTCCCATCGGTCAAAAGGGCCATGCTGAATAAAATGTCAAAACCAGAAACGCAGGACAGGCCATGGAGAAATGGGAGCCTTGCTACGCTGATGGGCGGGATGTAGATTGCCAACAGCCACTCTGCAGAAGTGTACGGTGTGTCCTGAAACATCTACAAAACTCAGCTTAGAGAGCATAGGGCCCTTCCACTCATGGGCGTATAAATTGGGAAAACTAAAAATCAGCAAGACACAGGCACCCCAAAGTTTTGGGCTACTCTGTTGACAAGAACCTCCACTTCGTTACACCTTAAATATCGCAGGAAAGAGAAGAATGGATAAAGAAGATGTGGTCCTTATATACAATGGAATATCACTCAGCCATGAAATCAATGTCATAAGGCTAGTAGCAGCATGATGAGTGGATTTAGGTATGACGAATCTAAGTGAAATAAGTCACACAGAAAAAGACACTTATCATGAGATATCACTTATAGAGGGAATGTAAAAACCGCTACGCTTGAACTGAATTACAAAACAAAACAGAGTCACACGTTTAGAAAACAGACTATGGCTGCTTAACGGGAAAGGTGAGGTGGGGTGATGCATAAAACAAGGGTTTCAAATTAGCTCAGATACCGTTCCATGAACCCAATATGTAATAGACAAGACCTACTCCTTGCTCAGTGAACTGGACTCAACACCCCCTATTCACCACCCAAGAATATATCTGACTAGTAAGAATCTTAAAACCTATGTATTGATATCTCTCTGTAAGTGAGTCAAGTGGGTGTAAAGCGGCATAAACACAGCAGTGAAAAGCAGCTAAGCCCCATTATAAAAATCAATTACTTTTCAAAACCCGTGAAACAAAGACAGTGAAAGAGAGAGAAATTCTTACAAAATTCGTTCAGGGGCTGTGATGCCACCTGGATTGACCATATCTAGACCCACAGCTGATTGAGACATAAGGGTGGACACTCTTGGGGCTGAGAGGTTTGGTGAGGTTGGGTGAGCAAACGCAGACCCTTTAAAGTAATATAGCGTGGTACCCATCCCATGGGTCCCAAATCTCCAGGTTCAAGGGCATCGTCCTACACTGAAAACATACATGAGAAACCCCGAAGATGGTACACCGTGTGATCGGGAAAGGTTGCTAAAACGCACCTCATTTCTCACCTCCTTGTGCTCCGGTTCGCCATTCCAGCCGCTTTACTAGCAATCTCCCTCCTTGGAGAATCAGCACCTTTATCCTCCTGTTCCGTACAGGTTGCAATTTGTCCTGAGGATGCTCGGGAAGAGGGGGAACCAATGAGAGACTAGCTCTAGGTGTTGGGACAGGCACAGGTCACTCTATTTTCCCATCAGGAAGAAGAATTAACCACAGGCTCAGCCTGCCGCCAGGAACCAGAATACGGCCTGAAGCAATCCTGCGCTTTTGCGGCCAGCTCCCAAGAAAGCGAGTTGAATCATGGAGCTCAGGGGCACTGCAATTCACAAACCTGCAGACTTAGAAATGATAACTCTCGTCCACAAATATATTGAGGGAAGGCAACGAAGAGGATTTGAAAGCAAGGCAGAATTGCAGGAAACAGATTTCAGGAGGTAGATTCGAATCGCCTTTAAAGCACAGGGAAAGCGGCAAAACCTCGACAATGATGCCCTTGGCCAAAAAGGGCGTATGCGTTTTTTCCTGAATATATTCAGGAAAAAAACGCATACGCCCTTTTTGGACAACCAAGCAACCTGGAAAGGCAAATCAGCGCTACAAAGAAGTCTCGCTTCCCATCGGTCAAAAGGGCCATGCTGAATAAAGTGTCAAAACCAGAAATGCAGGACAGGCCATGGAGAAATGGGAGCCTTGCTACGCTGATGGGAGGGATGTAAATTGCCAAGAGCCACTCTGGAGAAGTGTACGGTGTGTCCTGAAACATCTAAAAAACTCAGCTTAGAGAGCATAGGGCACTTCCACTCATGGGCGTATAAATTGGGAAAATTAAAAATCAGCAAGACACAGGCACCCCACAGTTTTGGGCTACTCTGTTGACAAGAACCTCCACTTCGTTACACCTTAAATATCCCAGGAAAGAGAAGAATGGATAAAGAAGTTGTCGTCCTTATGTACAATGGAATATCACTCAGCCATGAAATCAATGTCATAAGGCTAGTAGCAGCATGATGAGTGGATTTAGGTATGACGATTCTAAGTGAAATAAGTCACACAGAAAAAGACACTTATCATGAGATATCACTTATAGAGGGAATGTAAAAACCGCTACCCTTGAACTGAATTACAAAACAGAACAGAGTCACACGTTTAGAAAACACACTATGGCTGCTTAACGGGAAAGGTGAGGTGGGGTGATGCATAAAACAAGGGTTTCAAATTAGCTCAGATACCGTTCCATGAACCCAATATGTAATAGACAAGACCTACTCCTTGCTCAGTGAACTGGACTCAACACCCCCTATTCAATGCCGAAGAATATATCTGACTAGTAAGTATCTTAAAACCTATGTATTGATATCGCTCTGTAAGTGAGTCAAGTGGGTATAAAGCGGCATAAACACATCAGTGAAAAGCAGCTAAACCCCATTATAAAAATCAATTACTTTTCAAAACCCGTGAAAAAAAGACAGTGAAAGAGAGAGAAATTCTTACAAAATTCGTTCAGGGGCTGTGATGTCTCCTGGATTGACCATATCTAGACCCACAGCTGATTAAGACATAAGGGTGGACACTCTTGGGGCTGAGAGGTTTGGTGAGGTTGGGTGAGCAAACGCAGACCCTTTAAAGTAATACGGCGTGGTACCCATCCCATGGGTCCCAAATCTCCAGGTTCAAGGGCATCGTCCTACATTGAAAACATGCATGAGAAACCCCGAAGATGGTACAACGTGTGATCGGGAAAGGTTTCTAAAACGAACCTCATTTCTCATCTCCTTGTGCTCCGGTTCGCCATTCCAGCCGCTTTACTAGCAATCTCCCTCCTTGGAGAATCAGCACCTTTTTCCTCCTGTTCCGTACAGGTTGCAATTTGTCCTGAGGATGAACGGGAAGAGGGGGAACCAATGAGAGACTAGCTCTAGGTGTTGGGACAGGCACAGGTGACACTATTTTCCCATCAGGAAGAAGAATTAACCACAGGCTCAGCCTGCCGCCAGGAACCAGAATACAGCCTGAAGCAATCCTGCGCTTTTGCGGCCAGCTCCCAAGAAAGCGAGTTGAAGAATGGAGCTCAGGGGCACTGCAATTCACAAACCTGCAGACTTAGAAATGATAACTCTCGTCCACAAATATATTGAGGGAAGGCAACGAAGAGGATTTGAAAGCAAGCCAGAATTGCAGGAAACAGATTTCAGGAGGTAGATTCGAATCGCCTTTAAAGCACAGGAAAAGCGGCAAAACCTCGACAATGATGCCCTTGGCCAAAAAGGGCGTATGCGTTTTTTCCTGAATATATTCAGGAAAAAACGCATACGCCCTTTTTGGCCAACCAAGCAACCTGGAAAGGCAAATCAGCGCTACAAAGAAGTCTCGCTTCCCATCGGTCAAAAGGGCCATGCTGAATAAAATGTCAAAACCAGAAACGCAGGACAGGCCATGGAGAAATGGGAGCCTTGCTACGCTGATGGGCGGGATGTAAATTGCCAACAGCCACTCTGCAGAAGTGTACGGTGTGTCCTGAAACATCTACAAAACTCAGCTTAGAGAGCATAGGGCCCTTCCACTCATGGGCGTATAAATTGGGAAAACTAAAAATCAGCAAGACACAGGCACCCCAAAGTTTTGGGCTACTCTGTTGACAAGAACCTCCACTTCGTTACACCTTAAATATCGCAGGAAAGAGAAGAATGGATAAAGAAGATGTGGTCCTTATATACAATGGAATATCACTCAGCCATGAAATCAATGTCATAAGGCTAGTAGCAGCATGATGAGTGGATTTAGGTATGACGAATCTAAGTGAAATAAGTCACACAGAAAAAGACACTTATCATGAGATATCACTTATAGAGGGAATGTAAAAACCGCTACCCTTGAACTGAATTACAAAACAGAACAGAGTCACACGTTTAGAAAACACACTATGGCTGCTTAACGGGAAAGGTGAGGTGGGGTGATGCATAAAACAAGGGTTTCAAATTAGCTCAGATACCGTTCCATGAACCCAATATGTAATAGACAAGACCTACTCCTTGCTCAGTGAACTGGACTCAACACCCCCTATTCACCACCCAAGAATATATCTGACTAGTAAGAATCTTAAAACCTATGTATTGATATCTCTCTGTAAGTGAGTCAAGTGGGTGTAAAGCGGCATAAACACAGCAGTGAAAAGCAGCTAAACCCCATTATAAAAATCAATTACTTTTCAAAACCCGTGAAACAAAGACAGTGAAAGAGAGAGAAATTCTTACAAAATTCGTTCAGGGGCTGTGATGCCACCTGGATTGACCATATCTAGACCCACAGCTGATTGAGACATAAGGGTGGACACTCTTGGGGCTGAGAGGTTTGGTGAGGTTGGGTGAGCAAACGCAGACCCTTTAAAGTAATATAGCGTGGTACCCATCCCATGGGTCCCAAATCTCCAGGTTCAAGGGCATCGTCCTACACTGAAAACATACATGAGAAACCCCGAAGATGGTACACCGTGTGATCGGGAAAGGTTGCTAAAACGCACCTCATTTCTCATCTCCTTGTGCTCCGGTTCGCCATTCCAGCCGCTTTACTAGCAATCTCCCTCCTTGGAGAATCAGCACCTTTATCCTCCTGTTCCGTACAGGTTTCAATTTGTCCTGAGGATGCTCGGGAAGAGGGGGAACCAATGAGAGACTAGCTCTAGGTGTTGGGACAGGCACAGGTCACTCTATTTTCCCATCAGGAAGAAGAATTAACCACAGGCTCAGCCTGCCGCCAGGAACCAGAATACGGCCTGAAGCAATCCTGCGCTTTTGCGGCCAGCTCCCAACAAAGCGAGTTGAATCATGGAGCTCAGGGGCACTGCAATTCACAAACCTGCAGACTTAGAAATGATAACTCTCGTCCACAAATATATTGAGGGAAGGCAACGAAGAGGATTTGAAAGCAAGGCAGAATTGCAGGAAACAGATTTCAGGAGGTAGATTCGAATCGCCTTTAAAGCACAGGAAAAGCGGCAAAACCTCGACAATGATGCCCTTGGCCAAAAAGGGCGTATGCGTTTTTTCCTGAATATATTCAGGAAAAAACGCATACGCCCTTTTTGGCCAACCAAGCAACCTGGAAAGGCAAATCAGCGCTACAAAGAAGTCTCGCTTCCCATCGGTCAAAAGGGCCATGCTGAATAAAATGTCAAAACCAGAAACGCAGGACAGGCCATGGAGAAATGGGAGCCTTGCTACGCTGATGGGCGGGATGTAAATTGCCAAGAGCCACTCTGGAGAAGTGTACGGTGTGTCCTGAAACATCTAAAAAACTCAGCTTAGAGAGCATAGGGCACTTCCACTCATGGGCGTATAAATTGGGAAAATTAAAAATCAGCAAGACACAGGCACCCCACAGTTTTGGGCTACTGTGTGGACAAGAACCTCCACTTCGTTACACCTTAAATATCCCAGGAAAGAGAAGAATGGATAAAGAAGTTGTCGTCCTTATGTACAATGGAATATCACTCAGCCATGAAATCAATGTCATAAGGCTAGTAGCAGCATGATGAGTGGATTTAGGTATGACGATTCTAAGTGAAATAAGTCACACAGAAAAAGACACTTATCATGAGATATCACTTATAGAGGGAATGTAAAAACCGCTACCCTTGAACTGAATTACAAAACAGAACAGAGTCACACGTTTAGAAAACACACTATGGCTGCTTAACGGGAAAGGTGAGGTGGGGTGATGCATAAAACAAGGATTTCAAATTAGCTCAGATACCGTTCCATGAACCCAATATGTAATAGACAAGACCTACTCCTTGCTCAGTGAACTGGACTCAACACCCCCTATTCACGACCCAAGAATATATCTGACTAGTAAGAATCTTAAAACCTATGTATTGATATCTCTCTGTAAGTGAGTCAAGTGGGTGTAAAGCGGCATAAACACAGCAGTGAAAAGCAGCTAAACCCCATTATAAAAATCAATTACTTTTCAAAACCCGTGAAACAAAGACAGTGAAAGAGAGAGAAATTCTTACAAAATTCGTTCAGGGGCTGTGATGCCACCTGGATTGACCATATCTAGACCCACAGCTGATTGAGACATAAGGGTGGACACTCTTGGGGCTGAGAGGTTTGGTGAGGTTGGGTGAGCAAACGCAGACCCTTTAAAGTAATATAGCGTGGTACCCATCCCATGGGTCCCAAATCTCCAGGTTCAAGGGCATCGTCCTACACCGAAAACATGCATGAGAAACCCCGAAGATGGTACACCGTGTGATCGGGAAAGGTTTCTAAAACGCACCTCATTTCTCAACTCCTTGTGCTCCGGTTCGCCATTCCAGCCGCTTTACTAGCAATCTCCCTCCTTGGAGAATCAGCACCTTTTTCCTCCTGTTCCGTACAGGTTGCAATTTGTCCTGAGGATGCACGGGAAGAGGGGGAACCAATGAGAGACTAGCTCTAGGTGTTGGGACAGGCACAGGTCACTCTATTTTCCCATCAGGAAGAAGAATTAACCCCAGGCTCAGCCTGCCGTCAGGAAGCAGAATACGGCCTGAAGCAATCCTGCGCTTTTGCGGCCAGCTCCCAAGAAAGCGAGTTGAAGAATGGAGCTCAGGGGCACTGCAATTCACAGACCTGCAGACTTAGAAATGATAACTCTCGTCCACAAATATATTGAGGGAAGGCAACGAAGAGGATTTGAAAGCAAGCCAGAATTGCAGGAAACAGATTTCAGGAGGTAGATTCGAATCGCCTTTAAAGCACAGGAAAAGCGGCAAAACCTCGACAATGATGCCCTTGGCCAAAAAGGGCGTATGCGTTTTCTCTTGAATATATTCAGGAAAAAACGCATACGCCCTTTTTGGCCAACCAAGCAACCTGGAAAGGCAAATCAGCGCTACAAAGAAGTCTCGCTTCCCATCGGTCAAAAGGGCCATGCTGAATAAAGTGTCAAAACCAGAAATGCAGGACAGGCCATGGAGAAATGGGAGCCTTGCTACGCTGATGGGAGGGATGTAAATTGCCAAGAGCCACTCTGGAGAAGTGTACGGTGTGTCCTGAAACATCTAAAAAACTCAGCTTAGAGAGCATAGGGCACTTCCACTCATGGGCGTATAAATTGGGAAAATTAAAAATCAGCAAGACACAGGCACCCCAAAGTTTTGGGCTACTCTGTTGACAAGAACCTCCACTTCGATACACCTTAAATATCCCAGGAAAGAGAAGAATGGATAAAGAAGTTGTCGTCCTTATGTACAATGGAATATCACTCAGCCATGAAATCAATGTCATAAGGCTAGTAGCAGCATGATGAGTGGATTTAGGTATGACGATTCTAAGTGAAATAAGTCACACAGAAAAAGACACTTATCATGAGATATCACTTATAGAGGGAATGTAAAAACCGCTACCCTTGAACTGAATTACAAAACAGAACAGAGTCACACGTTTAGAAAACACACTATGGCTGCTTAACGGGAAAGGTGAGGTGGGGTGATGCATAAAACAAGGGTTTCAAATTAGCTCAGATACCGTTCCATGAACCCAATATGTAATAGAGAAGACCTACTCCTTGCTCAGTGAACTGGACTCAACACCCCCTATTCACGACCCAAGAATATATCTGACTAGTAAGAATCTTAAAACCTATGTATTGATATCGCTCTGTAAGTGAGTCAAGTGGGTATAAAGCGGCATAAACACATCAGTGAAAAGGAGCTAAACCCCATTATAAAAATCAATTACTTTTCAAAACCCGTGAAAAAAAGACAGTGAAAGAGAGAGAAATTCTTACAAAATTCGTTCAGGGGCTGTGATGTCACCTGGATTGACCATATCTAGACCCACAGCTGATTGAGACATAAGGGTGGACACTCTTGGGGCTGAGAGGTTTGGTGAGGTTGGGTGAGCAAACGCAGACCCTTTAAAGTAATATAGCGTGGTACCCATCCCATGGGTCCCAAATCTCCAGGTTCAAGGGCATCGTCCTACACTGAAAACATACATGAGAAACCCCGAAGATGGTACACCGTGTGATCGGGAAAGGTTGCTAAAACGCACCTCATTTCTCATCTCCTTGTGCTCCGGTTCGCCATTCCAGCCGCTTTACTAGCAATCTCCCTCCTTGGAGAATCAGCACCTTTATCCTCCTGTTCCGTACAGGTTGCAATTTGTCCTGAGGATGCTCGGGAAGAGGGGGAACCAATGAGAGACTAGCTCTAGGTGTTGGGACAGGCACAGGTCACTCTATTTTCCCATCAGGAAGAAGAATTAACCACAGGCTCAGCCTGCCGCCAGGAACCAGAATACGGCCTGAAGCAATCCTGCGCTTTTGCGGCCAGCTCCCAACAAAGCGAGTTGAATCATGGAGCTCAGGGGCACTGCAATTCACAAACCTGCAGACTTAGAAATGATAACTCTCGTCCACAAATATATTGAGGGAAGGCAACGAAGAGGATTTGAAAGCAAGGCAGAATTGCAGGAAACAGATTTCAGGAGGTAGATTCGAATCGCCTTTAAAGCACAGGGAAAGCGGCAAAACCTCGACAATGATGCCCTTGGCCAAAAAGGGCGTATGCGTTTTTTCCTGAATATATTCAGGAAAAAACGCATACGCCCTTTTTGGCCAACCAAGCAACCTGGAAAGGCAAATCAGCGCTACAAAGAAGTCTCGCTTCCCATCGGTCAAAAGGGCCATGCTGAATAAAGTGTCAAAACCAGAAATGCAGGACAGGCCATGGAGAAATGGGAGCCTTGCTACGCTGATGGGAGGGATGTAAATTGCCAAGAGCCACTCTGGAGAAGTGTACGGTGTGTCCTGAAACATCTAAAAAACTCAGCTTAGAGAGCATAGGGCACTTCCACTCATGGGCGTATAAATTGGGAAAATTAAAAATCAGCAAGACACAGGCACCCCAAAGTTTTGGGCTACTCTGTTGACAAGAACCTCCACTTCGTTACACCTTAAATATCCCAGGAAAGAGAAGAATGAATAAAGAAGTTGTGGTCCTTATGTACAATGGAATATCACTCAGCCATGAAATCAATGTCATAAGGCTAGTAGCGGCATGATGAGTGGATTTAGGTATGACGATTCTAAGTGAAATAAGTCACACAGAAAAAGACACTTATCATGAGATATCACTTATAGAGGGAATGTAAAAACTGCTACCCTTGAACTGAATTACAAAACAGAACAGAGTCACACGTTTAGAAAACACACTATGGCTGCTTAACGGGAAAGGTGAGGTGGGGTGATGCATAAAACAAGGGTTTCAAATTAGCTCAGATACCGTTCCATAAACCCGATATGTAATAGACAAGACCTACTCCTTGCTCAGTGAACTGGACTCAACACCCCCTATTAACCGCCCAAGAATATATCTGACTAGTAAGTATCTTAAAACATATGTATTGATATCGCTCTGTAAGTGAGTCAAGTGGGTATAAAGCGGCATAAACACAGCAGTGAAAAGCAGCTCAACCCCATTATAAAAATCAATTACTTTTCAAAACCCGTGAAACAAAGACAGTGAAAGAGAGAGAAATTCTTACAAAATTTGTTCAGGGGCTGTGATGCCACCTGGATTGACCATATCTAGACCCACAGCTGATTGAGACATAAGGGTGGACACTCTTGGGGCTGAGAGGTTTGGTGAGGTTGGGTGAGCAAACGCAGACCCTTTAAAGTAATATAGCGTGGTACCCATCCCATGGGTCCCAAATCTCCAGGTTCAAGGGCATCGTCCTACACTGAAAACATACATGAGAAACCCCGAAGATGGTACACCGTGTGATCGGGAAAGGTTGCTAAAACGCACCTCATTTCTCATCTCCTTGTGCTCCGGTTCGCCATTCCAGCCGCTTTACTAGCAATCTCCCTCCTTGGAGAATCAGCACCTTTATCCTCCTGTTCCGTACAGGTTGCAATTTGTCCTGAGGATGCTCGGGAAGAGGGGGAACCAATGAGAGACTAGCTCTAGGTGTTGGGACAGGCACAGGTCACTCTATTTTCCCATCAGGAAGAAGAATTAACCACAGGCTCAGCCTGCCGCCAGGAACCAGAATACGGCCTGAAGCAATCCTGCGCTTTTGCGGCCAGCTCCCAAGAAAGCGAGTTGAATCATGGAGCTCAGGGGCACTGCAATTCACAAACCTGCAGACTTAGAAATGATAACTCTCGTCCACAAATATATTGAGGGAAGGCAACGAAGAGGATTTGAAAGCAAGCCAGAATTGCAGGAAACAGATTTCAGGAGGTAGATTCGAATCGCCTTTAAAGCACAGGAAAAGCGGCAAAACCTCGACAATGATGCCCTTGGCCAAAAAGGGCGTATGCGTTTTTTCCTGAATATATTCAGGAAAAAACGCATACGCCCTTTTTGGCCAACCAAGCAACCTGGAAAGGCAAATCAGCGCTACAAAGAAGTCTCGCTTCCCATCGGTCAAAAGGGCCATGCTGAATAAAATGTCAAAACCAGAAACGCAGGACAGGCCATGGAGAAATGGGAGGCTTGCTACGCTGATGGGCGGGATGTAAATTGCCAAGAGCCACTCTGGAGAAGTGTACGGTGTGTCCTGAAACATCTAAAAAACTCAGCTTAGAGAGCATAGGGCACTTCCACTCATGGGCGTATAAATTGGGAAAATTAAAAATCAGCAAGACACAGGCACCCCACAGTTTTGGGCTACTGTGTGGACAAGAACCTCCACTTCGTTACACCTTAAATATCCCAGGAAAGAGAAGAATGGATAAAGAAGTTGTCGTCCTTATGTACAATGGAATATCACTCAGCCATGAAATCAATGTCATAAGGCTAGTAGCAGCATGATGAGTGGATTTAGGTATGACGATTCTAAGTGAAATAAGTCACACAGAAAAAGACACTTATCATGAGATATCACTTATAGAGGGAATGTAAAAACCGCTACCCTTGAACTGAATTACAAAACAGAACAGAGTCACACGTTTAGAAAACACACTATGGCTGCTTAACGGGAAAGGTGAGCTGGGGTGATGCATAAAACAAGGGTTTCAAATTAGCTCAGATACCGTTCCATGAACCCAATATGTAATAGACAAGACCTACTCCTTGCTCAGTGAACTGGACTCAACACCCCCTATTCACGACCCAAGAATATATCTGACTAGTAAGAATCTTAAAACCTATGTATTGATATCTCTCTGTAAGTGAGTCAAGTGGGTGTAAAGCGGCATAAACACAGCAGTGAAAAGCAGCTAAACCCCATTATAAAAATCAATTACTTTTCAAAACCCGTGAAACAAAGACAGTGAAAGAGAGAGAAATTCTTACAAAATTCGTTCAGGGGCTCTGATGCCACCTGGATTGAACATATCTAGACCCACAGCTGATTGAGACATAAGGGTGGACACTCTTGGGGCTGAGAGGTTTGGTGAGGTTGGGTGAGCAAACGCAGACCCTTTAAAGTAATATAGCGTGGTACCCATCCCATGGGTCCCAAATCTCCAGGTTCAAGGGCATCGTCCTACACCAAAAACATGCATGAGAAACCCCGAAGATGGTACACCGTGTGATCGGGAAAGGTTTCTAAAACGCACCTCATTTCTCAACTCCTTGTGCTCCGGTTCGCCATTCCAGCCGCTTTACTAGCAATCTCCCTCCTTGGAGAATCAGCACCTTTATCCTCCTTTTCCGTACAGGTTGCAATTTGTCCTGAGGATGAACGGGAAGAGGGGGAACCAATGAGAGACTAGCTCTAGGTGTTGGGACAGGCACAGGTCACTCTATTTTCCCATCAGGAAGAAGAATTTACCACAGGCTCAGCCTGCCGTCAGGAAGCAGAATACGGCCTGAAGCAATCCTGCGCTTTTGCGGCCAGCTCCCAAGAAAGCGAGTTGAATCATGGAGCTCAGGGGCACTGCAATTCACAGACCTGCAGACTTAGAAATGATAACTCTCGTCCACAAATATATTGAGGGAAGGCAACGAAGAGGATTTGAAAGCAAGGCAGAATTGCAGGAAACAGATTTCAGGAGGTAGATTCGAATCGCCTTTAAAGCACAGGAAAAGCGGCAAAACCTCGACAATGATGCCCTTGGCCAAAAAGGGCGTATGCGTTTTTTCCTGAATATATTCAGGAAAAAACGCATACGCCCTTTTTGGCCAACCAAGCAACCTGGAAAGGCAAATCAGCGCTACAAAGAAGTCTCGCTTCCCATCGGTCAAAAGGGCCATGCTGAATAAAATGTCAAAACCAGAAACGCAGGACAGGCCATGGAGAAATGGGAGGCTTGCTACGCTGATGGGCGGGATGTAAATTGCCAAGAGCCACTCTGGAGAAGTGTACGGTGTGTCCTGAAACATCTAAAAAACTCAGCTTAGAGAGCATAGGGCACTTCCACTCATGGGCGTATAAATTGGGAAAATTAAAAATCAGCAAGACACAGGCACCCCACAGTTTTGGGCTACTGTGTGGACAAGAACCTCCACTTCGTTACACCTTAAATATCCCAGGAAAGAGAAGAATGGATAAAGAAGTTGTCGTCCTTATGTACAATGGAATATCACTCAGCCATGAAATCAATGTCATAAGGCTAGTAGCAGCATGATGAGTGGATTTAGGTATGACGATTCTAAGTGAAATAAGTCACACAGAAAAAGACACTTATCATGAGATATCACTTATAGAGGGAATGTAAAAACCGCTACCCTTGAACTGAATTACAAAACAGAACAGAGTCACACGTTTAGAAAACACACTATGGCTGCTTAACGGGAAAGGTGAGCTGGGGTGATGCATAAAACAAGGGTTTCAAATTAGCTCAGATACCGTTCCATGAACCCAATATGTAATAGACAAGACCTACTCCTTGCTCAGTGAACTGGACTCAACACCCCCTATTCACGACCCAAGAATATATCTGACTAGTAAGAATCTTAAAACCTATGTATTGATATCTCTCTGTAAGTGAGTCAAGTGGGTGTAAAGCGGCATAAACACAGCAGTGAAAAGCAGCTAAACCCCATTATAAAAATCAATTACTTTTCAAAACCCGTGAAACAAAGACAGTGAAAGAGAGAGAAATTCTTACAAAATTCGTTCAGGGGCTCTGATGCCACCTGGATTGAACATATCTAGACCCACAGCTGATTGAGACATAAGGGTGGACACTCTTGGGGTTGAGAGGTTTGGTGAGGTTGGGTGAGCAAACGCAGACCCTTTAAAGTAATACGGCGTGGTACCCATCCCATGGGTCCCAAATCTCCAGGTTCAAGGGCATCGTCCTACATTGAAAACATGCATGAGAAACCCCGAAGATGGTACAACGTGTGATCGGGAAAGGTTTCTAAAACGAACCTCATTTCTCATCTCCTTGTGCTCCGGTTCGCCATTCCAGCCGCTTTACTAGCAATCTCCCTCCTTGGAGAATCAGCACCTTTATCCTCCTGTTCCGTACAGGTTGCAATTGGTCCTGAGGATGAACGGGAAGAGGGGGAACCAATGAGAGACTAGCTCTAGGTGTTGGGACAGGCACAGGTGACACTATTTTCCCATCAGGAAGAAGAATTAACCACAGGCTCAGCCTGCCGCCAGGAACCAGAATACGGCCTGAAGCAATCCTGCGCTTTTGCGGCCAGCTCCCAAGAAAGCGAGTTGAAGAATGGAGCTCAGGGGCACTGCAATTCACAAACCTGCAGACTTAGAAATGATAACTCTCGTCCACAAATATATTGAGGGAAGGCAACGAAGAGGATTTGAAAGCAAGCCAGAATTGCAGGAAACAGATTTCAGGAGGTAGATTCGAATCGCCTTTAAAGCACAGGAAAAGCGGCAAAACCTCGACAATGATGCCCTTGGCCAAAAAGGGCGTATGCGTTTTTTCCTGAATATATTCAGGAAAAAACGCATACGCCCTTTTTGGCCAACCAAGCAACCTGGAAAGGCAAATCAGCGCTACAAAGAAGTCTCGCTTCCCATCGGTCAAAAGGGCCATGCTGAATAAAATGTCAAAACCAGAAACGCAGGACAGGCCATGGAGAAATGGGAGCCTTGCTACGCTGATGGGCGGGATGTAAATTGCCAACAGCCACTCTGCAGAAGTGTTCGGTGTGTCCTGAAACATCTACAAAACTCAGCTTAGAGAGCATAGGGCCCTTCCACTCATGGGCGTATAAATTGGGAAAACTAAAAATCAGCAAGACACAGGCACCCCAAAGTTTTGGGCTACTCTGTTGACAAGAACCTCCACTTCGTTACACCTTAAATATCCCAGGAAAGAGAAGAATGGATAAAGAAGATGTGGTCCTTTTATACAATGGAATATCACTCAGCCATGAAATCAATGTCATACGGATAGTAGCAGCATGATGAGTGGATTTAGGTATGACGAATCTAAGTGAAATAAGTCACACAGAAAAAGACACTTATCATGAGATATCACTTATAGAGGGAATGTAAAAACCGCTACCCTTGAACTGAATTACAAAACAGAACAGAGTCACACGTTTAGAAAACACACTATGGCTGCTTAACGGGAAAGGTGAGGTGGGGTGATGCATAAAACAAGGGTTTCAAATTAGCTCAGATACCGTTCCATAAACCCGATATGTAATAGACAAGACCTACTCCTTGCTCAGTGAACTGGACTCAACACCCCCTATTAACCGCCCAAGAATATATCTGACTAGTAAGTATCTTAAAACATATGTATTGATATCGCTCTGTAAGTGAGTCAAGTGGGTATAAAGCGGCATAAACACAGCAGTGAAAAGCAGCTCAACCCCATTATAAAAATCAATTACTTTTCAAAACCCGTGAAACAAAGACAGTGAAAGAGAGAGAAATTCTTATAAAATTCGTTCAGGGGCTGTGATGCCACCTGGATTGACCATATCTAGACCCACAGCTGATTGAGACATAAGGGTGGACACTCTTGGGGCTGAGAGGTTTGGTGAGGTTGGGTGAGCAAACGCAGACCCTTTAAAGAAATACGGCGTGGTACCCATCCCATGGGTCCCAAATCTCCAGGTTCAAGGGCATCGTCCTACATTGAAAACATGCATGAGAAACCCCGAAGATGGTACACCGTGTGATCGGGAAAGGTTGCTAAAACGAACCTCATTTCTCATCTCCTTGTGCTCCGGTTCGCCATTCCAGCCGCTTTACTAGCAATCTCCCTCCTTGGAGAATCAGCACCTTTATCTTCCTGTTCCGTACAGATTGCAATTTGTCCTGATGATGAACGGGAAGAGGGGGAACCAATGAGAGACTAGCTCTAGGTGTTGGGACAGGCACAGGTGACACTATTTTCCCATCAGGAAGAAGAATTAACCACAGGCTCAGCCTGCCGTCAGGAAGCAGAATACGGCCTGAAGCAATCCTGCGCTTTTGCGGCCAGCTCCCAAGAAACCGAGTTGAAGAATGGAGCTCAGGGGCACTGCAATTCACAGACCTGCAGACTTAGAAATGATAACTCTCGACCACAAATATATTGAGGGAAGGCAACGAAGAGGATTTGAAAGCAAGGCAGAATTGCAGGAAACAGATTTCAGGAGGTAGATTCGAATCGCCTTTAAAGCACAGGAAAAGCGGCAAAACCTCGACAATGATGCCCTTGGCCAAAAAGGGCGTATGCGTTTTTTCCTGAATATATTCAGGAAAAAACGCATACGCCCTTTTTGGCCAACCAAGCAACCTGGAAAGGCAAATCAGCGCTACAAAGAAGTCTCGCTTCCCATCGGTCAAAAGGGCCATGCTGAATAAAGTGTCAAAACCAGAAATGCAGGACAGGCCATGGAGAAATGGGAGCCTTGCTACGCTGATGGGAGGGATGTAAATTGCCAACAGCCACTCTGGAGAAGTGTACGGTGTGTCCTGAAACATCTAAAAAACTCAGCTTAGAGACCATAGGGCACTTCCACTCATGGGCGTATAAATTGGGAAAATTAAAAATCAGCAAGACACAGGCACCCCAAAGTTTTGGGCTACTCTGTTGACAAGAACCTCCACTTCGTTACACCTTAAATATCCCAGGAAAGAGAAGAATGAATAAAGAAGTTGTGGTCCTTATGTACAATGGAATATCACTCAGCCATGAAATCAATGTCATAAGGCTAGTAGCGGCATGATGAGTGGATTTAGGTATGACGATTCTAAGTGAAATAAGTCACACAGAAAAAGACACTTATCATGAGATATCACTTAGAGAGGGAATGTAAAAACCGCTACCCTTGAACTGAATTACAAAACAGAACAGAATCACACGTTTAGAAAACACACTATGGCTGCTTAACGGGAAAGGTGAGGTGGGGTGATGCATAAAACAAGGGTTTCAAATTAGCTCAGATACCGTTCCATGAACCCAATATGTAATAGACAAGACCTACTCCTTGCTCAGTGAACTGGACTCAACACCCCCTATTCACCACCCAAGAATATATCTGACTAGTAAGAATCTTAAAACCTATGTATTGATATCTCTCTGTAAGTGAGTCAAGTGGGTGTAAAGCGGCATAAACACAGCAGTGAAAAGCAGCTAAACCCCATTATAAAAATCAATTACTTTTCAAAACCCGTGAAACAAAGACAGTGAAAGAGAGAGAAATTCTTACAAAATTCGTTCAGGGGCTCTGATGCCACCTGGATTGACCATATCTAGACCCACAGCTGATTGAGACATAAGGGTGGACACTCTTGGGGCTGAGAGGTTTGGTGAGGTTGGGTGAGCAAACGCAGACCCTTTAAAGTAATATAGCGTGGTACCCATCCCATGGGTCCCAAATCTCCAGGTTCAAGGGCATCGTCCTACACCAAAAACATGCATGAGAAACCCCGAAGATGGTACACCGTGTGATCGGGAAAGGTTTCTAAAACGCACCTCATTTCTCAACTCCTTGTGCTCCGGTTCGCCATTCCAGCCGCTTTACTAGCAATCTCCCTCCTTGGAGAATCAGCACCTTTATCCTCCTGTTCCGTACAGGTTGTAATTTGTCCTGAGGATGAACGGGAAGAGGGGGAACCAATGAGAGACTAGCTCTAGGTTTTGGGACAGGCACAGGTGACACTATTTTCCCATCAGGAAGAAGAATTAACCACAGGCTCAGCCTGTCGTCAGGAAGCAGAATACGGCCTGAAGCAATCCTGCGCTTTTGCGGCCAGCTCCCAAGAAAGCGAGTTGAATCATGGAGCTCAGGGGCACTGCAATTCACAAACCTGCAGACTTAGAAATGATAACTCTCGTCCACAAATATATTGAGGGAAGGCAACGAAGAGGATTTGAAAGCAAGGCAGAATTGCAGGAAACAGATTTCAGGAGGTAGATTCGAATCGCCTTTAAAGCACAGGAAAAGCGGCAAAACCTCGACAATGATGCCCTTGGCCAAAAAGGGCGTATGCGTTTTTTCCTGAATATATTCAGGAAAAAACGCATACGCCCTTTTTGGCCAACCAAGCAACCTGGAAAGGCAAATCAGCGCTACAAAGAAGTCTCGCTTCCCATCGGTCAAAAGGGCCATGCTGAATAAAGTGTCAAAACCAGAAATGCAGGACAGGCCATGGAGAAATGGGAGCCTTGCTACGCTGATGGGAGGGATGTAAATTGCCAACAGCCACTCTGGAGAAGTGTACGGTGTGTCCTGAAACATCTAAAAAACTCAGCTTAGAGACCATAGGGCACTTCCACTCATGGGCGTATAAATTGGGAAAACTAAAAATCAGCAAGACACAGGCACCCCAAAGTTTTGGGCTACTCTGTTGACAAGAACCTCCACTTCGTTACACCTTAAATATCCCAGGAAAGAGAAGAATGGATAAAGAAGTTGTCGTCCTTATGTACAATGGAATATCACTCAGCCATGAAATCAATGTCATAAGGCTAGTAGCAGCATGATGAGTGGATTTAGGTATGACGATTCTAAGTGAAATAAGTCACACAGAAAAAGACACTTATCATGAGATATCACTTATAGAGGGAATGTAAAAACCGCTACCCTTGAACTGAATTACAAAACAGAACAGAGTCACACGTTTAGAAAACACACTATGGCTGCTTAACGGGAAAGGTGAGGTGGGGTGATGCATAAAACAAGGGTTTCAAATTAGCTCAGATACCGTTCCATAAACCCAATATGTAAGAGACAAGACCTACTCCTTGCTCAGTGAACTGGACTCAACACCCCCTATTCAATGCCGAAGAATATATCTGACTAGTAAGTATCTTAAAACATATGTATTGATATCGCTCTGTAAGTGAGTCAAGTGGGTATAAAGCGGCATAAACACAGCAGTGAAAAGCAGCTAAACCCCATTATAAAAATCAATTACTTTTCAAAACCCGTGAAAAAAAGACAGTGAAAGAGAGAGAAATTCTTACAAAATTCGTTCAGGGGCTGTGATGTCACCTGGATTGACCATATCTAGACCCACAGCTGATTGAGACATAAGGGTGGACACTCTTGGGGCTGAGAGGTTTGGTGAGGTTGGGTGAGCAAACGCAGACCCTTTAAAGTAATACGGCGTGGTACCCATCCCATGGGTCCCAAATCTCCAGGTTCAAGGGCATCGTCCTACATTGAAAACATGCATGAGAAACCCCGAAGATGGTACAACGTGTGATCGGGAAAGGTTTCTAAAACGAACCTCATTTCTCATCTCCTTGTGCTCCGGTTCGCCATTCCAGCCGCTTTACTAGCAATCTCCCTCCTTGGAGAATCAGCACCTTTATCCTCCTGTTCCGTACAGGTTGCAATTTGTCCTGAGGATGAACGGGAAGAGGGGGAACCAATGAGAGACTAGCTCTAGGTGTTGGGACAGGCACAGGTGACACTATTTTCCCATCAGGAAGAAGAATTAACCACAGGCTCAGCCTGCCGCCAGGAACCAGAATACGGCCTGAAGCAATCCTGCGCTTTTGCGGCCAGCTCCCAAGAAAGCGAGTTGAAGAATGGAGCTCAGGGGCACTGCAATTCACAAACCTGCAGACTTAGAAATGATAACTCTCGTCCACAAATATATTGAGGGAAGGCAACGAAGAGGATTTGAAAGCAAGGCAGAATTGCAGGAAACAGATTTCAGGAGGTAGATTCGAATCGCCTTTAAAGCACAGGAAAAGCGGCAAAACCTCGACAATGATGCCCTTGGCCAAAAAGGGCGTATGCGTTTTTTCCTGAATATATTCAGGAAAAAACGCATACGCCCTTTTTGGCCAACCAAGCAACCTGGAAAGGCAAATCAGCGCTACAAAGAAGTCTCGCTTCCCATCGGTCAAAAGGGCCATGCTGAATAAAGTGTCAAAACCAGAAATGCAGGACAGGCCATGGAGAAATGGGAGCCTTGCTACGCTGATGGGAGGGATGTAAATTGCCAACAGCCACTCTGGAGAAGTGTACGGTGTGTCCTGAAACATCTAAAAAACTCAGCTTAGAGACCATAGGGCACTTCCACTCATGGGCGTATAAATTGGGAAAATTAAAAATCAGCAAGACACAGACACCCCAAAGTTTTGGGCTACTCTGTTGACAAGAACCTCCACTTCGTTACACCTTAAATATCCCAGGAAAGAGAAGAATGAATAAAGAAGTTGTGGTCCTTATGTACAATGGAATATCACTCAGCCATGAAATCAATGTCATAAGGCTAGTAGCGGCATGATGAGTGGATTTAGGTATGACGATTCTAAGTGAAATAAGTCACACAGAAAAAGACACTTATCATGAGATATCACTTATAGAGGGAAAGTAAAAACCGCTACACTTGAACTGAATTACAAAACAGAACAGAGTCAAACGTTTAGAAAACACACTATGGCTGCTTAACGGGAAAGGTGAGGTGGGGTGATGCATAAAACAAGGGTTTCAAATTAGCTCAGATACCGTTCCATAAACCCGATATGTAATAGACAAGACCTACTCCTTGCTCAGTGAACTGGACTCAACACCCCCT
Organism: Balaenoptera borealis; assembly: GCF_965194805.1. Taxonomy (NCBI): domain Eukaryota; kingdom Metazoa; phylum Chordata; class Mammalia; order Artiodactyla; family Balaenopteridae; genus Balaenoptera; species Balaenoptera borealis. Next base: position 80,841,697 of record NC_138873.1, read on the forward strand.
ATTAACCGCCCAGGAATATATCTGACTAGTAAGTATCTTAAAACATATGTATTGATATCGCTCTGTAAGTGAGTCAAGTGGGTATAAAGCGGCATAAACACAACAGTGAAAAGCAGCTCAACCCCATTATAAAAATCAATTACTTTTCAAAACCCGTGAAACAAAGACAGTGAAAGAGAGAGAAATTCTTACAAAATTCGTTCAGGGGCTGTGATGCCACCTGGATTGACCATATCTAGACCCACAGCTGATTGAGACATAAGGGTGGACACTCTTGGGGCTGAGAGGTTTGGTGAGGTTGGGTGAGCAAACGCAGACCCTTTAAAGAAATACGGCGTGGTACCCATCCCATGGGTCCCAAATCTCCAGTTTCAAGGGCATCGTCCTACATTGAAAATATGCATGAGAAACCCCGAAGATGGTACACCGTGTGATCGGGAAAGGTTGCTAAAACGAACCTCATTTCTCATCTCCTTGTGCTCCGGTTCGCCATTCCAGCCGCTTTACTAGCAATCTCCCTCCTTGGAGAATCAGCACCTTTATCTTCCTGTTCCGTACAGATTGCAATTTGTCCTGACGATGAACGGGAAGAGGGGGAACCAATGAGAGACTAGCTCTAGGTGTTGGGACAGGCACAGGTGACACTATTTTCCCATCAGGAAGAAGAATTAACCACAGGCTCAGCCTGCCGCCAGGAAGCAGAATACGGCCTGAAGCAATCCTGCGCTTTTGCGGCCAGCTCCCATAAAGCGAGTTGAATAATGGAGCTCAGGGACACTGCAGTTCACAGACCTGCAGACTTAGAAATGATAACTCTCGTCCACAAATATATTGAGGGAAGGCAACGAAGAGGATTTGAAAGCAAGGCAGAATTGCAGGAAACAGATTTCAGGAGGTAGATTCGAATCGCCTTTAAAGCACAGGAAAAGCGGCAAAACCTTGACAATGATGCCCTTGGCCAAAAAGGGCGTATGCGTTTTTTCCTGAATATATTCAGGAAAAAACGCATACGCCCTTTTTGGCCAACCAAGCAACCTGGAAAGGCAAATCAGCGCTACAAAGAAGTCTCGCTTCCCATCGGTCAAAAGGGCCATGCTGAATAAAGTGTCAAAACCAGAAATGCAGGACAGGCCATGGAGAAATGGGAGCCTTGCTACGCTGATGGGAGGGATGTAAATTGCCAACAGCCACTCTGGAGAAGTGTACGGTGTGTCCTGAAACATCTAAAAAACTCAGCTTAGCGACCATAGGGCACTTCCACTCATGGGCGTATAAATTGGGAAAACTAAAAATCAGCAAGACACAGGCACCCCAAAGTTTTGGGCTACTCTGTTGACAAGAACCTCCACTTCGTTACACCTTAAATATCCCAGGAAAGAGAAGAATGGATAAAGAAGTTGTCGTCCTTATGTACAATGGAATATCACTCAGCCATGAAATCAATGTCATAAGGCTAGTAGCAGCATGATGAGTGGATTTAGGTATGACGATTCTAAGTGAAATAAGTCACACAGAAAAAGACACTTATCATGAGATATCACTTATAGAGGGAATGTAAAAACCGCTACCCTTGAACTGAATTACAAAACAGAACAGAGTCACACGTTTAGAAAACACACTATGGCTGCTTAACGGGAAAGGTGAGGTGGGGTGATGCATAAAACAAGGGTTTCAAATTAGCTCAGATACCGTTCCATAAACCCAATATGTAAGAGACAAGACCTACTCCTTGCTCAGTGAACTGGACTCAACACCCCCTATTCAATGCCGAAGAATATATCTGACTAGTAAGTATCTTAAAACATATGTATTGATATCGCTCTGTAAGTGAGTCAAGTGGGTATAAAGCGGCATAAACACAGCAGTGAAAAGCAGCTAAACCCCATTATAAAAATCAATTACTTTTCAAAACCCGTGAAAAAAAGACAGTGAAAGAGAGAGAAATTCTTACAAAATTCGTTCAGGGGCTGTGATGTCACCTGGATTGACCATATCTAGACCCACAGCTGATTGAGACATAAGGGTGGACACTCTTGGGGCTGAGAGGTTTGGTGAGGTTGGGTGAGCAAACGCAGACCCTTTAAAGTAATACGGCGTGGTACCCATCCCATGGGTCCCAAATCTCCAGGTTCAAGGGCATCGTCCTACATTGAAAACATGCATGAGAAACCCCGAAGATGGTACAACGTGTGATCGGGAAAGGTTTCTAAAACGAACCTCATTTCTCATCTCCTTGTGCTCCGGTTCGCCATTCCAGCCGCTTTACTAGCAATCTCCCTCCTTGGAGAATCAGCACCTTTATCCTCCTGTTCCGTACAGGTTGCAATTTGTCCTGAGGATGAACGGGAAGAGGGGGAACCAATGAGAGACTAGCTCTAGGTGTTGGGACAGGCACAGGTCACTCTATTTTCCCATCAGGAAGAAGAATTAACCACAGGCTCAGCCTGCCGCCAGGAACCAGAATACGGCCTGAAGCAATCCTGCGCTTTTGCGGCCAGCTCCCAAGAAAGCGAGTTGAAGAATGGAGCTCAGGGGCACTGCAATTCACAAACCTGCAGACTTAGAAATGATAACTCTCGTCCACAAATATATTGAGGGAAGGCAACGAAGAGGATTTGAAAGCAAGCCAGAATTGCAGGAAACAGATTTCAGGAGGTAGATTCGAATCGCCTTTAAAGCACAGGAAAAGCGGCAAAACCTCGACAATGATGCCCTTGGCCAAAAAGGGCGTATGCGTTTTTTCCTGAATATATTCAGGAAAAAACGCATACGCCCTTTTTGGCCAACCAAGCAACCTGGAAAGGCAAATCAGCGCTACAAAGAAGTCTCGCTTCCCATCGGTCTAAAGGGCCATGCTGAATAAAATGTCAAAACCAGAAACGCAGGACAGGCCATGGAGAAATGGGAGCCTTGCTACGCTGATGGGCGGGATGTAAATTGCCAACAGCCACTCTGCAGAAGTGTTCGGTGTGTCCTGAAACATCTACAAAACTCAGCTTAGAGAGCATAGGGCCCTTCCACTCATGGGCGTATAAATTGGGAAAACTAAAAATCAGCAAGACACAGGCACCCCAAAGTTTTGGGCTACTCTGTTGACAAGAACCTCCACTTCGTTACACCTTAAATATCCCAGGAAAGAGAAGAATGGATAAAGAAGATGTGGTCCTTATATACAATGGAATATCACTCAGCCATGAAATCAATGTCATAAGGCTAGTAGCAGCATGATGAGTGGATTTAGGTATGACGAATCTAAGTGAAATAAGTCACACAGAAAAAGACACTTATCATGAGATATCACTTATAGAGGGAATGTAAAAACCGCTACCCTTGAACTGAATTACAAAACAGAACAGAGTCACACGTTTAGAAAAAACACTATGGCTGCTTAACGGGAAAGGTGAGGTGGGGTGATGCATAAAACAAGGGTTTCAAATTAGCTCAGATACCATTCCATAAACCTGATATGTAATAGACAAGACCTACTCCTTGCTCAGTGAACTGGACTCAACACCCCCTATTAACCGCCCAAGAATATATCTGACTAGTAAGTATCTTAAAACATATGTATTGATATCGCTCTGTAAGTGAGTCAAGTGGGTATAAAGCGGCATAAACACAGCAGTGAAAAGCAGCTCAACCCCATTATAAAAATCAATTACTTTTCAAAACCCGGGAAACAAAGACAGTGAAAGAGAGAGAAATTCTTACAAAATTCGTTCAGGGGCTGTGATGCCACCTGGATTGACCATATCTAGACCCACAGCTGATTGAGACATAAGGGTGGACACTCTTGGGGCTGAGAGGTTTGGTGAGGTTGGGTGAGCAAACGCAGACCCTTTAAAGAAATACGGCGTGGTACCCATCCCATGGGTCCCAAATCTCCAGGTTCAAGGGCATCGTCCTACATTGAAAACATGCATGAGAAACCCCGAAGATGGTACACCGTGTGATCGGGAAAGGTTGCTAAAACGAACCTCATTTCTCATCTCCTTGTGCTCCGGTTCGCCATTCCAGCCGCTTTACTAGCAATCTCCCTCCTTGGAGAATCAGCACCTTTATCTTCCTGTTCCGTACAGATTGCAATTTGTCCTGACGATGAACGGGAAGAGGGGGAACCAATGAGAGACTAGCTCTAGGTGTTGGGACAGGCACAGGTGACACTATTTTCCCATCAGGAAGAAGAATTAACCACAGGCTCAGCCTGCCGCCAGGAAGCAGAATACGGCCTGAAGCAATCCTGCGCTTTTGCGGCCAGCTCCCATAAAGGGAGTTGAAGAATGGAGCTCAGGGGCACTGCAATTCACAGACCTGCAGACTTAGAAATGATAACTCTCGACCACAAATATATTGAGGGAAGGCAACGAAGAGGATTTGAAAGCAAGGCAGAATTGCAGGAAACAGATTTCAGGAGGTAGATTCGAATCGCCTTTAAAGCACAGGAAAAGCGGCAAAACCTCGACAATGATGCCCTTGGCCAAAAAGGGCGTATGCGTTTTTTCCTGAATATATTCAGGAAAAAACGCATACGCCCTTTTTGGCCAACCAAGCAACCTGGAAAGGCAAATCAGCGCTACAAAGAAGTCTCGCTTCCCATCGGTCAAAAGGGCCATGCTGAATAAAGTGTCAAAACCAGAAATGCAGGACAGGCCATGGAGAAATGGGAGCCTTGCTACGCTGATGGGAGGGATGTAAATTGCCAACAGCCACTCTGGAGAAGTGTACGGTGTGTCCTGAAACATCTAAAAAACTCAGCTTAGAGACCATAGGGCACTTCCACTCATGGGCGTATAAATTGGGAAAATTAAAAATCAGCAAGACACAGACACCCCAAAGTTTTGGGCTACTCTGTTGACAAGAACCTCCACTTCGTTACACCTTAAATATCCCAGGAAAGAGAAGAATGAATAAAGAAGTTGTGGTCCTTATGTACAATGGAATATCACTCAGCCATGAAATCAATGTCATAAGGCTAGTAGCGGCATGATGAGTGGATTTAGGTATGACGATTCTAAGTGAAATAAGTCACACAGAAAAAGACACTTATCATGAGATATCACTTATAGAGGGAAAGTAAAAACCGCTACACTTGAACTGAATTACAAAACAGAACAGAGTCAAACGTTTAGAAAACACACTATGGCTGCTTAACGGGAAAGGTGAGGTGGGGTGATGCATAAAACAAGGGTTTCAAATTAGCTCAGATACCGTTCCATAAACCCGATATGTAATAGACAAGACCTACTCCTTGCTCAGTGAACTGGACTCAACACCCCCTATTAACCGCCCAGGAATATATCTGACTAGTAAGTATCTTAAAACATATGTATTGATATCGCTCTGTAAGTGAGTCAAGTGGGTATAAAGCGGCATAAACACAGCAGTGAAAAGCAGCTCAACCCCATTATAAAAATCAATTACTTTTCAAAACCCGTGAAACAAAGACAGCGAAAGAGAGAGAAATTCTTACAAAATTCGTTCAGGGGCTGTGATGCCACCTGGATTGACCATATCTAGACCCACAGCTGATTGAGACATAAGGGTGGACACTCTTGGGGCTGAGAGGTTTGGTGAGGTTGGGTGAGCAAACGCAGACCCTTTAAAGAAATACGGCGTGGTACCCATCCCATGGGTCCCAAATCTCCAGTTTCAAGGGCATCGTCCTACATTGAAAATATGCATGAGAAACCCCGAAGATGGTACACCGTGTGATCGGGAAAGGTTGCTAAAACGAACCTCATTTCTCATCTCCTTGTGCTCCGGTTCGCCATTCCAGCCGCTTTACTAGCAATCTCCCTCCTTGGAGAATCAGCACCTTTATCTTCCTGTTCCGTACAGATTGCAATTTGTCCTGACGATGAACGGGAAGAGGGGGAACCAATGAGAGACTAGCTCTAGGTGTTGGGACAGGCACAGGTGACACTATTTTCCCATCAGGAAGAAGAATTAACCACAGGCTCAGCCTGCCGCCAGGAAGCAGAATACGGCCTGAAGCAATCCTGCGCTTTTGCGGCCAGCTCCCATAAAGCGAGTTGAATAATGGAGCTCAGGGACACTGCAGTTCACAGACCTGCAGACTTAGAAATGATAACTCTCGTCCACAAATATATTGAGGGAAGGCAACGAAGAGGATTTGAAAGCAAGGCAGAATTGCAGGAAACAGATTTCAGGAGGTAGATTCGAATCGCCTTTAAAGCACAGGAAAAGCGGCAAAACCTTGACAATGATGCCCTTGGCCAAAAAGGGCGTATGCGTTTTTTCCTGAATATATTCAGGAAAAAACGCATACGCCCTTTTTGGCCAACCAAGCAACCTGGAAAAGCAAATCAGCGCTACAAAGAAGTCTCGCTTCCCATCGGTCAAAAGGGCCATGCTGAATAAAGTGTCAAAACCAGAAATGCAGGACAGGCCATGGAGAAATGGGAGCCTTGCTACGCTGATGGGAGGGATGTAAATTGCCAACAGCCACTCTGGAGAAGTGTACGGTGTGTCCTGAAACATCTAAAAAACTCAGCTTAGAGACCATAGGGCACTTCCACTCATGGGCGTATAAATTGGGAAAACTAAAAATCAGCAAGACACAGGCACCCCAAAGTTTTGGGCTACTCTGTTGACAAGAACCTCCACTTCGTTACACCTTAAATATCCCAGGAAAGAGAAGAATGGATAAAGAAGTTGTGGTCCTTATGTACAATGGAATATCACTCAGCCATGAAATCAATGTCATAAGGCTAGTAGCAGCATGATGAGTGGATTTAGGTATGACGATTCTAAGTGAAATAAGTCACACAGAAAAAGACACTTATCATGAGATATCACTTATAGAGGGAATGTAAAAACCGCTACCCTTGAACTGAATTACAAAACAGAACAGAGTCACACGTTTAGAAAACACACTATGGCTGCTTAACGGGAAAGGTGAGGTGGGGTGATGCATAAAACAAGGGTTTCAAATTAGCTCAGATACCGTTCCATAAACCCAATATGTAATAGACAAGACCTACTCCTTGCTCAGTGAACTGGACTCAACACCCGCTATTCAACGCCCAAGAATATATCTGACTAGTAAGTATCTTAAAACATATGTATTGATATCGCTCTGTAAGTGAGTCAAGTGGGTATAAAGCGGCATAAACACAGCAGTGAAAAGCAGCTAAACCCCATTATAAAAATCAATTACTTTTCAAAACCCGTGAAAAAAAGACAGTGAAAGAGAGAGAAATTCTTACAAAATTCGTTCAGGGGCTGTGATGTCACCTGGATTGACCATATCTAGACCCACAGCTGATTGAGACATAAGGGTGGACACTCTTGGGGCTGAGAGGTTTGGTGAGGTTGGGTGAGCAAACGCAGACCCTTTAAAGTAATACGGCGTGGTACCCATCCCATGGGTCCCAAATCTCCAGGTTCAAGGGCATCGTCCTACATTGAAAACATGCATGAGAAACCCCGAAGATGGTACACCGTGTGATCGGGAAAGGTTGCTAAAACGAACCTCATTTCTCATCTCCTTGTGCTCCGGTTCGCCATTCCAGCCGCTTTACTAGCAATCTCCCTCCTTGGAGAATCATCACCTTTATCTTCCTGTTCCGTACAGGTTGCAATTTGTCCTGAGGATGAACGGGAAGAGGGGGAACCAATGAGAGACTAGCTCTAGGTGTTGGGACAGGCACAGGTGACACTATTTTCCCATCAGGAAGAAGAATTAACCACAGGCTCAGCCTGCCGCCAGGAAGCAGAATACGGCCTGAAGCAATCCTGCGCTTTTGCGGCCAGCTCCCAAGAAAGCGAGTTGGATAATGGAGCTCAGGGGCACTGCAATTCACAAACCTGCAGACTTAGAAATGATAACTCTTGTCCACAAATATATTGAGGGAAGGCAACGAAGAGGATTTGAAAGCAAGGCAGAATTGCAGGAAACAGATTTCAGGAGGTAGATTCGAATCGCCTTTAAAGCACAGGAAAAGCGGCAAAACCTCGACAATGATGCCCTTGGCCAAAAAGGGCGTATGCGTTTTTTCCTGAATATATTCAGGAAAAAACGCATACGCCCTTTTTGGCCAACCAAGCAACCTGGAAAGGCAAATCAGCGCTACAAAGAAGTCTCGCTTCCCATCGGTCAAAAGGGCCATGATGGATAAAGTGTCCAAACCAGAAATGCAGGACAGGACATGGAGAAATGGGAGCCTTGCTACGCTGATGGGCGGGATGTAAATTGACAACAGCCACTCTGGAGAAGTGTACGGTGTGTCCTGAAACATCTAAAAAACTCAGCTTAGAGAGCATAGGGCACTTCCACTCATGGGCGTATAAATTGGGAAAATTAAAAATCAGCAAGACACAGGCACCCCAAAGTTTTGGGCTACTCTGTTGACAAGAACCTCCACTTCGTTACACCTTAAATATCCCAGGAAAGAGAAGAATGAATAAAGAAGTTGTGGTCCTTATGTACAATGGAATATCACTCAGCCATGAAATCAATGTCATAAGGCTAGTAGCGGCATGATGAGTGGATTTAGGTATGACGATTCTAAGTGAAATAAGTCACACAGAAAAAGACACTTATCATGAGATATCACTTATAGAGGGAATGTAAAAACCGCTACCCTTGAACTGAATTACAAAACAGAACAGAGTCACACGTTTAGAAAACACACTATGGCTGCTTAACGGGAAAGGTGAGGTGGGGTGATGCATAAAACAAGGGTTTCAAATTAGCTCAGATACCGTTCCATAAACCCGATATGTAATAGACAAGACCTACTCCTTGCTCAGTGAACTGGACTCAACACCCCCTATTAACCGCCCAAGAATATATCTGACTAGTAAGTATCTTAAAACATATGTATTGATATCGCTCTGTAAGTGAGTCAAGTGGGTATAAAGCGGCATAAACACAGCAGTGAAAAGCAGCTCAACCCCATTATAAAAATCAATTACTTTTCAAAACCCGGGAAACAAAGACAGTGAAAGAGAGAGAAATTCTTACAAAATTCGTTCAGGGGCTGTGATGCCACCTGGATTGACCATATCTAGACCCACAGCTGATTGAGACATAAGGGTGGACACTCTTGGGGCTGAGAGGTTTGGTGAGGTTGGGTGAGCAAACGCAGACCCTTTAAAGAAATACGGCGTGGTACCCATCCCATGGGTCCCAAATCTCCAGGTTCAAGGGCATCGTCCTACATTGAAAACATGCATGAGAAACCCCGAAGATGGTACACCGTGTGATCGGGAAAGGTTGCTAAAACGAACCTCATTTCTCATCTCCTTGTGCTCCGGTTCGCCATTCCAGCCGCTTTACTAGCAATCTCCCTCCTTGGAGAATCAGCACCTTTATCTTCCTGTTCCGTACAGATTGCAATTTGTCCTGACGATGAACGGGAAGAGGGGGAACCAATGAGAGACTAGCTCTAGGTGTTGGGACAGGCACAGGTGACACTATTTTCCCATCAGGAAGAAGAATTAACCACAGGCTCAGCCTGCCGTCAGGAAGCAGAATACGGCCTGAAGCAATCCTGCGCTTTTGCGGCCAACTCCCAAGAAAGCGAGTTGAAGAATGGAGCTCAGGGGCACTGCAATTCACAAACCTGCAGACTTAGAAATGATAACTCTCGTCCACAAATATATTGAGGGAAGGCAACGAAGAGGATTTGAAAGCAAGGCAGAATTGCAGGAAACAGATTTCAGGAGGTAGATTCGAATCGCCTTTAAAGCAGAGGAAAAGCGGCAAAACCTCGACAATGATGCCCTTGGCCAAAAAGGGCGTATGCGTTTTTTCCTGAATATATTCAGGAAAAAACGCATACGCCCTTTATGGCCAACCAAGCAACCTGGAAAGGCAAATCAGCGCTACAAAGAAGTCTCGCTTCCCATCGGTCAAAAGGGCCATGCTGAATAAAGTGTCAAAACCAGAAATGCAGGACAGGACATGGAGAAATGGGAGCCTTGCTACGCTGATGGGCGGGATGTAAATTGCCAACAGCCACTCTGGAGAAGTGTACGGTGTGTCCTGAAACATCTAAAAAACTCAGCTTAGAGAGCATAGGGCACTTCCACTCATGGGCGTATAAATTGGGAAAATTAAAAATCAGCAAGACACAGGCACCCCAAAGTTTTGGGCTACTCTGTTGACAAGAACCTCCACTTCGTTACACCTTAAATATCCCAGGAAAGAGAAGAATGGATAAAGAAGTTGTGGTCCTTATGTACAATGGAATATCACTCAGCCATGAAATCAATGTCATAAGGCTAGTAGCAGCATGATGAGTGGATTTAGGTATGACGATTCTAAGTGAAATAAGTCACACAGAAAAAGACACTTATCATGAGATATCACTTATAGAGGGAATGTAAAAACCGCTACCCTTGAACTGAATTACAAAACAGAACAGAGTCACACGTTTAGAAAACACACTATGGCTGCTTAACGGGAAAGGTGAGGTGGGGTGATGCATAAAACAAGGGTTTCAAATTAGCTCAGATACCGTTCCATAAACCCGATATGTAATAGACAAGACCTACTCCTTGCTCAGTGAACTGGACTCAACAACCCCTATTAACCGCCCAAGAATATATCTGACTAGTAAGTATCTTAAAACATATGTATTGATATCGCTCTGTAAGTGAGTCAAGTGGGTATAAAGCGGCATAAACACAGCAGTGAAAAGCAGCTCAACCCCATTATAAAAATCAATTACTTTTCAAAACCCGTGAAACAAAGACAGCGAAAGAGAGAGAAATTCTTACAAAATTCGTTCAGGGGCTGTGATGCCACCTGGATTGACCATATCTAGACCCACAGCTGATTGAGACATAAGGGTGGACACTCTTGGGGCTGAGAGGTTTGGTGAGGTTGGGTGAGCAAACGCAGTCCCTTTAAAGTAATACGGCGTGGTACCCATCCCATGGGTCCCAAATCTCCAGGTTCAAGGGCATCGTCCTACATTGAAAACATGCATGAGAAACCCCGAAGATGGTACACCGTGTGATAGGGAAAGGTTGCTAAAACGAACCTCATTTCTCATCTCCTTGTGCTCCGGTTCGCCATTCCAGCCGCTTTACTAGCAATCTCCCTCCTTGGAGAATCATCACCTTTATCTTCCTGTTCCGTACAGGTTGTAATTTGTCCTGAGGATGAACGGGAAGAGGGGGAACCAATGAGAGACTAGCTCTAGGTGTTGGGACAGGCACAGGTGACACTATTTTCCCATCAGGAAGAAGAATTAACCACAGGCTCAGCCTGCCGCCAGGAAGCAGAATACGGCCTGAAGCAATCCTGCGCTTTTGCGGCCAGCTCCCAAGAAAGCGAGTTGAATAATGGAGCTCAGGGGCACTGCAATTCACAAACCTGCAGACTTAGAAATGATAACTCTCGTCCACAAATATATTGAGGGAAGGCAACGAAGAGGATTTGAAAGCAAGGCAGAATTGCAGGAAACAGATTTCAGGAGGTAGATTCGAATCGCCTTTAAAGCACAGGAAAAGCGGCAAAACCTCGACAATGATGCCCTTGGCCAAAAAGGGCGTATGCGTTTTTTCCTGAATATATTCAGGAAAAAACGCATACGCCCTTTTTGGCCAACCAAGCAACCTGGAAAGGCAAATCAGCGCTACAAAGAAGTCTCGCTTCCCATCGGTCAAAAGGGCCATGCTGAATAAAGTGTCAAAACCAGAAATGCAGGACAGGACATGGAGAAATGGGAGCCTTGCTACGCTGATGGGCGGGATGTAAATTGCCAACAGCCACTCTGGAGAAGTGTACGGTGTGTCCTGAAACATCTAAAAAACTCAGCTTAGAGAGCATAGGGCACTTCCACTCATGGGCGTATAAATTGGGAAAATTAAAAATCAGCAACACACAGGCACCCCAAAGTTTTGGGCTACTCTGTTGACAAGAACCTCCACTTCGTTACACCTTAAATATCCCAGGAAAGAGAAGAAGGAATAAAGAAGTTGTGGTCCTTATGTACAATGGAATATCACTCAGCCATGAAATCAATGTCATAAGGCTAGTAGCGGCATGATGAGTGGATTTAGGTATGACGATTCTAAGTGAAATAAGTCACACAGAAAAAGACACTTATCATGAGATATCACTTATAGAGGGAATGTAAAAACTGCTACCCTTGAACTGAATTACAAAACAGAACAGAGTCACACGTTTAGAAAACACACTATGGCTGCTTAACGGGAAAGGTGAGGTGGGGTGATGCATAAAACAAGGGTTTCAAATTAGCTCAGATACCGTTCCATAAACCCGATATGTAATAGACAAGACCTACTCCTTGCTCAGTGAACTGGACTCAACACCCCCTATTAACCGCCCAAGAATATATCTGACTAGTAAGTATCTTAAAACATATGTATTGATATCGCTCTGTAAGTGAGTCAAGTGGGTATAAAGCGGCATAAACACAGCAGTGAAAAGCAGCTCAACCCCATTATAAAAATCAATTACTTTTCAAAACCCGTGAAACAAAGACAGTGAAAGAGAGAGAAATTCTTACAAAATTTGTTCAGGGGCTGTGATGCCACCTGGATTGACCATATCTAGACCCACAGCTGATTGAGACATAAGGGTGGACACTCTTGGGGCTGAGAGGTTTGGTGAGGTTGGGTGAGCAAACGCAGACCCTTTAAAGTAATATAGCGTGGTACCCATCCCATGGGTCCCAAATCTCCAGGTTCAAGGGCATCGTCCTACACTGAAAACATACATGAGAAACCCCGAAGATGGTACACCGTGTGATCGGGAAAGGTTGCTAAAACGCACCTCATTTCTCATCTCCTTGTGCTCCGGTTCGCCATTCCAGCCGCTTTACTAGCAATCTCCCTCCTTGGAGAATCAGCACCTTTATCCTCCTGTTCCGTACAGGTTGCAATTTGTCCTGAGGATGCTCGGGAAGAGGGGGAACCAATGAGAGACTAGCTCTAGGTGTTGGGACAGGCACAGGTCACTCTATTTTCCCATCAGGAAGAAGAATTAACCACAGGCTCAGCCTGCCGCCAGGAACCAGAATACGGCCTGAAGCAATCCTGCGCTTTTGCGGCCAGCTCCCAAGAAAGCGAGTTGAATCATGGAGCTCAGGGGCACTGCAATTCACAAACCTGCAGACTTAGAAATGATAACTCTCGTCCACAAATATATTGAGGGAAGGCAACGAAGAGGATTTGAAAGCAAGCCAGAATTGCAGGAAACAGATTTCAGGAGGTAGATTCGAATCGCCTTTAAAGCACAGGAAAAGCGGCAAAACCTCGACAATGATGCCCTTGGCCAAAAAGGGCGTATGCGTTTTTTCCTGAATATATTCAGGAAAAAACGCATACGCCCTTTTTGGCCAACCAAGCAACCTGGAAAGGCAAATCAGCGCTACAAAGAAGTCTCGCTTCCCATCGGTCAAAAGGGCCATGCTGAATAAAATGTCAAAACCAGAAACGCAGGACAGGCCATGGAGAAATGGGAGGCTTGCTACGCTGATGGGCGGGATGTAAATTGCCAAGAGCCACTCTGGAGAAGTGTACGGTGTGTCCTGAAACATCTAAAAAACTCAGCTTAGAGAGCATAGGGCACTTCCACTCATGGGCGTATAAATTGGGAAAATTAAAAATCAGCAAGACACAGGCACCCCACAGTTTTGGGCTACTGTGTGGACAAGAACCTCCACTTCGTTACACCTTAAATATCCCAGGAAAGAGAAGAATGGATAAAGAAGTTGTCGTCCTTATGTACAATGGAATATCACTCAGCCATGAAATCAATGTCATAAGGCTAGTAGCAGCATGATGAGTGGATTTAGGTATGACGATTCTAAGTGAAATAAGTCACACAGAAAAAGACACTTATCATGAGATATCACTTATAGAGGGAATGTAAAAACCGCTACCCTTGAACTGAATTACAAAACAGAACAGAGTCACACGTTTAGAAAACACACTATGGCTGCTTAACGGGAAAGGTGAGCTGGGGTGATGCATAAAACAAGGGTTTCAAATTAGCTCAGATACCGTTCCATGAACCCAATATGTAATAGACAAGACCTACTCCTTGCTCAGTGAACTGGACTCAACACCCCCTATTCACGACCCAAGAATATATCTGACTAGTAAGAATCTTAAAACCTATGTATTGATATCTCTCTGTAAGTGAGTCAAGTGGGTGTAAAGCGGCATAAACACAGCAGTGAAAAGCAGCTAAACCCCATTATAAAAATCAATTACTTTTCAAAACCCGTGAAACAAAGACAGTGAAAGAGAGAGAAATTCTTACAAAATTCGTTCAGGGGCTCTGATGCCACCTGGATTGAACATATCTAGACCCACAGCTGATTGAGACATAAGGGTGGACACTCTTGGGGCTGAGAGGTTTGGTGAGGTTGGGTGAGCAAACGCAGACCCTTTAAAGTAATATAGCGTGGTACCCATCCCATGGGTCCCAAATCTCCAGGTTCAAGGGCATCGTCCTACACCAAAAACATGCATGAGAAACCCCGAAGATGGTACACCGTGTGATCGGGAAAGGTTTCTAAAACGCACCTCATTTCTCAACTCCTTGTGCTCCGGTTCGCCATTCCAGCCGCTTTACTAGCAATCTCCCTCCTTGGAGAATCAGCACCTTTATCCTCCTTTTCCGTACAGGTTGCAATTTGTCCTGAGGATGAACGGGAAGAGGGGGAACCAATGAGAGACTAGCTCTAGGTGTTGGGACAGGCACAGGTCACTCTATTTTCCCATCAGGAAGAAGAATTTACCACAGGCTCAGCCTGCCGTCAGGAAGCAGAATACGGCCTGAAGCAATCCTGCGCTTTTGCGGCCAGCTCCCAAGAAAGCGAGTTGAATCATGGAGCTCAGGGGCACTGCAATTCACAGACCTGCAGACTTAGAAATGATAACTCTCGTCCACAAATATATTGAGGGAAGGCAACGAAGAGGATTTGAAAGCAAGGCAGAATTGCAGGAAACAGATTTCAGGAGGTAGATTCGAATCGCCTTTAAAGCACAGGAAAAGCGGCAAAACCTCGACAATGATGCCCTTGGCCAAAAAGGGCGTATGCGTTTTTTCCTGAATATATTCAGGAAAAAACGCATACGCCCTTTTTGGCCAACCAAGCAACCTGGAAAGGCAAATCAGCGCTACAAAGAAGTCTCGCTTCCCATCGGTCAAAAGGGCCATGCTGAATAAAATGTCAAAACCAGAAACGCAGGACAGGCCATGGAGAAATGGGAGGCTTGCTACGCTGATGGGCGGGATGTAAATTGCCAAGAGCCACTCTGGAGAAGTGTACGGTGTGTCCTGAAACATCTAAAAAACTCAGCTTAGAGAGCATAGGGCACTTCCACTCATGGGCGTATAAATTGGGAAAATTAAAAATCAGCAAGACACAGGCACCCCACAGTTTTGGGCTACTGTGTGGACAAGAACCTCCACTTCGTTACACCTTAAATATCCCAGGAAAGAGAAGAATGGATAAAGAAGTTGTCGTCCTTATGTACAATGGAATATCACTCAGCCATGAAATCAATGTCATAAGGCTAGTAGCAGCATGATGAGTGGATTTAGGTATGACGATTCTAAGTGAAATAAGTCACACAGAAAAAGACACTTATCATGAGATATCACTTATAGAGGGAATGTAAAAACCGCTACCCTTGAACTGAATTACAAAACAGAACAGAGTCACACGTTTAGAAAACACACTATGGCTGCTTAACGGGAAAGGTGAGCTGGGGTGATGCATAAAACAAGGGTTTCAAATTAGCTCAGATACCGTTCCATGAACCCAATATGTAATAGACAAGACCTACTCCTTGCTCAGTGAACTGGACTCAACACCCCCTATTCACGACCCAAGAATATATCTGACTAGTAAGAATCTTAAAACCTATGTATTGATATCTCTCTGTAAGTGAGTCAAGTGGGTGTAAAGCGGCATAAACACAGCAGTGAAAAGCAGCTAAACCCCATTATAAAAATCAATTACTTTTCAAAACCCGTGAAACAAAGACAGTGAAAGAGAGAGAAATTCTTACAAAATTCGTTCAGGGGCTCTGATGCCACCTGGATTGAACATATCTAGACCCACAGCTGATTGAGACATAAGGGTGGACACTCTTGGGGTTGAGAGGTTTGGTGAGGTTGGGTGAGCAAACGCAGACCCTTTAAAGTAATACGGCGTGGTACCCATCCCATGGGTCCCAAATCTCCAGGTTCAAGGGCATCGTCCTACATTGAAAACATGCATGAGAAACCCCGAAGATGGTACAACGTGTGATCGGGAAAGGTTTCTAAAACGAACCTCATTTCTCATCTCCTTGTGCTCCGGTTCGCCATTCCAGCCGCTTTACTAGCAATCTCCCTCCTTGGAGAATCAGCACCTTTATCCTCCTGTTCCGTACAGGTTGCAATTGGTCCTGAGGATGAACGGGAAGAGGGGGAACCAATGAGAGACTAGCTCTAGGTGTTGGGACAGGCACAGGTGACACTATTTTCCCATCAGGAAGAAGAATTAACCACAGGCTCAGCCTGCCGCCAGGAACCAGAATACGGCCTGAAGCAATCCTGCGCTTTTGCGGCCAGCTCCCAAGAAAGCGAGTTGAAGAATGGAGCTCAGGGGCACTGCAATTCACAAACCTGCAGACTTAGAAATGATAACTCTCGTCCACAAATATATTGAGGGAAGGCAACGAAGAGGATTTGAAAGCAAGCCAGAATTGCAGGAAACAGATTTCAGGAGGTAGATTCGAATCGCCTTTAAAGCACAGGAAAAGCGGCAAAACCTCGACAATGATGCCCTTGGCCAAAAAGGGCGTATGCGTTTTTTCCTGAATATATTCAGGAAAAAACGCATACGCCCTTTTTGGCCAACCAAGCAACCTGGAAAGGCAAATCAGCGCTACAAAGAAGTCTCGCTTCCCATCGGTCAAAAGGGCCATGCTGAATAAAATGTCAAAACCAGAAACGCAGGACAGGCCATGGAGAAATGGGAGCCTTGCTACGCTGATGGGCGGGATGTAAATTGCCAACAGCCACTCTGCAGAAGTGTTCGGTGTGTCCTGAAACATCTACAAAACTCAGCTTAGAGAGCATAGGGCCCTTCCACTCATGGGCGTATAAATTGGGAAAACTAAAAATCAGCAAGACACAGGCACCCCAAAGTTTTGGGCTACTCTGTTGACAAGAACCTCCACTTCGTTACACCTTAAATATCCCAGGAAAGAGAAGAATGGATAAAGAAGATGTGGTCCTTTTATACAATGGAATATCACTCAGCCATGAAATCAATGTCATACGGATAGTAGCAGCATGATGAGTGGATTTAGGTATGACGAATCTAAGTGAAATAAGTCACACAGAAAAAGACACTTATCATGAGATATCACTTATAGAGGGAATGTAAAAACCGCTACCCTTGAACTGAATTACAAAACAGAACAGAGTCACACGTTTAGAAAACACACTATGGCTGCTTAACGGGAAAGGTGAGGTGGGGTGATGCATAAAACAAGGGTTTCAAATTAGCTCAGATACCGTTCCATAAACCCGATATGTAATAGACAAGACCTACTCCTTGCTCAGTGAACTGGACTCAACACCCCCTATTAACCGCCCAAGAATATATCTGACTAGTAAGTATCTTAAAACATATGTATTGATATCGCTCTGTAAGTGAGTCAAGTGGGTATAAAGCGGCATAAACACAGCAGTGAAAAGCAGCTCAACCCCATTATAAAAATCAATTACTTTTCAAAACCCGTGAAACAAAGACAGTGAAAGAGAGAGAAATTCTTATAAAATTCGTTCAGGGGCTGTGATGCCACCTGGATTGACCATATCTAGACCCACAGCTGATTGAGACATAAGGGTGGACACTCTTGGGGCTGAGAGGTTTGGTGAGGTTGGGTGAGCAAACGCAGACCCTTTAAAGAAATACGGCGTGGTACCCATCCCATGGGTCCCAAATCTCCAGGTTCAAGGGCATCGTCCTACATTGAAAACATGCATGAGAAACCCCGAAGATGGTACACCGTGTGATCGGGAAAGGTTGCTAAAACGAACCTCATTTCTCATCTCCTTGTGCTCCGGTTCGCCATTCCAGCCGCTTTACTAGCAATCTCCCTCCTTGGAGAATCAGCACCTTTATCTTCCTGTTCCGTACAGATTGCAATTTGTCCTGATGATGAACGGGAAGAGGGGGAACCAATGAGAGACTAGCTCTAGGTGTTGGGACAGGCACAGGTGACACTATTTTCCCATCAGGAAGAAGAATTAACCACAGGCTCAGCCTGCCGTCAGGAAGCAGAATACGGCCTGAAGCAATCCTGCGCTTTTGCGGCCAGCTCCCAAGAAACCGAGTTGAAGAATGGAGCTCAGGGGCACTGCAATTCACAGACCTGCAGACTTAGAAATGATAACTCTCGACCACAAATATATTGAGGGAAGGCAACGAAGAGGATTTGAAAGCAAGGCAGAATTGCAGGAAACAGATTTCAGGAGGTAGATTCGAATCGCCTTTAAAGCACAGGAAAAGCGGCAAAACCTCGACAATGATGCCCTTGGCCAAAAAGGGCGTATGCGTTTTTTCCTGAATATATTCAGGAAAAAACGCATACGCCCTTTTTGGCCAACCAAGCAACCTGGAAAGGCAAATCAGCG
Source organism: Balaenoptera borealis (assembly GCF_965194805.1). Taxonomy (NCBI): domain Eukaryota; kingdom Metazoa; phylum Chordata; class Mammalia; order Artiodactyla; family Balaenopteridae; genus Balaenoptera; species Balaenoptera borealis. The sequence goes on from NC_138873.1 coordinate 80,860,349, forward strand.
CTACAAAGAAGTCTCGCTTCCCATCGGTCAAAAGGGCCATGCTGAATAAAGTGTCAAAACCAGAAATGCAGGACAGGCCATGGAGAAATGGGAGCCTTGCTACGCTGATGGGAGGGATGTAAATTGCCAACAGCCACTCTGGAGAAGTGTACGGTGTGTCCTGAAACATCTAAAAAACTCAGCTTAGAGACCATAGGGCACTTCCACTCATGGGCGTATAAATTGGGAAAATTAAAAATCAGCAAGACACAGGCACCCCAAAGTTTTGGGCTACTCTGTTGACAAGAACCTCCACTTCGTTACACCTTAAATATCCCAGGAAAGAGAAGAATGAATAAAGAAGTTGTGGTCCTTATGTACAATGGAATATCACTCAGCCATGAAATCAATGTCATAAGGCTAGTAGCGGCATGATGAGTGGATTTAGGTATGACGATTCTAAGTGAAATAAGTCACACAGAAAAAGACACTTATCATGAGATATCACTTAGAGAGGGAATGTAAAAACCGCTACCCTTGAACTGAATTACAAAACAGAACAGAATCACACGTTTAGAAAACACACTATGGCTGCTTAACGGGAAAGGTGAGGTGGGGTGATGCATAAAACAAGGGTTTCAAATTAGCTCAGATACCGTTCCATGAACCCAATATGTAATAGACAAGACCTACTCCTTGCTCAGTGAACTGGACTCAACACCCCCTATTCACCACCCAAGAATATATCTGACTAGTAAGAATCTTAAAACCTATGTATTGATATCTCTCTGTAAGTGAGTCAAGTGGGTGTAAAGCGGCATAAACACAGCAGTGAAAAGCAGCTAAACCCCATTATAAAAATCAATTACTTTTCAAAACCCGTGAAACAAAGACAGTGAAAGAGAGAGAAATTCTTACAAAATTCGTTCAGGGGCTCTGATGCCACCTGGATTGACCATATCTAGACCCACAGCTGATTGAGACATAAGGGTGGACACTCTTGGGGCTGAGAGGTTTGGTGAGGTTGGGTGAGCAAACGCAGACCCTTTAAAGTAATATAGCGTGGTACCCATCCCATGGGTCCCAAATCTCCAGGTTCAAGGGCATCGTCCTACACCAAAAACATGCATGAGAAACCCCGAAGATGGTACACCGTGTGATCGGGAAAGGTTTCTAAAACGCACCTCATTTCTCAACTCCTTGTGCTCCGGTTCGCCATTCCAGCCGCTTTACTAGCAATCTCCCTCCTTGGAGAATCAGCACCTTTATCCTCCTGTTCCGTACAGGTTGTAATTTGTCCTGAGGATGAACGGGAAGAGGGGGAACCAATGAGAGACTAGCTCTAGGTTTTGGGACAGGCACAGGTGACACTATTTTCCCATCAGGAAGAAGAATTAACCACAGGCTCAGCCTGTCGTCAGGAAGCAGAATACGGCCTGAAGCAATCCTGCGCTTTTGCGGCCAGCTCCCAAGAAAGCGAGTTGAATCATGGAGCTCAGGGGCACTGCAATTCACAAACCTGCAGACTTAGAAATGATAACTCTCGTCCACAAATATATTGAGGGAAGGCAACGAAGAGGATTTGAAAGCAAGGCAGAATTGCAGGAAACAGATTTCAGGAGGTAGATTCGAATCGCCTTTAAAGCACAGGAAAAGCGGCAAAACCTCGACAATGATGCCCTTGGCCAAAAAGGGCGTATGCGTTTTTTCCTGAATATATTCAGGAAAAAACGCATACGCCCTTTTTGGCCAACCAAGCAACCTGGAAAGGCAAATCAGCGCTACAAAGAAGTCTCGCTTCCCATCGGTCAAAAGGGCCATGCTGAATAAAGTGTCAAAACCAGAAATGCAGGACAGGCCATGGAGAAATGGGAGCCTTGCTACGCTGATGGGAGGGATGTAAATTGCCAACAGCCACTCTGGAGAAGTGTACGGTGTGTCCTGAAACATCTAAAAAACTCAGCTTAGAGACCATAGGGCACTTCCACTCATGGGCGTATAAATTGGGAAAACTAAAAATCAGCAAGACACAGGCACCCCAAAGTTTTGGGCTACTCTGTTGACAAGAACCTCCACTTCGTTACACCTTAAATATCCCAGGAAAGAGAAGAATGGATAAAGAAGTTGTCGTCCTTATGTACAATGGAATATCACTCAGCCATGAAATCAATGTCATAAGGCTAGTAGCAGCATGATGAGTGGATTTAGGTATGACGATTCTAAGTGAAATAAGTCACACAGAAAAAGACACTTATCATGAGATATCACTTATAGAGGGAATGTAAAAACCGCTACCCTTGAACTGAATTACAAAACAGAACAGAGTCACACGTTTAGAAAACACACTATGGCTGCTTAACGGGAAAGGTGAGGTGGGGTGATGCATAAAACAAGGGTTTCAAATTAGCTCAGATACCGTTCCATAAACCCAATATGTAAGAGACAAGACCTACTCCTTGCTCAGTGAACTGGACTCAACACCCCCTATTCAATGCCGAAGAATATATCTGACTAGTAAGTATCTTAAAACATATGTATTGATATCGCTCTGTAAGTGAGTCAAGTGGGTATAAAGCGGCATAAACACAGCAGTGAAAAGCAGCTAAACCCCATTATAAAAATCAATTACTTTTCAAAACCCGTGAAAAAAAGACAGTGAAAGAGAGAGAAATTCTTACAAAATTCGTTCAGGGGCTGTGATGTCACCTGGATTGACCATATCTAGACCCACAGCTGATTGAGACATAAGGGTGGACACTCTTGGGGCTGAGAGGTTTGGTGAGGTTGGGTGAGCAAACGCAGACCCTTTAAAGTAATACGGCGTGGTACCCATCCCATGGGTCCCAAATCTCCAGGTTCAAGGGCATCGTCCTACATTGAAAACATGCATGAGAAACCCCGAAGATGGTACAACGTGTGATCGGGAAAGGTTTCTAAAACGAACCTCATTTCTCATCTCCTTGTGCTCCGGTTCGCCATTCCAGCCGCTTTACTAGCAATCTCCCTCCTTGGAGAATCAGCACCTTTATCCTCCTGTTCCGTACAGGTTGCAATTTGTCCTGAGGATGAACGGGAAGAGGGGGAACCAATGAGAGACTAGCTCTAGGTGTTGGGACAGGCACAGGTGACACTATTTTCCCATCAGGAAGAAGAATTAACCACAGGCTCAGCCTGCCGCCAGGAACCAGAATACGGCCTGAAGCAATCCTGCGCTTTTGCGGCCAGCTCCCAAGAAAGCGAGTTGAAGAATGGAGCTCAGGGGCACTGCAATTCACAAACCTGCAGACTTAGAAATGATAACTCTCGTCCACAAATATATTGAGGGAAGGCAACGAAGAGGATTTGAAAGCAAGGCAGAATTGCAGGAAACAGATTTCAGGAGGTAGATTCGAATCGCCTTTAAAGCACAGGAAAAGCGGCAAAACCTCGACAATGATGCCCTTGGCCAAAAAGGGCGTATGCGTTTTTTCCTGAATATATTCAGGAAAAAACGCATACGCCCTTTTTGGCCAACCAAGCAACCTGGAAAGGCAAATCAGCGCTACAAAGAAGTCTCGCTTCCCATCGGTCAAAAGGGCCATGCTGAATAAAGTGTCAAAACCAGAAATGCAGGACAGGCCATGGAGAAATGGGAGCCTTGCTACGCTGATGGGAGGGATGTAAATTGCCAACAGCCACTCTGGAGAAGTGTACGGTGTGTCCTGAAACATCTAAAAAACTCAGCTTAGAGACCATAGGGCACTTCCACTCATGGGCGTATAAATTGGGAAAATTAAAAATCAGCAAGACACAGACACCCCAAAGTTTTGGGCTACTCTGTTGACAAGAACCTCCACTTCGTTACACCTTAAATATCCCAGGAAAGAGAAGAATGAATAAAGAAGTTGTGGTCCTTATGTACAATGGAATATCACTCAGCCATGAAATCAATGTCATAAGGCTAGTAGCGGCATGATGAGTGGATTTAGGTATGACGATTCTAAGTGAAATAAGTCACACAGAAAAAGACACTTATCATGAGATATCACTTATAGAGGGAAAGTAAAAACCGCTACACTTGAACTGAATTACAAAACAGAACAGAGTCAAACGTTTAGAAAACACACTATGGCTGCTTAACGGGAAAGGTGAGGTGGGGTGATGCATAAAACAAGGGTTTCAAATTAGCTCAGATACCGTTCCATAAACCCGATATGTAATAGACAAGACCTACTCCTTGCTCAGTGAACTGGACTCAACACCCCCTATTAACCGCCCAGGAATATATCTGACTAGTAAGTATCTTAAAACATATGTATTGATATCGCTCTGTAAGTGAGTCAAGTGGGTATAAAGCGGCATAAACACAACAGTGAAAAGCAGCTCAACCCCATTATAAAAATCAATTACTTTTCAAAACCCGTGAAACAAAGACAGTGAAAGAGAGAGAAATTCTTACAAAATTCGTTCAGGGGCTGTGATGCCACCTGGATTGACCATATCTAGACCCACAGCTGATTGAGACATAAGGGTGGACACTCTTGGGGCTGAGAGGTTTGGTGAGGTTGGGTGAGCAAACGCAGACCCTTTAAAGAAATACGGCGTGGTACCCATCCCATGGGTCCCAAATCTCCAGTTTCAAGGGCATCGTCCTACATTGAAAATATGCATGAGAAACCCCGAAGATGGTACACCGTGTGATCGGGAAAGGTTGCTAAAACGAACCTCATTTCTCATCTCCTTGTGCTCCGGTTCGCCATTCCAGCCGCTTTACTAGCAATCTCCCTCCTTGGAGAATCAGCACCTTTATCTTCCTGTTCCGTACAGATTGCAATTTGTCCTGACGATGAACGGGAAGAGGGGGAACCAATGAGAGACTAGCTCTAGGTGTTGGGACAGGCACAGGTGACACTATTTTCCCATCAGGAAGAAGAATTAACCACAGGCTCAGCCTGCCGCCAGGAAGCAGAATACGGCCTGAAGCAATCCTGCGCTTTTGCGGCCAGCTCCCATAAAGCGAGTTGAATAATGGAGCTCAGGGACACTGCAGTTCACAGACCTGCAGACTTAGAAATGATAACTCTCGTCCACAAATATATTGAGGGAAGGCAACGAAGAGGATTTGAAAGCAAGGCAGAATTGCAGGAAACAGATTTCAGGAGGTAGATTCGAATCGCCTTTAAAGCACAGGAAAAGCGGCAAAACCTTGACAATGATGCCCTTGGCCAAAAAGGGCGTATGCGTTTTTTCCTGAATATATTCAGGAAAAAACGCATACGCCCTTTTTGGCCAACCAAGCAACCTGGAAAGGCAAATCAGCGCTACAAAGAAGTCTCGCTTCCCATCGGTCAAAAGGGCCATGCTGAATAAAGTGTCAAAACCAGAAATGCAGGACAGGCCATGGAGAAATGGGAGCCTTGCTACGCTGATGGGAGGGATGTAAATTGCCAACAGCCACTCTGGAGAAGTGTACGGTGTGTCCTGAAACATCTAAAAAACTCAGCTTAGCGACCATAGGGCACTTCCACTCATGGGCGTATAAATTGGGAAAACTAAAAATCAGCAAGACACAGGCACCCCAAAGTTTTGGGCTACTCTGTTGACAAGAACCTCCACTTCGTTACACCTTAAATATCCCAGGAAAGAGAAGAATGGATAAAGAAGTTGTCGTCCTTATGTACAATGGAATATCACTCAGCCATGAAATCAATGTCATAAGGCTAGTAGCAGCATGATGAGTGGATTTAGGTATGACGATTCTAAGTGAAATAAGTCACACAGAAAAAGACACTTATCATGAGATATCACTTATAGAGGGAATGTAAAAACCGCTACCCTTGAACTGAATTACAAAACAGAACAGAGTCACACGTTTAGAAAACACACTATGGCTGCTTAACGGGAAAGGTGAGGTGGGGTGATGCATAAAACAAGGGTTTCAAATTAGCTCAGATACCGTTCCATAAACCCAATATGTAAGAGACAAGACCTACTCCTTGCTCAGTGAACTGGACTCAACACCCCCTATTCAATGCCGAAGAATATATCTGACTAGTAAGTATCTTAAAACATATGTATTGATATCGCTCTGTAAGTGAGTCAAGTGGGTATAAAGCGGCATAAACACAGCAGTGAAAAGCAGCTAAACCCCATTATAAAAATCAATTACTTTTCAAAACCCGTGAAAAAAAGACAGTGAAAGAGAGAGAAATTCTTACAAAATTCGTTCAGGGGCTGTGATGTCACCTGGATTGACCATATCTAGACCCACAGCTGATTGAGACATAAGGGTGGACACTCTTGGGGCTGAGAGGTTTGGTGAGGTTGGGTGAGCAAACGCAGACCCTTTAAAGTAATACGGCGTGGTACCCATCCCATGGGTCCCAAATCTCCAGGTTCAAGGGCATCGTCCTACATTGAAAACATGCATGAGAAACCCCGAAGATGGTACAACGTGTGATCGGGAAAGGTTTCTAAAACGAACCTCATTTCTCATCTCCTTGTGCTCCGGTTCGCCATTCCAGCCGCTTTACTAGCAATCTCCCTCCTTGGAGAATCAGCACCTTTATCCTCCTGTTCCGTACAGGTTGCAATTTGTCCTGAGGATGAACGGGAAGAGGGGGAACCAATGAGAGACTAGCTCTAGGTGTTGGGACAGGCACAGGTCACTCTATTTTCCCATCAGGAAGAAGAATTAACCACAGGCTCAGCCTGCCGCCAGGAACCAGAATACGGCCTGAAGCAATCCTGCGCTTTTGCGGCCAGCTCCCAAGAAAGCGAGTTGAAGAATGGAGCTCAGGGGCACTGCAATTCACAAACCTGCAGACTTAGAAATGATAACTCTCGTCCACAAATATATTGAGGGAAGGCAACGAAGAGGATTTGAAAGCAAGCCAGAATTGCAGGAAACAGATTTCAGGAGGTAGATTCGAATCGCCTTTAAAGCACAGGAAAAGCGGCAAAACCTCGACAATGATGCCCTTGGCCAAAAAGGGCGTATGCGTTTTTTCCTGAATATATTCAGGAAAAAACGCATACGCCCTTTTTGGCCAACCAAGCAACCTGGAAAGGCAAATCAGCGCTACAAAGAAGTCTCGCTTCCCATCGGTCTAAAGGGCCATGCTGAATAAAATGTCAAAACCAGAAACGCAGGACAGGCCATGGAGAAATGGGAGCCTTGCTACGCTGATGGGCGGGATGTAAATTGCCAACAGCCACTCTGCAGAAGTGTTCGGTGTGTCCTGAAACATCTACAAAACTCAGCTTAGAGAGCATAGGGCCCTTCCACTCATGGGCGTATAAATTGGGAAAACTAAAAATCAGCAAGACACAGGCACCCCAAAGTTTTGGGCTACTCTGTTGACAAGAACCTCCACTTCGTTACACCTTAAATATCCCAGGAAAGAGAAGAATGAATAAAGAAGTTGTGGTCCTTATGTACAATGGAATATCACTCAGCCATGAAATCAATGTCATAAGGCTAGTAGCGGCATGATGAGTGGATTTAGGTATGACGATTCTAAGTGAAATAAGTCACACAGAAAAAGACACTTATCATGAGATATCACTTATAGAGGGAATGTAAAAACCGCTACCCTTGAACTGAATTACAAAACAGAACAGAGTCACACGTTTAGAAAACACACTATGGCTGCTTAACGGGAAAGGTGAGGTGGGGTGATGCATAAAACAAGGGTTTCAAATTAGCTCAGATACCGTTCCATAAACCCGATATGTAATAGACAAGACCTACTCCTTGCTCAGTGAACTGGACTCAACACCCCCTATTAACCGCCCAAGAATATATCTGACTAGTAAGTATCTTAAAACATATGTATTGATATCGCTCTGTAAGTGAGTCAAGTGGGTATAAAGCGGCATAAACACAGCAGTGAAAAGCAGCTCAACCCCATTATAAAAATCAATTACTTTTCAAAACCCGGGAAACAAAGACAGTGAAAGAGAGAGAAATTCTTACAAAATTCGTTCAGGGGCTGTGATGCCACCTGGATTGACCATATCTAGACCCACAGCTGATTGAGACATAAGGGTGGACACTCTTGGGGCTGAGAGGTTTGGTGAGGTTGGGTGAGCAAACGCAGACCCTTTAAAGAAATACGGCGTGGTACCCATCCCATGGGTCCCAAATCTCCAGGTTCAAGGGCATCGTCCTACATTGAAAACATGCATGAGAAACCCCGAAGATGGTACACCGTGTGATCGGGAAAGGTTGCTAAAACGAACCTCATTTCTCATCTCCTTGTGCTCCGGTTCGCCATTCCAGCCGCTTTACTAGCAATCTCCCTCCTTGGAGAATCAGCACCTTTATCTTCCTGTTCCGTACAGATTGCAATTTGTCCTGACGATGAACGGGAAGAGGGGGAACCAATGAGAGACTAGCTCTAGGTGTTGGGACAGGCACAGGTGACACTATTTTCCCATCAGGAAGAAGAATTAACCACAGGCTCAGCCTGCCGTCAGGAAGCAGAATACGGCCTGAAGCAATCCTGCGCTTTTGCGGCCAGCTCCCATAAAGGGAGTTGAAGAATGGAGCTCAGGGGCACTGCAATTCACAGACCTGCAGACTTAGAAATGATAACTCTCGACCACAAATATATTGAGGGAAGGCAACGAAGAGGATTTGAAAGCAAGGCAGAATTGCAGGAAACAGATTTCAGGAGGTAGATTCGAATCGCCTTTAAAGCACAGGAAAAGCGGCAAAACCTCGACAATGATGCCCTTGGCCAAAAAGGGCGTATGCGTTTTTTCCTGAATATATTCAGGAAAAAACGCATACGCCCTTTTTGGCCAACCAAGCAACCTGGAAAGGCAAATCAGCGCTACAAAGAAGTCTCGCTTCCCATCGGTCAAAAGGGCCATGCTGAATAAAGTGTCAAAACCAGAAATGCAGGACAGGCCATGGAGAAATGGGAGCCTTGCTACGCTGATGGGAGGGATGTAAATTGCCAACAGCCACTCTGGAGAAGTGTACGGTGTGTCCTGAAACATCTAAAAAACTCAGCTTAGAGACCATAGGGCACTTCCACTCATGGGCGTATAAATTGGGAAAATTAAAAATCAGCAAGACACAGACACCCCAAAGTTTTGGGCTACTCTGTTGACAAGAACCTCCACTTCGTTACACCTTAAATATCCCAGGAAAGAGAAGAATGAATAAAGAAGTTGTGGTCCTTATGTACAATGGAATATCACTCAGCCATGAAATCAATGTCATAAGGCTAGTAGCGGCATGATGAGTGGATTTAGGTATGACGATTCTAAGTGAAATAAGTCACACAGAAAAAGACACTTATCATGAGATATCACTTATAGAGGGAAAGTAAAAACCGCTACACTTGAACTGAATTACAAAACAGAACAGAGTCAAACGTTTAGAAAACACACTATGGCTGCTTAACGGGAAAGGTGAGGTGGGGTGATGCATAAAACAAGGGTTTCAAATTAGCTCAGATACCGTTCCATAAACCCGATATGTAATAGACAAGACCTACTCCTTGCTCAGTGAACTGGACTCAACACCCCCTATTAACCGCCCAGGAATATATCTGACTAGTAAGTATCTTAAAACATATGTATTGATATCGCTCTGTAAGTGAGTCAAGTGGGTATAAAGCGGCATAAACACAGCAGTGAAAAGCAGCTCAACCCCATTATAAAAATCAATTACTTTTCAAAACCCGTGAAACAAAGACAGCGAAAGAGAGAGAAATTCTTACAAAATTCGTTCAGGGGCTGTGATGCCACCTGGATTGACCATATCTAGACCCACAGCTGATTGAGACATAAGGGTGGACACTCTTGGGGCTGAGAGGTTTGGTGAGGTTGGGTGAGCAAACGCAGACCCTTTAAAGAAATACGGCGTGGTACCCATCCCATGGGTCCCAAATCTCCAGTTTCAAGGGCATCGTCCTACATTGAAAATATGCATGAGAAACCCCGAAGATGGTACACCGTGTGATCGGGAAAGGTTGCTAAAACGAACCTCATTTCTCATCTCCTTGTGCTCCGGTTCGCCATTCCAGCCGCTTTACTAGCAATCTCCCTCCTTGGAGAATCAGCACCTTTATCTTCCTGTTCCGTACAGATTGCAATTTGTCCTGACGATGAACGGGAAGAGGGGGAACCAATGAGAGACTAGCTCTAGGTGTTGGGACAGGCACAGGTGACACTATTTTCCCATCAGGAAGAAGAATTAACCACAGGCTCAGCCTGCCGCCAGGAAGCAGAATACGGCCTGAAGCAATCCTGCGCTTTTGCGGCCAGCTCCCATAAAGCGAGTTGAATAATGGAGCTCAGGGACACTGCAGTTCACAGACCTGCAGACTTAGAAATGATAACTCTCGTCCACAAATATATTGAGGGAAGGCAACGAAGAGGATTTGAAAGCAAGGCAGAATTGCAGGAAACAGATTTCAGGAGGTAGATTCGAATCGCCTTTAAAGCACAGGAAAAGCGGCAAAACCTTGACAATGATGCCCTTGGCCAAAAAGGGCGTATGCGTTTTTTCCTGAATATATTCAGGAAAAAACGCATACGCCCTTTTTGGCCAACCAAGCAACCTGGAAAAGCAAATCAGCGCTACAAAGAAGTCTCGCTTCCCATCGGTCAAAAGGGCCATGCTGAATAAAGTGTCAAAACCAGAAATGCAGGACAGGCCATGGAGAAATGGGAGCCTTGCTACGCTGATGGGAGGGATGTAAATTGCCAACAGCCACTCTGGAGAAGTGTACGGTGTGTCCTGAAACATCTAAAAAACTCAGCTTAGAGACCATAGGGCACTTCCACTCATGGGCGTATAAATTGGGAAAACTAAAAATCAGCAAGACACAGGCACCCCAAAGTTTTGGGCTACTCTGTTGACAAGAACCTCCACTTCGTTACACCTTAAATATCCCAGGAAAGAGAAGAATGGATAAAGAAGTTGTGGTCCTTATGTACAATGGAATATCACTCAGCCATGAAATCAATGTCATAAGGCTAGTAGCAGCATGATGAGTGGATTTAGGTATGACGATTCTAAGTGAAATAAGTCACACAGAAAAAGACACTTATCATGAGATATCACTTATAGAGGGAATGTAAAAACCGCTACCCTTGAACTGAATTACAAAACAGAACAGAGTCACACGTTTAGAAAACACACTATGGCTGCTTAACGGGAAAGGTGAGGTGGGGTGATGCATAAAACAAGGGTTTCAAATTAGCTCAGATACCGTTCCATAAACCCAATATGTAATAGACAAGACCTACTCCTTGCTCAGTGAACTGGACTCAACACCCGCTATTCAACGCCCAAGAATATATCTGACTAGTAAGTATCTTAAAACATATGTATTGATATCGCTCTGTAAGTGAGTCAAGTGGGTATAAAGCGGCATAAACACAGCAGTGAAAAGCAGCTAAACCCCATTATAAAAATCAATTACTTTTCAAAACCCGTGAAAAAAAGACAGTGAAAGAGAGAGAAATTCTTACAAAATTCGTTCAGGGGCTGTGATGTCACCTGGATTGACCATATCTAGACCCACAGCTGATTGAGACATAAGGGTGGACACTCTTGGGGCTGAGAGGTTTGGTGAGGTTGGGTGAGCAAACGCAGACCCTTTAAAGTAATACGGCGTGGTACCCATCCCATGGGTCCCAAATCTCCAGGTTCAAGGGCATCGTCCTACATTGAAAACATGCATGAGAAACCCCGAAGATGGTACACCGTGTGATCGGGAAAGGTTGCTAAAACGAACCTCATTTCTCATCTCCTTGTGCTCCGGTTCGCCATTCCAGCCGCTTTACTAGCAATCTCCCTCCTTGGAGAATCATCACCTTTATCTTCCTGTTCCGTACAGGTTGCAATTTGTCCTGAGGATGAACGGGAAGAGGGGGAACCAATGAGAGACTAGCTCTAGGTGTTGGGACAGGCACAGGTGACACTATTTTCCCATCAGGAAGAAGAATTAACCACAGGCTCAGCCTGCCGCCAGGAAGCAGAATACGGCCTGAAGCAATCCTGCGCTTTTGCGGCCAGCTCCCAAGAAAGCGAGTTGGATAATGGAGCTCAGGGGCACTGCAATTCACAAACCTGCAGACTTAGAAATGATAACTCTTGTCCACAAATATATTGAGGGAAGGCAACGAAGAGGATTTGAAAGCAAGGCAGAATTGCAGGAAACAGATTTCAGGAGGTAGATTCGAATCGCCTTTAAAGCACAGGAAAAGCGGCAAAACCTCGACAATGATGCCCTTGGCCAAAAAGGGCGTATGCGTTTTTTCCTGAATATATTCAGGAAAAAACGCATACGCCCTTTTTGGCCAACCAAGCAACCTGGAAAGGCAAATCAGCGCTACAAAGAAGTCTCGCTTCCCATCGGTCAAAAGGGCCATGATGGATAAAGTGTCCAAACCAGAAATGCAGGACAGGACATGGAGAAATGGGAGCCTTGCTACGCTGATGGGCGGGATGTAAATTGACAACAGCCACTCTGGAGAAGTGTACGGTGTGTCCTGAAACATCTAAAAAACTCAGCTTAGAGAGCATAGGGCACTTCCACTCATGGGCGTATAAATTGGGAAAATTAAAAATCAGCAAGACACAGGCACCCCAAAGTTTTGGGCTACTCTGTTGACAAGAACCTCCACTTCGTTACACCTTAAATATCCCAGGAAAGAGAAGAATGAATAAAGAAGTTGTGGTCCTTATGTACAATGGAATATCACTCAGCCATGAAATCAATGTCATAAGGCTAGTAGCGGCATGATGAGTGGATTTAGGTATGACGATTCTAAGTGAAATAAGTCACACAGAAAAAGACACTTATCATGAGATATCACTTATAGAGGGAATGTAAAAACCGCTACCCTTGAACTGAATTACAAAACAGAACAGAGTCACACGTTTAGAAAACACACTATGGCTGCTTAACGGGAAAGGTGAGGTGGGGTGATGCATAAAACAAGGGTTTCAAATTAGCTCAGATACCGTTCCATAAACCCGATATGTAATAGACAAGACCTACTCCTTGCTCAGTGAACTGGACTCAACACCCCCTATTAACCGCCCAAGAATATATCTGACTAGTAAGTATCTTAAAACATATGTATTGATATCGCTCTGTAAGTGAGTCAAGTGGGTATAAAGCGGCATAAACACAGCAGTGAAAAGCAGCTCAACCCCATTATAAAAATCAATTACTTTTCAAAACCCGGGAAACAAAGACAGTGAAAGAGAGAGAAATTCTTACAAAATTCGTTCAGGGGCTGTGATGCCACCTGGATTGACCATATCTAGACCCACAGCTGATTGAGACATAAGGGTGGACACTCTTGGGGCTGAGAGGTTTGGTGAGGTTGGGTGAGCAAACGCAGACCCTTTAAAGAAATACGGCGTGGTACCCATCCCATGGGTCCCAAATCTCCAGGTTCAAGGGCATCGTCCTACATTGAAAACATGCATGAGAAACCCCGAAGATGGTACACCGTGTGATCGGGAAAGGTTGCTAAAACGAACCTCATTTCTCATCTCCTTGTGCTCCGGTTCGCCATTCCAGCCGCTTTACTAGCAATCTCCCTCCTTGGAGAATCAGCACCTTTATCTTCCTGTTCCGTACAGATTGCAATTTGTCCTGACGATGAACGGGAAGAGGGGGAACCAATGAGAGACTAGCTCTAGGTGTTGGGACAGGCACAGGTGACACTATTTTCCCATCAGGAAGAAGAATTAACCACAGGCTCAGCCTGCCGTCAGGAAGCAGAATACGGCCTGAAGCAATCCTGCGCTTTTGCGGCCAACTCCCAAGAAAGCGAGTTGAAGAATGGAGCTCAGGGGCACTGCAATTCACAAACCTGCAGACTTAGAAATGATAACTCTCGTCCACAAATATATTGAGGGAAGGCAACGAAGAGGATTTGAAAGCAAGGCAGAATTGCAGGAAACAGATTTCAGGAGGTAGATTCGAATCGCCTTTAAAGCAGAGGAAAAGCGGCAAAACCTCGACAATGATGCCCTTGGCCAAAAAGGGCGTATGCGTTTTTTCCTGAATATATTCAGGAAAAAACGCATACGCCCTTTATGGCCAACCAAGCAACCTGGAAAGGCAAATCAGCGCTACAAAGAAGTCTCGCTTCCCATCGGTCAAAAGGGCCATGCTGAATAAAGTGTCAAAACCAGAAATGCAGGACAGGACATGGAGAAATGGGAGCCTTGCTACGCTGATGGGCGGGATGTAAATTGCCAACAGCCACTCTGGAGAAGTGTACGGTGTGTCCTGAAACATCTAAAAAACTCAGCTTAGAGAGCATAGGGCACTTCCACTCATGGGCGTATAAATTGGGAAAATTAAAAATCAGCAAGACACAGGCACCCCAAAGTTTTGGGCTACTCTGTTGACAAGAACCTCCACTTCGTTACACCTTAAATATCCCAGGAAAGAGAAGAATGGATAAAGAAGTTGTGGTCCTTATGTACAATGGAATATCACTCAGCCATGAAATCAATGTCATAAGGCTAGTAGCAGCATGATGAGTGGATTTAGGTATGACGATTCTAAGTGAAATAAGTCACACAGAAAAAGACACTTATCATGAGATATCACTTATAGAGGGAATGTAAAAACCGCTACCCTTGAACTGAATTACAAAACAGAACAGAGTCACACGTTTAGAAAACACACTATGGCTGCTTAACGGGAAAGGTGAGGTGGGGTGATGCATAAAACAAGGGTTTCAAATTAGCTCAGATACCGTTCCATAAACCCGATATGTAATAGACAAGACCTACTCCTTGCTCAGTGAACTGGACTCAACAACCCCTATTAACCGCCCAAGAATATATCTGACTAGTAAGTATCTTAAAACATATGTATTGATATCGCTCTGTAAGTGAGTCAAGTGGGTATAAAGCGGCATAAACACAGCAGTGAAAAGCAGCTCAACCCCATTATAAAAATCAATTACTTTTCAAAACCCGTGAAACAAAGACAGTGAAAGAGAGAGAAATTCTTACAAAATTCGTTCAGGGGCTGTGATGCCACCTGGATTGACCATATCTAGACCCACAGCTGATTGAGACATAAGGGTGGACACTCTTGGGGCTGAGAGGTTTGGTGAGGTTGGGTGAGCAAACGCAGTCCCTTTAAAGTAATACGGCGTGGTACCCATCCCATGGGTCCCAAATCTCCAGGTTCAAGGGCATCGTCCTACATTGAAAACATGCATGAGAAACCCCGAAGATGGTACACCGTGTGATAGGGAAAGGTTGCTAAAACGAACCTCATTTCTCATCTCCTTGTGCTCCGGTTCGCCATTCCAGCCGCTTTACTAGCAATCTCCCTCCTTGGAGAATCATCACCTTTATCTTCCTGTTCCGTACAGGTTGTAATTTGTCCTGAGGATGAACGGGAAGAGGGGGAACCAATGAGAGACTAGCTCTAGGTGTTGGGACAGGCACAGGTGACACTATTTTCCCATCAGGAAGAAGAATTAACCACAGGCTCAGCCTGCCGCCAGGAAGCAGAATACGGCCTGAAGCAATCCTGCGCTTTTGCGGCCAGCTCCCAAGAAAGCGAGTTGAATAATGGAGCTCAGGGGCACTGCAATTCACAAACCTGCAGACTTAGAAATGATAACTCTCGTCCACAAATATATTGAGGGAAGGCAACGAAGAGGATTTGAAAGCAAGGCAGAATTGCAGGAAACAGATTTCAGGAGGTAGATTCGAATCGCCTTTAAAGCACAGGAAAAGCGGCAAAACCTCGACAATGATGCCCTTGGCCAAAAAGGGCGTATGCGTTTTTTCCTGAATATATTCAGGAAAAAACGCATACGCCCTTTTTGGCCAACCAAGCAACCTGGAAAGGCAAATCAGCGCTACAAAGAAGTCTCGCTTCCCATCGGTCAAAAGGGCCATGCTGAATAAAGTGTCAAAACCAGAAATGCAGGACAGGACATGGAGAAATGGGAGCCTTGCTACGCTGATGGGCGGGATGTAAATTGCCAACAGCCACTCTGGAGAAGTGTACGGTGTGTCCTGAAACATCTAAAAAACTCAGCTTAGAGAGCATAGGGCACTTCCACTCATGGGCGTATAAATTGGGAAAATTAAAAATCAGCAACACACAGGCACCCCAAAGTTTTGGGCTACTCTGTTGACAAGAACCTCCACTTCGTTACACCTTAAATATCCCAGGAAAGAGAAGAAGGAATAAAGAAGTTGTGGTCCTTATGTACAATGGAATATCACTCAGCCATGAAATCAATGTCATAAGGCTAGTAGCGGCATGATGAGTGGATTTAGGTATGACGATTCTAAGTGAAATAAGTCACACAGAAAAAGACACTTATCATGAGATATCACTTATAGAGGGAATGTAAAAACCGCTACCCTTGAACTGAATTACAAAACAGAACAGAGTCACACGTTTAGAAAACAGACTATGGCTGCTTAACGGGAAAGGTGAGGTGGGGTGATGCATAAAACAAGGGTTTCAAATTAGCTCAGATACCGTTCCAGAAACCCGATATGTAATAGACAAGACCTACTCCTTGCTCAGTGAACTGGACTCAACACCCCCTATTAACGGCCCAAGAATATATCTGACTAGTAAGTATCTTAAAACATATGTATTGATATCGCTCTGTAAGTGAGTCAAGTGGGTATAAAGCGGCATAAACACAGCAGTGAAAAGCAGCTCAACCCCATTATAAAAATCAATTACTTTTCAAAACCCGTGAAACAAAGACAGTGAAAGAGAGAGAAATTCTTACAAAATTCGTTCAGGGGCTGTGATGCCACCTGGATTGACCATATCTAGACCCACAGCTGATTGAGACATAAGGGTGGACACTCTTGGGGCTGAGAGGTTTGGTGAGGTTGGGTGAGCAAACGCAGACCTTTTAAAGTAATACGGCGTGGTACCCATCCCATGGGTCCCAAATCTCCAGGTTCAAGGGCATCGTCCTACATTGAAAACATGCATGAGAAACCCCGAAGATGGTACACCGTGTGATCGGGAAAGGTTGCTAAAACGAACCTCATTTCTCATCTCCTTGTGCTCCGGTTCGCCATTCCAGCCGCTTTACTAGCAATCTCCCTCCTTGGAGAATCATCACCTTTATCTTCCTGTTCCGTACAGGTTGCAATTTGTCCTGAGGATGAACGGGAAGAGGGGGAACCAATGAGAGACTAGCTCTAGGTGTTGGGACAGGCACAGGTGACACTATTTTCCCATCAGGAAGAAGAATTAACCACAGGCTCAGCCTGCCGCCAGGAAGCAGAATACGGCCTGAAGCAATCCTGCGCTTTTGCGGCCAGCTCCCAAGAAAGCGAGTTGGATAATGGAGCTCAGGGGCACTGCAATTCACAAACCTGCAGACTTAGAAATGATAACTCTTGTCCACAAATATATTGAGGGAAGGCAACGAAGAGGATTTGAAAGCAAGGCAGAATTGCAGGAAACAGATTTCAGGAGGTAGATTCGAATCGCCTTTAAAGCACAGGAAAAGCGGCAAAACCTCGACAATGATGCCCTTGGCCAAAAAGGGCGTATGCGTTTTTTCCTGAATATATTCAGGAAAAAACGCATACGCCCTTTTTGGCCAACCAAGCAACCTGGAAAGGCAAATCAGCGCTACAAAGAAGTCTCGCTTCCCATCGGTCAAAAGGGCCATGATGGATAAAGTGTCCAAACCAGAAATGCAGGACAGGACATGGAGAAATGGGAGCCTTGCTACGCTGATGGGCGGGATGTAAATTGACAACAGCCACTCTGGAGAAGTGTACGGTGTGTCCTGAAACATCTAAAAAACTCAGCTTAGAGAGCATAGGGCACTTCCACTCATGGGCGTATAAATTGGGAAAATTAAAAATCAGCAAGACACAGGCACCCCAAAGTTTTGGGCTACTCTGTTGACAAGAACCTCCACTTCGTTACACCTTAAATATCCCAGGAAAGAGAAGAATGAATAAAGAAGTTGTGGTCCTTATGTACAATGGAATATCACTCAGCCATGAAATCAATGTCATAAGGCTAGTAGCGGCATGATGAGTGGATTTAGGTATGACGATTCTAAGTGAAATAAGTCACACAGAAAAAGACACTTATCATGAGATATCACTTATAGAGGGAATGTAAAAACCGCTACCCTTGAACTGAATTACAAAACAGAACAGAGTCACACGTTTAGAAAACACACTATGGCTGCTTAACGGGAAAGGTGAGGTGGGGTGATGCATAAAACAAGGGTTTCAAATTAGCTCAGATACCGTTCCATAAACCCGATATGTAATAGACAAGACCTACTCCTTGCTCAGTGAACTGGACTCAACACCCCCTATTAACCGCCCAAGAATATATCTGACTAGTAAGTATCTTAAAACATATGTATTGATATCGCTCTGTAAGTGAGTCAAGTGGGTATAAAGCGGCATAAACACAGCAGTGAAAAGCAGCTCAACCCCATTATAAAAATCAATTACTTTTCAAAACCCGGGAAACAAAGACAGTGAAAGAGAGAGAAATTCTTACAAAATTCGTTCAGGGGCTGTGATGCCACCTGGATTGACCATATCTAGACCCACAGCTGATTGAGACATAAGGGTGGACACTCTTGGGGCTGAGAGGTTTGGTGAGGTTGGGTGAGCAAACGCAGACCCTTTAAAGAAATACGGCGTGGTACCCATCCCATGGGTCCCAAATCTCCAGGTTCAAGGGCATCGTCCTACATTGAAAACATGCATGAGAAACCCCGAAGATGGTACACCGTGTGATCGGGAAAGGTTGCTAAAACGAACCTCATTTCTCATCTCCTTGTGCTCCGGTTCGCCATTCCAGCCGCTTTACTAGCAATCTCCCTCCTTGGAGAATCAGCACCTTTATCTTCCTGTTCCGTACAGATTGCAATTTGTCCTGACGATGAACGGGAAGAGGGGGAACCAATGAGAGACTAGCTCTAGGTGTTGGGACAGGCACAGGTGACACTATTTTCCCATCAGGAAGAAGAATTAACCACAGGCTCAGCCTGCCGTCAGGAAGCAGAATACGGCCTGAAGCAATCCTGCGCTTTTGCGGCCAACTCCCAAGAAAGCGAGTTGAAGAATGGAGCTCAGGGGCACTGCAATTCACAAACCTGCAGACTTAGAAATGATAACTCTCGTCCACAAATATATTGAGGGAAGGCAACGAAGAGGATTTGAAAGCAAGGCAGAATTGCAGGAAACAGATTTCAGGAGGTAGATTCGAATCGCCTTTAAAGCAGAGGAAAAGCGGCAAAACCTCGACAATGATGCCCTTGGCCAAAAAGGGCGTATGCGTTTTTTCCTGAATATATTCAGGAAAAAACGCATACGCCCTTTATGGCCAACCAAGCAACCTGGAAAGGCAAATCAGCGCTACAAAGAAGTCTCGCTTCCCATCGGTCAAAAGGGCCATGCTGAATAAAGTGTCAAAACCAGAAATGCAGGACAGGACATGGAGAAATGGGAGCCTTGCTACGCTGATGGGCGGGATGTAAATTGCCAACAGCCACTCTGGAGAAGTGTACGGTGTGTCCTGAAACATCTAAAAAACTCAGCTTAGAGAGCATAGGGCACTTCCACTCATGGGCGTATAAATTGGGAAAATTAAAAATCAGCAAGACACAGGCACCCCAAAGTTTTGGGCTACTCTGTTGACAAGAACCTCCACTTCGTTACACCTTAAATATCCCAGGAAAGAGAAGAATGGATAAAGAAGTTGTGGTCCTTATGTACAATGGAATATCACTCAGCCATGAAATCAATGTCATAAGGCTAGTAGCAGCATGATGAGTGGATTTAGGTATGACGATTCTAAGTGAAATAAGTCACACAGAAAAAGACACTTATCATGAGATATCACTTATAGAGGGAATGTAAAAACCGCTACCCTTGAACTGAATTACAAAACAGAACAGAGTCACACGTTTAGAAAACACACTATGGCTGCTTAACGGGAAAGGTGAGGTGGGGTGATGCATAAAACAAGGGTTTCAAATTAGCTCAGATACCGTTCCATAAACCCGATATGTAATAGACAAGACCTACTCCTTGCTCAGTGAACTGGACTCAACAACCCCTATTAACCGCCCAAGAATATATCTGACTAGTAAGTATCTTAAAACATATGTATTGATATCGCTCTGTAAGTGAGTCAAGTGGGTATAAAGCGGCATAAACACAGCAGTGAAAAGCAGCTCAACCCCATTATAAAAATCAATTACTTTTCAAAACCCGTGAAACAAAGACAGTGAAAGAGAGAGAAATTCTTACAAAATTCGTTCAGGGGCTGTGATGCCACCTGGATTGACCATATCTAGACCCACAGCTGATTGAGACATAAGGGTGGACACTCTTGGGGCTGAGAGGTTTGGTGAGGTTGGGTGAGCAAACGCAGTCCCTTTAAAGTAATACGGCGTGGTACCCATCCCATGGGTCCCAAATCTCCAGGTTCAAGGGCATCGTCCTACATTGAAAACATGCATGAGAAACCCCGAAGATGGTACACCGTGTGATAGGGAAAGGTTGCTAAAACGAACCTCATTTCTCATCTCCTTGTGCTCCGGTTCGCCATTCCAGCCGCTTTACTAGCAATCTCCCTCCTTGGAGAATCATCACCTTTATCTTCCTGTTCCGTACAGGTTGTAATTTGTCCTGAGGATGAACGGGAAGAGGGGGAACCAATGAGAGACTAGCTCTAGGTGTTGGGACAGGCACAGGTGACACTATTTTCCCATCAGGAAGAAGAATTAACCACAGGCTCAGCCTGCCGCCAGGAAGCAGAATACGGCCTGAAGCAATCCTGCGCTTTTGCGGCCAGCTCCCAAGAAAGCGAGTTGAATAATGGAGCTCAGGGGCACTGCAATTCACAAACCTGCAGACTTAGAAATGATAACTCTCGTCCACAAATATATTGAGGGAAGGCAACGAAGAGGATTTGAAAGCAAGGCAGAATTGCAGGAAACAGATTTCAGGAGGTAGATTCGAATCGCCTTTAAAGCACAGGAAAAGCGGCAAAACCTCGACAATGATGCCCTTGGCCAAAAAGGGCGTATGCGTTTTTTCCTGAATATATTCAGGAAAAAACGCATACGCCCTTTTTGGCCAACCAAGCAACCTGGAAAGGCAAATCAGCGCTACAAAGAAGTCTCGCTTCCCATCGGTCAAAAGGGCCATGCTGAATAAAGTGTCAAAACCAGAAATGCAGGACAGGACATGGAGAAATGGGAGCCTTGCTACGCTGATGGGCGGGATGTAAATTGCCAACAGCCACTCTGGAGAAGTGTACGGTGTGTCCTGAAACATCTAAAAAACTCAGCTTAGAGAGCATAGGGCACTTCCACTCATGGGCGTATAAATTGGGAAAATTAAAAATCAGCAACACACAGGCACCCCAAAGTTTTGGGCTACTCTGTTGACAAGAACCTCCACTTCGTTACACCTTAAATATCCCAGGAAAGAGAAGAAGGAATAAAGAAGTTGTGGTCCTTATGTACAATGGAATATCACTCAGCCATGAAATCAATGTCATAAGGCTAGTAGCGGCATGATGAGTGGATTTAGGTATGACGATTCTAAGTGAAATAAGTCACACAGAAAAAGACACTTATCATGAGATATCACTTATAGAGGGAATGTAAAAACCGCTACCCTTGAACTGAATTACAAAACAGAACAGAGTCACACGTTTAGAAAACAGACTATGGCTGCTTAACGGGAAAGGTGAGGTGGGGTGATGCATAAAACAAGGGTTTCAAATTAGCTCAGATACCGTTCCAGAAACCCGATATGTAATAGACAAGACCTACTCCTTGCTCAGTGAACTGGACTCAACACCCCCTATTAACGGCCCAAGAATATATCTGACTAGTAAGTATCTTAAAACATATGTATTGATATCGCTCTGTAAGTGAGTCAAGTGGGTATAAAGCGGCATAAACACAGCAGTGAAAAGCAGCTCAACCCCATTATAAAAATCAATTACTTTTCAAAACCCGTGAAACAAAGACAGTGAAAGAGAGAGAAATTCTTACAAAATTCGTTCAGGGGCTGTGATGCCACCTGGATTGACCATATCTAGACCCACAGCTGATTGAGACATAAGGGTGGACACTCTTGGGGCTGAGAGGTTTGGTGAGGTTGGGTGAGCAAACGCAGACCTTTTAAAGTAATACGGCGTGGTACCCATCCCATGGGTCCCAAATCTCCAGGTTCAAGGGCATCGTCCTACATTGAAAACATGCATGAGAAACCCCGAAGATGGTACACCGTGTGATCGGGAAAGGTTGCTAAAACGAACCTCATTTCTCATCTCCTTGTGCTCCGGTTCGCCATTCCAGCCGCTTTACTAGCAATCTCCCTCCTTGGAGAATCATCACCTTTATCTTCCTGTTCCGTACAGGTTGCAATTTGTCCTGAGGATGAACGGGAAGAGGGGGAACCAATGAGAGACTAGCTCTAGGTGTTGGGACAGGCACAGGTGACACTATTTTCCCATCAGGAAGAAGAATTAACCACAGGCTCAGCCTGCCGCCAGGAAGCAGAATACGGCCTGAAGCAATCCTGCGCTTTTGCGGCCAGCTCCCAAGAAAGCGAGTTGAAGAATGGAGCTCAGGGGCACTGCAATTCACAGACCGGCAGACTCAGAAATGATAACTCTCGTCCACAAATATATTGAGGGAAGGCAACGAAGAGGATTTGAAAGCAAGGCAGAATTGCAGGAAACAGATTTCAGGAGGTAGATTCGAATCGCCTTTAAAGCACAGGAAAAGCGGCAAAACCTCGACAATGATGCCCTTGGCCAAAAAGGGCGTATGCGTTTTTTCCTGAATATATTCAGGAAAAAACGCATACGCCCTTTTTGGCCAACCAAGCAACCTGGAAAGGCAAATCAGCGCTACAAAGAAGTCTCGCTTCCCATCGGTCAAAAGGGCCATGCTGAATACAGTGTCAAAACCAGAAATGCAGGACAGGACATGGAGAAATGGGAGCCTTGCTACGCTGATGGGCGGGATGTAAATTGCCAACAGCCACTCTGGAGAAGTGTACGGTGTGTCCTGAAACATCTAAAAAACTCAGCTTAGAGAGCATAGGGCACTTCCACTCATGGGCGTATACATTGGGAAAATTAAAAATCAGCAAGACACAGGCACCCCAAAGTTTTGGGCTACTCTGTTGACAAGAACCTCCACTTCGTTACACCTTAAATATCCCAGGAAAGAGAAGAATGAATAAAGAAGTTGTGGTCCTTATGTACAATGGAATATCACTCAGCCATGAAATCAATGTCATAAGGCTAGTAGCGGCATGATGAGTGGATTTAGGTATGACGATTCTAAGTGAAATAAGTCACACAGAAAAAGACACTTATCATGAGATATCACTTATAGAGGGAATGTAAAAACCGCTACCCTTGAACTGAATTACAAAACAGAACAGAGTCACACGTTTAGAAAACACACTATGGCTGCTTAACGGGAAAGGTGAGGTGGGGTGATGCATAAAACAAGGGTTTCAAATTAGCTCAGATACCGTTCCATAAACCCGATATGTAATAGACAAGACCTACTCCTTGCTCAGTGAACTGGACTCAACACCCCCTATTAACCGCCCAAGAATATATCTGACTAGTAAGTATCTTAAAACATATGTATTGATATCGCTCTGTAAGTGAGTCAAGTGGGTATAAAGCGGCATAAACACAGCAGTGAAAAGCAGCTCAACCCCATTATAAAAATCAATTACTTTTCAAAACCCGGGAAACAAAGACAGTGAAAGAGAGAGAAATTCTTACAAAATTCGTTCAGGGGCTGTGATGCCACCTGGATTGACCATATCTAGACCCACAGCTGATTGAGACATAAGGGTGGACACTCTAGGGGCTGAGAGGTTTGGTGAGGTTGGGTGAGCAAACGCAGACCCTTTAAAGAAATACGGCGTGGTACCCATCCCATGGGTCCCAAATCTCCAGGTTCAAGGGCATCATCCTACATTGAAAACATGCATGAGAAACCCCGAAGATGGTACACCGTGTGATCGGGAAAGGTTGCTAAAACGAACCTCATTTCTCATCTCCTTGTGCTCCGGTTCGCCATTCCAGCCGCTTTACTAGCAATCTCCCTCCTTGGAGAATCAGCACCTTTATCTTCCTGTTCCGTACAGATTGCAATTTGTCCTGACGATGAACGGGAAGAGGGGGAACCAATGAGAGACTAGCTCTAGGTGTTGGGACAGGCACAGGTGACACTATTTTCCCATCAGGAAGAAGAATTAACCACAGGCTCAGCCTGCCGTCAGGAAGCAGAATACGGCCTGAAGCAATCCTGCGCTTTTGCGGCCAGCTCCCAAGAAAGCGAGTTGAATAATGGAGCTCAGGGGCACTGCAATTCACAAACCTGCAGACTTAGAAATGATAACTCTCGTCCACAAATATATTGAGGGAAGGCAACGAAGAGGATTTGAAAGCAAGGCAGAATTGCAGGAAACAGATTTCAGGAGGTAGATTCGAATCGCCTTTAAAGCACAGGAAAAGCGGCAAAACCTCGACAATGATGCCCTTGGCCAAAAAGGGCGTATGCGTTTTTTCCTGAATATATTCAGGAAAAAACGCATACGCCCTTTTTGGCCAACCAAGCAACCTGGAAAGGCAAATCAGCGCTACAAAGAAGTCTCGCTTCCCATCGGTCAAAAGGGCCATGCTGAATAAAGTGTCCAAACCAGAAATGCAGGACAGGACATGGAGAAATGGGAGCCTTGCTACGCTGATGGGCGGGATGTAAATTGACAACAGCCACTCTGGAGAAGTGTACGGTGTGTCCTGAAACATCTAAAAAACTCAGCTTAGAGAGCATAGGGCACTTCCACTCATGGGCGTATAAATTGGGAAAATTAAAAATCAGCAAGACACAGGCACCCCAAAGTTTTGGGCTACTCTGTTGACAAGAACCTCCACTTCGTTACACCTTAAATATCCCAGGAAAGAGAAGAATGAATAAAGAAGTTGTGGTCCTTATGTACAATGGAATATCACTCAGCCATGAAATCAATGTCATAAGGCTAGTAGCGGCATGATGAGTGGATTTAGGTATGACGATTCTAAGTGAAATAAGTCACACAGAAAAAGACACTTATCATGAGATATCACTTATAGAGGGAATGTAAAAACCGCTACCCTTGAACTGAATTACAAAACAGAACAGAGTCACACGTTTAGAAAACACACTATGGCTGCTTAACGGGAAAGGTGAGGTGGGGTGATGCATAAAACAAGGGTTTCAAATTAGCTCAGATACCGTTCCAGAAACCCGATATGTAATAGACAAGACCTACTCCTTGCTCAGTGAACTGGACTCAACACCCCCTATTAACCGCCCAAGAATATATCTGACTAGTAAGTATCTTAAAACATATGTATTGATATCGCTCTGTAAGTGAGTCAAGTGGGTATAAAGCGGCATAAACACAGCAGTGAAAAGCAGCTCAACCCCATTATAAAAATCAATTACTTTTCAAAACCCGTGAAACAAAGACAGTGAAAGAGAGAGAAATTCTTACAAAATTCGTTCAGGGGCTGTGATGCCACCTGGATTGACCATATCTAGACCCACAGCTGATTGAGACATAAGGGTGGACACTCTTGGGGCTGAGAGGTTTGGTGAGCTTGGGTGAGCAAACGCAGACCCTTTAAAGTAATACGGCGTGGTACCCATCGCATGGGTCCCAAATCTCCAGGTTCAAGGGCATCGTCCTACATTGAAAACATGCATGAGAAACCCCGAAGATGGTACACCGTGTGATCGGGAAAGGTTGCTAAAACGAACCTCATTTCTCATCTCCTTGTGCTCCGGTTCGCCATTCCAGCCGCTTTACTAGCAATCTCCGTACTTGGAGAATCAGCACCTTTATCTTCCTGTTCCGTACAGGTTGCAATTTGTCCTGAGGATGAACGGGAAGAGGGGGAACCAATGAGAGACTAGCTCTAGGTGTTGGGACAGGCACAGGTGACACTATTTTCCCATCAGGAAGAAGAATTAACCACAGGCTCAGCCTGCCGCCAGGAAGCAGAATACGGCCTGAAGCAATCCTGCGCTTTTGCGGCCAGCTCCCAAGAAAGCGAGTTGAATAATGGAGCTCAGGGGCACTGCAATTCACAAACCTGCAGACTTAGAAATGATAACTCTCGTCCACAAATATATTGAGGGAAGGCAACGAAGAGGATTTGAAAGCAAGGCAGAATTGCAGGAAACAGATTTCAGGAGGTAGATTCGAATCGCCTTTAAAGCACAGGAAAAGCGGCAAAACCTCGACAATGATGCCCTTGGCCAAAAAGGGCGTATGCGTTTTTTCCTGAATATATTCAGGAAAAAACGCATACGCCCTTTATGGCCAACCAAGCAACCTGGAAAGGCAAATCAGCGCTACAAAGAAGTCTCGCTTCCCATCGGTCAAAAGGGCCATGCTGAATACAGTGTCAAAACCAGAAATGCAGGACAGGACATGGAGAAATGGGAGCCTTGCTACGCTGATGGGCGGGATGTAAATTGCCAACAGCCACTCTGGAGAAGTGTACGGTGTGTCCTGAAACATCTAAAAAACTCAGCTTAGAGAGCATAGGGAACTTCCACTCATGGGCGTATAAATTGGGAAAATTAAAAATCAGCAAGACACAGGCACCCCAAAGTTTTGGGCTACTCTGTTGACAAGAACCTCCACTTCGTTACACCTTAAATATCCCAGGAAAGAGAAGAATGGATAAAGAAGTTGTGGTCCTTATGTACAATGGAATATCACTCAGCCATGAAATCAATGTCATAAGGCTAGTAGCAGCATGATGAGTGGATTTAGGTATGACGATTCTAAGTGAAATAAGTCACACAGAAAAAGACACTTATCATGAGATATCACTTATAGAGGGAATGTAAAAACCGCTACCCTTGAACTGAATTACAAAACAGAACAGAGTCACACGTTTAGAAAACACACTATGGCTGCTTAACGGGAAAGGTGAGGTGGGGTGATGCATAAAACAAGGGTTTCAAATTAGCTCAGATACCGTTCCAGAAACCCGATATGTAATAGACAAGACCTACTCCTTGCTCAGTGAACTGGACTCAACACCCCCTATTAACCGCCCAAGAATATATCTGACTAGTAAGTATCTTAAAACATATGTATTGATATCGCTCTGTAAGTGAGTCAAGTGGGTATAAAGCGGCATAAACACAGCAGTGAAAAGCAGCTCAACCCCATTATAAAAATCAATTACTTTTCAAAACCCGTGAAACAAAGACAGTGAAAGAGAGAGAAATTCTTACAAAATTCGTTCAGGGGCTGTGATGCCACCTGGATTGACCATATCTAGACCCACAGCTGATTGAGACATAAGGGTGGACACTCTTGGGGCTGAGAGGTTTGGTGAGGTTGGGTGAGCAAACGCAGTCCCTTTAAAGTAATACGGCGTGGTACCCATCCCATGGGTCCCAAATCTCCAGGTTCAAGGGCATCGTCCTACATTGAAAACATGCATGAGAAACCCCGAAGATGGTACACCGTGTGATCGGGAAAGGTTGCTAAAACGAACCTCATTTCTCATCTCCTTGTGCTCCGGTTCGCCATTCCAGCCGCATTACTAGCAATCTCCCTCCTTGGAGAATCATCACCTTTATCTTCCTGTTCCGTACAGGTTGCAATTT
Organism: Balaenoptera borealis; assembly: GCF_965194805.1. NCBI lineage: Eukaryota > Metazoa > Chordata > Mammalia > Artiodactyla > Balaenopteridae > Balaenoptera > Balaenoptera borealis. The sequence goes on from NC_138873.1 coordinate 80,888,021, forward strand.
GTCCTGAGGATGAACGGGAAGAGGGGGAACCAATGAGAGACTAGCTCTAGGTGTTGGGACAGGCACAGGTGACACTATTTTCCCATCAGGAAGAAGAATTAACCACAGGCTCAGCCTGCCGCCAGGAAGCAGAATACGGCCTGAAGCAATCCTGCGCTTTTGCGGCCAGCTCCCAAGAAAGCGAGTTGAATAATGGAGCTCAGGGGCACTGCAATTCACAAACCTGCAGACTTAGAAATGATAACTCTCGTCCACAAATATATTGAGGGAAGGCAACGAAGAGGATTTGAAAGCAAGGCAGAATTGCAGGAAACAGATTTCAGGAGGTAGATTCGAATCGCCTTTAAAGCACAGGAAAAGCGGCAAAACCTCGACAATGATGCCCTTGGCCAAAAAGGGCGTATGCGTTTTTTCCTGAATATATTCAGGAAAAAACGCATACGCCCTTTTTGGCCAACCAAGCAACCTGGAAAGGCAAATCAGCGCTACAAAGAAGTCTCGCTTCCCATCGGTCAAAAGGGCCATGCTGAATAAAGTGTCAAAACCAGAAATGCAGGACAGGACATGGAGAAATGGGAGCCTTGCTACGCTGATGGGCGGGATGTAAATTGCCAACAGCCACTCTGGAGAAGTGTACGGTGTGTCCTGAAACATCTAAAAAACTCAGCTTAGAGAGCATAGGGCACTTCCACTCATGGGCGTATAAATTGGGAAAATTAAAAATCAGCAACACACAGGCACCCCAAAGTTTTGGGCTACTCTGTTGACAAGAACCTCCACTTCGTTACACCTTAAATATCCCAGGAAAGAGAAGAATGAATAAAGAAGTTGTGGTCCTTATGTACAATGGAATATCACTCAGCCATGAAATCAATGTCATAAGGCTAGTAGCGGCATGATGAGTGGATTTAGGTATGACGATTCTAAGTGAAATAAGTCACACAGAAAAAGACACTTATCATGAGATATCACTTATAGAGGGAATGTAAAAACCGCTACCCTTGAACTGAATTACAAAACAGAACAGAGTCACACGTTTAGAAAACAGACTATGGCTGCTTAACGGGAAAGGTGAGGTGGGGTGATGCATAAAACAAGGGTTTCAAATTAGCTCAGATACCGTTCCAGAAACCCGATATGTAATAGACAAGACCTACTCCTTGCTCAGTGAACTGGACTCAACACCCCCTATTAACGGCCCAAGAATATATCTGACTAGTAAGTATCTTAAAACATATGTATTGATATCGCTCTGTAAGTGAGTCAAGTGGGTATAAAGCGGCATAAACACAGCAGTGAAAAGCAGCTCAACCCCATTATAAAAATCAATTACTTTTCAAAACCCGTGAAACAAAGACAGTGAAAGAGAGAGAAATTCTTACAAAATTCGTTCAGGGGCTGTGATGCCACCTGGATTGACCATATCTAGACCCACAGCTGATTGAGACATAAGGGTGGACACTCTTGGGGCTGAGAGGTTTGGTGAGGTTGGGTGAGCAAACGCAGACCTTTTAAAGTAATACGGCGTGGTACCCATCCCATGGGTCCCAAATCTCCAGGTTCAAGGGCATCGTCCTACATTGAAAACATGCATGAGAAACCCCGAAGATGGTACACCGTGTGATCGGGAAAGGTTGCTAAAACGAACCTCATTTCTCATCTCCTTGTGCTCCGGTTCGCCATTCCAGCCGCTTTACTAGCAATCTCCCTCCTTGGAGAATCATCACCTTTATCTTCCTGTTCCGTACAGGTTGCAATTTGTCCTGAGGATGAACGGGAAGAGGGGGAACCAATGAGAGACTAGCTCTAGGTGTTGGGACAGGCACAGGTGACACTATTTTCCCATCAGGAAGAAGAATTAACCACAGGCTCAGCCTGCCGCCAGGAAGCAGAATACGGCCTGAAGCAATCCTGCGCTTTTGCGGCCAGCTCCCAAGAAAGCGAGTTGAAGAATGGAGCTCAGGGGCACTGCAATTCACAGACCGGCAGACTCAGAAATGATAACTCTCGTCCACAAATATATTGAGGGAAGGCAACGAAGAGGATTTGAAAGCAAGGCAGAATTGCAGGAAACAGATTTCAGGAGGTAGATTCGAATCGCCTTTAAAGCACAGGAAAAGCGGCAAAACCTCGACAATGATGCCCTTGGCCAAAAAGGGCGTATGCGTTTTTTCCTGAATATATTCAGGAAAAAACGCATACGCCCTTTTTGGCCAACCAAGCAACCTGGAAAGGCAAATCAGCGCTACAAAGAAGTCTCGCTTCCCATCGGTCAAAAGGGCCATGCTGAATACAGTGTCAAAACCAGAAATGCAGGACAGGACATGGAGAAATGGGAGCCTTGCTACGCTGATGGGCGGGATGTAAATTGCCAACAGCCACTCTGGAGAAGTGTACGGTGTGTCCTGAAACATCTAAAAAACTCAGCTTAGAGAGCATAGGGCACTTCCACTCATGGGCGTATACATTGGGAAAATTAAAAATCAGCAAGATATAGGCACCCCAAAGTTTTGGGCTACTCTGTTGACAAGAACCTCCACTTCGTTACACCTTAAATATCCCAGGAAAGAGAAGAATGAATAAAGAAGTTGTGGTCCTTATGTACAATGGAATATCACTCAGCCATGAAATCAATGTCATAAGGCTAGTAGCGGCATGATGAGTGGATTTAGGTATGACGATTCTAAGTGAAATAAGTCACACAGAAAAAGACACTTATCATGAGATATCACTTATAGAGGGAATGTAAAAACCGCTACCCTTGAACTGAATTACAAAACAGAACAGAGTCACACGTTTAGAAAACACACTATGGCTGCTTAACGGGAAAGGTGAGGTGGGGTGATGCATAAAACAAGGGTTTCAAATTAGCTCAGATACCGTTCCATAAACCCGATATGTAATAGACAAGACCTACTCCTTGCTCAGTGAACTGGACTCAACACCCCCTATTAACCGCCCAAGAATATATCTGACTAGTAAGTATCTTAAAACATATGTATTGATATCGCTCTGTAAGTGAGTCAAGTGGGTATAAAGCGGCATAAACACAGCAGTGAAAAGCAGCTCAACCCCATTATAAAAATCAATTACTTTTCAAAACCCGGGAAACAAAGACAGTGAAAGAGAGAGAAATTCTTACAAAATTCGTTCAGGGGCTGTGATGCCACCTGGATTGACCATATCTAGACCCACAGCTGATTGAGACATAAGGGTGGACACTCTAGGGGCTGAGAGGTTTGGTGAGGTTGGGTGAGCAAACGCAGACCCTTTAAAGAAATACGGCGTGGTACCCATCCCATGGGTCCCAAATCTCCAGGTTCAAGGGCATCATCCTACATTGAAAACATGCATGAGAAACCCCGAAGATGGTACACCGTGTGATCGGGAAAGGTTGCTAAAACGAACCTCATTTCTCATCTCCTTGTGCTCCGGTTCGCCATTCCAGCCGCTTTACTAGCAATCTCCCTCCTTGGAGAATCAGCACCTTTATCTTCCTGTTCCGTACAGATTGCAATTTGTCCTGAGGATGAACGGGAAGAGGGGGAACCAATGAGAGACTAGCTCTAGGTGTTGGGACAGGCACAGGTGACACTATTTTCCCATCAGGAAGAAGAATTAACCACAGGCTCAGCCTGCCGCCAGGAAGCAGAATACGGCCTGAAGCAATCCTGCGCTTTTGCGGCCAGCTCCCAAGAAAGCGAGTTGGATAATGGAGCTCAGGGGCACTGCAATTCACAAACCTGCAGACTTAGAAATGATAACTCTTGTCCACAAATATATTGAGGGAAGGCAACGAAGAGGATTTGAAAGCAAGGCAGAATTGCAGGAAACAGATTTCAGGAGGTAGATTCGAATCGCCTTTAAAGCACAGGAAAAGCGGCAAAACCTCGACAATGATGCCCTTGGCCAAAAAGGGCGTATGCGTTTTTTCCTGAATATATTCAGGAAAAAACGCATACGCCCTTTTTGGCCAACCAAGCAACCTGGAAAGGCAAATCAGCGCTACAAAGAAGTCTCGCTTCCCATCGGTCAAAAGGGCCATGATGGATAAAGTGTCCAAACCAGAAATGCAGGACAGGACATGGAGAAATGGGAGCCTTGCTACGCTGATGGGCGGGATGTAAATTGACAACAGCCACTCTGGAGAAGTGTACGGTGTGTCCTGAAACATCTAAAAAACTCAGCTTAGAGAGCATAGGGCACTTCCACTCATGGGCGTATAAATTGGGAAAATTAAAAATCAGCAAGACACAGGCACCCCAAAGTTTTGGGCTACTCTGTTGACAAGAACCTCCACTTCGTTACACCTTAAATATCCCAGGAAAGAGAAGAATGAATAAAGAAGTTGTGGTCCTTATGTACAATGGAATATCACTCAGCCATGAAATCAATGTCATAAGGCTAGTAGCGGCATGATGAGTGGATTTAGGTATGACGATTCTAAGTGAAATAAGTCACACAGAAAAAGACACTTATCATGAGATATCACTTATAGAGGGAATGTAAAAACCGCTACCCTTGAACTGAATTACAAAACAGAACAGAGTCACACGTTTAGAAAACACACTATGGCTGCTTAACGGGAAAGGTGAGGTGGGGTGATGCATAAAACAAGGGTTTCAAATTAGCTCAGATACCGTTCCATAAACCCGATATGTAATAGACAAGACCTACTCCTTGCTCAGTGAACTGGACTCAACACCCCCTATTAACCGCCCAAGAATATATCTGACTAGTAAGTATCTTAAAACATATGTATTGATATCGCTCTGTAAGTGAGTCAAGTGGGTATAAAGCGGCATAAACACAGCAGTGAAAAGCAGCTCAACCCCATTATAAAAATCAATTACTTTTCAAAACCCGGGAAACAAAGACAGTGAAAGAGAGAGAAATTCTTACAAAATTCGTTCAGGGGCTGTGATGCCACCTGGATTGACCATATCTAGACCCACAGCTGATTGAGACATAAGGGTGGACACTCTAGGGGCTGAGAGGTTTGGTGAGGTTGGGTGAGCAAACGCAGACCCTTTAAAGAAATACGGCGTGGTACCCATCCCATGGGTCCCAAATCTCCAGGTTCAAGGGCATCATCCTACATTGAAAACATGCATGAGAAACCCCGAAGATGGTACACCGTGTGATCGGGAAAGGTTGCTAAAACGAACCTCATTTCTCATCTCCTTGTGCTCCGGTTCGCCATTCCAGCCGCTTTACTAGCAATCTCCCTCCTTGGAGAATCAGCACCTTTATCTTCCTGTTCCGTACAGATTGCAATTTGTCCTGAGGATGAACGGGAAGAGGGGGAACCAATGAGAGACTAGCTCTAGGTGTTGGGACAGGCACAGGTGACACTATTTTCCCATCAGGAAGAAGAATTAACCACAGGCTCAGCCTGCCGCCAGGAAGCAGAATACGGCCTGAAGCAATCCTGCGCTTTTGCGGCCAGCTCCCAAGAAAGCGAGTTGGATAATGGAGCTCAGGGGCACTGCAATTCACAAACCTGCAGACTTAGAAATGATAACTCTTGTCCACAAATATATTGAGGGAAGGCAACGAAGAGGATTTGAAAGCAAGGCAGAATTGCAGGAAACAGATTTCAGGAGGTAGATTCGAATCGCCTTTAAAGCACAGGAAAAGCGGCAAAACCTCGACAATGATGCCCTTGGCCAAAAAGGGCGTATGCGTTTTTTCCTGAATATATTCAGGAAAAAACGCATACGCCCTTTTTGGCCAACCAAGCAACCTGGAAAGGCAAATCAGCGCTACAAAGAAGTCTCGCTTCCCATCGGTCAAAAGGGCCATGATGGATAAAGTGTCCAAACCAGAAATGCAGGACAGGACATGGAGAAATGGGAGCCTTGCTACGCTGATGGGCGGGATGTAAATTGACAACAGCCACTCTGGAGAAGTGTACGGTGTGTCCTGAAACATCTAAAAAACTCAGCTTAGAGAGCATAGGGCACTTCCACTCATGGGCGTATAAATTGGGAAAATTAAAAATCAGCAAGACACAGGCACCCCAAAGTTTTGGGCTACTCTGTTGACAAGAACCTCCACTTCGTTACACCTTAAATATCCCAGGAAAGAGAAGAATGAATAAAGAAGTTGTGGTCCTTATGTACAATGGAATATCACTCAGCCATGAAATCAATGTCATAAGGCTAGTAGCGGCATGATGAGTGGATTTAGGTATGACGATTCTAAGTGAAATAAGTCACACAGAAAAAGACACTTATCATGAGATATCACTTATAGAGGGAATGTAAAAACCGCTACCCTTGAACTGAATTACAAAACAGAACAGAGTCACACGTTTAGAAAACACACTATGGCTGCTTAACGGGAAAGGTGAGGTGGGGTGATGCATAAAACAAGGGTTTCAAATTAGCTCAGATACCGTTCCATAAACCCGATATGTAATAGACAAGACCTACTCCTTGCTCAGTGAACTGGACTCAACACCCCCTATTAACCGCCCAAGAATATATCTGACTAGTAAGTATCTTAAAACATATGTATTGATATCGCTCTGTAAGTGAGTCAAGTGGGTATAAAGCGGCATAAACACAGCAGTGAAAAGCAGCTCAACCCCATTATAAAAATCAATTACTTTTCAAAACCCGGGAAACAAAGACAGTGAAAGAGAGAGAAATTCTTACAAAATTCGTTCAGGGGCTGTGATGCCACCTGGATTGACCATATCTAGACCCACAGCTGATTGAGACATAAGGGTGGACACTCTTGGGGCTGAGAGGTTTGGTGAGGTTGGGTGAGCAAACGCAGACCCTTTAAAGAAATACGGCGTGGTACCCATCCCATGGGTCCCAAATCTCCAGGTTCAAGGGCATCGTCCTACATTGAAAACATGCATGAGAAACCCCGAAGATGGTACACCGTGTGATCGGGAAAGGTTGCTAAAACGAACCTCATTTCTCATCTCCTTGTGCTCCGGTTCGCCATTCCAGCCGCTTTACTAGCAATCTCCCTCCTTGGAGAATCAGCACCTTTATCTTCCTGTTCCGTACAGATTGCAATTTGTCCTGACGATGAACGGGAAGAGGGGGAACCAATGAGAGACTAGCTCTAGGTGTTGGGACAGGCACAGGTGACACTATTTTCCCATCAGGAAGAAGAATTAACCACAGGCTCAGCCTGCCGTCAGGAAGCAGAATACGGCCTGAAGCAATCCTGCGCTTTTGCGGCCAACTCCCAAGAAAGCGAGTTGAAGAATGGAGCTCAGGGGCACTGCAATTCACAAACCTGCAGACTTAGAAATGATAACTCTCGTCCACAAATATATTGAGGGAAGGCAACGAAGAGGATTTGAAAGCAAGGCAGAATTGCAGGAAACAGATTTCAGGAGGTAGATTCGAATCGCCTTTAAAGCAGAGGAAAAGCGGCAAAACCTCGACAATGATGCCCTTGGCCAAAAAGGGCGTATGCGTTTTTTCCTGAATATATTCAGGAAAAAACGCATACGCCCTTTATGGCCAACCAAGCAACCTGGAAAGGCAAATCAGCGCTACAAAGAAGTCTCGCTTCCCATCGGTCAAAAGGGCCATGCTGAATAAAGTGTCAAAACCAGAAATGCAGGACAGGACATGGAGAAATGGGAGCCTTGCTACGCTGATGGGCGGGATGTAAATTGCCAACAGCCACTCTGGAGAAGTGTACGGTGTGTCCTGAAACATCTAAAAAACTCAGCTTAGAGAGCATAGGGCACTTCCACTCATGGGCGTATAAATTGGGAAAATTAAAAATCAGCAAGACACAGGCACCCCAAAGTTTTGGGCTACTCTGTTGACAAGAACCTCCACTTCGTTACACCTTAAATATCCCAGGAAAGAGAAGAATGGATAAAGAAGTTGTGGTCCTTATGTACAATGGAATATCACTCAGCCATGAAATCAATGTCATAAGGCTAGTAGCAGCATGATGAGTGGATTTAGGTATGACGATTCTAAGTGAAATAAGTCACACAGAAAAAGACACTTATCATGAGATATCACTTATAGAGGGAATGTAAAAACCGCTACCCTTGAACTGAATTACAAAACAGAACAGAGTCACACGTTTAGAAAACACACTATGGCTGCTTAACGGGAAAGGTGAGGTGGGGTGATGCATAAAACAAGGGTTTCAAATTAGCTCAGATACCGTTCCATAAACCCGATATGTAATAGACAAGACCTACTCCTTGCTCAGTGAACTGGACTCAACAACCCCTATTAACCGCCCAAGAATATATCTGACTAGTAAGTATCTTAAAACATATGTATTGATATCGCTCTGTAAGTGAGTCAAGTGGGTATAAAGCGGCATAAACACAGCAGTGAAAAGCAGCTCAACCCCATTATAAAAATCAATTACTTTTCAAAACCCGTGAAACAAAGACAGTGAAAGAGAGAGAAATTCTTACAAAATTCGTTCAGGGGCTGTGATGCCACCTGGATTGACCATATCTAGACCCACAGCTGATTGAGACATAAGGGTGGACACTCTTGGGGCTGAGAGGTTTGGTGAGGTTGGGTGAGCAAACGCAGTCCCTTTAAAGTAATACGGCGTGGTACCCATCCCATGGGTCCCAAATCTCCAGGTTCAAGGGCATCGTCCTACATTGAAAACATGCATGAGAAACCCCGAAGATGGTACACCGTGTGATAGGGAAAGGTTGCTAAAACGAACCTCATTTCTCATCTCCTTGTGCTCCGGTTCGCCATTCCAGCCGCTTTACTAGCAATCTCCCTCCTTGGAGAATCATCACCTTTATCTTCCTGTTCCGTACAGGTTGTAATTTGTCCTGAGGATGAACGGGAAGAGGGGGAACCAATGAGAGACTAGCTCTAGGTGTTGGGACAGGCACAGGTGACACTATTTTCCCATCAGGAAGAAGAATTAACCACAGGCTCAGCCTGCCGCCAGGAAGCAGAATACGGCCTGAAGCAATCCTGCGCTTTTGCGGCCAGCTCCCAAGAAAGCGAGTTGAATAATGGAGCTCAGGGGCACTGCAATTCACAAACCTGCAGACTTAGAAATGATAACTCTCGTCCACAAATATATTGAGGGAAGGCAACGAAGAGGATTTGAAAGCAAGGCAGAATTGCAGGAAACAGATTTCAGGAGGTAGATTCGAATCGCCTTTAAAGCACAGGAAAAGCGGCAAAACCTCGACAATGATGCCCTTGGCCAAAAAGGGCGTATGCGTTTTTTCCTGAATATATTCAGGAAAAAACGCATACGCCCTTTTTGGCCAACCAAGCAACCTGGAAAGGCAAATCAGCGCTACAAAGAAGTCTCGCTTCCCATCGGTCAAAAGGGCCATGCTGAATAAAGTGTCAAAACCAGAAATGCAGGACAGGACATGGAGAAATGGGAGCCTTGCTACGCTGATGGGCGGGATGTAAATTGCCAACAGCCACTCTGGAGAAGTGTACGGTGTGTCCTGAAACATCTAAAAAACTCAGCTTAGAGAGCATAGGGCACTTCCACTCATGGGCGTATAAATTGGGAAAATTAAAAATCAGCAACACACAGGCACCCCAAAGTTTTGGGCTACTCTGTTGACAAGAACCTCCACTTCGTTACACCTTAAATATCCCAGGAAAGAGAAGAAGGAATAAAGAAGTTGTGGTCCTTATGTACAATGGAATATCACTCAGCCATGAAATCAATGTCATAAGGCTAGTAGCGGCATGATGAGTGGATTTAGGTATGACGATTCTAAGTGAAATAAGTCACACAGAAAAAGACACTTATCATGAGATATCACTTATAGAGGGAATGTAAAAACCGCTACCCTTGAACTGAATTACAAAACAGAACAGAGTCACACGTTTAGAAAACAGACTATGGCTGCTTAACGGGAAAGGTGAGGTGGGGTGATGCATAAAACAAGGGTTTCAAATTAGCTCAGATACCGTTCCAGAAACCCGATATGTAATAGACAAGACCTACTCCTTGCTCAGTGAACTGGACTCAACACCCCCTATTAACGGCCCAAGAATATATCTGACTAGTAAGTATCTTAAAACATATGTATTGATATCGCTCTGTAAGTGAGTCAAGTGGGTATAAAGCGGCATAAACACAGCAGTGAAAAGCAGCTCAACCCCATTATAAAAATCAATTACTTTTCAAAACCCGTGAAACAAAGACAGTGAAAGAGAGAGAAATTCTTACAAAATTCGTTCAGGGGCTGTGATGCCACCTGGATTGACCATATCTAGACCCACAGCTGATTGAGACATAAGGGTGGACACTCTTGGGGCTGAGAGGTTTGGTGAGGTTGGGTGAGCAAACGCAGACCTTTTAAAGTAATACGGCGTGGTACCCATCCCATGGGTCCCAAATCTCCAGGTTCAAGGGCATCGTCCTACATTGAAAACATGCATGAGAAACCCCGAAGATGGTACACCGTGTGATCGGGAAAGGTTGCTAAAACGAACCTCATTTCTCATCTCCTTGTGCTCCGGTTCGCCATTCCAGCCGCTTTACTAGCAATCTCCCTCCTTGGAGAATCATCACCTTTATCTTCCTGTTCCGTACAGGTTGCAATTTGTCCTGAGGATGAACGGGAAGAGGGGGAACCAATGAGAGACTAGCTCTAGGTGTTGGGACAGGCACAGGTGACACTATTTTCCCATCAGGAAGAAGAATTAACCACAGGCTCAGCCTGCCGCCAGGAAGCAGAATACGGCCTGAAGCAATCCTGCGCTTTTGCGGCCAGCTCCCAAGAAAGCGAGTTGAAGAATGGAGCTCAGGGGCACTGCAATTCACAGACCGGCAGACTCAGAAATGATAACTCTCGTCCACAAATATATTGAGGGAAGGCAACGAAGAGGATTTGAAAGCAAGGCAGAATTGCAGGAAACAGATTTCAGGAGGTAGATTCGAATCGCCTTTAAAGCACAGGAAAAGCGGCAAAACCTCGACAATGATGCCCTTGGCCAAAAAGGGCGTATGCGTTTTTTCCTGAATATATTCAGGAAAAAACGCATACGCCCTTTTTGGCCAACCAAGCAACCTGGAAAGGCAAATCAGCGCTACAAAGAAGTCTCGCTTCCCATCGGTCAAAAGGGCCATGCTGAATACAGTGTCAAAACCAGAAATGCAGGACAGGACATGGAGAAATGGGAGCCTTGCTACGCTGATGGGCGGGATGTAAATTGCCAACAGCCACTCTGGAGAAGTGTACGGTGTGTCCTGAAACATCTAAAAAACTCAGCTTAGAGAGCATAGGGCACTTCCACTCATGGGCGTATACATTGGGAAAATTAAAAATCAGCAAGACACAGGCACCCCAAAGTTTTGGGCTACTCTGTTGACAAGAACCTCCACTTCGTTACACCTTAAATATCCCAGGAAAGAGAAGAATGAATAAAGAAGTTGTGGTCCTTATGTACAATGGAATATCACTCAGCCATGAAATCAATGTCATAAGGCTAGTAGCGGCATGATGAGTGGATTTAGGTATGACGATTCTAAGTGAAATAAGTCACACAGAAAAAGACACTTATCATGAGATATCACTTATAGAGGGAATGTAAAAACCGCTACCCTTGAACTGAATTACAAAACAGAACAGAGTCACACGTTTAGAAAACACACTATGGCTGCTTAACGGGAAAGGTGAGGTGGGGTGATGCATAAAACAAGGGTTTCAAATTAGCTCAGATACCGTTCCATAAACCCGATATGTAATAGACAAGACCTACTCCTTGCTCAGTGAACTGGACTCAACACCCCCTATTAACCGCCCAAGAATATATCTGACTAGTAAGTATCTTAAAACATATGTATTGATATCGCTCTGTAAGTGAGTCAAGTGGGTATAAAGCGGCATAAACACAGCAGTGAAAAGCAGCTCAACCCCATTATAAAAATCAATTACTTTTCAAAACCCGGGAAACAAAGACAGTGAAAGAGAGAGAAATTCTTACAAAATTCGTTCAGGGGCTGTGATGCCACCTGGATTGACCATATCTAGACCCACAGCTGATTGAGACATAAGGGTGGACACTCTAGGGGCTGAGAGGTTTGGTGAGGTTGGGTGAGCAAACGCAGACCCTTTAAAGAAATACGGCGTGGTACCCATCCCATGGGTCCCAAATCTCCAGGTTCAAGGGCATCATCCTACATTGAAAACATGCATGAGAAACCCCGAAGATGGTACACCGTGTGATCGGGAAAGGTTGCTAAAACGAACCTCATTTCTCATCTCCTTGTGCTCCGGTTCGCCATTCCAGCCGCTTTACTAGCAATCTCCCTCCTTGGAGAATCAGCACCTTTATCTTCCTGTTCCGTACAGATTGCAATTTGTCCTGACGATGAACGGGAAGAGGGGGAACCAATGAGAGACTAGCTCTAGGTGTTGGGACAGGCACAGGTGACACTATTTTCCCATCAGGAAGAAGAATTAACCACAGGCTCAGCCTGCCGTCAGGAAGCAGAATACGGCCTGAAGCAATCCTGCGCTTTTGCGGCCAGCTCCCAAGAAAGCGAGTTGAATAATGGAGCTCAGGGGCACTGCAATTCACAAACCTGCAGACTTAGAAATGATAACTCTCGTCCACAAATATATTGAGGGAAGGCAACGAAGAGGATTTGAAAGCAAGGCAGAATTGCAGGAAACAGATTTCAGGAGGTAGATTCGAATCGCCTTTAAAGCACAGGAAAAGCGGCAAAACCTCGACAATGATGCCCTTGGCCAAAAAGGGCGTATGCGTTTTTTCCTGAATATATTCAGGAAAAAACGCATACGCCCTTTTTGGCCAACCAAGCAACCTGGAAAGGCAAATCAGCGCTACAAAGAAGTCTCGCTTCCCATCGGTCAAAAGGGCCATGCTGAATAAAGTGTCCAAACCAGAAATGCAGGACAGGACATGGAGAAATGGGAGCCTTGCTACGCTGATGGGCGGGATGTAAATTGACAACAGCCACTCTGGAGAAGTGTACGGTGTGTCCTGAAACATCTAAAAAACTCAGCTTAGAGAGCATAGGGCACTTCCACTCATGGGCGTATAAATTGGGAAAATTAAAAATCAGCAAGACACAGGCACCCCAAAGTTTTGGGCTACTCTGTTGACAAGAACCTCCACTTCGTTACACCTTAAATATCCCAGGAAAGAGAAGAATGAATAAAGAAGTTGTGGTCCTTATGTACAATGGAATATCACTCAGCCATGAAATCAATGTCATAAGGCTAGTAGCGGCATGATGAGTGGATTTAGGTATGACGATTCTAAGTGAAATAAGTCACACAGAAAAAGACACTTATCATGAGATATCACTTATAGAGGGAATGTAAAAACCGCTACCCTTGAACTGAATTACAAAACAGAACAGAGTCACACGTTTAGAAAACACACTATGGCTGCTTAACGGGAAAGGTGAGGTGGGGTGATGCATAAAACAAGGGTTTCAAATTAGCTCAGATACCGTTCCAGAAACCCGATATGTAATAGACAAGACCTACTCCTTGCTCAGTGAACTGGACTCAACACCCCCTATTAACCGCCCAAGAATATATCTGACTAGTAAGTATCTTAAAACATATGTATTGATATCGCTCTGTAAGTGAGTCAAGTGGGTATAAAGCGGCATAAACACAGCAGTGAAAAGCAGCTCAACCCCATTATAAAAATCAATTACTTTTCAAAACCCGTGAAACAAAGACAGTGAAAGAGAGAGAAATTCTTACAAAATTCGTTCAGGGGCTGTGATGCCACCTGGATTGACCATATCTAGACCCACAGCTGATTGAGACATAAGGGTGGACACTCTTGGGGCTGAGAGGTTTGGTGAGCTTGGGTGAGCAAACGCAGACCCTTTAAAGTAATACGGCGTGGTACCCATCGCATGGGTCCCAAATCTCCAGGTTCAAGGGCATCGTCCTACATTGAAAACATGCATGAGAAACCCCGAAGATGGTACACCGTGTGATCGGGAAAGGTTGCTAAAACGAACCTCATTTCTCATCTCCTTGTGCTCCGGTTCGCCATTCCAGCCGCTTTACTAGCAATCTCCGTACTTGGAGAATCAGCACCTTTATCTTCCTGTTCCGTACAGGTTGCAATTTGTCCTGAGGATGAACGGGAAGAGGGGGAACCAATGAGAGACTAGCTCTAGGTGTTGGGACAGGCACAGGTGACACTATTTTCCCATCAGGAAGAAGAATTAACCACAGGCTCAGCCTGCCGCCAGGAAGCAGAATACGGCCTGAAGCAATCCTGCGCTTTTGCGGCCAGCTCCCAAGAAAGCGAGTTGAATAATGGAGCTCAGGGGCACTGCAATTCACAAACCTGCAGACTTAGAAATGATAACTCTCGTCCACAAATATATTGAGGGAAGGCAACGAAGAGGATTTGAAAGCAAGGCAGAATTGCAGGAAACAGATTTCAGGAGGTAGATTCGAATCGCCTTTAAAGCACAGGAAAAGCGGCAAAACCTCGACAATGATGCCCTTGGCCAAAAAGGGCGTATGCGTTTTTTCCTGAATATATTCAGGAAAAAACGCATACGCCCTTTATGGCCAACCAAGCAACCTGGAAAGGCAAATCAGCGCTACAAAGAAGTCTCGCTTCCCATCGGTCAAAAGGGCCATGCTGAATACAGTGTCAAAACCAGAAATGCAGGACAGGACATGGAGAAATGGGAGCCTTGCTACGCTGATGGGCGGGATGTAAATTGCCAACAGCCACTCTGGAGAAGTGTACGGTGTGTCCTGAAACATCTAAAAAACTCAGCTTAGAGAGCATAGGGAACTTCCACTCATGGGCGTATAAATTGGGAAAATTAAAAATCAGCAAGACACAGGCACCCCAAAGTTTTGGGCTACTCTGTTGACAAGAACCTCCACTTCGTTACACCTTAAATATCCCAGGAAAGAGAAGAATGGATAAAGAAGTTGTGGTCCTTATGTACAATGGAATATCACTCAGCCATGAAATCAATGTCATAAGGCTAGTAGCAGCATGATGAGTGGATTTAGGTATGACGATTCTAAGTGAAATAAGTCACACAGAAAAAGACACTTATCATGAGATATCACTTATAGAGGGAATGTAAAAACCGCTACCCTTGAACTGAATTACAAAACAGAACAGAGTCACACGTTTAGAAAACACACTATGGCTGCTTAACGGGAAAGGTGAGGTGGGGTGATGCATAAAACAAGGGTTTCAAATTAGCTCAGATACCGTTCCAGAAACCCGATATGTAATAGACAAGACCTACTCCTTGCTCAGTGAACTGGACTCAACACCCCCTATTAACCGCCCAAGAATATATCTGACTAGTAAGTATCTTAAAACATATGTATTGATATCGCTCTGTAAGTGAGTCAAGTGGGTATAAAGCGGCATAAACACAGCAGTGAAAAGCAGCTCAACCCCATTATAAAAATCAATTACTTTTCAAAACCCGTGAAACAAAGACAGTGAAAGAGAGAGAAATTCTTACAAAATTCGTTCAGGGGCTGTGATGCCACCTGGATTGACCATATCTAGACCCACAGCTGATTGAGACATAAGGGTGGACACTCTTGGGGCTGAGAGGTTTGGTGAGGTTGGGTGAGCAAACGCAGTCCCTTTAAAGTAATACGGCGTGGTACCCATCCCATGGGTCCCAAATCTCCAGGTTCAAGGGCATCGTCCTACATTGAAAACATGCATGAGAAACCCCGAAGATGGTACACCGTGTGATCGGGAAAGGTTGCTAAAACGAACCTCATTTCTCATCTCCTTGTGCTCCGGTTCGCCATTCCAGCCGCATTACTAGCAATCTCCCTCCTTGGAGAATCATCACCTTTATCTTCCTGTTCCGTACAGGTTGCAATTTGTCCTGAGGATGAACGGGAAGAGGGGGAACCAATGAGAGACTAGCTCTAGGTGTTGGGACAGGCACAGGTGACACTATTTTCCCATCAGGAAGAAGAATTAACCACAGGCTCAGCCTGCCGCCAGGAAGCAGAATACGGCCTGAAGCAATCCTGCGCTTTTGCGGCCAGCTCCCAAGAAAGCGAGTTGAATAATGGAGCTCAGGGGCACTGCAATTCACAAACCTGCAGACTTAGAAATGATAACTCTCGTCCACAAATATATTGAGGGAAGGCAACGAAGAGGATTTGAAAGCAAGGCAGAATTGCAGGAAACAGATTTCAGGAGGTAGATTCGAATCGCCTTTAAAGCACAGGAAAAGCGGCAAAACCTCGACAATGATGCCCTTGGCCAAAAAGGGCGTATGCGTTTTTTCCTGAATATATTCAGGAAAAAACGCATACGCCCTTTTTGGCCAACCAAGCAACCTGGAAAGGCAAATCAGCGCTACAAAGAAGTCTCGCTTCCCATCGGTCAAAAGGGCCATGCTGAATAAAGTGTCAAAACCAGAAATGCAGGACAGGACATGGAGAAATGGGAGCCTTGCTACGCTGATGGGCGGGATGTAAATTGCCAACAGCCACTCTGGAGAAGTGTACGGTGTGTCCTGAAACATCTAAAAAACTCAGCTTAGAGAGCATAGGGCACTTCCACTCATGGGCGTATAAATTGGGAAAATTAAAAATCAGCAACACACAGGCACCCCAAAGTTTTGGGCTACTCTGTTGACAAGAACCTCCACTTCGTTACACCTTAAATATCCCAGGAAAGAGAAGAATGAATAAAGAAGTTGTGGTCCTTATGTACAATGGAATATCACTCAGCCATGAAATCAATGTCATAAGGCTAGTAGCGGCATGATGAGTGGATTTAGGTATGACGATTCTAAGTGAAATAAGTCACACAGAAAAAGACACTTATCATGAGATATCACTTATAGAGGGAATGTAAAAACCGCTACCCTTGAACTGAATTACAAAACAGAACAGAGTCACACGTTTAGAAAACAGACTATGGCTGCTTAACGGGAAAGGTGAGGTGGGGTGATGCATAAAACAAGGGTTTCAAATTAGCTCAGATACCGTTCCAGAAACCCGATATGTAATAGACAAGACCTACTCCTTGCTCAGTGAACTGGACTCAACACCCCCTATTAACGGCCCAAGAATATATCTGACTAGTAAGTATCTTAAAACATATGTATTGATATCGCTCTGTAAGTGAGTCAAGTGGGTATAAAGCGGCATAAACACAGCAGTGAAAAGCAGCTCAACCCCATTATAAAAATCAATTACTTTTCAAAACCCGTGAAACAAAGACAGTGAAAGAGAGAGAAATTCTTACAAAATTCGTTCAGGGGCTGTGATGCCACCTGGATTGACCATATCTAGACCCACAGCTGATTGAGACATAAGGGTGGACACTCTTGGGGCTGAGAGGTTTGGTGAGGTTGGGTGAGCAAACGCAGACCTTTTAAAGTAATACGGCGTGGTACCCATCCCATGGGTCCCAAATCTCCAGGTTCAAGGGCATCGTCCTACATTGAAAACATGCATGAGAAACCCCGAAGATGGTACACCGTGTGATCGGGAAAGGTTGCTAAAACGAACCTCATTTCTCATCTCCTTGTGCTCCGGTTCGCCATTCCAGCCGCTTTACTAGCAATCTCCCTCCTTGGAGAATCATCACCTTTATCTTCCTGTTCCGTACAGGTTGCAATTTGTCCTGAGGATGAACGGGAAGAGGGGGAACCAATGAGAGACTAGCTCTAGGTGTTGGGACAGGCACAGGTGACACTATTTTCCCATCAGGAAGAAGAATTAACCACAGGCTCAGCCTGCCGCCAGGAAGCAGAATACGGCCTGAAGCAATCCTGCGCTTTTGCGGCCAGCTCCCAAGAAAGCGAGTTGAAGAATGGAGCTCAGGGGCACTGCAATTCACAGACCGGCAGACTCAGAAATGATAACTCTCGTCCACAAATATATTGAGGGAAGGCAACGAAGAGGATTTGAAAGCAAGGCAGAATTGCAGGAAACAGATTTCAGGAGGTAGATTCGAATCGCCTTTAAAGCACAGGAAAAGCGGCAAAACCTCGACAATGATGCCCTTGGCCAAAAAGGGCGTATGCGTTTTTTCCTGAATATATTCAGGAAAAAACGCATACGCCCTTTTTGGCCAACCAAGCAACCTGGAAAGGCAAATCAGCGCTACAAAGAAGTCTCGCTTCCCATCGGTCAAAAGGGCCATGCTGAATACAGTGTCAAAACCAGAAATGCAGGACAGGACATGGAGAAATGGGAGCCTTGCTACGCTGATGGGCGGGATGTAAATTGCCAACAGCCACTCTGGAGAAGTGTACGGTGTGTCCTGAAACATCTAAAAAACTCAGCTTAGAGAGCATAGGGCACTTCCACTCATGGGCGTATACATTGGGAAAATTAAAAATCAGCAAGATATAGGCACCCCAAAGTTTTGGGCTACTCTGTTGACAAGAACCTCCACTTCGTTACACCTTAAATATCCCAGGAAAGAGAAGAATGAATAAAGAAGTTGTGGTCCTTATGTACAATGGAATATCACTCAGCCATGAAATCAATGTCATAAGGCTAGTAGCGGCATGATGAGTGGATTTAGGTATGACGATTCTAAGTGAAATAAGTCACACAGAAAAAGACACTTATCATGAGATATCACTTATAGAGGGAATGTAAAAACCGCTACCCTTGAACTGAATTACAAAACAGAACAGAGTCACACGTTTAGAAAACACACTATGGCTGCTTAACGGGAAAGGTGAGGTGGGGTGATGCATAAAACAAGGGTTTCAAATTAGCTCAGATACCGTTCCATAAACCCGATATGTAATAGACAAGACCTACTCCTTGCTCAGTGAACTGGACTCAACACCCCCTATTAACCGCCCAAGAATATATCTGACTAGTAAGTATCTTAAAACATATGTATTGATATCGCTCTGTAAGTGAGTCAAGTGGGTATAAAGCGGCATAAACACAGCAGTGAAAAGCAGCTCAACCCCATTATAAAAATCAATTACTTTTCAAAACCCGGGAAACAAAGACAGTGAAAGAGAGAGAAATTCTTACAAAATTCGTTCAGGGGCTGTGATGCCACCTGGATTGACCATATCTAGACCCACAGCTGATTGAGACATAAGGGTGGACACTCTAGGGGCTGAGAGGTTTGGTGAGGTTGGGTGAGCAAACGCAGACCCTTTAAAGAAATACGGCGTGGTACCCATCCCATGGGTCCCAAATCTCCAGGTTCAAGGGCATCATCCTACATTGAAAACATGCATGAGAAACCCCGAAGATGGTACACCGTGTGATCGGGAAAGGTTGCTAAAACGAACCTCATTTCTCATCTCCTTGTGCTCCGGTTCGCCATTCCAGCCGCTTTACTAGCAATCTCCCTCCTTGGAGAATCAGCACCTTTATCTTCCTGTTCCGTACAGATTGCAATTTGTCCTGACGATGAACGGGAAGAGGGGGAACCAATGAGAGACTAGCTCTAGGTGTTGGGACAGGCACAGGTGACACTATTTTCCCATCAGGAAGAAGAATTAACCACAGGCTCAGCCTGCCGCCAGGAACCAGAATACGGCCTGAAGCAATCCTGCGCTTTTGCGGCCAGCTCCCAAGAAAGCGAGTTGAATAATGGAGCTCAGGGGCACTGCAATTCACAAACCTGCAGACTTAGAAATGATAACTCTCGTCCACAAATATATTGAGGGAAGGCAACGAAGAGGATTTGAAAGCAAGGCAGAATTGCAGGAAACAGATTTCAGGAGGTAGATTCGAATCGCCTTTAAAGCACAGGAAAAGCGGCAAAACCTCGACAATGATGCCCTTGGCCAAAAAGGGCGTATGCGTTTTTTCCTGAATATATTCAGGAAAAAACGCATACGCCCTTTTTGGCCAACCAAGCAACCTGGAAAGGCAAATCAGCGCTACAAAGAAGTCTCGCTTCCCATCGGTCAAAAGGGCCATGCTGAATAAAGTGTCAAAACCAGAAATGCAGGACAGGCCATGGAGAAATGGGAGCCTTGCTACGCTGATGGGCGGGATGTAAATTGCCAACAGCCACTCTGGAGAAGTGTACGGTGTGTCCTGAAACATCTAAAAAACTCAGCTTAGAGACCATAGGGCACTTCCACTCATGGGCGTATAAATTGGGAAAATTAAAAATCAGCAAGACACAGGCACCCCAAAGTTTTGGGCTACTCTGTTGACAAGAACCTCCACTTCGTTACACCTTAAATATCCCAGGAAAGAGAAGAATGAATAAAGAAGTTGTGGTCCTTATGTACAATGGAATATCACTCAGCCATGAAATCAATGTCATAAGGCTAGTAGTGGCATGATGAGTGGATTTAGGTATGACGATTCTAAGTGAAATAAGTCACACAGAAAAAGACACTTATCATGAGATATCACTTATAGAGGGAATGTAAAAACCGCTACCCTTGAACTGAATTACAAAACAGAACAGAGTCACACGTTTAGAAAACACACTATGGCTGCTTAACGGGAAAGGTGAGGTGGGGTGATGCATAAAACAAGGGTTTCAAATTAGCTCAGATACCGTTCCATAAACCCGATATGTAATAGACAAGACCTACTCCTTGCTCAGTGAACTGGACTCAACACCCCCTATTAACCGCCGAAGAACATATCTGACTAGTAAGTATCTTAAAACATATGTATTGATATCACTCTGTAAGTGAGTCAAGTGGGTATAAAGCGGCATAAACACAGCAGTGAAAAGCAGCTAAACCCCATTATAAAAATCAATTACTTTTCAAAACCCGTGAAACAAAGACAGTGAAAGAGAGAGAAATTCTTACAAAATTCGTTCAGGGGCTGTGATGCGACCTGGATTGACCATATCTAGACCCACAGTTGATTGAGACATAAGGGTGGACACTCTTGGGGCTGAGAGGTTTGGTGAGGTTGGGTCAGCAAACGCAGACCTTTTAAAGTAATACGGCGTGGTACCCATCCCATGGGTCCCAAATCTCCAGGTTCAAGGGCATCGTCCTACATTGAAAACATGCATGAGAAACCCCGAAGATGGTACACCGTGTGATCGGGAAAGGTTGCTAAAACGAACCTCATTTCTCATCTCCTTGTGCTCCGGTTCGCCATTCCAGCCGCTTTACTAGCAATCTCCCTCCTTGGAGAATCATCACCTTTATCTTCCTGTTCCGTACAGGTTGCAATTTGTCCTGAGGATGAACGGGAAGAGGGGGAACCAATGAGAGACTAGCTCTAGGTGTTGGGACAGGCACAGGTGACACTATTTTCCCATCAGGAA
Organism: Balaenoptera borealis; assembly: GCF_965194805.1. Classification (NCBI taxonomy): domain Eukaryota; kingdom Metazoa; phylum Chordata; class Mammalia; order Artiodactyla; family Balaenopteridae; genus Balaenoptera; species Balaenoptera borealis. Next base: position 80,909,233 of record NC_138873.1, read on the forward strand.
GAAGAATTAACCACAGGCTCAGCCTGCCGCCAGGAAGCAGAATACGGCCTGAAGCAATCCTGCGCTTTTGCGGCCAGCTCCCAAGAAAGCGAGTTGAATAATGGAGCTCAGGGACACTGCAATTCACAAACCTGCAGACTTAGAAATGATAACTCTCGTCCACAAATATATTGAGGGAAGGCAACGAAGAGGATTTGAAAGCAAGGCAGAATTGCAGGAAACAGATTTCAGGAGGTAGATTCGAATCGCCTTTAAAGCACAGGAAAAGCGGCAAAACCTCGACAATGATGCCCTTGGCCAAAAAGGGTGTATGCGTTTTTTCCTGAATATATTCAGGAAAAAACGCATACGCCCTTTTTGGCCAACCAAGCAACCTGGAAAGGCAAATCAGCGCTACAAAGAAGTCTCGCTTCCCATCGGTCAAAAGGGCCATGCTGAATAAAGTGTCAAAACCAGAAATGCAGGACAGGACATGGAGAAATGGGAGCCTTGCTACGCTGATGGGAGGGATGTAAATTGACAACAGCCACTCTGGAGAAGTGTACGGTGTGTCCTGAAACATCTAAAAAACTCAGCTTAGAGAGCATAGGGCACTTCCACTCATGGGCGTATAAATTGGGAAAATTAAAAATCAGCAAGACACAGGCACCCCAAAGTTTTGGGCTACTCTGTTGACAAGAACCGCCACTTCGTTACACCTTAAATATCCCAGGAAAGAGAAGAATGGATAAAGAAGTTGTGGTCCTTATGTACAATGGAATATCACTCAGCCATGAAATCAATGTCATAAGGCTAGTAGCGGCATGATGAGTGGATTTAGGTATGACGATTCTAAGTGAAATAAGTCACACAGAAAAAGACACTTATCATGAGATATCACTTATAGAGGGAATGTAAAAACCGCTACCCTTGAACTGAATTACAAAACAGAACAGAGTCACACGTTTAGAAAACACACTATGGCTGCTTAACGGGAAAGGTGAGGTGGGGTGATGCATAAAACAAGGGTTTCAAATTAGCTCAGATACCGTTCCATAAACCCAATATGTAATAGACAAGACCTACTCCTTGCTCAGTGAACTGGACTCAACACCCGCTATTCAACGCCCAAGAATATATCTGACTAGTAAGATTCTTAAAACATATGTATTGATATCGCTCTGTAAGTGAGTCAAGTGGGTATAAAGCGGCATAAACACAGCAGTGAAAAGCAGCTCAACCCCATTATAAAAATCAATTACTTTTCAAAACCCGTGAAACAAAGACAGTGAAAGAGAGAGAAATTCTTACAAAATTCGTTCAGGGGCTGTGATGCCACCTGGATTGACCATATCTAGACCCACAGCTGATTGAGACATAAGGGTGGACACTCTTGGGGCTGAGAGGTTTGGTGAGGTTGGGTGAGCAAACGCAGACCTTTTAAAGTACTACGGCGTGGTACCC